>NC_070604.1:107996135-108630421 GCF_027172205.1 Podarcis raffonei | reverse complement strand
TGCATATCCAAACACAGGCAAAACAGGTGAACTCCAGTAGAAACTGCCCTCATCCTTGTTGGTTTTGCAGAGTAAGAAGTGCACAACCAGTGCCAAAGAATTCATCTAGCTCTGTTTTTCTTTAAAGTTGCAAAACAGCAACACTGCTATCCCGCTACAACAATGCTACCCTCCGCTCAAATCTATGACATTGGGACTAGATCTTCTCTTAGGTTTAATGTTTGGACACATTTCTTTGACCAGGTATAAAGGCTCCAGTCCTGCTCCTGTGTCCAACCAGGGGCATGCACTTCACCGCTGTTTCAGCCGTGCCGAGGCCCTCATTTGTAACAGGCAGTGATGCTCCCAGTGAGCCAAAGGCAGGCCATATTCAGCTGCACCAGCCTACCCGATCCTGGCATTCTTCCACCTCTTCTCTCAGCTGTGCTTTTGTTAGCCGTAGCATCTGACACTCCTGTGTCGAACGTTCCAGTTCAGCCTCTAGCTCCTGAGACTGGCTGGCCTGTTCAAGGAGAGAATGGCAGCAAAGGATGAGGTCAGCAACAATGTGGGATCTTTCAGTAATTAATTATTAATTATTATTATTATTATTATTTATTATTTATATCCCGCCCTCCCCAGCCGAAGCTGGGCTCAGAGTGACTAACAACAATAAAATCAATTCATGCTAAAATCAATTCAAAATCAAATTAATGGCAACCATTGGGCTATAGATTTCTGTGAGGATTACCAAAGGAGGCGGTCAGACTGTGCCTTGGCCAAAGGCCTGGTGGAACAGCTCTGTCTTGCAGGCCCTGCGGAAAGATGTCAAGTCCCACAGGGCCCTAGTCTCTTGTGACAGAGCGTTCCATCAAATCGGTGCCACAGCCAAAAAGCCCTGGCTCTGGTTGAGGCCAGCCTAACCTCCCTGTGGTCCAGGACCGCCAAGATGTTTTTGTTTGAAGACTGTAAGGTCCTCTGTGGGACACAGCATACTCAAGAAACAAATCCTCTTGGTGCACACCTGCTTTCTTGGGTGTGTGTTTCAGGGAATATAGGGGCTTTGGAAGAGTTTTTGAGCATCCCTAGGTTTTTCCTTCTGTGAAAGGGGTATTTCGAGGTACCTGTGACGATTTGTTAGATTCCCAAGTGTGTCCTTGGGCCTGAAAAGGTTAGGGATGTTTGATTTTGTATTTATCCACGCAAACCCAAACCTTATGTGTGACCATTGTAGTCTTCCTCTGATATGCCTAGAATGACGCTCTTTCTAAATTCCATTGCATTAATAAATTCACTTGGCAAAAAAGTCAACCCAATTACACTCCAATATTCACAGACTTGCTCTTTGGGGCTGTTTGTGGACAGCCCATTTCTCCCTTTATTATTCCCAGAAAATAATTGCCACTAGCCATGGGCTAGCCGTACACAGCCGAAAGATCATAAGAGTGCTCAGATAGTTTATAATTTAAACCAAGTGTGCAGCAAAAAGCAGAATGGAAGAATTTTCATTGTTAAGGCTCCTTTTGGAAGTACTACTCTTCCTCCGTTCAGCACTTCTATTTTTTATTTTATATAACAGAATGCGCATACTACATGATTGTAAATAAAGCCTCTAAGCAGTTTATACAAGGAATACAAAATACAAACTTTAGTTTTAGTTCTAGTAGAGCAGGGGTAGGCAACCTAAGGCCTGTGGGCTGGATGCGGCCCAGTCGCCTTCTCAACCCGGCCCATGGACGGTCCGGGAATCAGCGTGTTTTTACATGAGTAGAACGTGTCCTTTTATTTAAAATGCATCTCTGGGTTATTTGTGGGGCATAGGAATTCAAAAAAATATAGTTCAGCCCACCACATGGTCTGAGGGACGGTGGACCGGCCCACGGCTAAAAAAAGGTTGCTGACCCCTGTAGTAGAGGAATGAAGCAAATGCAAGGTGCTGCAGAATTTTCACCCGCCTTCTCCCAGAAGGCAACATATTTTAAACTATCTTCTTTGCCTAAACACAGCAACTCAATGACCACCACAGCAACCCAAGCTTTCCATCGATGTAGTAAAAAGCAGCGCATCCCTGTATCCATGGTCTACGTATTAGGCCTTAGAAATTTCCACCAGAATATTGCATGGCTGGCTCAGCATTATAGGTGGGTTTGTGCAGTGGGACATGGCAGCCTGGAACTGATGTGCCCCTTCCTCCCTGTTCCGATCAGCCTTACCTTTTCCCTCCAGGCCTTCAGCTGCTGCTCCAGCAGGGCCTTCTCTCCCTGCCATGCCAACCGCTCCTGAAGATGCTCCTTTGTCAATTCAGCAGAGGCCTCTTGAAATTGCCTGGCAACCGCAGCTTCATGGTCCCTTTGGCTCTCCAGGTTGACAAGCCTCCGATTCAGTAAATTGATGGTATTCCGGCTGACATTGTTATCACTGCTCAGTTCAGAGAGTTCATGGCTCAGCTGATCTATCCTGGTGTTTAACTGGAAGATTTCCACCTCGTAGTGTTTATTCTAAAGAGGCATTTCAGACATTCAGAGCTGCGGCATTCATCCCACCCAGGGGAAAACATCTTAACTTCTAATCTTGAGTACTGCATCAGGGGGTGTCACATACTGCTTGCCCGCAAAGAACGGGTGCAGGGGTCTTCTCCCTGTTTTTTGGAGCAGTATCACACCTAGTGTACATTTCTTAATGAGGGTGACGGAAGTTAAGAAATGCCTTTTCTTGGGATTAAAGGGCTGGTTTGTTTTATGGTTGAATTACTGGAGCTACGGAAGGCAGAGCAAAAGGGGGCACTGCCAGAACAACCCATGACTGACTCCAACATTACATGTACATTGTTAAAGGCACATGTACTAGAAAGATTCAGAAGGTTGCAAAAGAACTCAACCCCTACTGAATTAGCATTTAACTCTTTGCAAGGTGGGACAGTGTATGGTTTTGGCACTTGGAAATCCAACTTTCAGCCAAAGCCGATAAGATAAACCTTGGGCAAAATGGGTGTTCATCAGCCTAACCTTGCATGGATGAAGGGTTGTAAAGCATTTAAACATTGGAAAGAGGATACAGAAATTTAATCTCTTGCCTCTCCAGATGGGGTTGAAACCCTGTCCTCTGCCTGAAACCCCAAAGAGCCAGCTGCCAGTCAGTGTAGACAATACTGAGCTACATACACAGCCTTTACCAAAGGTGTCATGGGCTTTGAAGACACTCAAACTCAGGATGCAAGGGAGAAATGTGCAAAGAGGAAGGCACGCTTGGCAAATCCACACAGGGATCAACTCCCACCCGGAAATCTATGTCGCCACGGTGGAAGGACATGTGAATCCAGAATTGGCCTCCACAGTCACTTACAGACTCGTTGTTAAAACCTTGTTTATGGATGACAATCTTACTCTGCTATGAGTGACTGCCGAAGAAGAAGACGACATAGACTAATGGTCTGACTTGGTATAAGGTTGTGTTTTTTATGACTGGTAGCAGCTTTCCAAGGTTTTAGGAAGAGCTTCCCCCATCCCTCACTTGCTAGTAGATCATTTTATCAAAATCCCTGGACTGGGTCTTATGTAAAGGCATATCTAATTGTACTTCTCTCTCTCTCTCTCTCTCTCTCTATATATATATATATATATATAATTTACCAGTTGATTTAATTCTTCTATTCCATGCATCACCTTCTCTTTTTCCACCATCAATTCGTCAATATGTTTTCTGAAGAAGGGAGGGAAAACAATTTAAATTGTACAACCATTTAAACATATTTTGCATAGATTCTAAAACGGGAGCAGGAAACACGCTGCCACAAGTCACAGCTGATGTTTCACTATTGTTTGCAACATCAGTGCAGGTGGCTTGCAAAAAAAAGGGGGGGGGGGGAAACGCAGCTGCAGAAAATGAGTTATGTTGGTCCTTAACTCTCAAGCATCTTGAATTTTTTTAAAAAAAATAATATTAATATTAGGTCTGCTAAAAGCAAAGCTGTTTTTCATGGCAGCTGGATCTAGCCCTCTTATTTTTAGTCCTCCCACCATGTCTATGTACAGATTTAAGGTGGCAGATCTAAGAACCAGACTGGAAATTCTTGTATGTGTATTCATACAATGCTATAACTGAGCATCCCGTCAGGTACACTGGAGCACACACTTCATTGCACTGATGCAGCCACATTCTGAGGGCTCGTTGTGCGCGGCTAGACCCTCTTGCCAATATTTCTGTTTAAAATTACACAATCCTTTTATTCAATGAGTTGCCTCTTGGGAAGACGTATGGTTTCACATTTACAGTTCCTTTGCAAGCTTCCCAAAGAACCGCCCCCCTTTCTTTAACCTGTGCTTTCTGTTTGCTTCACCAACATCCTCCACTTCTTGCTGAAATCTTCCAAGTTTATTTTTTAGGATGAGGTTGTCTTCTGAAACTCTGTGGAGCTCAATTCTGCATCACAGGAGAGAAAAAGTATTGAAGGACCAGAGTTAGTTTGGGGATGTTAAAGATATCAGGCAACCGGATTAGCCATACTCAGCTAAGCGCCATCAAAATAAATATGTCTGAGAACAGGCAGTGGAATTGGACAATCCCCTAAAAGAGAAGCTTTTAAAAAAATATCTTATTATAGGCAATGCTTTTAAAAGTAGCTGCTTCCAGATGTGCTGTTTATACCCACTTACATCACAGAAATCAAAGAGAACACTTGATGGATGGATGTTATTCATATTATTCCATTACACCACTTGCTCAGTAAGGGTCAAACTACATCAGGTGTTAAAGGTAAATAGTAAAGGAACCCTGGACAGTTAAGTCCGGTCAAAGGTGACTATGGGGTTGCGGCATTCTTCGGGCCAAGGGAGCCAGAGTTTGTCCACAGGCAGCTTTCCAGTTCATGTGGCCAGCATGACTAAATCGCTTCTGGCGCAACGGAACACCGTGACGGAAACCAGAGCGCACGGAAACGCCGTTTACCTTCCTGCTGCTGCTCTCATTTACTCACATTGGTATGCTTTCAAACTGCTAGGTTGGCAGGAGCTGGGACAGAGCAATGGGAGCTCACCCCGTTGCGGGGATTCGAACTACCAACCTTCTGATTGGCAAGCCCAAGAGGATCAGTGGTTTAGACCACAGCACCATCCATGTTAAATGTTAAGTGTTAAATGTGTGCCAGCACTACACATTCATTTATTCTTTGAATGGCAGCTGTTGGGTGGGTAGGGTGTGCTACACTTTCTCTGTGTGCTACGGACTTGCCAAACATCCCTCCTCAAACTACTGGCTCCCAGGTTTTACTACTTACTTATCCTGTTCACAGGCAATCTATGACTTCTTTCTTCTATGAGACAAAACTAGAGCTCTGTGCTATGGTACGGGACATACAAATTTGATTTCAAGTCACTGTGAGAATAGTAGTTGTGACCCAGAGATCAAAAGTGCCCCGTATAAAAGCACATGCTCTGTTCTCTTTGATGTCAGGCATGTTTCGTGTAGTTGCATCTATTAAGCATCCCTTGCACACCAACACACGAGAACTGAAAGGCTACACATACATCACACATTTAAAGCACACACACCTCAAATCCTGCAAACCGTTGTTTGTTAAGGGTATCACAAATCATAGCGCTATAGGGGGTGCTTTAAATATATGGTGTGCATACAGTCAGAGTCTGAATTAATGCACACTATGAAACAGAATTTCTGTGGGAAGATGGATCATCTCTGCTATAAAACGTAGCATGTGAACAAGCCCAGAAGTAATAAGCAAGCATGCAATGATTAGTCAAATCATTTTTAAAAGATGAGTGCATTTTTATAGAAGAACCATATTTATATGGTATATATTTTATAGAAGAACCACATTTCATTTCATAGAACAGTAGCTGTGAAACAGCATATTAGCAATAATAGCATTTAGCAGGCACATGGAGAGCCATTCCAGAGACAGTGTGCCAGCCAGACAGCTGCTTCATGGCAAAAAATGTCACAATTCCCCAAAAGTGAGAAGGGAATTGGACCAGGTACCATACAACTGCATTGGCGAGAAAGGCTTTTGCCTAAATTACCAACGATTCAACCATAACACAAAGAAGCAGAATGTGAGACCACCATTTATATTGCCAAGTGCCCCTGTTTCAAAACGGTAATGTCACCAGACCTCATGAAGTGTGTCTCAGCCTCATGCTTCATCTTCATGTCTTCTTCCAGTCTGTCCTTTTCCTGAGCCAGTCTCTGTCCCAAAATGGAAATCTCTTTGGCATAGTACTGCTCCATTTCTAACCTCTCCTTCTCAAAGCTCCTCTCGAGTTCTTGGGCGGGAGCTAGTTTCTGAAGCTGGTCTTTCAAGCCATCTATCACCTCCTGGCATTTGGCGTTCAGCTCTTCCAAATCGCTCTTCTGTTCCTCCAGTTCGCTGATCTCAATCTTAAAACCTTGTTCAACATCCTTCCTTTCCTTCTCAAAGTTCCTTTTCATCAGCTCAATTTCTCTTTCGTAGTAATTGACCTAGCGCAGTAAAGCCAAACCAAACTTTTGTTATGCATTCTTTAGGTAGCATGGTTAATACATGCACAAACCGGTCAAGAGTCCTTACTTCATGTTTAACAACTTGATCCTTGAAGTGAGGCATTGCAAGAGCTAGAAGCCTATGCATTTCAAGAGGGTAGGATTTTTATACAGAATGAGGGCATTTAACAGCAGGAAATATGCCATCCCACATTCTCCTAATTTACATTGGTGATGAGGTACTTAATTTACAAGAGCAATGGAGAAAAGCACCCCAAAAAACCCAAAACATTTCATTATCATAAATGAGTTTACATCTATAAAAAAAATAAATACTTAAAATGCTGAGTTATTTTAATTTTAACAACAAAAGCTACATCATTTGGTCAACTCAAATGTATCCTGCTGAGCAAGTAACCCAAAGACTGCATTCAGAAATATATTGAGAGTCTACTGATTTTAAACCTGAACTGGCGTTTAAACACCTGCCTGTGTCTTCCTCCTCGACTCACCTTGGTTTCCAGCTGTATTTTCAGGTCTTGATGCTGTTCCTTCAGTTCTTCAACCAGAAGCTCCATTTCTATGCTTACTGAATAGGGACCGGATTCAATGAAAACGACACCTATAAATAAAATTATTCTTGAAAGAAAGGAAAAGAACAGGCCCAAGAATGCAGAATCGTGGAGGATACAACTACTACTACAGGATGGCCATGCCTCTATGAATGGATGAAGCATGTTTCGCAGTGGCTGGAAAGCGCAGGAAGAGAGAAGGCTACTGAACTCAGGTCCTGTTTGCAAACCGCCAATAGGCATGTGGTTGGTCGCTGTGATAAGAGGATACTGAGCTAGACGGGCCAATGGCCTGATCCAGCAGACTCCTCCTTTGTTCTTAGAACACTGAGGAAACCAACTGCCAAACTGAGGAAACCAACTGCCAAGATAGATCATGTATCTGGGGGGTGGTCTGGTTGCTTTTCATCCACCAATACAGTGGTACCTCGGGTTAAGCACTTAATTCGTTCTGGAGGTCCATTCTTAACCTGAAACTGTTCTTAACCTGAAGCACCACTTTAGCTAATGGGGCCTCCTGCTGCCACCGCACCGCCAGAGCACGATTTCTGTTCTCATCCTGAAGCAAAGTTCTTAACCTGAGGTAATATTTCTGGGTTAGCAGAGTCTGTAACCTGAAGTGTATGTAACCTGAAGCGTATTTAACCTGAGGTACCACTGTACAGTATTACATAGGGAGCATGGGAAGGGGAACGAGAGCACAATGGTTCGAAGCTGTATGCTCTACAAATAGAGGATTTAACCTCCTTCCGTCGGGCCTGTAAGATAGAGCTATTCCGCCTGGCCTTTAATTTGAATTCAGCCTGATCTTTTATTTCCCTTCTCTTCCCTCCCCTTCCCCTTTTATGAAGATCACCCGCTCTGAGACCCCACAGCTTATTCTCCCCTGGCCTCCTCGCTGGCCCAAGTAGGACCAATTCAGCCAGCTAGCCCTGGGGATTATCTAATGCTTATTTCCCCTAAATTGATTTTTGATTTTTATTGTTATTCATGTTTTTATACTGTATTTTATGCTGCTTTTATAATTAAGTGTTTCAAATTTGTTGTTAGCCGCCCTGAGCCCGGTTTTTGAACCAGAAAAGGGCAGGGTATAAATAAAAAATTATTTATATTTATATTATTTATAAATATGCGCCATGGTGACTGAATAACTTAAAATGTGGGCCCGTTATCAGAACTGGTTACTGACACACTGGAAAGGTTTCAGAGTCTAGATGGCTCAGGACCGTAATACCTCAAGGACCGCGTCTTTCCATATGAACCTTCCAGGACCCTAAGATCATCTTCTAAGGCCCTCCTTCGTGTGCCTCCTCCTTGAGAGGTCCGGAGGGTGGCAACACAAGAATGGGCCTTCTCTGCAGTGGCTCCCTGTCTGTGGAATGCTCTCCCCAGGGAAGACTGCCTGATGCCTTCATTATACACCTTTAGGCACCAAGCAAAAACACTTATTTTTAGCCAGGCATTTGGTTGACCTGTACCCTGTTAAAATGTGGCTCTTTTTTTGGGGGGGGGGTTATTAAGTTATTTTGATTTTATATGTTGTGGTCTTTTCTGTGAACCACCCTGAGACCTCCAGGTATAGGGCAGTATATAAATTCAATAAAAAAATAAAAAATGATAACAGTTTAGAAGCATAGCTGTCAACGTTTCCCTTTTTTTAAGGGAATTTCCCTTATTCCAAAGAGGATTCCTGGCAAGAAAAGGGAAAAGTTGACAGATATGTTTAGAAGAGCCACAGGTTACATTGGTCATGCATACCTATTAAAAAAAACAAAAACAAAGGAAAACACACACACACACACACATGCTTAAAATGCATGTTATACAGCTACACTATCTGGGAATGTGGGATTAATCCTAACACCTCAGGCAACAAATTACAGTCTTGAGGGGAGAAGATATTAAAAACCACAGAGGTAAGTGTTTTAGCTATCTGGAGGAGAAACGTGATACATTATTCTTTTAATACGCACTGGATAAAAGAGCTGTGGGTTGAAATTACAGACCACGACACCTGCAGCTGAAACATTTGGGGAAATATCTGTAGCCCTTGAAGAAGCTGCCTGGGAATCTTCGTATCTGGAGGTTATCCAGAAGAAACTGGACAGGTTTGATACTGGATATCGTACCACCCACAGCACAAGGGGTGGATTAGGTTTCTCTTGAAGAGTTCTAGAGCTGGCATGTATCTTAACACTTACTCCTTCTTAGAAAATGCACACAGCCGGGAACATTTCTTACCGTTTTGACCTGCCACCGGGAAGTGCTGGTGTCCAAGAAGAAGTTCCTCATCTTTTTGTATGGTGTCTTAAAAGAAAGAAAAAGGTACACATTATGACGAAAGGAGTTCTTCAAAGATTTTGTATAGCAGAAGGGAAAAGGCAGAGAGGACCTTGTGCACCACAATTTGCTTTAAGATGTTTTCATTGCTGTATTTTAAATTGTTGTGACCCCCTCTAGGACCTTAGGGTCAAGGGTGGGTAATAAATCAAATCATCAGCAACAGCAGCAACAGCAACAACTTGCCCTTCTGGTGCAAGAGAGAAGAATGGATGCAAGGACCATTGTGCCAGAATGATGCCTATATAACATCAAAGCAGTGTATCAGGATACTCAGTAGAGCCCCCCCCCCCCCCACCAAAACTTGGAATCATACAACCACACTAGGGCAAACCGCTGATATGGGGAGAAAAGGGTACACAGGATGGAAAGGGCTGAAAATTTTAAAAGGTGACTTTCCCCATGCTAATAGGACCTGGATACAACACTGTGGACATAAATACCAAGCGCCAAGGCTCAACAGTCCCCCCTGGGACATAAGATTTTTTGAAAGGGAAAGGCTACAGCAACATAATGAGGCACATCGACAGACATACACCCCCCCCCCCACTGAGAGACGCACGTCTATACAGAGAAGGAAACAAAGCTGGTTTTTGGCAAATCAAAAAAAGCCTAAAGGGTGAAATATGAACAAAGTAGGGATAACTTATGTTTAATCTGTCACTTAGCCTTATGGCAGCCTGAAAGAAACCAACAGGGAAGTTTCTGAACTCCTGGCAGCATGTGTTTTTATCACATTATCGCAGTACCTTTAAAATATATACAGTGGAGAGGCAATTGATAAATAAATGCACAACTCTAACCTTCATTTATTAATTCAATCCAGCATGGAAAAAGCAGCCTAACCCAATATCCACCTGGTCTAGCTTTCCAACTCTGATTGATCCATCAGAATTGCTATTCATTTATACAAGTGTTTATATACTGTCCTCTTGCAAATAGGGCTGGGCGAGAGATCAATATATCATCCGAAACTGACTTGAAGTCCATATCATGATAATGGTTTCAGTTTTTGACCTGGTAATATATTGTGAATCATGGTGTGTGTGCGCACACGCATGCCCACTATGTGAGGAAAACTGCAAATTCAACCATTGCTCCATCCTTATTTCAGACATTTTGATATATTGTGATGTTTAGCTGGTCATATTGCCCAGCCCTACTTGGCAAAGCATTTCACAGCAATGTAAAATCCTTTAAAAGCAATACAAACCAATCATCAAAACGAATGGCTACTCAGGAAAAAATAAATAAAACCCGATGTGCCTGTTGGCATAAAATAAAAAAGAGATGCCTAAAAGTGAAAAGTTGAGGATGCCTGCACAACACTAAATGCCTGACTTCTGGCCGAGGTCAGCTGGGCCTCTGCAATGTGGGGGACAATTAACAGGGCTGCTCCAGATGATCTCAGTGATCAGGTTGAGCTCTAAGGGCTCAAGCGGTCCTTATGCTATACTGGTCCCAATTTATTCAGGGTTTTATGTATCAGCATAAGAGACTTATACCTGGCCTGCCAGGACATGAGCAGCCAGCGTAGGTGTTTCAGCAGAGATGTCACATGCTAAAGCCTTCAGGCCAGGTCCAAGGGTGGCCCAACACAAAGCGCACTGCAGTAATACAGCCTTGAGGTTACCGGAGCATGCAGTACAGCGGCCATGTTACCCACTTCCAGTTACGACTGCGGCAGGTATACCAGACACAGATGGCGAAAGGCACTTCTAGCCACAACAACCTAGTGTCACCTGGCTACCTTTAACCATCCCGAAAGAGCAAGGGTCCAGAGAGTAGGTAGTCAGATGCACTGCTACAAGTATCTTGTCAACATCATCAGGCTGCATCAACAGGAAATGGTCCCATAAGAGTGGACCAGATGTTGCATTAGATCCCTCAGCTGCATTTGCTTTAATAGGGGCAACATGTCATTTCTCTATTCTGCCTCCCAGCATTTGGGGTGGAGTGGGAGGAACAGAAGGGTCTTGTTCTTAAACCCCTTGTGACTAACAGACACCACTGCATTTAACCTACAGTGGACACTCGGGTTTTGTTTTGTTTTTAATTTATTATTTGTACCCCAGCCACTCTAGGCAGCTTCCAACAAAGATTAAAAATACGGTACATTAAAATGTCACACATTAAAAACTTCCCTGAACAGGGCTGCCTTCAGATGTCTTCTAAATGTTAGGTAGTTATTTATCTCTTTGACATCTGATGGGAGGGCATTCCACAGGGCGGGCGCCACTACCGAGAAGGCCCTCTGCCTGGTTCCCTGTAGCTTTGCTTCTTGCAATGAGGGAACCGCCAGAAGGCCCTCGGTGCTGGACCTCAGCATCTGGGCAGAATGATGTGGGTGGAGACACTCCTTCAGGTATACTGGACCGAGGCCGTTTAGGGCTTTAAAGGTCAACACCAACACTTTGAATTGTGCTCGGGAACGTACTGGGAGCCAATGTAGGTCTTTCAAGACCAGTGTTATGTGGTCTCAGTGGCTGCCCCCAGTCACCAGTCTAGCTGCCACATTCTGGATTAGTTGTAGTTTCCGGGTCACCTTCAAAGGTAGCCCCACATAGAGCGCATTGCAGTACTCCAAGAGGGAGATAACTAGAGCATGGGTTGCGAACGTGATCCGTGTGGGAAGCACGTTTGCAACCCACACCATCCGCAACCTGCAGTGGAGCGTCTGCGCACATGCGGGTTGCAATTCGGCGCTTCTGCACATGCGTGACCACCAAAACCCAGAAGTAACCTGTTCTGGTACTTCCAAGTTTTGGCGGTCCGTAAGCCAAAAAAACACAACCTGAAGCGTCTGTAACCCGAGGTATGACTGTATTTGATTTAACCCGATTTGACGTTCTAAATGCAACTTGCAATACGCACCCAGAATTCTGGCTTTTACATTTTCAGGCAGCAGCCTTTCCCCAAGTCTGCTGGCCTTCATTTGACACCAGGCTAGACTATGCTTGCTTTCGTGCAGCTGGGAACGCAGTTTCTCCACCTCCATTTGCAGCTCATCGTTCTTGTCGCGCAGCTCCTGAAAGGGAAGAACCCGGAAGCTCAAAATGTGGAACAGCCTTCCTCGGATCTACCTCGTTGGGTGCACAGCAACCGTTCCTCGACAGAATAACCAGGTGTGCTTGCAAATAATTTAAAGACAGTCTTTAAAAAACACAAGACACTGGAACATAAGAAGAGCATGCTGGATCAGGCCCGTGGTCCATCTAGCCCAGTGGCTCTCTAACTTCTTTCTCTGGGCCGTACTTTCAGGAAAAGAATTTGGTCGCTCCATGCCACGTTTTTTATTGACAAGAAATACAAAAAGAAGCAATTCCTAGCAGTGCTTGATTTATAGCACAGAACAATTTGCTCTGCGGTATCATACTGTTAAAGTAAAACCAATCAAACAAAACTGAAAGGGCAGAGGGAAGCAGAAATAGGCTCCAGCAGAGCCCCCTGGGCATATACTTCGTGCAGATAATTCAAAATACAGACTCCCAATGTCTGAGTGTTTATTTTCTTTGCGATGCTTTCTTATAGGTAGCTGCTTCAGATGCTGCAAGAGCACTGAACCCTTTTCAGCAAATTCATAAATTTTTGTAGTACAGCTGTTCTCCCTCACTGGATCATCACCTTGTTGCAGTGCGTGGGCTTCAACATTCCTGGGATCCTTTGTGAGCTGTTGAACTGCAGGACTTGCTCAAAAACAAAAGCCTACCACTCAGTTCTGAAAGACACCTGAGATTTCTGGAGCCACCGTGAAGTCTGTGAGGGAGGGAGAATTGGGAGCTACGGACAGAACTGAATTTAAAAAGATCTGTTCTTCTCATTTCCTTAGCTGGCAAGGTACACGAACGATATAACTTTACAGGTGCAGAAGTGACTAGAGGGGGACAGGACTGAGGCCTACTCAACACAAAGGAGGTAAAAAGCGAGCCGCGATATAGAAGCCCATGGAAATGGGAGCTCAAGCATTTCTGAAAACAAAAAACCTTGTAACACGCAAGATCTCAGGCTGCGACAAGACATCATGCAGGTTTGCTAAAGAACAGTATACCGCTACAAACAAGTGGATCGTGCACACGCCTGAGGAGGGGGAAAGTGCTCACCTTCACTCTCTATCAAGATGTAGCAGCAGCAAATGTCAAGAGTTTGGGGAGAAACAGGGAGAACTGAATTGGTAGCAGGACACATGAAATAATTCTAGTGCAACAGCAGCAGTTCTACCTGCACTGTCGGAAGCGACAAATATTACATTGTGATTTCCTTCTGGCAAGAAGCAGAGCTGGAGCAAAAATGGCCATAGTCACATGCTCCAAGTTATCTCTACAACCATTTGGTAAGGTGCCCCCAATTTTTATTCTAATAAAATATAGCTATCCTATGGTTAGGATCTCACTGCTCTGGTGTATGAGTGCAGCTCTCCATCTTCTGGTTAGGAGAGTTGTATAGCTATGTAGGAGCTCTGTAATTAAGGAGAATTCATTTAAAGCGGTATCATACCACTTTAAACAGTCATGGCTTTCCCCCAAAGAATCCTGAGAGCTGTAGTTTGTTAAGGGCGACAAGAGTTGTTAGGAAACCCCTGTCTCCCCCAACTACAATTCCCAGAGTTCCCTAGAAAGAGGAATTGACTGCTAAACCACTCTGAGAATTGTAACTCTGTGAGGGGAAAAGGAGTTTCCGATAATTCTCAGCACTAGTAACAAGCTAGCCAAACCATTGCTTTAAAAAAAATGTAACAGCAAACCATGGTTTACAGCTAACCAGGAAGTAACTAGCTAAATCTGCACAAGGGAAGGAGGAGTGCTTGAGGTTTGATCACATAATATCAAACTATGGTTTGGCACTATGTCTGAACTTACCCTCTGTGTTGAACCTTGGTGTTTTAACTGCTATTCTAAAACATGCCATTGAGGAAATGGTGTAGGCGCTTATCAAAAGACTGCTGATCTTTTAAAGAAAAGAGGCATGTAGTCTTAATTTTTATGAGACTTGAATGAAGGCTGTTCTCTCAGCACTTGGATGGGTCCTCCCTGCAGAATGCCATTTATAACACGTACAGGCCACCTACCCGGCACTGCAGCTCATATTCCTGAATGATTTTGGCAAAGCGTTCTTCTTGATCAAAAAGCTCTGTGCTGTGTGGATCCAGCAGCCCCAGCTAAAGCAAGCAAAGAGGTTTATTTTAAAAGTATTAGTGGTGAAATTACTATATATATATATATATAGATATTCATTCATTCATTCCAAGAAATTTATACACCCCTTGATTGGAAAAACAAACAAACCCTCAAGCAGTTTACAATTAGCTGGTGGGAGCCAATTTTTCGGCAGCGGAAGGCTAGATTTATAGCTTGACCTTAAATACATTTAATTTGGAAGCCTTGTCAACTGCAAGAAAACGTGATTTTTAAAACATGCACTTATCCTTGTGATTAGGAACCAAATAAGGCCACAATAGAAAGTCAACTGAAAGAGGTCAAAATCCTACAACAGAGATAAATATGAATTTTATTCGTTTTCAATATGAAGAGGAAAGCATTTTCATCAATCCGAAGCTACCTTGTCTTTCAACATGAAGTCGAGATCCTTCTGAAGATTTAGTACTTGCTTTTCAGATTCAGACAACTTTTGAACCACTTCAACAAGTTCACTTTGTAAGCGACTATTCTCCTTTTTAAAAAAACAAAAATATGAAAAAGAAAGTGCACATTTACGCTCATTAAACATGACACTGGGGTACCTTTTTGCAATTCCTGAGCAAGATACCAACATGTAGGATACAAAAAGGTTAGCACTTAGAAGCAATCCTGAAAAACCAGCTCCACCCAACAAGGTGCCCCAATCCTCAAGGGAGCATTTTAGGGGGCCAGAAGGGAGGTGGGGATAAGAAAGTAAGTTTCCATCAGCCCTGATAGGTGGATGGATCTCTTTGAAAAGTGGGTTAAATTCATTTAAAAACAAAATGTAACTCTAGTCCTCACGGCTGCAGATTAAAGTGTAACAGTAATGCCTGGTGAAGTCTCCATAAGTCAAGAGACGAAAGCATATTTTTACTTAATATGTACTATTTGCAGAATTCAGCCTCCCTTCAGGCAGGATTTTTATTTTATTCTTATTTTCAAGCTCAGAATATGCAGTCTTGCTGTAGGCTGTACTGGTCATCCTGAAGATAACAGATGATCTGAATCTTTACCTTGATAACTAAGCTCAGCTTCTGCCTCAGGCTAGATTCTTCCTCTTGAAGAGATCTGATGTCTGCTTCTAACTTGGTTTTCTGGTGGTTCCCTTGTTGCAAGAGCCGCTCCTTCTCCATCTCTGCTTCAGACTTCATAACACTGAGTTTCCCTCTGTAGTCTTGCTCAAGGTCTCTGCAAGATACAAGCACTGTTACTGGTATGGGCAAGTATTTTCCATGTAAAAATAAAAACAGAATGGTCCACAAGAGAAATGACTAGTGAGACTAAGAAGTTGGCCTCTCTACAGTCACAATTTTGTGAACATTGGCTGCATAGCTTATGCTGTGCTGTTTCACTGGATGGCAAGTTGGGTCTGCTCTTCACACTCCTCCTTGTGTATAAACCCCATCAGATAAGGACACCAAAAAGCTGGCTCACGTACTTCATTTTACTCTCATTGTGGTGCTCCAACGCACTATTGTGATCATCCACCTCCTCAAAAAGCTGCAGCTTCCGCTTTTCCACCTTCTCCAATTCAACTCGCGCTTTGTCTCTCTCAGTGGATATTTGCTCTACCTGAGCTCTGCAAAGACATTGAAGGTGCTGTTAAGTATGCATCCGAAATGATGCAGAAGCATCTTTCTGTTCAGTTTCAATCCTACCATTTCCCATGGTATTAGTGCAAAAGAACACCAGATTATTATTATTTAATCCAATTAAAAACTGCATGTATCTGTTATCTTCCTATATACATAAAACAGTAAGGCTGTCGCCACGCTGTGGTTTGGGTAGCTACCAAAAGATGGCCACACCAACTCCTGTGTGACAACAGAACAGCAGGCGAGTGGTGAGAAAACAGCACTGGGTGGCAGACAGCACAGACAAGCTGTTTAACAGAGGGAGGGAAGGTGCTTCAGAGAACAGTTTGGACAAACCGCTCTCTGAAGTGCTCCCTGCTCTTTTAAAAGGGTTGGGAGTTGGGGTAGGTCTGGGCAAACTGTGAAGCAATAGGTGAAGGGGTGGGTGAGGTGTAAAGGGAAAAGGGGTTGGCCAGGAATGGCGCCTCCACCCAAAACAGCCGAAGAACAAGTTACTCTAGATGGCGAAGTTCGTGTCTGTAAGAAGCAAAAGCTGCCTGTTGAAGTCCGCTCTTGGGAACTGTTATCTCCTCATCAAGGGCTGCAGACAGCTCCAAGAGGTTAACTCTCTCCTCCATGTTGAAATCCAGACTCTGTTAAAACACACACAGAGAGAGCTTCTCAAAATCAAGGGAAATGTAAGTCAAGAGGTTCTAAAATTACTGCTATCGATATTTATTCAATGCCAGTGTGCTAGGCTCTGTATACAGAACAGCCAGAACAATTGAAAGAAGGGGGCTTTAAAAAGGCCGATAGCAGGAGGTGCAGAAAGCGTGAGGCTATGGTGTTCCAGAAAAGGCTTGGCAGAAGTGGGATTTAGAGGGGGACTGCCTTAATAGAGAGGGCAAAGCTGTTTCAGCAGGGATAGTCAACATGGTGTCCTCCAGATGTCTTGAACTACAATTCCCATCATCCCTGTCTGTTGACCATGCTAGCTAGGGGCTGATGGGATTTGTAGTTGAAAACATTTTGAAGGCACCATGTTGGCTATCCTTTAATCTAAGCCAGTGTTTCCCAAATTTGGGTCTCCAGATGTTTTTGGACTAGAACTTCCATCATCCCTGACCACTGGTCTTGATAGCTAGGGATAGTGGGAGTTCAAAAACCGCTGGAGACCCAAGTTTGGGAAACACCGATTTAAGCCATCAGAAGAACCTTGGGCAGAAGGAGAAGAAAAAGGGTCAACAACAGATGGGTTCATGCAGCGTGGAGCAAAGAAAACAAGAAGGGGAAGAATTTCAATTCCCAGGGTTCTTTGTAGGGTGCCACTGTTGTACTACTTTCTGAGTAGCTTAAAATGTGTCACACGGATGCTAATTAATATGAAGGCGCTACAATTCATCATTGGGATCTTTAGTGGGAAAGAGGGATGCAGGGGTGGGGGCGAGAGAGAAGGGGGAAATGCTTTTTCTTGGGATGAAAGGAAAACCAAAGCCTTCATAATCTGTAAGGAGCAGCTAGAAACCTTAAGGATCTCCTTGCAGTTTTCAACCCCTTCCTGGGCCCAAATGGAGACAACTTGCTCAGGCCTTGCAAAGCCACTGCCATCATCGATGCTGGAGAAAAGATTCAAGGCCACGGAGCCAGATAAGAAGGATGGAGTTGTGCTTCTGTGCCCGTCTTTGAAAATCTGGGGGCGGATTGGGGAGGGAAGCGATGGAGGGAGGAAAAGAAGGAAAAGTCTGTTTAGACAAGCAGTGTAGCAATCATGTGAGACCTGAAAGGCAACATGTTTTTACCAATGAAGAACATCCTTATGCATCTATAAATAAAGGAAGTTGGTTGTTCGCAGCTACCAGGGTTTGCATTTTAATATCAGTTGTGATCATATGTAAAAACAAATGCCTTCAAAAAGCTTGTCCAAAGGTGAGCTGTAAAAGCAGCACTGTAAGGAGGAGGCACTGTAAAAGCTTGCCTAAGTTTAAATCAGTTCTCTAATCCTCCACCTAAACAGAATTAGCTTGTTTCAAGCTGGGAAGACCAGAAGGATTACCTAGTAGCCAGATGCATGCAGCCCATCTGAACTCTGTAAACAGTACTCTATTTATTTATTTATTTTGACCCACCATTGGAAAGCTGCTTATTCTCCAGTGTGAATTATTACTCTGGGTTACATCCGCATGGGTACTTAGGATTTTCTGCACCAACTGCTTTAACTAGGGTGTGTTCATAGCTCCTACTGGATGGGATTACTCTATATCTGAGCTTTATCTTGGGTAAGCAACTCTCTCATTAAACAGGCACTAGGCCATATTGCAGGGACGCGGGTGGCGCTGTGGGTTAAACCACAGAGCCTAGGGCTTGCCGATCAGAAGGTTGGCGGTTCGAATCCCCGCAACAGGGTGAGCTCCCGTTGCTCGGTCCCTGCTCTGCCAAACCTAGCAGTTCGAAAGCACGTCAAAGTGTAAGTAGATAAATAGGAACCGCTCCGGCGGGAAGGTAAACGGCGTTTCCGTGCGTTGCTCTGGTTCGCCAGAAGCAGCTTAGTCATGCTGGCCACATGACCCAGAAGCTGTACGCCGGCTCCCTCAGCCAATAAAGCGAGATGAGCGCCGCAACCCCAGAGTCAGCCACGACTGGACCTAATGGTCAGGGGTCCCTTTACCTTTACCTTTTAGGCTAGAAAAGGCAACTCAGAGATCCCACACAACACTCCAATACTTCAGACTGAATTAATAAGATGAAGTCTGCTAAATTCTGCCTTTGCTTTTCTTTCCAGGGATCATAAAAAGCAGAGTAAATGAAAACAGCCCTTGGCATCTGAATCTTTCAGGTCACCTTTTACATTTGAAGGTCAGTTCAAGACATTCTAGCCTAGTTCTCATATGCAGCAGTAAACCACGGTTGCTCATTATGTGCACGGGGATGAGGAAATGGGAAACTTCCATTTCTGGTTTGCAACTAACCATGGTCACTCACAACATTTGAACGTTTGAAACTGTTGTTTATTTAAACCACTGCCAGTGATAACAATTCAGGAGGCAGCAATGGTTTCAGAATGTGGCTTGCTTTAGAAAGCCACATTTCCCCAAATTTGGAGGTCACTGAGAACTTTGAAACAGAAAGCAGGTGGTTCCAGTCTTCTCCCCTAGCATGCGAAAAAGCATGTTGCAGCTTAGCCACATAGCATGAAAACATGGCTTCTCATGTGTCATAACACAGCTCTGCGTGAAAAGGCAACTGCTGGGGGTCCTCTGAATGGTTTCAGATTTTGAACCTTAAAACTATGTTTCTGAAGGAAGTCTCTCTCTCAGAAATTATGCTTTGACAGTTACCTGGTGGGATGGTGATCTCTGACATCTTGGTTTGAGAGGTGTGGAAGAAATAGGGCAAAGAATGGGGCTGTGGTTGAACAGGCCAAGCTGGAATTCCTTTAAGCTTACTCTGCCATCTCCATCACTATCCAACTGGTTAAACAAATCTTCAAGATCCTGAATAAAACATTTTTAAAAAGCAATCTATCACAAAGTATCAGACATTATATTTAGGGGGGGAAATTACCTGAGGAATTGGACCATTTTATGCTGTCCCAAAAAAAATACAAAAAGTGGTATTTTATAACAATTTGCTCTTAGAAGCACAACAGTTTCCCATAAAACAGTCATTTTACTGCCTAGTCATTAAGAGGAATAAATTGCCTTTTGGAAGGTGAACCTACTACCAGGGAGAAACACACAACACAAATACTCCAAATAATGCCCCCCACATCAAAATACATTGATTTGTTACAACAGAACCAATAGGCAGCCTACCACAGCAGCTCACTGGGTTGTGACCAAAATTTAATAAAGTCCACCCAACCTTAAAGACTGGGAGAAGGGACATTATTGTTAGTGCTTTCAAGCTCTTTGTAGTTAGTGGGCAACTGCTGCAGCACTATCGCCCTGGCACATCTGCTGCTGCTTTGAGGACTGCAACAAAAAGCTGCAGCACCACCTTGGTGGTCTTTCTGGCCAGAAAAAAAGGAGTGTGGTACTACAACATCTACAAAAAAAGTAACATGGGGAAATGCCAGTATAGTACAGTAGTTAATAGTGTCAGACTAGGACTGAGAAGACCCACTTGGTCAAGAAGCTCTGGGAATAATATCTATATTTATATCTATATCTATCTTCAATACTTGGTCAAACAATTTCCAACAGCTGAATTTACCCCACCTCTTTTTCCATCTCTTTGAGTCCAATGTTCTTACAAACGGTAGCCAGCTCTTGTTTGTTAAGGTGCCCATTCTTTCCAACGCCAAGATCTTCCCAGATGTCCCGAACCTGATTCTCAGTCATGCCAAAACACGAGGGGGAGAACTTTCTGGGGCTATCATGGAGGTCATCATGCCAGGTACACCTTCGCCCTGTAAATATAAAGAAATTCCACTACGCAAGAAGAAGGGCATTTTACCTTTGAATTATTTCGTCAGTCACAGCAAAGACTGCTCTTTCCACAAGCCTTCAACCATTTAAGATAGAATCCCACTCTCCTCTTTAGACTTAATTTTTCAAAATTGCTTCCTCCAATATTTGCCCTGAGTACATGAGCCCCATGTGAAAGTTGCAAGACTCCAATGCTCTGCAAACCTTCAAGTACAAAATATACCACTGATTTTGCATTGTTTACAACGTAAGTAGGGTTTCCACTGTAGATGGAAGTATATAACACAATGAAATAAAATGGGATTTCCCCAGGAATGCATGAAAACATTCTCAGAAGAATATTGACCTGTCTGCTTCATCAGTCTCCCTTATCCTCTAACTGCATCTTTCCAAACAACGTAAGCATGGCATAGTGGTCAGAGGGTTGGGCTGGGACCTGTTAGAGCAGGGTTCAAATCCCTATTTAGCCACGGAGTTTACTGGGTGGCTTTGGGCCAGTCATTGCCACTCAGCTGAACCTACCTGACAGGGTTGTTGTGAGGATAAAACTGGGAAGGAGGAGAACCATGTACAGTGGTATCTCGGGTTACATATGCTTCAGGTTACATATGCTTCAGGCTACAGACTCTGCTAACCCAGAAATAGTGCTTCAGGTTAAGAACTTTGCTTCAGGATGAGAACAGAAATCGTGCTCCGGCGGTCTGGCGGCAGCAGGAGGCCCCATTAGGTAAAGTGGTACCTCAGGTTAAGAACAGTTAAGACCTCCGGAACAAATTAAGTACTTAACCTGAGGTACCACTGTACGTTGGAGTAAAGGTGGGATTTAAATAAAAGAGCAATAGTTTTCAATGCTAAACGTTAGCCCCATAATAAATCTGAGGGAAGAAAAGTTTAGGGCGATTGTTTTAACAACTAGTGAAAAAAGAATACTGATGTGCTGAAATTATCGAGTTGTCTTTTAGCGAGTTGGACCACTGGTCCACCTCACCCAGTACTGAGCTGTGAGAAGGACTTTGCACACAGAAGGTCCTGGGTTCCATTCCAGCATCTCCAAGTAGGACTGGAAATAATCACCTTCCTCAAACCCCAGAGAGCCGCCTGCCAGTCAGTGTAGACAATCCTGAGCTAAGATGGACTAAAGGTCTGACTTGGGATAAAGCAGCTTCTTATGCCTACTCTGACAGGCAGTGTGGCTCTCCAAGGTCTCAGAAAAAGGTTGTTTTCCATCACTTGCTTCCTGTTACATTTAACTGGAAATATCAGGGACCTTCTACCTCTAAAAAATGGATTTTGTTACTGAACTATCACCCTGTCCTTAAAGTCACTGATTGAAATCAGTGTTAGGATATTTCCGTTCCACCTTAAAAGGGAGCAGGCTTTGTGAGTCACAAAGTCTGCGTATTTCCTGTTCACAGGATGTTTATGTTTTCAGTTGCTTTCGTTTCCTTGTTGTTGCCTGAGCATATCGAAACAGGCAGTCATGTTTGTCTTTGTTCTGATCAACGCTGAATAAACTTGTAAAAATGCTCTCCTGCTGTGCATCTTTCGCTGTGTGAATTCTGCTGATAGAGTGTGCACCAGCCTAAGAATGTGGCAATCTATTTCTGAGGCTTCGTGTCGCTAATTGCTGATACTGCCTGTCTACGGGAGGTCGATGTATCGTCCGGCAGCCGGCTTGGGGGCTATGATGGACTTTGCCTCCCTGGCAGTATCCCAACAATCAGATGACCAGAGAGTTAAAGAAGGAAAGTTTCCATCCTCAGTATTGCTTTTTCTCCTTTCCTTCTTTCAAAAGGAGAGAACCCGTTCTAATTTTTTTAAACATTCATTTTGAGTTTAGGTTTCTCCTACCTTGACCCTCAAACATCTCATGCTGTTGTTCTTTTGTGCTTTCGGCCTCTTCGTCTGATTTAAGGCTCTGAAAATAAGAGAAGGATTCACTGTTTCATGCCAGCTAAAGAGCCAAGCTTTTTTTTTTAAGGATTATCATGAGTCTTGTGGAGGTGTCCTGGAGGGGATGGTCAGATCCTGAGGAAGAATGGGAGGAGCTCAGGGAGGTGACCATAACGACCCTGGGGAGGATCCGAATAAAGCAGGTGGAATCAGGATCCCAAGAAGTATCTGCACCCGGGGAGGAGATCAATCGTCTGAAGAATGGACAGCTAGATCCAGGAGAGGGTCAAAGCAGATTGGCAGAGGGGTGTTCTGCTCCTGCAATACTGCATACACCTAGTCAGACACCTCCTGCTAAGTGACTTCTCCTGCCAGAAAGGGGCTCCCTCCAGAGAGACAGGCAACTGAGAGCATGCTGGATGCTGAGCTGGCCCCAACCCCACTTGTCTCTGAGATGCACTGGTTCTCTCCAGCCTTATCCTAAGTAACTTCAGCTTCCTGGATGCTGGCTTTGGATACAGAAACTGTGGGAATGTTCAGGGTGGCAAGAGAGGATATATTGTTTATTAAAATCCTTCCTAACTGGCGTTAGCAAGTTCCTTTACTTAGCAGAGTACATTCCCCTTTACACAGCAGAAAACTGGTTGCAAACTTGTGTGAGTTTCTTAAGACAGTACGCAATTTAATCTGGCTTGCCCAGATTGAAATGTGTTCTAATATTTTCCTGGTAAGACCCCTTGAATCCCTCCTAAAAGAATAAAGACACCACAGTCTTACAATCAGGCAGAGCATAGTGTGATCCCTGAAGGCAGGCTTAAGGCTTAAAGTTACAAGCATATACAAACAGGTTTACCCCATATGTGGGTTGACCTAGTGACTGCAGTTAGCAGTCTGGGAAGTTCGCCGGACGAAAGGAAGATGGAAAAGAGGGAGAGTGGAAGCATGCCTTGGCCTTTTACCAGGTCTGGAAAGGTCATGCCCACCCACTAGTCACATGCAAGGAAGGATGCTCCAGGCCAGGAGGAACAGGAAGTTTTTGACTGGCTGGACCAAACATTCCCCTGCACGTCCACTCTAGCAAAACAAGGAATGTTGTATTTGACTGCTCCCAGTGGATTACATCCCACAGAAGCATGCAAACACCTCCTCTGCAATGACACATTCACTGCCTTGATATCTGAGCCTAATATTTGTTACTGAATGCTGGGCAGGCTTTGGAAACTTCTGAACTTCTGGGTAAGCATGAACTATGAAAGAAGCCTCATGTTTACAAGGCTGCTTCTTTTAAAGTAACGTACAGTAAAACTCAAGAGACTCAACCTCACCTCCACGCTCTCCAAAGATGCTGAGCGTCTCAGCTGACTTTTCCCATTTGCCTTTGTTTGCTGCTCCTGTAAATACTTGGGAGTTTCCAGATTTGCACCCTGCAGTTCCGGCCTCGTCCGGCGGCCGTACCACTTGGCCCCATGGATGTATTTAGGCTCGACTTCATCCGGAACAGCTAAGAGTTGGAAATACAATTGTAGATCAGGATCACCAGTCTGATTGCAGCTCTGCTCTACAGCATACTTAAGCTTAGTGGTCAATAGCGCACTGTAAACAAAGGAACTTGAAAGCAGTCAATCCAAAACAATGAATCTTTTAGCACCCTCCACTCTTCACCCACCTGGTTCCAGGTAACTGCTCTCATCATCTGAAAGACCAAGACTGATGCTTGAGGACAATATGGTCACAAAGCCTTCCTTAAACTCTTCAAAGTTAACCTAGGAGTGGACGGACAGGACATTGTTAAGTCAGGTGTACACCAGGAATGAAGCTCAGTTTCTGCTTTATGCTGAGTCAGACCATTGTTTCTGCTTTATGCTGAGTCAGACCATTGGTCCACATAGCTTGATATTGTCTACACTGGCAGGCAGTGGCTCCCCAGGGTGCCATGCAGGGGACACTCCCAGCACTACCTCAAGATGTCAGGGATTGGACCTGGCATCTTCTGTCTGCTAAGCAGATGCCCGACCACCAAGCCATGGCTCTTCACTTTTGCCAATCCAGCTTAAGAAGATCTGGTGGTAAACAGATCAGAACTGATTCCCAGCAGAATCTTGTTCACGTTCAGTTACTCCAGAACCCACCCCTACTGGAGAACGTTGCTATTTTTTGATGAGGTCTCAAAGACCAAATTTAATTCACCTGACAGGAACTAAACTGATATTCATCAGGTTTGGGGAATGAGCAATGCACCCATGCATTTTGCATCACTGCCCTGGCACTCTGGTTTTAAAGAGAGGCACCAGCATGAATGCAATACACCAGATGCTAGCTGCCTAAAAGGAGACTGTTGATTGCTAAACTCTTACAGACTCCACCACTAGAAAACGTACCGTTCCAGGGCACTGTAGCTTGGGCACCAATGTGGCAAGCCAAAGTGTTTATTTGGTCTAGCTTTAAGATGCCCCCTGAACAATAAGTACACAAGTGTAATTTCAAAGGGTAATTCTCCTTTGAAAATGAGTAGATAGTTAACGGGATCAAATTAGAATGTTGACGAGCTTCAGCAGTTATGGTAGGGGTGCAAATGTGTGAGTGTGTATTTCATAAAAAGACAGCAAGGCGGAGTACAACATATAAGGATAAAATCAGCAAAATATAAATAAAATCACACTTAAATGTTTACTTTACTAAGCTATCGTCCCATAAACAAACCTTTAAAAAAATGCTCTATAGATCTGGGGTTGAGATTTCAACTTTTCACACCAGAAATATACATGCATTCTATTAACAAACATTCCGAGATACTAGAATTTCCATGTTCTTTCTATTAACCATTTTGACTATTGCAATCAGTCACCCTTATCTTTCTTATTCTTTACAGTAAGAAAGAGAAGTCGCTATATTTTTGCACTTGAGAGACTGAGAATATTTGATTGGCAGAAACCTTTGCAGGATCATTTGTAAGAATGGGAACAATACCCTCAGTCAGTTCAAAAGTGCAGCTTTTGTTAACACAGAACTTGCTTCCAGCTTCTTGCAAGTTCCATTAATCCAGGTCCCAATTTAGAAAAGACAGGCAACAATTTATAACTCTCTGCTGAAAACCCAGCAAAGATGCCCATGAATTCTCTTACATAGGAAATTAGTTTGAACTTTAGAAAGCTAGTCACATAAAACAAAAGAACAAACAGAGCTTTGCTTCTACACCAAAAGATTTGGGCTACGTAACTGGCTTGGAGAATTGAGAATAAATACAGCAGTGAGCTGCAGTCAAACCATTTCTCCTCTTCTCCAGTAATACAAGGGGAGGAGACTGGAAGGTGCTACTTAACAGCACACCAGAATTTGCCTTTGTGTCCAAATGCAATAAACCATGGATTGTTGATAAACTAAGATCCTAAGCCATTCTGGATTGGGAATGAGCAGCAGTGAGCCAGGACATTTGGAGATCCTGGGTTGTATGTAAGTTATATTTTGACCAAACCAAGGTTTAGTGTACTTGGACACAAAGAAGTGGAAGCTTCTGATCTACACACACACACACACACACACAAAACATGCTTTGGAAGATTGTCTGAATGCAACCAACAGCTACCAGGTAACATTTTCTGTTGAAGACGAAGACTATTCCATACTTCTGTAGGATAGTTCTGTATTAGGATAGTTCTGTATTCTCTTGGTTGCATTCAGACAATCATGTGACGGTCACCTCCAGGCTTGATTATTGTAACTTGCTCTACGCGGGACTGCCCCTGAAGCTGACCCAGAAACTCCAGCAGGTGTAGAATGCCGTGGCGAGGCTCCTTACGGGGTCCTTGCCATGGGATCACATTCATCCAGGGCTTTACCAGCTGCACTGGCTCCTGGTGGAGTACAGGGTCAGGTTTAAGGTGCTGCTTTTGACCTTTAAAACCCTATGTGGCCTAGGACCCTCATACCTATGGGACTGCCTCTCCTGGTATACCCTGCAGAGGACCTTAAGGTCCATAAATAACAACCCGAGCCTCAAGGACGTTAGATTGGTCTCAGCTAGGACCAGGGCCTTTTCAGCACTGGCCCTGACTTGGTGGGACGCTCTGTCACAAGAGACCAGGGGCCTGCGGGATTTGGCATCTTTTTGCAGTGCCTGCAAGACGGAGCTGTTCCGCCTGGCCTTCAGCTTAGACTCACTCTGACCCCTTATATGGGATTTGGTATGTAAATTTTCCCTTGGCTTTTTTGCTGGCCCATGTAGGACCAGCATGGATAGCTGGCTTGGGTGAATATCTGATGTTTCCTCCCTTTATGTTCTTGATTTTTGGCCACTAAAATGAGGCTGTATTTTAAGCCATATTTTAATTGACTGGTTTTTCCCCCCTATTATGTTTTATTATAATTTATATTTGGTGTTAGCCACCCTGAGCCCAGCCCTGGCCAGGGAAGGCGGGGTATAAATAATTTATAAGGGATTTTCAGAGCACAGGTATGTTCAACTTCTGAGCCCCTCCGAGCCAAAGGCAGAAAGCCCAGCCAGCAGCCAAACGAAGCCTCAAGCGGTGATTCCCACAGCGCAGCAACCCGACAAAGGGGATGCAGCAAGGAAAACCTCCGTCACCTCTCCGCTGGGAAGCGCTGAGCAAAGGCGAGTCCCCAGACAACGCGGCCAATTTGATCGGCACAAGGCATGCAAGCTCCACCCCCTAGTCGTTCTTAAGACTCCTTATTGGGTGAGCAACGCAGACAAGCAACACAGTTGGAGCCTCCCTCCTCCCTGGCCGGCAGGGAGGGAGGGAGAGGAGCTGCTTCCTTTGAAACCCAGGAAATTTAAGGGACATCAGCAGCAGCGGGACACGGCGCTGGGATAAGGGACTTTCCCCTCCAAATAAGGGACGGTTGCCAGCTATGCCTAGGCGTTGCAAAGGCTTTGCAAGCGGGAGAGAAGAACAAGCCATGCCCAAAGTGGAACAGTTAAAAAAAAATGACACGAGAAGGAAGTTTAGGCCACACGCCATAATGTCCATCAGAAAATGAGTGGGACAGGGTTTATTTAGGTCTCCCTGAAAAGCACAGGGATGGCATCCTATCCCACTTCAACACAGACATGTCGAGTGGTGCAATTCGGGGGGGGGGGGAATATGCCCTTAGGCTTGCCTTTAGGAGGCACCAATGGGATTTAAAAGTGTTCAGGGCCAGACAGGAAGGATGAAGAGTGGCCAGCTGAGAATTCCATGCACGGATGGGAACAACTGGCGGGGAAGGGCTGGGAGACAAGATTGCCATTTTAAACCGTTATGAGAGAAGTGCTCCTTCACAATAGTCAGGTGCAGAGGCCCTGGGCCTACTTACCCTAGCAAAGAGATTATTTCCCAAGAGGGTCTCCAGGAGTAGGGGTAGCTGCCTCTCCAGGTGTAACTTGCGGCATAGCTCAGTCAGCTCTTCCTTGTCCAAATACCCGGTGCCTGTGGCATCGCAGCTGTTGAACACGTCCTTCAGCTGGGACACATATTTGTTCTCTTCCTCACCCATCCCATAGTATAAGACTCGGCCTAAAACGAGTCAGTTGGAAAGGGGAGGAAGGAAAGAGAAGTGGAAATATGAGAGTCAACATTCCTAGTAAGCACTGATATCAAACATTCAACCACCATTCTTTTCTCCTTTTGCATTTTGTAGAACTGGGACTTTTCTTCTCTCTCTCTCTTTTTCCCCCGTTTTAAGCACCTAAATTTAAAATGTGGTATTTGAGCAGGTTAAGGGTAGCCAACATGGTGTTCTCAAATGTGCTTGGGCTACAGTTCTCATTATCCCTGATCACTGGCTGCACTGCCTGGCGCTGATGACAAGGATCAATGCTGGTTAAGAAGAAGAAGAGGAGTTTGGATTTGATATCCAGCTTTATCACTACCTGAAGGAGTCTCAAAGTGGCTAACGTTCTCCTTTCCCTTCCTCCCCCACAACAAACACTCTGTGAGGTGAGTGAGGCTGAGAGACTTCAGAGAAGTATGACTAGCCCAAGGTAACCCAGCAGCTGCATGTGGAGGTGCGGAGATGAGAACCCGGTTCCCCAGATTATGAATCTTTCGCTCTTAACCACTACACCACACTGGCTGAGTTAACAGCCCACCACAGTGGTAAAAAGCACCAATGAAGAAATTCCAGGTTCAAAGCTGAACAAAATGTGAACTCACGCGAATTGCCCAACCTAGCACCCTTCTGATGTTGTTGGACGTTTTTGCTCCAATAGTCAAGAAGCTTCGGTCCTTGGTTTCAGGGAGCCTCTACCCCAAGGATGTGGAAGACATGGCCATATTGCTCCCAACAGCACCAGCCAGGATAACCAATGATCGGGGGTGATGGGAACCTTAGTCCTACAACATCTGGAAGGCACAAGGTTTGGTGAGGCTGGTCCTCACTGATTGGCAGCAGCCCTTAGGGATTCAGCCGGTCAAGCCCTACTGAAGATCTGGGAACTGACCCTGGAGAGCTTCTGCAATCAAAGGATGTGCTCTACCACTGAGGTACAGTCCATCCCCAAACTCATTCAGTTGTGCAGACTGGCTACCGCTATCAGTTTTCCAACACCATAACCGTGTTGGAGCCATAACCATAACCGCCTAAACCAGATTAGCCACCACAATTTTCTATCCAAAGCTCCTTTCTCCACCCAATTCCAGCACTAAGTCCAGAAAGCAGAAACACATACTCAACTTCTTTACAGAGTAGTTACGCCCCAACTGTGTTGTGGGACTGTGTTTATAAAAAAAAGTTTTGAGTATCCTGTGATGCAGGTTTTCCTTCTATTCTTCTTCCATTCACTTCTGCCTTCCTGTATATTTGATGGTTTATTTGTTCAGTGCATGATGGTCGGATGCATAAAACTCCAACCATCAAGAATCCGTAGTTTTTAACTGGAGGAAAGTTTGCAGTGGATTTGAAATGACAATTCTAACTTCTCACAACGCACTTCTCTACCCAGTGAGCACCACACTGCTGGGGTATGTTGAGGCAACAGCTTCCCATGAAGTACCTCTTGCCCATCTGGTGGGAAACAGAAAGGGAGGCTTTGGGCAGGCTGCAGTAGCAGAAGAGAGGCTGAAGGCTGGATCCGTCCCATAGTTCCCCACCCTTGCTAGGGGAATCTCAGGAGGAAGAACCCAATCTCCTTAAAGAATGTAAGACTGTAAGCAGAGTCTCCTGGATCAGGCCAGTGGCCCATCTAAGTCCAGCATCCTGTTCTCACAGTGGCCACTCACATGCCTGTGGTAAACCCACAAGCAGGATTCGATCGGAAGAGCACTACCCCCTCCTGATGTATTGCCACCTCAAAACATGGAGGGCAGAACACAGCCCTCTAGTAGCCTTCAAAGGCCTTCTTCCTACATGAACTCCTTCCAAATTTCCTTTCACTGGAGGGAGGCGGGGAGAAAATATTGTGTTTCTAAACCTCTTTTAAAAAGCCCTAACAGTCAGCTCAGGTTAAATTTATTGCACAGACCTAAAAACCAAAGGGAAAATTTGTGTTGTAACTCGCAGCCCATGTACCAGAGAACACCCCCCAGGGGAGACTTGACCGTAACATTTTAAGGGTCAGTCAGCATTATACTGTAGATGTAATACATCAAACAGCTGGAGAGAGATGGCTGGAGAGAGTGGTTTCTACATCAAGAGAAACAGCAGAATGGCCTGAAATTAATACAACGGGGCGAAGATTCAATCATTTATGTAAACAAACCCACCTTCCTACCACATACCTCTTTTTGAGTGTCCAGAGGAGCTGGCCTCTCACCCACTGCTCTGAGCAACACCCACGCCAGGGCACTTTGCTGATCTGTGAGATTTGTGTTGTTTTAGGTGCTCAGTTCCTTGAGCATTCACGGCATGGCACAAATCATTACGTAAGAGTGGAATGTCGACAGCTTGTAGATAGAAAGAGAGCGAGGGGGTATAAAAGCCTGGGGTTTGCCTCAATGTTGTATCCTTTTGAAACGAACTAATTGACCATGGTGGTTGTTGTTGTTTAAGAAGTACAGCATGCCATGCATCCATTTCTATCCAACAAGGTAGCTTTGGAGGAGAGGGAGAGCTAGTGAGAAAATGGAAACTAGACAGCCTCCTTTTCCTCCATCACCAAACTCCTTGAAGACAGATTTTCATTTGGCACAGCCAAGAATTTCCGTTCTGGAAGCATTCTTGGCTACACCAACAGCTGGAACTAAGAGGAATTAAGTCTGTCTTTAAGCCAAGCCAAACTGCATTTTTGGGCACAAAGATGCTTATCAGACAATCCTTACCGTCTCATGGCCAAACCAGCCAGACGTAAGAACGTGGACCACTTCTCCATCCAGTTTTGCCCCCAGTCTCCTGCTGCTGATTCCACCCCACCCACGCCCCGAAGAACTGGGCAAAAAACAAACCTGTTTCAAAATTCATGTAGGAAGAACTGACCGAGCTCTAAGCAGTGGGCAAGTTTTTCCCCCATCCATTTGAATAGCAGGCTCTTGACATATTTTCAGGGGGAATTCCGCCATGGAGATCATGGCTGCTCCCTCAGCTACATTCTCCTAAATTTTAATCTGCATTTACTTTTCTGAGATTCAAACAAAATAAGAATAATGATATAACTTCTACAGCAGCCAGAGAAGCAGAAGCTTCCCCAAAAGAATCTCATTTTGCAAGGGCATGCCCAGCTCTAGGTCCCATTTGAAGGCAACTGTGGGATGGATGGACCACTGACCTCACCAAGTACAGTTGGCTTTGCATTATTAATTCTACTGTTGCATAATGCTGACATTGATTTCATTGAGAGTTCCAGTAGTGGCTCAGGCAGTAGTATCTGGACCAGGAGATGTCTCCTGAAGTTCATTCTCCACATTAGCGACCAAGAGGAATGTCTTGGGTGTGCCATGCCAGTTATACTGAGTTTTAATGTAGGGCCTGTATTTAGCACAACACAACTATTTATAATGGAAACTTCTGCGGCACCAACTGCTTCAGTGTCCTGCATCAGTCAAGCACGCAGCCACCTGCTCTTGTGAGACCCCACTGTTGCAGGAGCGTAATTGAGCTGGAGGCAAAGAGCAAACAATGGAGGATTCTGGATAAAAAAAAACCCCTATCAACAGGATAAGCAGAAAAACAGCATCTGCATACGAGTTTCATTTATATGCAAGCGCTAATGTTAATTTCACAAATTGAATATGCAGGTGGAAAAAACGAATTAAGTAGCGGCGGGGTTAGCAAATGTAATTCTGGTGCATGGTAATGAGCTTATAGAATGACCTCAGCAACTCCCAAGGGCTCATGGTTTAAATTTCAGTTTAAAATCAGGCAGCTAGGAACTTCTAAGCATCTGCCTGGAAAATAATATGGAGAATCTTCCTGCCCTCTCTCTCAGCTGCAAGCAAAACTAATACAGTAGTACCTTGGGTTAAGTACTTAATTCGTTCCAGAGGTCCGTTCTTAACCTGAAACTGTTCTTAACCTGAAGCACCACTTTAGCTAATGGGGCCTCCTGCTGCCGGTGTGCTGCCGGAGCACACTTTCTGTTCTCATCCTGAAGCAAAGTTCTTAACGTGAAGCACTATTTCTGGGTTAGCAGAGTCTGTAACCTGAAGCGTATGTAACCTGAAGCGTATGTAACCCGAGGTACCACTGTATTGTAACAAACTCCAGTAACTGTAAGTATGGCACACATCATCCAAGACAACATCTCCACGTTCGTTCTGAAGGCTGGGAAGATGCATTATCAAGGCTTTTAAGTTTTAAACAAAAATCTCTCCAAGTTTTTGATGCATTTTTAACGTATCTTCTGGAGCAGTGCCCATGGACAACCTGCCTACAAAGACATCCCCAAAATCTGGCCACAAAGCAGGTGCAAGGGGATGCTCACACTCCAGAAAAAGCAATGCAGCCATGACCACACACACTAAGATACCTTTTTGCTGCTTGTGCTACCTGCCTCAAACCCTCAGTGTGTTAGAGACTTCGCCTGCACGTGAAGACAGGTTCCCATGGATTGAGCGGACGAGATAGCAGGTCCAATGGTCAAGAAGATGGTTTCTGCATGTGCTGTAGAGGGAAGTGAGGGGCAGATGGGGCTCATCAACCTTGGAAGCTAGCCCATCAAGGAGAAGGAAACTATGACCCTAAACCTCCGTTGCCTTGCAGGTTATCTTCGGGAGAAGAAAAGAGTAAGGAGTAAACCCTACTCCAGAGTGGAGTCCCTAAGATGGTTGGATGGTGCCTTGTACGCCTCTTTCCAGCAACCCCTGCAGCCAAACTGGTGCTAAACCTTGCTCTGCTTTCCTTTGGACCACATCAGTGAGGCTGAGAGTGGGGTCTTGTCGTCTGGGCATCCCCGGACCGCCTTACACACTGCCCAAGCTTTCGTCCCGGGGAAGTCACTTTGGTGCTGCTAACCCAGCAGTTTGACTTCCCCTCCTGAGGCACACTCCATTGTCTCTCAAGACAGATGGATGCCAACAACAGGCTACCTGTACTTGCACATGATTATTAAACTAAAGGCAAGGGGGAAAGCTTCTTTGCAGATGCATCCGATTGGTCTTAGTTGAATGGGATCTTGTTTATGCCAGCAAGACTGACACACACCATAACAATTGAGGGCAGGCACTGAGACAACACACAACCTTTTGCAAAGCAAAACAAAGCACAAGAGCCACTTCCCTAATATTACCTGAACACCATGGTGTCCCAATAGAAGTGGACATTGCAAGAGGCAGTGGAGTTTCTCATGGATGGTGCAATATGCATGTCAAACAAAAGGTTGAAAGTGCTCCACATTGCTCTTTAAGTCACAGGTGCAAGCTATGGATGTAAAACATAGAGGGACCCTGGGACCAATGCCATTCTAGTAGCCAGGGCTTTAAGAAAGCACCTGGTACAGATTTACCTGGGGTTAGAGGAAGGCAGACAGACTGGCTTTCACAACAGAAAGCCCTTTAAGTAGATACTAAGGTTATCTTCTCTTCTTGAGTCTTACCCTCAGTCGCCCAGATCAACTTTTCCTGTTATTTGCCACCCGTCTTTCCGGTCTTATGTAAGCTCCTTGTTATCCCACAATCCATTAGGCTTCTACCAATCCCACCCTAGCTATCCTCTTATCTTCCACTCTTGTCTCCTACTGTATTAAACATATGCTCTGCATCTTGCTATTGTAACCTGCTATTTATTGTTTATCCTCTCACTCCTATCGTTTATTTTTGTTTAAACTTTGCCTTTTCACCATAGGGTCTTCAAGGAAGCTTACATTATCAATGACTAGGAAACTTCTAGCCACGTTGCTCAGGAATTCTAAGAATGCCCCCCCCCAGCCCAAAATCAGGGCAGTTTTGAAATCAGTTGTTAAAATCTGTGCAAGCTCAAAAAGGTTCAACCGCCATCTTGAATTAAAATGATATCCAACTGTATCCAAACATAGAAGAAAACCTGCTCCTTGATTCTCCGGAACCATCATGCAAAATTTGGTTAAATCATAAGAGATGTGGAAATGCATAGCAAATAAACAAAATACTTTCCAAAACACATAGTAGATAAAAACTATTTTTTCGAACGGAACGAAAATTTAAAACCTACAACTAAAAAATGCAAGAAATAAACAAATATAGCAGCAGCGTTTTAACACCCCTTCTTTTGCTTAGTACAAAAGCTAAAACTAACCGTAAGTGTTTATCAATTACTGTCTATGAGTCCCTCAGTCCAATACAGAGACATGATTTACACAAAACATTTCATCCTCTTTTGGATTTGTTTTGACTGTCCCACAACCTGAAGCCCTCCAGATGTTTTGGACTATAACCCCCATCAGATCCAGCCGTAGTCTGAAACATCTGGATGGCACCAGGTTGGGGAAAGCTGTGCTGTACTAATAATTAACACAATTCCTACAATCATTTCCTACCTTAGGGGTGAAAAGGTCCTTCCTACACCGTTCTTTTCTGTGTTTAAAATTTGCTACAGAGTGCTTACAGACAAAATGTGAGTCACAACACATTTCCATTCCCCCCCCCCAAAAAAACATAGCATATTATTCAGATTGCTGCTGCATCTGGAACACAAATTAAAAACATACTGATCAACAAATCAAAGGTTCCGTCTGTTCTGTTTTCTTGTTCACCCTCCATTCCAACGCTATTTAGGTAGGCTGTCTGCCTTTTAATATTGAAATATACTCAGAGTCGCGAAGTGATTTCATGCTCTTTATTCAGCTCATAGTGGTGAGGAGGAATGAATGAAAGTCCCCTCAAAGTATCTGCTTTATATACATTATTTACACAATGGGCTGCACATGATTGGCTAATTCCGGAATTCTACTGTAAGCCAATCAGGTTGTGGATTCACTTCTATCTGGAGCATGATTGGGTAGTTCCTGCCAACCAATCATGCTGCTGCATTGTTCTAGGACCAATCAGACTGCTGCATTCTGAATCCTATTGTTCTAGGACCAATCAGACTGCTGCCTTTTGGATCCTATTGTTCTAGGACCAATCAGACTGCTGCAGTTTGGATCCTATTCAACTCAGTACATAACACCCCTCCCCTCTAAGTTCCAGTCCTGCCCGGGAGGTCGCATTCATAGTCCTCGAGGTACGCTGGCGGCCTACGTGTGCGTTGCGGCCTGGGGTGTTCCCTGGTCCGGGGTCCAGGTTCTGGCTCGTGTTCCAAGGATGCTGGCTGTGATGGGGCTATTTGGTCTGGCGCAACCGGCTCGCTCAGTCGTGGTTCTGGTTCCGGTGTCCTTTCGGCCTCGCAGGTCCTCTCTGTATTTACTGATTCTGCCTCTCCTGCTGGCCCCTCGTGCTCTATGGGCCTCACTGCCCCTCTGTTCCCTTGGGACTCCTCTGACCTTTCCTCCTCCTGGTTTTCTCCCGGGAATCGTCGCCGTATCTGGTCGCAGTGGCGGCGCCAGCATTGCCCCCCATCTGTTAGCACCTCATACGACACGGGGCCAGTGACCCTGGTGACTGTGGCGGGTACCCATGCTGGGCCTGCCCCAAAATTCTTTGCGTACACTGGGTCCTGGGCCTCGAAGGTCCGGGGGTTCCTGCCTTCCCCCACCACTACCTCATCCTGAGCTCTATCGGGGTGAATGCGGTCCAATCTGATTGCAAGGCGCCGACCCATTAGTAGTTCAGCGGGGCTCCGGCCAGTCGTTGAGCTGGGGGTGCTGTGCTGTGCTAGAAGGAATGTGGCAAGGCGGTACTCCCAATCCCCTTGCGTCATGCGGCGAAGGGTGTCCTTGGTGGTCCGCACCATGCGTTCTGCTTGGCCATTGGTGGCAGGATGGAATGGCGCCGAACGGATGTGGCGGATGGCGTTCTGCGCTGTGAAGGTTTGGAATTCTCCTGACGTAAATGCAGTCCCGTTGTCTGAGACGAGAGTGTCAGGGAGCCCGTGGGTTGCAAACAGCCTGCGTAGTACCCGGATGGCTGCGGACGTAGAAGTGGACGGTACCAGTGCGACTTCCAGCCATTTGGTGTAGGAGTCCACCACTATGAAGAATGTTTTCCCCTGAAAGGGGCCAGCGAAGTCCACATGCAGGCGTGACCATGGTGCTCGGGCGGACTCCCAGGACTGGACTGGGGCCCTTGGGGGATCTGGGCGGGATTCTTGGCAGGCCTGGCAGTGTTTGACCCAGGCCTCTATCTCTCCGTCGATCCCCGGCCACCACACATAACTCCTGGCAAGGGCCTTCATTCTTACTACCCCTGGGTGTGTCTCGTGTAGGGCTGTGAGGACCCTTTTGCGGAGGGGCTGGGGAACAATGACCCTGCTTCCCCATAACAGGCACCCCTTGTGGGCCGACAGTTCATGTTTGCGGGTTGTGTAGCCGGCGAATTCTGGCCCGGGGCTGCTGCTGGGCCATCCCCTCCACACCCAGTCCAGGACCCGGGAGATGACCCTATCTTTCTTGGAATGGTGTGCAACTTCTTGTGCCTGAATGGGGCGGTCGGGAAGCAGCTCCAGGCTCATAACCTCTTGTGCAGGTGCTGGGTCGGGGCCTGTTTCCGGTAGTGGTAGCCTGCTGAGGGCATCCGCATGGCCCATCGCCTTCCCCGGACGGTGAATCAGTGCATACTGGTAGCTGGCAAGGAAAATTGACCACCTGAGGACGCGAGGAGACAGCACTTGGGGGGTCTGCTTTTCAGGGGCAAATAAGCCAAGCAACGGCTTGTGGTCAGTCACCACGGTGAAGGGCCGCCCGTACAAGAAATCATGGAATTTTTTTACTCCCTTCACGATTGCCAGACCCTCCTTGTCGATTTGCGAGTAGTTCCGCTCGGTTGCGTTGAGTGTCTGGGAAAAGTATGCCACCGGTACCTCTCTTCCATCTGGGAGTTGGTGTCCCAGGACAGCGCCAATTCCATAGGGCGAGGCATCGCATGCTAGCACCACCGGCAGCCTCTCGTCGAAGTGTGCCAAGACCGAGTTTGAGACAAGCAAGTCCTTGACTGCCTGGAATGCGGCCTCCTGGCGCTGGCCCCACACCCAAGGGGCCCGCTTGTCCAGGAGTCTGTGTAGGGGCTCTGCTACCGCCGCCTTGTGGGGAAGGAAGGAATGGTAAAAGTTCAATAGTCCCAAGAAGGCCTGAAGTTCAGTCTTGTTCTTGGGCGCTGGGGCATCACAAATGGCCCGTACCTTGTCCCCAGTCGGGTGGACCCCTTCTGCGTCCACCATAAATCCCAGAAAGTCCACCTGAGGCACTCCTAGTAGACATTTTTCCCGCTTCACCTTGAGACCCGCCGTCTGGAAACGGTGCAGAACGGTGCGGAGGCGGTCCTCAAACTCCTCTGGTGTGGGCCCGGCAATCAACACATCATCGAAGAAGGGGGTGACGCCAGGAATCCCTTTAAGTAGAGAGTCCATTAGATTCTGGAATATGCCTGGTGCCACGCTGACACCGAATTGCAGCCGCTTTACCCTGAATGCTCCTCTGTGCGTCACAATCGTCTGTGCCTCTGCTGTGGCCTCATCTACTGGCAGCTGTTGATATGCTTGGGCCAAGTCCAGCTTGCCAAAAATTTTCGACCCAGCCAGGGTGGCAAGAACATGGCTGACCACTGGCACTGGGTATGCATGGGCCGTGAGGGCCTTGTTTATGGTACATTTGTAGTCTGCGCAGATGCGGACTGAACCATTAGGCTTGACGGGCGTGACGATTGGGGTTTCCCAGGGGGCATTAGGCACCGGCTCCAGCACTCCTTGCTCCACGAGCCGGTCCAATTCCTCGTCTATACGGGGTTTCAGGGCGAACGGGACCCGGCGGGCCTTGAGCCTGACCGGTCGTACTGCGGGGTCAAGCTGTAGAGCAATGGGGGGGCCCGTATACTGTCCCAATTTCCCATCGAAAACCCCCGGAAATTCCTTGCATATTGCGTCCACGTCCACTTGTAAGCTAGTGTGGTTCACCCCGGTGACGGCTAGCCCCAGTGGTCCAAACCATGCCAATCCCAGTAAGCTAATGTAGGGGCCCTTGACCACAAGCAAGTCCAGTTGCCGCGTCCGCCCTCGGTATTGCACCCTGAAGGTCCCCACCCCCATTGTGGGGACCTTACGTTTTTGGAAGTCCCGGAGGGTGAATAGGGCCGGCCTGAGTTTGGGACCCCCAGTAGGACACAGTTTCCTTAAGGTCCTTGCCGAGATTATGGATAGAGTTGAACCCGTGTCAAGCTCCATGCGGCATGGGGCCCCCTCTATCTGTACGTCAACATAAATTTTCTCTACGTTGGGGTGGGGCAACTGGTATACCTGGAATTCCGTGAGCTCTGTCGAGTTGCCTTGGTGCGTTGGGCCCCGGGACCTGGGGCTCTTGGATTGGTCATCTGATGCCTGGCGTCGGGTGGGCCGAGCCCGACACACCCGGGCGATGTGTCCCAATTTTCTGCACTGCCTGCACTCTGCGTTGCGGAAACGGCAGGTCCTCCTCTCGTGACTTTCTCCACAGCTTGCGCAGCTCCCTCCTTCTCGTCGAGGCAGCTGTGGTATGTGGGCTGCTTGAGTGCGCTGCTGTACTCGGTGCACCTCCTCCCTGTCGGATCCTGAGTCGTCGGTGAGGTCTTCGTGGTGGACCCTCGGTTGGGACAGCTGGCTCGGCCGTGCCTCTTGCGTCGACCTCTCGGCAGCTTCCGTTGCCAGGGCCTCCTCCAGAGCGACCTGGAACGTTAGGTCCTTCTTAGCGTAGAGGCGTCGTTGCAGCTTCTCATCCTTCAGGCCACCGACGAGGCGGTCACGAAGCATGTTCTCCAGCTCTGAGAAGTTGCAGAACCGGGCGGCTTGGCGGAGAGACGTCACAAACCCAGTTATGGTTTCCCCAGGGGCTTGCCGCTTTGCGTAGAAGGCATTTCGACGAGCCACCACTGAGGGCTGCGGCGAAAAGTGCCCCTTCAGCTGTTCCATTATTGTTTTGTATGGAACAGTAGCGACGTCTTCAGGCGCAAGGAGGGCCCGGGCGATTTCAAACGTCTCCTCTCCGCAGACGCTGAAGAATATCGCCCTCTTCTTGGCGTCTTCTTCGTCGGTGACCCCTTTGGCTTCTAGGAGGAAGGTGAAACGGGAGGCGTACGCTTCCCAGTCTCCAGATGCTGGGTTGAATGGCGAGAAGCTGTTGTCGGTTGCCATTCTGAGTTCCTTGTGTCCCGGAGCTGAAGCCTGGATACACGGTGCGAGGCAGCGGTGCGGCAGGTGGCGGTGCTGCGGTGCTGTGTGTGGCAGTCAGCTCAGCGGGATCCCACCTTCGTCGCCGGTGAAATATACTCAGAGTCGCGAAGTGATTTCATGCTCTTTATTCAGCTCATAGTGGTGAGGAGGAATGAATGAAAGTCCCCTCAAAGTATCTGCTTTATATACATTATTTACACAATGGGCTGCACATGATTGGCTAATTCCGGAATTCTACTGTAAGCCAATCAGGTTGTGGATTCACTTCTATCTGGAGCATGATTGGGTAGTTCCTGCCAACCAATCATGCTGCTGCATTGTTCTAGGACCAATCAGACTGCTGCATTCTGAATCCTATTGTTCTAGGACCAATCAGACTGCTGCCTTTTGGATCCTATTGTTCTAGGACCAATCAGACTGCTGCAGTTTGGATCCTATTCAACTCAGTACATAACAAATATATTTTAAAGATGACTATGTCCATCTTTATCACACAGACATTTGACCACTAACACTTTAATTGCAGTGTTGTATTTGAAATATTGTTTGAATTAGCAGGGCTAATCAGTGCTTTGAATGGACAACCCTTGACGCAACCATGTAGAACCAGTTCCTATCCCCCCAAAAAAGCTTAATCCCGGAAAACAGATGGCATGTTTGAATAAAATGCATTGTGTGCAAGGCCACAATAGGATCACTATCCCATATGCTCCAAAGACCCCTATTTACCGGGGACAGAATCTATGTGCTGCTACCTGTCCCTGGTAAATCCCTGTCCCTATTTTTTCTTTTGAGCAATATTAATGATTTGCTTTCATCACGAGATACTAGATTTCTCACTTTTCATGGCTCAGCTCCTTCTTCAGAGGCTCTACAAGGATGGAGAATTTGGGAGCCCTCTATAATTTGTTTGGATTACAACCACCATTATCTCTTGCCATTGGCAACGCTGACTGGGACTGATCCAACCACATTTGAAGAGCCAAAGGTTCCTGAGCTGTGCTCTTGAAGACAGCTCTCCAAGGAGGGCGGAGGAGGCACCTTATCTGTACATAAGAACATAGGAAGAGCTTGCAGGATCAGGCCAATGGCCCATCTACTCCAGCATCCTGTTTTCACAGTGGTCAACCAGATGCCTTTGGGAAACACACAAGCAAGACCTGAGGACAACAGCACCCTCTGGAGAAACTGCTTTCAAATATGTATTTAATGTGCAAAGCAAAAAATAAGATTACACAGAAGTGAACATTATTTGAGACAGCCTTCTACTGAACCGGGTTTTCTTAAAGTAAAAGCCACTATGGGATGGAGCCAATGTTAGAAATACTCCAAGGACACCCATAGAAATTAATGGACACGGCTAACTTAGCTCCATTAGTTTTAACAGTCAACTGAACAAAACATTGCTTCCTTGGTTTCCAATATCCAAACTACCCCATGCAACACGACGGCACACAGAAAAGCAGATTGCTCACGCACAGGACTTTGTATAGCTGAAATCCTCAGCTAATTCACTTCAGAACCTTATGAACACATTATTTTTATGAGCCTAAGCCTGGGACAATTGATTGAAGATCACATCATATTTCTCTCACTAGCAAAACCGAAACACAACCACAAAGCTTGGTCAAAACAGACTCCAAGTTAGCTGTCATGAAGTCTTTTCTGCTAGCAGACATTTGTATTATAGTTTTGACTTGTGTCCCTGCCAAATGTTCCTGCTTATAAAAACTTTGTCTCATCGGATTCAACTCAGAAGAGCCCAGAAATTTAAATATCACTGCATTTGAACTCAACTGAGAATAATACAATGTCATCCCATTGTTGAGATTAATCAACAATGCAGAAGGAAGGTCTAAGTTTTTCAACTCCCTCACATCAAATACACATTTGGGTTAAAAAATTGAATATGAAGAATGTTCTTGTGGCAGTGAGATTCTCACTCGCTTCAGCGAAAACAAGGAAATCACTTTCACAAACTTGGAAAAGCTCCTTCTCATTGGCTAGAGATGTAGCCCAAAATGTGGGAAGACACTGAACACCCACCAATTATTTATAAAATATTAATATCCCGACTTTCACTTCAGTTGAGGTCCTAGAGTAGCTTACAATTACATTTAAAACATATATATAATCACAACTAAAAAAAACTAAAAACAGCAGCAGACTAAAATTTCAACTAAAAGCAATTAAAGCCATTTGCCTGGCATTGGAAAAAAATTTTTTTAAGAGAACAGCAAGGAGACCACTTGAGAGTTCCACAAACAGAGGGCAACAGCTGGAAAGGTTATTTTCCTAGTGAACATCTGCCTCACTTTAGAAGGCAGGAGCCTCAAGGGAAGGGCCTCAGAACATTATCTTAGCACACAGGCAGGTTATTGGGAAACTAAAATAATTATTTGCAAGAGGCACACACAAAAATCCGGACCCATTTTTAACATACAAGGACCCCATTGGCTCAAGCTCTATTATCTCACACCCATTAGCACCAAGCCACTTCACAATGAATATGGATGTTGTTACTACCTAGGAGCATGCCACTTCTATCAGAAGACCCAAGACCCTGGGTCACTGAGAAGGGTGAAGGGGCTCCCCCACAAGAGTGCAACAGCCATTCAAGTTTTTTCTTCCTTCTATTTCCTTCCTAATGAATCTTATCTTTAGATTATAACCCTTGTGCCCATTTCTAATTTTTTGTACAACGAGCCTAGCAAATTTAGAGGCTTCAATTCTGTTTCCCTTAAAGGAATTGTTTTGCAAGCAGGAATGTAGCGAGGTGAATTTACAATCTCTTAAATAAACCTTCTTGGCAGATTGAAATTGACACCAAATTAGTTGTGTATTAAGAAATTATGTTCTCCCTCAAAAGTCTAAGCTCCAAAAATTAAACTACTTGTGGAAGAGAGAAATTTGGCAGACCACACACAGCTATTCATTTTTAATCATTTAAATGCAAGCAGAATTTCTGCGTTCTTCCTACAACTTTCAAGAATAAAACTCATTTCTACAATACTGTTGAGTCTTTCTTTCAGATGGGGCTGAACCACTGGCAAATGTCTAATTACCTGGGTAAGTCAATTTTTGACACAAATATCTAGGAATCTGAAATATTTTCCTAGACTTTTTCTATGTTTGTTATCATTTACATTTTTATGTTCCTGCGTTGTCTCAGTTACACAGACAGTGTGAACTTTTGGTAAAAGTCTTTAGCCTTTCCTGAGCACACTGTCATTAAAAGTTCAAAATAATAATAATTTTAAAAATCACAACAAATGTTTTTTAAAGGTACTGTTTTTCTACAGTTTAATGTTGAATGCACCCACGAGCAGACAACTGAACCCTGATGCAAGTCCTTAATCTTCCCATCACCTCAAAATTGATATATCTGAAATGGTGAATCCTGCGTTCTTAAAAGGTAACTAAAAATGTAATTTAAATTCGGCTGTTTCGCTATTCTGTGGTTAGTCTTTTGGTTGTACCTGCCCATTGGACTTGTATGATAGACTTTAAAAAGAAATTGGTCTATACATACACATATATCTTGAAAGCGATCCAGATCTCTTTAATTTCCAGCCATCTATTCATCTTCTGAAAAGCATACAATTTATTTATGTGTTGCATTTATATGCAATAATCATCCCCAGGAGGGGATGCTAGGGATTGAACCTGAGACCTTCTGCTCTAAGCCCTGAGCTACGTCCTTCTCCACAAGTTATACCAGGCTGCAGACTGAGCAACACCTTACATAATGAGCTGAGGTTATAAGAATGCTTAGAATCAGACAATGCAAAGTTGTTGTTTTTCCCAAAGTCACTCTCTGGGGATGGGGGGAGCTGTAAAATCTCATTACAGTTATATTGTTACAGACAGACCACAATGCTTTCACACTGACTGCATTCAAGGTTGATGAATGACATCAGTCATAATAAGGAGTAGATTATCAAAGGGTAGAATAAACCTCCCCCCACAAGGGCATAAATTGATACAAGGAGACATGAGCTTCCTTCTCAAGCCTCTACACAAAACAGAAAGGAATTATTATCTCAACTGGGCTTGCCTGCTCCCACTCATCACAAACCTGGCAGCTTTCTAACAGCTCTTGAGAGAGTGTTCTGGGGCATTTATTACAACATTTATACCCTGCCTTTCCACTCTTGAGTTCTCAAGGTAGAGCAAAATAAACATTAAAATGTTAAAATTAATTAAAAGCATAAAAAGTATGTCAATGCCAAAAATGAAAGCAACACAGAATACATGCACAAACAGAGATGCACTGCAATACTAACCTCATTTACTCAGAAGTAAGCCCCACTGAATTCAAGAGGACTTCTAAGTTGACATAGTTAGGAGTGTGCTGTAAACACCAACATGCGTTCATATACAAAAACTGTCTTAACTTGGCACTGAAAACTATAATACACCAGTAAAACTATGAGGCACAGGGTGCCCTCATTGGGCAGGGAATTTCATAATCTGGGCAATCTCTCCTTTTCCCATCAGCTGTGCCTCAGCTGGTGGCAGAACAAAAAACAGGCCCAGCTGAGCACATGGGACAGGTAGGATCATGTCTATCTGATAAATGAGCAACGATAACACAGATATCTGATGATATATGGGCTGCAATGCGGAAAAGCCTATACCATAACAAATCTGTAACACATCACCACAAGATTTTTTATTGTCTTCACCCTAAGGTGCTGTAAGTGTTCTCCTTAAAACTGCAAAGTGTGAACTGGGACGACAACAGCTCATCTCCCCTCCCCATTCAATATTTACTTAATTATATGCTTTTTTGAGAACCTTGAAGCCTGCCAACAGGCCGGTTTTCTTTTCAAAACAAAAAACCCCACCATTAATAGACTTGGCTTCATGCCTGGGACAAAGCTGAGCTCCGTGGGTCAACTGATGTTTGTCTTTCTTACACTTGGAAAGATACAAACCATTTGGCTAGTGGAAACTTGCTGCAACGAAACTTTGAAAATCCTTGCTCATAGCTGAGGTACAGCCTTATTCTGATTTGAAGATGGAGGCAGGCTTTAACTCTTGCAACCCCCAAAGCTTTGCTTTTACAGTAAGAAATGCATGGTGGGGATTTGTTCTGTCAGAAGCACCGGTCTTCCAGAATAATATGACGAAACTCCCAAGGGCCCACAAGAGCTTGCTTTGAGGCTAAAATGTCACTCAGGGTTCCTTGGAAGAATAGCAAGACACACGGGTTAACACAGGAAGCTGTCTTATACTGAGTCATGGCCTTGGTCCATCAGGCTCAGTATTGTCTCGGTTTCAGGCAGGGAATATCTCCAATCCCTACCTGCAGGTGCTCGGAATTGAACCTGGGGCCTTGTGCAATTGAAGCAGATCGTCTGGCACTGAGTGATGGCCCTTTCCCTGATACTTGGGGTTGGGCAGTCTAGAAAAGTAGGTAATTTGCAGCCCTCTGCTCTCTCCTAAAACAATATTTTCCTCTTTGGGCATGGGAAAACAGTAAGAAACAGGGCAGAGCAAATCTCCCAGGGGTCAGCAACCTTTTTCAGCCGTGGTGGGCCGGACTATGTTTTTTTTGGGGGGGTGGAGATGAACGAATTCCTATGCCCCACAAATAACCCAGAGGTGCATTTTAAATAAAAGCACACATTCTACTCATGTAAAAACACCAGGCAGGCCCCACAAATAACCCAGAGATGCATTTTAAATAAAGGACACATTCTACTCATGTAAAAACATGCTGATTCCTGGACTGTCCACGGGCCGGATTGAGAAGGCGATTGGACAGCATCCGGCCCCCTGGGCCTTAGGTTGCCTAGCCCATCATAGGCCCTAAGGGAGCCTTCATCAACCAGGTGCCCTGCAGATGTGTTGGGCTACATCTGTCCCACCCAGCACATCCTGAGGGCAGAGGATGCTCAAATAGTTAGCTGTTGTTAGTTTACACTTGTCTAGGACTAACAGAGCAATCCTAACCATGTCACTTTAAGTTCCTTTTTTTAAAGAGCAACTGACTAATGAAATTAACAACACTGCTACTCATAATTAAGTTATATTGAATTCAATGGAGCTTACGCCCAGGTAAGCAGGGTTAGGACAGCTACCTAAACCAGTTTAAATTTCAAGTGCAGTGTAAATGGGTCACAGCTGACGACTGGGGAGGGGGATCTGAAAGGAGGTAAGCTGGGAAATTTTGCCTTAAATTTGATGCAAGAGATGGATGGCCAAATTCCTCCTACACCCCAAACTCCCTCCACACAAGAGGAACTAATAAAGGAGGAGTTTATACTATAAAAACCAGACAAAACAACAGCTGGTGTTCCTTGCAACCTACTTCTCTTTAAAAACGGAGAAGGTGCGGAGATGAGATTTCAAAATAAAGTTTTGGTTGCTTTTAGCACCAGGCTCTTCATATAATGGCACAAGCTGCACATTTGGCGAGGAAGGAAGCACCAGGTACATGAGAAAGGAGAGGGATTTCAAGGCAGGACCCAGCCAGTTTGGAGAGCTGGAGGGAAGAAATGTGGAAAGAGTATCGACAAAAGGTCACCCCACAGAGAAAAGCGGGCGGGGGAAACCTCTTAGAAGCACAACCTCCCTGGCTGGTGAGGAAACTCGGGTTTTAAAAGACCAACGGCAAAAAAAGCTGGTCTCAAGAAGCAGCAGCCACGCCAAGAAAGACTCGAAAAGAAGTTGAAACGCAGATATAAGAACAGGGAGGTTCATCCTTGCCGTCGCCCCTCCGCAAAATGTAAACACACGCGATGCATGCTTCAGTTGAGATTCCTGCATCGCAGGGTTGGACTAGACGACCCTCGGGGTTCCCTTCCAAGTCTATGGTTCTGGGAGACAATCTGCCGCCCAAGTTGCAGAGCCAGGATCAACTCCCCTCACAAAACTCCCTGGCTTCCCTTGTCCCAGAAGATAATTTGAGGGCGGAGAAGATAATTTGAGGGGCGGTGGGGGGCTCCACAGAAGCCCGAGTCAACCTAAAGAGCCAAGGTGGGGCGGTGGGCGTCTCAGCGGTACCCACCTCTCTCCTCCGGCCGCTTCTCTCCCTTCTACCACCCGCGCCGCGTCCGCAGCATCTCCCCTGCAGAAAACGACCTTCCGCCGCTCGCGGCCCCTTTGTGTCCCCTCGGCCAATGCCAGCGTGCTCTGCTTCCCTTTCTCCCGAGGCTGCCGCCGATGCTCCTCCCTTGAGGACGTCCACGCTGAAGCGAGCAGCCTCCGGCTCGCAGGCGGTTTTTCCCTTGCAGCCTCCCCAGCCCGCTCCGCCCACCCCGGATTCCTTTCAGGAGCAGACGCGGCGCGCAACGGCTCTCCTGCGCGCTCCTCTTCCCAGGCAGGGGAGCGACCTCTCGGCGAGGGCTGCGCCTCTAGGGGACGAGCGGAGCGCGCCGCTCTCGCCCTCTTCTCCTCCTGCTGCCGGGCTCGCTTCCAGCGTGTCTTCATGGGCTTTCTGGCCTCCTCTGCTGGCTTGGAGGAGCCCGCTGGAGCCGGCAGGTGCCCTGGCTGCAGGGCTGCGGAAGCCAAGCCGGGAACAGGGGAAGCGGCTCTGGTGGACCCCACCGCCGGCCAGCAAGTGCCGAGGCGAACTTGGGCTTTATGGCGCCCTGAGCAAGGGCAAAATTTGGCGCCCCACCAGATATTTATTATTATTTTCACAATTATTCATTTCGGAGCGGCTTAGGGGCCCACTCTCTTGCGGGCCCCCCAAAAAATTGAAAGGGGAAAAAAAACCCTGGATGTACATTTCCAAGATATAAGATACAAAACAAATAAAATAAAACCTACATGCAGCAACAGTGTTTTGCGTTGTGCAGGCCCCTATTTGTTATGTGCAAATGGCTTTCGATACCGATTAGGTCCATAAATTACCATATAGCATATATTCAACACACAAAAACCGACAATTTGTTGTTGACAAAGAACAGCTGGACATATAAATGGCCCCGTTACCTTCAGTAGCTTAGCATGGGTAGGCAAACTAAGGCTCAGGGACCGGATCCGGCCCAATTGCCTTCTAAATCCAGCCCATGCACGGTCCGGGAATCAGCGTGTTTTTACATGAGTAGAACGTGTGCTTTTATTTAAAACGCATCTCTGGGTTATTTGTGGGGCATAGGAATTTGTTCATTAATTTTTTTCAAAATATAGTCCAGCCCCCCACAAGGTCTGAGGGACAGTGGACTGGCCCCCTGCTGAAAAGGTTTGCTGACCTGTGGCTTAGGGCCTCATCAAACCTAAATCCGGCTCTGGTACAGTTGCTTTTCTTATGGTTCTACTCAGTAGGTATGCCCACAAATATAGGCAGTGCTCCCCCCCCCTAAAAAGAATGATTGGGGTACTCTCATTTTCCTACTCATATTGAAATACTGCCCTTCAATGAGGCCAAACTTAGATTCACAAAACGTTTAGGAGTATGCATACCCCCAGAAAAAAGCACAATATAGGTATTGTTATTTTGAACCCCCTCGGCTTGGCACCCTGTGCGGGGGAACAGCCTGCACTGCTCTAAATCCGATGCTGGCAAGTGTAATTGACTTTCTGAGCTGCAGCAAATGCTAAGCATTTTTGCTAAGGAGCAAGACTTTTGAAGTTCAGTAGGACTTGTCCATGCACACCTTATGTAGATGGCATGCGCTCTGGCTTCCATCACTGTTGTGTATTGAGTCAAAGGATTTTATATCTGTATTATTATTGTCTGTATTTGCATTAGGGTAAAGTAACTGCCTTTTGGTTCCAGAGGGTACAGCTACTATTGGTTCATTCAAGCTGCTGTATTTGGATCCTCTGTCTTATTGGTTTCCTCCAAAAGGCAGGACTGTGATTGCCTGATATTGTTCCCTCCAAAATGTATCCTTTCTAGCTAGTTCCCTGTCCCTATACATGTAGCTCTCCCCTCCTCAGTTCTCAGTCTTGTTTGCTTTAATAAAGAAGTCTTGTTTGCTTTAATAAAGAAGTGTTTGCTTTAATAAAGAAGTGTCAAGAGAGCTGAAATCACAAACCCCACATCACAACAATCACACAGTGTCCCATTGCGCCAGAAGTGGTTTAGTCATGCTGGCCACATGACCCGGAAAACTGTCTGTGGACAAACGCCATCTCCCTTGGCCTGAAGTGAGATGAGCGCCGCAACTCCATAGTTGTCTTTGACTGGACCTAACCATTCAGGGGTCCTTTACCATTACCTTTACGTGCTGTATATACAGAGTCTTAGCTAGGTGATCTTGTGCCCCTGGCAGAACCATCCAGATTGTGCCCCCCTAACCACAGACAAATTAGCTCTTCTTTCCGCCTCTCCTCCAACCCCCCCACCTCCACCCATTCAATTCACCCTCTACTTAAAACCATTTCTTATGAGGCAATAATCAATATTTATATTTATGGATGTATTTTTAAGTCGATTTTGTGGGGGTCCCCCTAATGGGGGCCCACCTCACCACCCCCTAGCTACAGCCCTGTGTATATACAGTATCCAGCCGTATTCTCACCATACATTCAAAGCACTATGATACCACTTTAAACAGCCATGGCTTCCCCCAAGGAATTCTGGGAGTTGGAGTTTGTTAAGGGTGTGGAGAGTTAGGAAGCCTGCCATATTCCCCTCCCAGAGCTGCAATTCTCTGAGTTCTCTGTGAAGAGGGATTGATCGATAAACTGCTGTGAGAATTGTCAGTCTATGAGGAAAATAGGGAGTCTCCTAACAACTCCCAGCAGCCTGAACAAATTACAAGTTCTCTGTGGGGAAAGCCATGACTGCTTAAAAGTGGTATTGCAGTGCTTTAAATGTGCAAATGTGATCTCAGAGTAGAGCTGTTGAAATTTGGGGCCATTAATTTCATTTGGTCTATTCTGAGTAATGCTTAGTTGGGTAGAACCTGTATACTTCAAACCAACCTCAAGCTTCTTCCTAACTTCTTTCATCTAAATGGTTAAGAAGTGCTTCCTTCGTTCCACATTATAAAGGCTGAATCACTGCTATCTATCCCCATCTCCCCCGCTCCCCATTTCTGAGAGTCACAAATAAAGCATGACCAAGTGTGACTAATGTGTCTGACAGAAAACAGACTCAGATGCAGAGTCAATGTTTTATAAAAAATAAAAATATTTGGCTGAGGGCAGATGAAGGTTGGTGGGGCATTTGCCCTAATGGACCGGCCTCTGCCAAGTTTCAAAGGGTAAACCAACCAGATACTTTCCCCCCTGCAGTTATTATGTGCAGAAAACTCATTTACAGCATAGCAATGTTATATGCGTAACATTTTTTCCTGCAAACACCCCTTTACTAAGGGGCACAAATTTTAATGTAAGCATGAGTGTTCTGCTCACATAGCTGAATTCAAATTCTCTAATAGCTTAAATAGTCTTGTGAGGTTCGTTTCCTTTGTTCGGGATGGGAGCTTTTTCTTCCTTCCCATTTTTACATTCTTGGGCTTCTTCTCTTTATTCCTGGGACACTTCCCCTTTAAGGGGGGTTTCTTGGGGTCGAATAAGTTTCCCTTCTGGTTTGATTTGACCCTAGATGTTTTCCTTTCTTCCGCATCATGTTGGATTTTATTTTCCTTAATGCTGTTATCGTTTGGTGTACTAGAGAGAACTTATCTGAAGGACAGAAAGCTGTCCAACTGAAACACTTGGGACCTCCACTGGCATGCAGTGAGGTAACAGTTACACAGAGCATGAAAAGTAAATGGATGGGTTTATGCAAACACTGCACCAAAGACTATCACAACGGGCCAGCCAGCCAGTTGAGAAATTTACACGGTTGAGAAAATCCAGAATTGCTGAGATTAAAGTGTCTGTCAAGAAGCTGCTTGGATGGACAATGGAAATAATAAATGTTGTTGGAGTATATTTTGTGAACCTGCTGATTCCAATGCAACAGTGAGCACTTTACAGCCTCTATTTGCTCTTGGGTACCCAAGAATCCATTGGAAAAGTAGTTCCCTATGTGTTTCCCGAACAACTGGCATTGCTTCTCAGCCAATTGACTAAGATCAAATGTCAGCATCTATTATTATCAGCGCAATATCTGGTATGTCTGCTACTTGTGGACTGTTCGTATTAAATATATTTTTGGAACTGGGAGATAGAATAGGAACTGGTTCCATTCGCTCCCTGCATCAACTGGGTATTGCAGTATTCCAGGAATAGTGCACCACAATATTTCTGGTTCAAAATTAGACAAAACTAGTTATTCAGGAGCAGACCATCAGGCACCTGAGGAAACTTTATTCTGCTTGCCTGGCAAGGAGGAATGGCAGTAGGGATGAAGAACTTAGGATTCAACTGCCACTTTGGGGGCTTCTGGTGCCTGAGGCAGCTGCTTCAGTCCACCTAATGGTTGAGTCAGCTCTGGCTGTATGTCACTCACTGCAGCCTGGCCACACACATAAGCTCAGGCATTTGCTGGTCTTCTACTGCTGTGCACACTCCAAGTTCATGGTCATCCATAGGAGATGCATCAAGCAACCTGGGTGCCTGTTCAAGTCAACAGTGCCTAATCTGCTCGGGAGGTAGACAGGTCTTTGCGGTGCAGTTGACCCGCTCAGCCACAAATCCCTGGTGAATCCTAGACCTCCACTGCAGGAAGAAACTGTCTAATGGTAAGAGCTGTTTAACAGTGGAAGAGACTGCCTCAGGAGTTCATGGGCTCACCTTCACTGGAGGTATTTAAGCAGGGAATGGATAGCCATTTGTCAGGGATGCTGTAGTTACAAGATTCCTGCATTTGCCATACTCTCTAGTGTCAGAAAGCCACCCCTGATCTCACATTTGAGACTTTGCAGCTGAAACGATAAACTGTAATTTATCATTTTATTATATATTTAACGAAACGAACAAGTACTGTTCTCTTGGCTTTAAAACCAGTTAAAGGTATAATATGTACCCAGCCTTACTGCACAAAGCACATTCACACACCCACACCAAGAATCCTGGGAATTGTAGCTCTGTGGTGAGTAGACTACAGTTTCTAGGATTCTTTACAGGGGTGCATGTGGGGTTTAAATGTATGGTGTGAATGCAGATGTTTTCAGTGAAATGGGTGGCAGGTCTATAAAATAAGCTTTGGGCAACTTTGTCAAACCCTTCAGTCTGCACTGCTTTCCCATTTAAAACTCCTGCCTCAAATCTCTGAAACCTATATTGGGCAAAAAAAATCCTGAAACTCAGAGGTCGAAAATAAACAAATATAAATAAATAAATAAATAAATAAACAAAAAATAAATTAATCCTGAATCTTTCAGAGCTGGACGATGAACCGCATGGTCCCTTCCAACTCTACAATTGTTAAGAAAGGCTGTTTCACTCTAGGAAATATCCGTGGCACCTCTAAATTCCTATCTCTATGGGAGTGACGCAACGCCGCCCAGGCGCAGGATTTTGAACGAGCGTCGAGCGTGCTTACGTCCATTTCAGTGCGCCGGGAACTGGGCGACTGGGGCGCATGCGCAAATCCCTGGGGGTCTCGCGCGGGGTGCGTGTCGCGTTAAGGCCTTCGCTCTTCCGGCGCGTCGTGCGGGCATCTCCTCAGTCGAGGCCGGTTCGGTCGGGTTTCGAAAGGGCTAGAAGAAGCAGCCGCGAGCGGTTGGCAGGCGGGCGGGATGTCGGGGCCTACGGGAGGTTCGGCGGGCTCGGCCCGAAAGCGGCTGCTGAAGGAGGAGGACATGACCAAAGTGGAGTTCGAGACCAGCGAGGAGGTGGACGTCACCCCCACCTTCGACACCATGGGCCTCCGCGAGGACCTCCTGCGCGGCATCTACGCCTACGGTGCGCGCGCGGAGCCGGGGGGGGGGCGGGCTGGCCGCGCTGCCGTCTCCGCGGAAGTAGGGCGGGCGGGCGGGCGTGGAGGGAGGGAAGGGGTAAGGGAAGCAACTCCCCGCCCCCCCCCGGGACGGTTTCGGCCGTTATTCTTACTTGCGTTCGGTGCTTTTTATGTATCCTCCTCTGCCCAGGTAGGCGCCAGTGTGAGATTTAAATAACGGCGTTAAGATTCGAAAACAATTCAAAGGAACACTTTATAAGATTTTTTATTTTTAATGTAAAAAAGGTAAAGGGACCCCTGACCATTAGGTCCAGTCGTGGCCGACTCTGGGGTTGCGGCGCTCATCACGCTTTAGTGGCCGAGGGAGCTTCCGGGTCATGACTAAGCCGCTTCTGGCGAACCAGAGCAGCGCACGGAAACGCCATTTACCTTCCCTCCAGAGCGGTACCTATTTATCTACTTGCACTTTGATGTGCTTTTGAACTGCTAGGTTGGCAGGAGCAGGGACCGAGCAACAGGAGCTCACCCCGTCGCGGGGATTCGAGCCGCCGACCTTCTGATCAGCAAGTCCTAGGCTCTGTGGTTTAACCCACAGTACCACCCACGTCCCATTTTTAATGTAGTACCATTGTAATTCGTCCCCACGTGTGTTTTCATTGGGTTGTTTGTTTTACTTCCATGAAATTTATACGCCGTAAGAATCAAGCAAATTCCTCGAAGCAGCGAAACCTCCTGCTTAATATCAGTTGGCAGGGAGTTCCAAGGTGTAAGCGCCACCACACTAAATGATCAAGTTCATAGAAATGCGGAATGGGTATTATGTAGCACCTGTAGCAGTGCCTACATACACTTTTAGTATGTATTTTATTGCTTCTGCATTCAAAAACATCAGCTACATCAGGTTTTTTTAATGGGCACAGTGGCTTTTGTGTATTTTTGGGGTGAGGGCCTCTCCTTTGTGTTGGTGTATCAAAGTCTACAAGACGCAATACAAAAGGGAAAGGGGAAGAGGGTTGTGATGAGAATTGCTGTTGGAAAGTGTGCCCAAGATAGGATTTGTTCTGAATAAATCTGACTTCAAGCATATAAAGCAGTGGTGCTGCTAGACTTGAGCTCTGATCTGCCCCAATTACAACGGGGTGATAGGACTTCTAGTCTAACAACACCTGGAAGGTAGCATGTTAGCTACCCTGGATTTGAAGTTTCTTCCTCTTTTCTCCCATAAATGCAAAAGCTTGTTTCAGATTTTAACCATACTCGAGAGTAAACCAGTTGAAATCAGTGGACTTAAGTTAGTCATTATTTAAATCTGCTGACTTCAGTGGGTGTACTCTGAATATGATAGTTTGATACAACCCCTTGTTATTTATGGAGACATCAAATCAAACTTCCCCTTCTTGGTCATTTGTAGCTGCATCCCTCATTGAATTTTTACTTTGTGAATTTAGAGACGTGCGAAGTTTGCACATTGTCACTGGCCACTTTTATTCCCAAATAATAAATGTTGGCACCTGACTGTCACTTTTCCCTTCCTCTCCCCAGTCTCCTTCCTAGCTCCTATTACTGTTTAAAATTGAGTGCCAACAGCTATAGATTTCAGTGCTTTGGTTTCTAAATGTTGGTTTTATTACAGTACTGCTCTGGCCAATATTTTTAGAGTACATGATGTAATTAGAAGGGAATTGTAACCTTTATAAATGAATTTTGTAGGTTTTGAGAAGCCTTCAGCTATCCAGCAGAGAGCTATCAAACAGATCATTAAAGGAAGAGATGTGATTGCACAGTAAGTGAAATTGCACACACACACGACTTTGGGATATTGTTAGACTAAGAATGCAAATAGTTAATTGAATAATAAGAGTTGGAAGGGACTCCAAGGGTGATCTAGTCCAACACCCTGCAATGCAAGAATCACAGGTTAAGCATCCATGACAGAAGGTAATTCAACCTCCGCTTAGAAACTTGCAATAAAAAAATGGCTTCCTATTTATTTATTTTAAAAGTAATAGCAATCCAATTTAAACTTCCCACTCTAAAGGGGGTCAAGGTCTGCCTCACAGGATCACAGGGTGGGTGGGTGTGGGTCCTCCACCTCATCCACACAAGCCCTGCTCCAACAGGCCCCCCCCAACTCACCAGCTTCATGCTTTACTCAGCTCTTGCCATGTTCTTAAATTGTAAGGAACAATGCTTTTGAATGCACAGGACTAGAGTAAGTTCAAGAGGGCAATTTATGGCATGTTTACTCAAAACTAAATCCCATTGGGTTCATTGGGCCTTGCTCACTAGTAAGCATGTGTAGAACTGCTGTCTCCATGAACCATTTAGAAAGAGATGCCTTTACTTGGTGTCTTTTACTCTCTGACACAATCCCAGCTATAATTCTTACCTGTAGGTATAGTTTTTCATAGATTAAGGTTACCAGATGTCCCCATTTCCCGGGGACAGTCCCCAGATTTACAAATCAGTCCCCATACAAAATCCATTGAAGCTGAAGTGTCCCCGGATTCATGAAAAAAATCTGGTAACCTTGTCATAGATGGCATTCATAGGTAGCTGTAGGTGACCTCCCACATTGATCTCATTGTGACCATATGCCTATAACTGTCTAAAATTAGAATCTAGATGTTCAGGAGAATTCTCACTTACTTTGCATGTAAGCTCTAGTACTAGCTTAATGTATTGTAAACCACTTTTATCTTAGGTTAAATAAGCAGTAAAGCAGATAATCCCAGTAGACAAAGTTTGTTCCATTTAGAATTGATTAGCACAGTACATATATTAGTCTTAAATTTTATATGGAGGCTGGTCTCAGGTAGATTTGCATATCTGGTTTCATTAATGGATAATCTATCAAAACTATTTTGATAGTACTCAACAAGGTTAATGTTGTATATGGTGATATTTATTGCTTATGTTTTCAGACACAGCTATTAAAAATACTATTCTTTCTAGATCACAGTCTGGAACAGGCAAAACAGCAACGTTTTCCATCTCCGTTCTACAGTGTCTGGACATCCAGGTACCTTTGGAACACAAATACCCAACACTTATTTTTGAAGATGCAAATAGTGTTCTGACTAGTTATAGTATATAATCTCATTGTCTTAGCATTGACCAAGGACAGCATTCCAGATTAATTACATTTTTTGAACATTGGATTCCATCCCAAATACTCTATACATGCTTTGTCTCATTAAGGGAGATCATAAGTTGATATGTGAACACTTCAGATAACTTTTTAGAAGGAATGAAGGCTGCAACACTTAAACTGTTTTGTTTCAATCAGGTTCGTGAAACGCAAGCATTGATACTGGCACCTACCAGAGAATTGGCAGTACAGATTCAGAAGGTAAGCAAATCTCATACAAAATTGTAACTTATGAAAATGGAATGCTGCAGCATCTCTAGGCCCTGTGAGAAGCTCTGTTCTCCTTCCACTACAAGCAGCTCAGTTATCTCAGGTGGGTGCAGCATTATATTGAAGCCTCGGTGCCCTGTGGATGCTTCTAGAGTGGCTGCAAATGTTTCTGCAACTGCCTAAACAGAATGGTGCAGCATACAAGCGCCCTTAGAGTTAACACTTAGCACAATCACAGTGGTCTCTCCTGATTTAAATTCTGAAAGCCCATAGTTTGCCTACAGTAGCATCTTGTAATTAGCAGCAAGTCTCAGACATGGTTTGAGAACACAGGATTGCAGCAACCTTCCAAATGCTAAGCAAGTTTGAATTGGGTCCGTGCTTGGATGGAAGACTTCCAGGGAGCCCTTTGTATGCCGCCTGGAGTTGTATAACAGAAGAATATATATATATATATATAGAATGCATTGCACCATTTAGCACTTTTGAATCTATCGAACAGGTGTAGAAATGGCTGCAGCAACAAGACAAAAGAAGTCAAACACTCCTGACTTAGAAAATGAAATAGTATTTACACGCAGGAGAATGCGCCTCTTCAGTCTCTGACACATTCATTCACAGGAGGTGTCATGGCTCTTGCCAGGGTCCCTGGTTCAGTTACTGTTTGGGTTGTGTAGTACCCTTGAATATAAGCTGTTTGTGTGCTTGCTTCTGCAGGGGCTTCTTGCTCTCGGTGACTACATGAATGTCCAGTGTCATGCCTGTATTGGTGGGACCAACGTTGGTGAAGACATTAGGAAGCTGGATTACGGACAGCATGTTGTTGCTGGCACACCAGGGCGTGTATTTGGTGAGATTAATTTTATTAAGGAAAACCAAAGAATTTGCCTTAATGTGTTGAGTAGACACTTGTAAGCTTTATGCTCAAGATACTTTTCAGTCCTTAGTTCTGTGCTCCAGGTGTGGAAGTACAGCTGTGGTTCTCTTACCCCTGTCCTCCCCATTCCTCCCTTATTCTGCACTTTGTCTTAGTTTTAAACAATCAATGAAAGCACCATATAAACAGAAATACAAGGTGGGAACTACAGAAAATTAGGTTGAGTAGGGCTGTTGCTTTATAACTTTTGTATAATCAGATTTTTTGTGTGTGTGCTTGGGAAGTATACTACTGCTGTAATAATCCCAATTAAGATCAGACTCCCTTTGCTCCTCTGAGCCATCAGTTTGCAGAATAAAAATTGACTCTCAGCATCTCTGCTAGATCCCTGTTTCTTGACGCAAATCTGAAATCTTTCAGATATGATCCGTCGCAGAAGTCTAAGAACTCGTGCCATCAAAATGTTGGTTTTGGATGAAGCTGATGAGATGCTCAATAAAGGTAAAGAATTATTTTAACCCCAATGTCCTAAATTTTTGTTGTGGATGCAAGTCATGGGTTTTTTTCTATAAAAATCCAAAATCCAAAACAAGTTTGCCTAAAGTGTCAGAGCAATGTGTGTTTTTCTGTCCTACAAATACTTGGAAACGCCTTCCAGGTGGCCTCAGGATGGTTACTGAGGGCTAACTTGCCAGAAATCATGTGCTATTTTTCATTAAGAAATGTAAGTGCTTTCTAGGGTCACTACCACATAATGATAAAAAATACCATTATACAGTGGTACCTCGGTTTAAGAACAGCCCCGTTTATGAACTATTCAGTATAAGAACTCCGCAAAACCAGAAGTAGTGTCCCAGTTAGTGAATTTTACCTTGGTCTACGAACAGAAACAAAACTGGAAGGCACCGGTGGCGGGAGGACTCATTAGAGAAAGTGCGCCTCGGTTTAAGAACAGCTTTGGTTTAAGAACGGACTTCTGGAACGGATTAAGTTCGTAAACCGAGGTACCAATGTACTTGTTAATTATCGGCAAGGCACCAAATAATTATTTGGTGAGTAGGCAGGAAAAATCTATGGCTAAGTGTCATCTGCAGCTATAGCTCCCCACACACTGAAGCTTTATGCCATAATATTAAAACAAGTGAGAGTGAACCTTACCTTTTTAGATTGGAGGGGTAAAGTGATGAAAGGTGAGTTTGAGCTCCATGTTGGGCAAAAGATTTCTGCATTGTAGGGGGTTGGACTAGATGATCCTCGTGGTCTTTTTCCAACTCTTCAGTTCTACGATTGTCAGTGCTTCATTCGTTAGCAGCTTGCAGAACTGCTAGCTTGTATTTTGTTTAGTTGCAAGTCACTTTGGGTTGTCCTGGGCAATATAAAATGACTAAATGCTCCTGCCAACCTAGCAGTTCAAAAGCATGCCAGTGCAAGTAGATAAATAGGTACCGCTGTGGCAGGACGATAAAACAGCATTTCCGTGGGCTCTGGCTTCTGTCACGGTGATACATTGCGCCAGAAGCAGTTTAGTCATGCTGGCCACATGACCCACGTGTCCTGTGGACAAATGCCGGCTACCTCAGCCTGAAAGCGAGATGAGCGCTGCAACCCCAGAGTCACCTTTGACTGGACTTAATCGTCCAGGGGTCCTTTACCTTTTTACCTTTACCTCTGTCAAATGTGCTTCACCAATTCAGCAGACAGACAGCAATACTTACCCAAGCAGTTCCTGGGGTACTCTGGACTTAAGTTGCCTGGGGCTTTGTAAATGAGTACAGAGACCTTAAGCCTTGTTTGGTAGTAAATGGGCAGCCAGTCCATTCTGCACCAGCTGGAGCTTCCAGACCAAGCCCAATAGAGTGCATTGTAATCCAGCTTAGAGGTTACCAACACATGGACTATAGTGATTGGGCATGGAGGAAACAAATCGAGTGGCTTTGGTTGTAATAAATGTGCACAAGGTACAATAAGGTTCTCAAATGTACCCTCTCTTGTTTGGTTGGTTTATCTAGGTTTTAAAGAGCAAATTTATGATGTGTACAGATACCTTCCTCCAGCAACACAGGTGGTTCTGATCAGTGCCACCTTGCCACATGAGATATTGGAGATGACCAACAAATTCATGACTGACCCCATCCGCATTCTGGTCAAGCGGTGAGTGAGTGAGTTTACGAGTTTAGCTCACGTTGGTGCTTCCTCTTATATTAGTAGTTCTGAATCTGATGACAGTGAGTGTTAAATATCTGAAATATTTTCTCTGAATGCATTTGATTGTTTCCTTCCTGATCCTTGTCCTGCTGTCTAAATTCTTCTGGAGGGTATGAAAACTGGGATTTTGGCCCCACTGGGTTTTCTTGAGGCAGATACAAAAGTGTTTTGTAAACATTGTACTTAGCATTTGTATAGCACTTTGCCTGCATATTCAAAAAGCACGCTGTAAGGCATGTCATTGTTATCCCCATATTACAAATGGGAAGGTGCAAACAGAGGCTGAGAGGTTATTGACTATCCTAAGGCCTCTCAATAGGTTTCTGGCTCAGGTGGGGACTTTCCAGCTCTTATCCACCACATTGTGTCACTTCTCTTTGCCTTGTTAATTGCAGAATCAACTATTGAGTTTTAAAATTGGACAGATTTACACTATATTACCATCTGGCAATTTAACTATAGACATTCCTGTAGACTTGAATGGACAGTTCTAGAGAATAACACTGCAGTGATAAATGTTCAGTTTTATAAATGTAATGTCTTAACAATTTAAAGTCAATCAGCTCAAAATTTCTCCCCTCTCCTGCCTCTATCCAGTGATGAGTTGACACTAGAAGGGATCAAACAGTTCTTTGTGGCGGTGGAGAGGGAAGAATGGAAGTTTGATACATTGTGTGACCTGTATGACACACTCACCATCACACAGGCTGTCATCTTCTGTAACACCAAGAGAAAGGTACGTCAGCAACAAACAATGCCTGATTTAGTCAAGTCATGATTCATGTTGGCACTGACAGTTGGGCAAAACTAAAACTAGCTTTTTTTGGAGGATTACTCCTGCCAGATTTAAAAATTAACTGACTGCTCCCTGGCTCAGGTTGACTGGCTGACTGAGAAGATGAGAGAAGCAAACTTCACTGTTTCATCCATGCATGGTGACATGCCCCAGAAGGAAAGGGAGTCCATCATGAAAGAATTCAGATCTGGGGCAAGGTATGGCAGCAATTTTTGAATATAGCAGGGATGGGGAAACATTTCTGGAAAGAGAGCCACATTATCCTACTGGAAAGGTGTTAGGGTTCCCCCCCCCCAACAGTGGGCAGAGCAGGACCCAGAATTGGGCAGAACAAGATCCCAAGCTATTTCCCATGGACACAGAAGCATATACAGTGGTGCCTCGCAAGACGAAATTAATTCGTTCTGCGAGTTTCTTCGTCTTGCGGATTTTTCGTCTTGCGAAGCACGGCTATTAACGGTACTTAGCGGCTTTAAGAAAAAGCGGCTTTAAGAAAAAGGAAACAAACTCGCAATTAAGAAAAAGGAAACAAACTCGCTATTAACTTAGCGGCTTTAAGAAAAAGGAAACAAACTCGCAAGAACTTGCAAGACGTTTTTGTCTTGCGCAGCAAGCCCATAGGGAAATTCGTCTTGCGAAGCGACTCAAAAAACGGAAAACTCTTTCGTCTTGCGAGGCATTCGTCTTGCGAGGTACCACTGTATATAATTATTAACTCCATTCATGTTTCACCTTTCCCCAGAGACTTTAACCAAGATTGTGTGTCTATTTTAAGTTGGCCAGTACCCTTTGTCCTTGCTTTGCAAAAGGCAAAAAGAACAGGGTTAACCTAGCAGAAAAATGCAGATAGAATGAATGCACAGCGGAACAAGTCTTGTGAAGTAGCTACATAGAACTTTGAAATGAAATTTCATCCTGAAAATTGCATGCATGCCATTGTAATATCACGGACAACTCTTTGCATATTTGCAGAAAACACAAGTCTGTGGAGACATTTTCCTTTCTACTTGGATCTTTTGCAGTAATTTTTGCAAAGGAACAAGTGTAATTTATGAGGGTCTCTGCAATTCACTAACTGCTTTTTTCTTTTTCTTTCTACAGCCGAGTTCTTATTTCTACAGATGTTTGGGCCAGAGGTTTGGATGTTCCCCAGGTGTCCCTAATTATTAACTATGACTTGCCAAACAACAGAGAATTGTATATACACAGGTAAGTGTGCACATATATTAAACTCTAATTTTGCAATAGGAAGCTTTGAAAAAGGTTTTGGGGTAGCAGCTTTCCCTTTCCAGCTGTCTAAAATGGGGGGGCAAGTGAAAAGGGAGATACTCAGACGTTTTGGGGGGACCCTTAAGATTTCTTCCAGAAAAAATGATGGAAGATTTCAGAATATGGTGTTTAACAAAGAAAATGCTCCTGCTTTTTTAAGTCCTTCACAAAACTTATATTTAGCATGAAAGATGTGTCTTTTAAAAAACTTGTAAGATGAATTGTTGTCTAGAATATATGGCACATGTCCATCATTAGTTTTTTGGTTGGTTGAAGTTGTTTTTGGTTGCCCTGAGCAAGATAAATGTAAACAAATGTAATAAATAAACAGTATAGGAAAATTCTGATTTGTGGGATAGATGGCTTATTTAATTTCACTGATTCTGAGTCCCGCTCTTGCCCCACCAGGATTGGTAGATCAGGCCGTTACGGCCGGAAAGGTGTCGCCATCAACTTTGTAAAGAACGACGACATCCGTATTCTGCGAGACATTGAGCAGTACTATTCCACTCAGATTGATGAAATGCCCATGAATGGTGAGTATCTGATTCTTTGCCTAACCTGGTCCTACTCAGGCAGATAGCCATCATCTTCTTTGGATTGACTGGTTACACTGCATGTATGAAATAAATAGCTGTTCACCAATCAAACAGAAGCTTTGTGATTTCAAGATTGCTGAAGGGAAGGAAGATAGGCCTTCCATCACACGCAGCATGCCAGCTCAGTGATGAACAGGCTCCATAATGGTATTTCTGCTGTACAGTAGACATTTTAAATTGGACCTGTTGTCCCAGCTGGAATCCTGTTAATAGATGAGAGATGATGCTGTGGAATTATACACAAATATTAACGCTAAGCAAGCCTGTGCAAATGTTACTCCTGCCATACAGTATAGCAAGGAAATAAAAACAGATCCCTGAAAGTTCAGATAAGCTGCTCTCTTAAACTTCCATCAGTTCCGTCCACATACATTCCCTATCAAAGTTAGTTGCATTTTCTTAGCCATATACTTCATAATGGAATATGTGGTGGATATTAGGAATCCAGGGCTCTGTGCTCCTCCATGTTGGACACTATCCACTGTGCCAGACTGTCTCCCCAGCCTTCTGTGTACTGCAATCACGGCTCTTCAGCTGGTCCCTAACCATAAATTCATCTCTTTGTTCATGCACGTAAAGTTGTAAGCTATATGTCAAATGGATAAATGTTTGGCTTGACCCTCAAGCAGGCTGCACAAGTATTGTGATAAATACTGTTTGTGCTCAGCTTATTATCATGCTTTCATTATGTTATCTCTTTCTTTAATCTAGTTGCTGACCTTATTTGAAGGAACAGAATGGACTGAAGACTTTTAGCTGTGATTTGTTACAGCACCGGCTGCTGTTCACGGCTTCTTATCTTAAGACCATATTGTTGTAACTCTAAAATAGCTATATGTACATCTGATTCAATTAGGCCTGTACTTCTGAATATGGTTCTGAAAGATCAGAGTTGGCGAAAAGCATATTAGAAGCAGCTACAAGTTTGTGGTGATATTTTTTTAAAAAAACACTGTCATTGTGGGAATACCCTAAATGTAGAAAACTGTCTTTTTAATTTTCTGGATGGAAGCTGTAAAAGTAGCATCTCTGTAAATAAGGTGTTCATTGTCATCCTGCCTGCTACTATCTTTTTTTCTGATTAAAACAATGAAGTTTTCATATAAATTCCTTGTCAGCTGAATGGCAACTGGTGCTTTAGAACAAGTTCTAGTGTCATGCTTCTCAAACAAGGTCAAACGATTTTTAATTAGCGAGTGAAGAGGTCAATTTAAATGAAGTGTCTGATGATGCTATTTTATATATTTTCTAATTAAAGGTGCAGTGCAAGTGAATGCACTGTAGACATTTTCATGCTTTTTTCACTGTTCTAAAATCTTATTTATGTATTTATAGCAGGGAAGTGGTAACTTACAATTTGTGTGTATTGCAAGTACTGATAAAAGATTTTACCACGCCATATTTTACGTCAGATGCAGAGGTATGTTAAGATTCACTACTTGCTAGAGCAGTACAGACGACCGTAAAGTATTGCCACATAGTTATGTACACTCTGAGTTACCTTACAGTGACTGTAATGTATCAACTATCTCGTTAGGCAGCATTTGCATGTGGACTTTCATTCTGTAGTGCTTTTTAAATGGTTGGATGCTGTTTCTAGCCTTTAGTGACCAATCTGAGCATCATTGTTAAAGTGGTCTTCATTTGAAGTGTGGACCACAATAATGGCTGAGCTCCTCTCCAAGGTGAATTAAATGAAAGTTAGCAGCCCTATCTACCTCAGTGTTCCTGTACAGAATGCTTACTGTATTTAAACACCTGGGGGTTGAATCCAGTTGGACAGCTTTTGATCCTGCGCATACCTCTGCTGATAACTGACTTTTGCTGATTCTTCCTCCCCATTGCAATACCTCTTTAAAATCTGTTCCAGAGAGTTGGGGACACCTTGCAGAACTAGGTGGAAAGCAGTATGGGGCGGCTGAAGGCTGAGTTGTGAAAAATAGCCTCCTCCCCTCCTCTTCTTTAGTGGCAGCACCTGCTGGGTCAAAAACTGTTGGGCTCTTTGCTGTGTAATGGAACTTAAGTTGCACAGAACTGAACACAATTTTGTAGAAGTTAGTCTCTTATGCTTACAAATAACCCTTGCTGGCCAGCACATCAAGAGATGCTATATAGTTGATACAGTAAAGTTACATCAACATTTCTAAATAAAAATCATGAGTTTAATTTCATATATACACAATTGATTTTAATAATGTACCGGAAAATAAATTACAGGAAATAACTTTAAAATGCAACTGAGGACAAAGTTTCACAACAAACATTCCCACTGATTTCCCATGGGGGTGAGATTGCAGTGCTCAAGGCAGTAAATATCACAAATATATCAAAAAACTCCAAATTGTGTTGATGCATTCACACATTTACATGAGCCACAAACATTCCTTTACAGGGACTGTACTTTGCCTATCACAGAACCAGGTTTTGCCATAAACTACAAAACTTTGATACAAAATTGTATTTATATATTTATATTTTTTACATGCCCTGTGGTTTCTTAAAAAATAACTAGACACACTGTACAGACAATCCTAACTCATTGCTTTGTAGCTGTAGGCAACGGCTTTTGTTTTTGGATGGATTTTCTCCCCCGCGAGTCGTATTAATGGCATTATATATACATGAAGGCTAAAACTGCAGAGAAAATCTGCTCTCGTTTCTCAATACGCGTATCCTGTAGGACAAGGTCTCCAAAGTTTAAAAGGCAAGACAATGTACACTTGAAGATAGCTTCCTTGGTTACAATTGTTACCTCCAAATGTAATTTCTGTGGAGATAATACACATGCATTTGGGTAATACTGGTAGAAAAGGCAGAAAAGCAAGGAGTAGCTAAATGTAGTGGCTCAAACATGACTCCGCAGCTGACTGCGACCGCTGATATGTCAGCTGGATTCATCATGTTAGCGGTTTACAAGTGTTCACAAAGTTAAAATATTTGATGGGATATTTTGTGGCTACATACATTCTGTTAAAAGATTTCCTTGTATAGGCTCGATAAATTACTTCCCTGAAAAACCCTTTTACAGTGGATATGTTTCTGCAAGACAGAGCCCACACCACCTCCCCCTGGGTACACTAGTGTCGAAGCAGATACCTCACTTTCCTGTTCTCTGTGGCACTGGGCTGTGTCTCAAGCAAAAAAAAGGAGAAAGCCTTAAAAGCCATCAAAACCTCTTACCCTGCACCCGCACCCTCCCACAATGTGACGGCAGCAAATTGAGAAGCCAGTCAGAATAATCTACTTCTCTAGAGTCAATGTAAACTTTGGTTTATTGAGTTCTCATTGTACAGCAAGCAAGTCTAGGATGGGCAGGCAGATGAAAGGAGATGAATGGTCAATCTGTCTTTAATCTGGCATGCTGAGACATCTGTTCAGTCAGGCCTGCTTTGAGAGAGTTTGTAACCGATTGTCTCATAGTATCCTCAATCAAATTATCACCAAGAGGTTTTATCACCTGCAGCATGAGAAATGTACAAAAATAAATAAACGTAACTCAAAACCCCAAACCCGCTGAAACATAAAAAAAGAAATTAGACAGAACAAAAATTAAAATCATGTATGAAATGCATCCCAAAGTATAATACAAAAAGAAAAAAAAAGATGAGTTTGGCTACCAGCATATGGTTAATAATTTCCAGAGCATTGAGTGGTTTCCTCCTATGTAGTATTTGACTGAATCCAAATCACGTTACAATTCCTAGAACGTCAGGTGCAATTTCATACCCTATAATGCATCTTCAACCTGGTATGCTTATAGCATTTATGTAAAGTGGGCCAGATGGTCCTGCTTACTGTCTATACGAGTTAAGTGTGAATGCTTCAGAAAGAAAAGAAAAAGAAAAGGGTAAAAATACTGGCTAATTTTTCTTCTTGTTATTGTTGGATGAGAGCCGCTGCCGTTGTGCTGAGGTAAGAGCACGGCGAATCACTCGACGTCTAACAACTTCAAAGAATTTGGAACACACCTAAAACATGGAAGCGAGTTGTTAGAAAAGCAGTTGGCAGAGAGCAGAGGGAAGGGGAAAGCAGTCTGGGTGTTAAAGACAGTCCCCACTGATATTCTCACCTTCTTGGGACTCCTCTGAAGCAAAGGAAGAAAGAGACAAGAGACAGGAAGGTGTAAGGTCAGTAGTGAAGGATAGGAGTTAGACACTGAACAAGACAGATTTTGCTTTCAAAATGTACAGGCTGATCTTGTAGGCTGGGGTCTGCCTTCTAAATACTAACTGCTGGGCCTTAAAAGTTTAGAACAGGTTATTCAAATTCACAAAAGATTTGGAGTGCAGCTTTCACAGTTCTATGCCACAATCTACCAAGGTCTTGCACCAAAAGGGAGTTCAAGAACAGTAAAAAACCTTTCTCCAAAGGTTAATGAAATGCATCTGGCTATTAGTGGTACGGGATCTGCTGTGTATGCTGAAGATACAGGTTCAGTTTCCAGCATTTCCAGGTAGGGCTGAGAAACCAGCTTCTGCCAGTCAGTGTTGACAATACTGAGCAAGATGAACCAATGACCCAATTCTGTATAAGGGAGATTCCCAAGTTCCTGGGCATGGAGCAAGTTTTAATCAGTAAAAGGTCATTTCCATGAGAAGAATCAATAAGCAAGTGAGAATTTAAAAACATTCTGAGTAAATCTATAGAAGCTGCTATGTACTATAGCCATGGGTGGCTTTGCAGTAGTGGAAGCCGGGGCACCCAATTTTCTAGAGGTCCCAATCCTGCCACAGCCCATCAAGCCATACTGCAAGCTGTTTTGGAGGGTCCCCCAAAGTGCAGGGTGCCCCATTCTGCTAGGACAAAGCCACTATTGGATACAACTCTTTATTTCCAAGCCCCATCAGTAAAGGTAAGGTCTCCAGATGAGCAGGAGGGGTGTTCATTTGGCACATGGGCTACAGAGGTTTCTACTATATTGTCTACAAACAGAACTGTAGACGGAACATGACAGGAGTGCTTGAATCACGTATCTTTGGTAACTGGTTGGTTACTCAGGATACTGGAATAGATCAGGGCTCTTGTGCTCTTTCTACATCTTAGTGAGATTCAGTACCCAAATCTTATAAAAGTTGTTTGTAGGAGGCAACATCCTAGTTCTATAAAAGCTCGGAGCAACCTTCCTACTCTTACACTTCTAAAAGAAGTGGCTCTGCGGCTGCTCCTGGCTGCAAAATTCCAGTTAGCCAGCAGGTGGCAATATAAGGGCATCCTTTTAGTCATGCAATAGGACTCAATAGAAAAAAATGACGTTTAGGCCAAGTCTAACCTAGGTTAAATAATGAGGGGACTCAACATGTGTACATGAAAAGCCACAAAGTACAAAATCATTCAGACCCAATGGTGGGCTACACATGGTGTGTTTGTGGTTCATTCTTTACATATTTACAATTCAAGATTCCTCCCATCTCTAGTTTCAGATTAAGGCTATTTACTAAGAGTAAGCCCTACTGAACAGAGTGGGACTCACCTCAGAGAAAACATGCAAAGGATTGTGCTAAGGGAACTATTAATTAGTTGATGAGAAGGCGCTCTCAAATATCTTGGAAGCTGCTACAGCAGAGCACAATGTGGCTTCTTTTGTTCAGGTTCAATCAAGAATTCATGTGAAAATCTTTTTGAACAAAACTCTGAAACCCTTTGCTGAAGTGCATACATACCTTGATGTGGCCAGCCATTGATGGCTCATAGTCCCTCCCCTACACAATAGGAATTTTAATGAAAAACCTCCTACCATGTGCCTAATTAAAGCTTTATGCTTGTCACATTCCAATTCCAAATCTCCTGCTGGCATGTTTATGCACTTAGTCTGTATACCAGTCTTTAAGAACTGATCATTTTGTGAATGAGCAATTTCAGTGTGCAGTAAGCAAGCCAACGTATGCTACAGCAGACGGTCCTATAATGTACTCAAGCTCAACTTCCATGAATTTTCCATTCAGTGTCATGACAACCAAATATGGAATCAGAACTGCTAGGATCTTCAAATGCCCATCCTCTTTGGAAAGACAGTTCTTACTTACCTTTTAAGAGTATAAACCAAACCTGTGGCCTTTTATGGACACACACAAAGGGAGATGAACTTACATTACTACCTCTGCCTTCTAGGGATTTTCAAAATCTGGTTTTATGATTGGGCATGGAGATACTAAAAAATATTCTGGGTGGATTTCAAAGGCTATTTCCACCAGGTTCATTCTCTAGTGATTTATTTCTGGTGCTTGTTCTTCATTCTTGCAGGAGGGGCATTTAGACCAACTACTGCTCAAGAACAGCAAAGTTGGCAAGTTTCTTCTGGAAGGAAAGCTTTTAGATCAAAGGTACCCACCTGATCCCATAGTAGCTCAGCCATCTGATCAATGAGTGTTCCAACTTCTCTGAATTCCCCAGAGTATTTAACGTATGCCCAAGTACAAAGGGAGACGAGAGCGACCCCCATTACAAGGTTACATAGGGTAGCTATGGAGTTCATTCCAAGGAAGCCAGTCAGTCCTGAGATTATGTACATGGCAAACATAACAGCAAAGAGAGTAGCAGGGGTACGGGCAGCATAGAAGAGGTTCTTGCCATCGTTGTGCTTCACAAAGTTTGCATAGACTTCGTCGAGCTCTTCATCAAGCTGGTCCTGGTAACGGCGACAGAAATCCTCACCTCCCATCTTTTTCACAGAACGGAACTGTTTTATGGCAAGCTCTTTTAGATCTTGGTGCTTTCGCTCTAAGTCTGCAGGAGCAATATAAGGCTTATCTCCTCCACAAACCTGTTGGAATAAGCAGAATCGACCTTTTAGCTTACATTATGTTAGATTTCCCCTAGTGTTATAGGGGTACAAGGGCTACAGGTGTAAGTTAGGTAAAGGTAAAGGGACCCCTGACCATTAGGTCCAGTCGTGACCGACTCAGGTTGTGGCGCTCATCTCGCTTTATTGGCCGAGGGAGCCAGCGTACAGCTTCCGGGTCATGTGGCCAGCATGACTAAGCCGCTTCTGGCGAACCAGAGTAGCGCACGAAAACATCGTTTACCTTCCCGCCAGAGCGGTCCCTATTTATCTACTTGCACTTTGACGTGCTTTCGAGCTGCTAGGTTGGCAGGAGCAGGGACCGAGCAACGGGAGCTCACCCCGTCGCGGGGATTCGAACTGCTGACCTTCTGATCGGCAAGTCCTAGGCTCTGTGGTTTAACCCACAGCGCCACCCATGTCCCTTAGACATGTGTAAGTTACCACACACAAAAAAGATGCAGTGTTTATTCTATAGGACAAGGACTGGGAAGAGCCAGGTTCAAATCCTCGCTCAGCTACAAAGCTCACTGGATTACCTTGAACCCGTCACTATCTCTCAAGACCAGCCTATCTCACAAGGTTGCGAGGACAAGTGAGAGGCAGAGAACCATGCATACCTTTGCAGAAAAGGCAGAATAAGTTTAAATAAATAAATAAAAAAGGAGGTGAAGGAGGAAGCTTCCCTTCACTGCTCCTTTTAAAAAAATGTAGTTGCTCTCCAGCCACCACCTTCGGAAAGACGGCTGCTTGTGCCTAAATCAGACTGACGCATGTGGAGCAAGGGCAACCAAAGGGCATTAATGTGTTAATTTTACATCGCCTTTATATATATAGCACCACATAACAGCTCCAGAGCCATCCACGACCCTTCCAGTGTACTAGCTAAGCAATTCATCCGAGGGCTGATGCAGGCATAACATCCATGCTTAAGCGACCATGCTGCGGAATCAGTCTTCCCTACCAGCTGTCCCCATTTCTTTTACCTCCCTCAAACCTCAACATCACAATTTGAAAGTTTCTCTGCACTAACATTAATCTTGGTATAGTCAGGTACATTTGAGCGGCATTATTCCCCACCCCCTTTAATATTTTCCCCAATTCCTTTTCTGTGTTCAATTTGCAAATAAAAAGTAAAAAGTCTGAGAAGCAGGCAATACCACAGCTCAGACTTTGATTTATTTATATACTGGAACCAGGTGCAAAGAGGTAGCTCACGGTGTCTGTATTCAGAATTAAGGAACAGGGTGCGCCTTTCTCAAACATTCTTGACAATCCACTGCAAATCACTCAGGGATTTATTGGTAGATCTTGATCAGAGATTGGTAGATTGATAGATCAGAGATTTATTGGTAGATCTTGATCTAGCTGCTCTTGGTTTATGAGATCTAAGCTCAAATATCTACGCAGTGCAGAGCAGTTCTTAGGTTAAACTAAAAGCATGCAACATATCGTCCATTCACATCAATACCTGTTCCATTCCTTTGTTGTAAGTATCTTTTGCTCCAGCTACTGCAGCAAGGTTGTTGGCTTCTGCTGTTGCCTTAAGTTTTAAAAAAACAAAGCATAGCAAGTGACACTAAACAGCTTGGAGGAGTTTCATTTGTGTCATAGTTTCCATATTTGTGATCTGAATACCAAATGAATGTATTCTTACCATATTTTCATACCCTAAACTCCTGAATCATTACTTGCAACACCCACCCTCTGATGTCAGCTCTTGGACAGAATTGCTTGGCAATCTTAAAACAGTTTTCTGGGCTAATCTGCTGCAGTTACCAGAAAGAGAATCCCAAAAAACACTGCTTTACGAGAAACTCACTCTGAAGAAAGGCACGCCAAGGTACTAGATGGGATAGACCCATTTAATCTCAGTTTATCTGACAGCACAAGTTGGCTATGTGCAGAATCAGTGTACATCTTGGTTTGTCACGCTGACATTTAACCTTTGTATGCATAAAGCTTCCATTTCAGCATCTAGGTAGGAAACCTCTGACCCATGGGCCAAACTTGGCTTGCCAGGCCTCCCTGATACGTAACACCGGGTGTGGGGCAGGCAAGGGTGATGCTTCAAATGAACAATTGGGAGTTTAAAGTGGGCTCCCAGTTATTTCTTCGCTGGAGCAGGGCATGCCCCCATCTGAGGCAGGAACTTACTGATCTGGGATTTCAATCCCCAAATCTTGAAATGTCTCCATTAACATAGTATAAGAACACAAAAAGAAACTGCAGGATCAGGCCAATGGCTTATCTAGTCCAGCATCCTGTTCTCCCCGTCGGCAACCAGAGGCCTATGAGAAACCTGCAAGCAGGATTTGAGCACAACAGCACTGTCCCCTCCTGCAGTTTCCAGCAGCTTTTATTCACAAGCATAACCATCTGACCATCAGCTGGGCTGATCTGCATCTAACACTCTTGGCGTCAGATACCTTTAGAGACAGAAGTGTACAAAACTTTACCTGCAGCATTGACTTAGGGTGAGGCAGCTCCTCTCCTTGATAGATTTTAATATAAGCCTAAAAACAAAGCAAGGTTTTACTGTCTAGTTTCAATCGACTGGAAAAGCAGATTTTAAACACAACGCCCAAAATTCAAGTTCCATTAAATAATATAACTTACTGGATTAAGGTGGTCTAACATGCCCACCAATATTAAATGTTATACTTTTTAGCAATGTTGAAGATTGGATTCACTGAACAACCACCATGCTGTAGGGAAGCATAACCAGAATTAAAGGTGGTTTTCCTAGGATCATTTTGTTGGATGTGCTTTTTGGAAGCGCTCTGCACCAATAGATGGGTGCAGCAACACAGTTCAAGGACAAGTAGACTCCATGCTGCCCCACATATGCCAACTTTGGGCGATGACAAATCAGATGTGGTTGCCTACTCTTTGGTACAAAACACTCCAACCACTAGCCAGAGCAGGAGACTACTACTTCAAGAACAGGAGCTTGCAGATTAAGGTCCTGGACGGTGTACCTGCATCACTCCAGGGGCAACTAGAAACCACTTTGCATCATAAAGAGCAAAACAGCCTAATGAGATATGGGGCAACCTGGGGTGAGTGAAGTTGCCCATATAGCAAAGAGTTGGTTTATGTACATCAATATGTTGGAAGAGCCAGGAAAGGAAACAACATTGAAAGTCTCAACTGAAAATTGGGGCCATATAGCTGCAGAAAGCTTCTTTTCTCTAGAAAGAGCATAGTTAACAGAACAGAAAAAAATAACTAAGCTTGATGACCAAAAAACTGCCATGCCTTTGATTATGCTGGCCATAATGTGCACACTACTGCATTTCTGTGGGTCTCTGTCACTTAACAAGGCTCTGACCTACAAGCTGAAGGGCTTATGATAGGTTCACTATTTTAAAGAACTGATCAATGAGCACAAGTATTTGCCTACCTTGAAATATTGCACAAGATCTCTACATGTCACCTTCGAGCCACTGATCTCTTTCTCTACCAGGTTTTCAGGAGCAAGCAGCAATGGAACCAGATTCCGAAGCTCACTCTTAAAGTCGTCATCAATGTCTAGTGGAATCAGTCACAGAAAAGGAGTTGCAATTTTGCCGCAATTAACAAGACGCTCCTTCTCTCCAGAGTCAGTGGCGGCTTAACATGATGTGAAACATCCCAACTCAATAATTGGATATCCCAAAAGAAAGAAAAACCTTCAAACCTTAGCCAATGCTGAAGGTTGTTTCATTAAAAGATTGCCAGTCCTTTATAACAAGGCTATCCAAAAACCAGAGCAGCAACAGCAGCACTGTTATCAATTTGTGTTCTTGAATCAGAAACACAAGATAAGCAAGATCTTTATTGTCCCAGTTTATTTCTAAAATGCTGTGAATGTTAGATCTTAGTTCTCTAACAAGTACTCACATAAAAAAAATTCAGTCGCCTAATACAAGCCCTGGCTGATGGCTACTTTGCTGGGCGCTCTATTCCAAGCACAGAAGAAGTGAGCAAAAACTTATCAGTGAAATATAAACATTGCTTCAGGTGTGTGTAGGAGTTTCTATTTATGCCCATCCGAAAGAATATAAATAAAAATACAGCATTAAAAATATGCAATGATAGGCAGCTGCTGTTTTTCAAGTACAGTGGTACCTCGGGTTACATACGCTTCAGGTTACATACGCTTCAGGTTACAGACTCTGCTAACCCAGAAATAGTGCTTCAGGTTAAGAACTTTGCTTCAGGATGAGAACAGAAATCATGTGGCAGCAGCGCGGAGGCAGCAGGAGGCCCCATTAGTTAAAGTGGTGCTTCAGGTTAAGAACAGTTTCAAGTTAAGTACGGACCTCCGGAACGAATTAAGTACTTAACCCGAGGTACCACTGTATGTCCAGATTCTGTTGAAGCTCCCCCCCCCCTCGCCAAGCTAGCATGCCTATACAGTTCTAGTATAGTAAGTTTCTCAAAACAAAAGCCCAGTTCAGATGTAATGGGAAACCATGTTGGCAACAGTCTGGCTTTGTTTCCCCTACTCCACTTTCATTACTGTGTATGTTTCAATCAAACATCCCATTCACTGTTCTCAGCAGTGTATAAAATACGTTTCAAACATATACACTAGTGCCCCCCCAACACCCATCAACTGAATATTTGACTACAGCATTCAAACAGAATTTATACTAACATCTCCTTCTCCAATAAGTATATTACTCTATATATCAGAGCTCATCCGTACTAAATTTTAGAATTATGTGCACTTCATCTACCACCTTCAGTGCATTTGCACTTGAATTCACAGATTCAAATCAGTAATCTATTAAAGCCAGGAATACAAATGAAAAACCTCATACCGTTTAGCCTCCCATCAAAGCTTGGGTTTGTTGCAACTTTAAGACCAGGATGTGGCAATAGGAAACAGCCAAGATTACTGAAACATGAGTGAATGTGCTTCCTTACATTCTGCAGCTCTTCGTGCTGGTGCACCTTAACCTACAAACAATACACATTTTTCACAACACAATCTTAACAGATTTTATACATACTTCTGGCACCACATCTTTGTATTATTTTATTACAGAGAATATTAAAGCTGACCTAATCGAAAACAATTGCTTTTAGGTTCTATGTAGTGCAGCTCTCATGAACCAAATTCTCATTTGTTTAGGAACATGGTCTTACTAACGATTTACTGCAGGTCATAGCTTACCTGTAACCGTTTTTCTAGAAATTGTTTTCCTCCAACTAAGCCATATGGATGTTCATAAGGATAGCTCCAGTCTCTAATTAAGAACATTAGTGTCTAAATGAGAAAGACAAAAGTAACCGTTAACCTGTTGCCCTGGCCAACAGAAGAACATGCATAACTAGAAATACTCAGAAGCTGAACAAGTAAGATTTTAATCTCCAAAACATAAGCAGCCTGAAAATGCCACCATGGAAGCCATAGTTTAACCTTGGCTTTTCCATAAAAATTATACACCCCTGCTTTGCCATGTGCACCGTCATTGCTTAATGTGCACAAGGTTTGGTCACAAAAATACATCTTTTGACTACCATCAACAAGCCTGTTAAGGCCAATAGCTTTATAGCAGACTGAGCCAACACTATATGAACTTTGACAGGAACCTTTACCCATTATGGCTTAGGCAACTTACACACAATCACCATGAAACACGTGATGGAGCCTAGGGAAAATATGGCTGCCCTGATCTACATGTACTATCAATGTGTAAGGTTAGGAACTATGTAGCCACCATAATTGTTTTGTTGAAGTTGATATATGCTATGATTAATGCTTACTGGATTCTACTGTAATGTGTGAAACTGCCCTAAGATGTTAAACATACATACAAAAATTAATTAACTATGACCAATATAATCATGCTATTACCTGAAATGGCTTTTGATAAATTTCTTCCATAGCTAGCCTTCCGTACTCTGTAAACAACTATAAAACAAAGCCTTTAAGCATGCATCGAAAGTACAGAAACAAACAGTACTGCAACACATGCTCAGACAGACATTAAAGTAGCCCAATACTGGATTTCAAGTCATTATTCATCATTGTTAGGTGTTTGCACTGACCAAGCTTTTAATACAAAGGAAACCCATATACAGTCATACCTTGGTTCTTGAACGGAATCCGTTGCAGAAGTCCATTTGACTTCTGAAAATATTTGAAAACCAAAGCTGTGGAAGCCACGTTGGACATTCGGCTTCCAAAAAACGTTTGCAAACCAGAACACTCACTTCTGGATTTGCGGCGTTCAGGAGCCAAAACATTTGAGTCGCAAGGTGTTTGAGAAACACAGTACGACTGTATTCCAATCCATTAATACGGCCTGCAGCACTAAACAACTTTTTGCCTACTTCCACTGTCTTGTGACTCAACAGTAGTCCCCTGTTTAATAGGAGCCAACCTACTTTTGCCAACTGTGGCAATAAAATGACTACTATAAATACATAGTACTATACAATATTTCTGCTTTGTAAAAAGAAAATGAAAAACTGCTGCACTAGCCATTTGGGGTCACAATGTTCAGTATACCTCCCTTTAAAGCTGATAACTGAAAAATAAATTGACTAGCTTGTACCATAGGCAGCTCTAAAAATTGTGCTCCAGTCTGAATATTTACCAGTTCTTTAATTTTATCTTCTAGAGATATGTACCAGCAGTGCCCACCTCCCCATATTATCTATGTCAAGGTTACTTTAGACCCATGCTGACTTCAAAACTATCTCAAAACCAGAAAGATCATCTTTTAGTGGCAAGATCCTGATGCTTCCATTACTCTTTCACCAAGCAGCTCTACCAACCCAATAGTTTCATTCTTCAAACCTAGCATCCTTCAGCTGAATCATCATAGTATTATCCAACAGGAGCCCAAATTTAGCAGAGCCAATTTGGACAAAAATTCCATAGCTGCTTAGAACTGCATAGAATCAAAGTATTTTTTTTTTTTTACAATCAGTATACTTTTAAAAAATGAAGACAAATATCTCAGAAGTAAAGGGCGGGGAGCCCATCGCAATGTAATGACCATGACCTCAAGCATTCTGTGCTGTGTCCTATGTGCACATCAAGTCTTTTAACATCCCCTCACTCTTCGTACTTCTAGTAGCAGCTACATTCCAAAACAGCACTCCTTGAGATCAGCTACTGAAGTAAGTTTGCCAGATTCTGCTTACATGAATATTTCCCCCCCAAGAATTCTGACCTGTCCTATGAACAGTTCAACACGCAACTCAACACTCAACTCAACACTAATTATAATCCAAGTTCTACAGTCATGTTCCTTAGTGGGAGATCGTCATTGCTTATGGACATATTTACCTGCAAATGCTGAAGATCATCTTCTTGAATGTTCTGTGATAAATTGTACACCTAGAAAACACATTATTAGTTTCTTTTACATTTCTGCAACAGATTTTATACATTTTCCTATTAAAAAATACACCAGCACTGAGTGAGTTGCTACCCAAACTAACAATCAGGGATGGGGTCACACTGTCCTAAATCCTAGTCATAATGCTTCATATCAGAAGTAAAAAGGGAGTTTTTAAAGCAAAGCAAACACTAGCATTTCTCAAGTTGCCTCGTGTCAAAAGTTAATAAATGCTAACCTGTGACGGCCACAGAAATAAGGAATCAAAACCAATGGGATTTGGGTGGTTAACTAAGCAGACAAAGCCCTGTTGCTAGGTATTATGTGGTTGGGCATACATCAGATGCCAGAGCTCTTCAAAACACGCCCCAGCTTAGCAATGGTGAGCATTCCTTCTCCTTTTAGTGAGTACTAAGGCACTTTCCTGCTCCTTTGTCCAGCAAATATCTGATTCTGTTTAAAACATAAAATTGTAAAACAGAACCAATGCCGAATCAATTAATTCTCTAGAATCGTTTGGCAAAACTAAAACTATTTTCAATAGGCATTGAAATACCAAAATTGTCAATGTCTGCCTTTATAGGAACAGTTACAGAAAGGTAGCCGTGTTGGTCTGCCATAGTCAAAACAAAAAATTTTTTCCCTTCCAGTAGCACCTTAAAGACCAACTAAGTTAGTTCTTGGTATGAGCTTTCGTGTGCATGCACACTTCTTCAGATACACTAGTGTATCTGAAGAAGTGTGCATGCACACGAAAGCTCATACCAAGAACTAACTTAGTTGGTCTTTAAGGTGCTACTGGAAGGAAAAAAAAAATTTGTTTTATAGGAACAGTTTTCCAAAATACTGGTGACACTGTTCTAAAAACCTTACTGAGGGTTCACCACTTTGAAAAATATATATCCTTAGCAGTCTTCGAAACTCCCATTGTTCTAGGTGCATTTTCATATAGGGAATTTCATTAGCGCAAGCAGTTTCTGAGCTCTGGGTGTAGTACTGCGCCTAAGATTTCAGATTAAAACTGCAGAGTGGAAGGAAAAGAGGACCTTTTTCTACCTCCCCATTTCCAGCTACTCCGAAGACTGGAGAAGAGACTCTCTTAATATTATTAGGGGGGTGGACAGGGAAAGGACTAACAGACCATGTGAATAATGAACATAATATTTTAGGTGTGGTTCATTCATTTTCAGCTTTGTGTTCTTTTTATTAAAAAAGCATGCCTAGACATTCCATTGTGGCGCCCATAACCTAGGCTTAAGGTGCCATTTAGCTCCTAGCTTTCATATCTCAGTTTTAAACACTGGTCCTTACCTGGACCGAACTTGTCATGGTGCTCAAAGCAAATACAGTTGCACAGTCTTTGATAGTTGATTGGCTATCAAAGGCACCTTGGGTATCCATTAGCAATACTGCAACCTAGAGGATTGTTGCCATTAAGAAGAAGAAGCAAAATTAGTAAACAGGCAGGTCTTACATCTCTATGCTAAAAGCTTAAGCTATCCCAGCTGTTTTCTATTAAGCCATCTCAATTACCTCAATTTGGCTGTCATAAGATATATTCCACCAGCCAGACTGCTTTATTGGCAGCCTAACGACTGGCCAAGTAACCCAGCCACCTTTCACTCTGTTGCACTTTGGTTTTTTTATACAACATGTTTATGCACTAGATTGAACCAGGATCCTAACTAGACTCTACATATGGCCCTACTTTCCGGGGGGGGGGGGGGGGCTATTGCACACACTGTCCAAGTCATAAACAGGTAAGCTTTAAGATTACTTTATCAGCTTCATGCAACTGACATTCATTCTTTTTCAAAGTGGCAGGAAATAAGATATGCAGAAAACATGGTAAAAATATAAAATATATTAAGCTAATATTATTTATTTATTTCATAATGTTTATATGCCATTTGATTGCAAATGAAACAAAAAACCAACCCCTCAAAGTGATTTACAAAAATTATTTACCGTATTTTTCGCTCTATAGGACACACATTTTCCCCTCCAAAAATGAAGGGGAAATGTGTGTGCATCCTATGGAGCAAATGCAGGCTTTCGCTGAAGCCTGGCGAGCGAGAGGGGTCGGTATGCACCAACCCCTCTCGCTCTCCAGGCTTCAGGAAGCTACCCGCAAGCCTGCGGAGCACGGCGGGAACTCCCGCCAGGCTCAGAAGGCTTGCAGATAGCAGCCTGCAGCCCGAAGCTGTTCTAGCTTCGGGATGGCTGCGGAAAGCCTCCGCAGGGCGGCGGGGGGAAGGCACCCCACCGCCCTGCAGAGGCTTGAAAGGCTGTCCCCGAAGCCAAAACAGCGAGACGGGGCGCTGCGCAGCCCTCTGTCTCGCTGTTCTAGCTTCAGGATGGCTGCGCAAAGCCTCCGCAGGGCGACGGGGTGCCTCCACCCCGCTGCCCTGCAGAGGCTACAAAGGATGTCCCCAAAGCCTCAAGCCTTTGGAGCGCAGCTGTGCTCCAAAGGCTTCAGGGATCTTTGAGGTTGGCGGTGGAGGAAAGCAGCACTTCCCCCCACCGCCATGCCCCACAAGCTCGGGGGCATCGGCAAGGCTGTGGGCAGCCTTTGGGCTGTTCCCCGACCTGCTCTGGAACGCACCTTGTTTTTGAGGGAGAGAACAAGAAAAAAAAAATTTCCCCTGTTCTCCCCCTCCTATGGTCCGGTGCGTCCTATAGAGCGAAAAATAAGGTAACTCTTGAGGAGAGAACTAAGGTTTGCCACAGTCACACAGTAATCCAACATACTTCAGACAGTAAACATCTGCCAGCTATTTAAAGTAATACCTTTGTCCCATCAGGCTTGGGAATTACGAACACTTCACTCCAGATCTGAATTCCAGTTGTTTCTCTCTCACACCCTCCTCTCCATGTAAACCCAGTCAAAGGCTCTTGGCTTCCACCTATCCAAGAAGATGATTCCTGTAACAGGAGTCACATACTTATTCAGTGCGTTAAGAGGTTCTAGGTAATCTTACATTAGAACATTTAAAATAACTAAGGGGGAAATCTTATTTCAATCAAAAAATGAATGTTTCAGTTTTGCGGAGTTTTCAATACCAGTCAGAAGTTAAAGTGACTGCTCTCAAAGAACACAATTCTTGGTTTCCCCCCCATGTTACTTCAAGGACAGTACAAGCTCTCTACATTTATAGAACCTGCAAAGAAAGATCCTGCTGAGTTAAGATACCCCATAATCTTATTTGCATTTATATTCATATTAAGTTCCCATAAAATCTTGTAACGGTGTTCCATTTCTTTGGCTTTTGTCAGCACTTGCCGAGCAGTTTGTTAAAGTATTCTGCCCTACCCTTTAATATATCTACGCTTTAATATAACCAGGGAACCAGCTTCACAATGCATAAGGCAATATTCAATGTTAGTTATACACAAAATAAACCCAGTTAAATCAATGGATTTAAGTAATACCTATTGATTTCTATAGGCCTACACACGAGTATGGCTTGGGTCACTATCATGAATAATGTTAACTGTGCAAGAATCTGCATGCTGTTTTTTATACAAACCCATCCATTTCAGCTCTATCAATTAGTAAAGGCTTGCATACACACACACACACACACACACACACACACACACACACTCTTTTTAAACAAGATGCAGGGAATTCCAAAGTGTCTCTCTGTGCAAGTGCGGCCACACTGAATAAGTCTAACCTATCTGCAGGAGGCAGCATGTATTCCTAAGCAACTCTCCCATCATGTCTTTGTTGAGTTCATAGCAATCTAAGAGGTCATGGTTAGTACTAGTGTTCTTTCCAGAACTGCTGCGTGACTCTCTCAGCTGCAGAGATGCCTAGACTAGAACATCAAGAGATGCAAGTAGTGTCCCTCTATCACTGAGCTCCTCCCTGAGCGCCTTCTGATAAAGGCACTGCTTGGTCACCCATGTTTGTACCCAATGCTCCCTTAGCATAGCAAAGTATTTCAGCTCACAGAAGGCAAGGCAACTGATTTTTGCCAGTTTTCCTCCCTCCTCCATATTTTAGTGTTTTCAGCGGCCCTGGGATCTACAGTGGATCAGACAAAATTAGCTAATAATCCTGCAGGTGTGGTTGTTTTCCACTACTGCAAAGTAATCGCTGGACATAGGCCATATTCTGCATGATATTCTCTGAAAAACCACTTATTCCAAAATAATTATGCCTTTTACTTCCAAAGTCAATATCAGATCACCCTGTCAAAGCCACAAGAGTTTAAGAACAAACTGGGGTTTAAAAAGTTTTATTTAGGAATGCATTACAATGAACCCTAAGAAGCAAATACCTTAACATTTCCAGTTAAAGAGTAGGACGTAAATGTTTTCAATAAAACAGACTTGCATTCAAACTAGTTTGACTTTTCAAGCTGGTGTGCTTTAAGCTACTCACCTTGTTGTACATATACCTAAGCATAAAGTCCAAGAGAAAAGATTTGCCTTTACGGAATGCACCAGCTACAGAAACAACTACTATATTGAGATCTCTTATGTGTTCCTGAAGCAAAATTCTCTCCAACGCTGACTCATCCAGTTCAAAGTTATGATCGTCTTCATGAGCAAGAACAATTTGTATTGGGCGTGGCTTCTCTGGAATCACCTCCTCATCAGTATCCAAAAGGGCGTTCTCTTCTGCGTCCACAAAGTTTTCCCCTAGGAAATAATTTTTTTAACATTAGATACGTTCTGTTTCCAAATTCTGTTAGAACAATTCTGTTCATCTATACATTAAGTGAAATGGAATGTAGGTTTCTTATCACTAGGAACGACAACTTGGTAAGTTATCTCAGAACAGCTGCCCCTTCAGCAAAATTACCTTTTCCCTCCCGCTTACCACAGCAAGTCTAGAAAATATTTTCAACCTGGGAAGCAACTTTACAGATTCGGTTTACCAAGTAAGCTCACGTGCATTTTAATTCTGTGTTAAGCCCCAAAACTAAGCAAACCACAATACAGAACACCTGATAGTCTTGTCATCAATATTAAAGAAAACTATATAGTAGTTCTCCGTCTAGCTGAATTACATCAGTAGCTTTCAAACCTTTCAGATCTGGGACCCACTTTTACCCTAAACACACATTTGGGAATCCACTTCTTAAATTTCTTACCATATATTTGCATGGTAGTAGGTCTGTTGTGCTCTATCTTGGGTCAGACTGAGACCCAATTTACCAGTTGAAGAACCAATGAACTAAATAGAATGCAACAGAACCTTCTGTTCCAAAGCCAGAACCACAAACCTGCTCTCATTGCTGGCCAACTTTCTCCTTCCCGCCATAGAACATTCAGAAAGCACGCCTCTTCCTTCTAGCCCTGCGTCAACTTACAGTAGGACAAAACTCATCGTAGTGTGCTGGTTTTATCCCACTGTGCCTGTGAATGTATTAAAGTTCTCTCTGTGCAGTTTTAGAAAAGGAATTATTTTATTCTGAACGGTGTAAATTCCTAATTTTTTTCTGGGTTCTTGTTCTCTTCTAAACATAGTGGCTATTAGTGTCAGTGTTAGAAATTCAGATATATAAACTAGGCCCCAAATGGCTCCTTAAACCAGGGTTGCAGGCACCAAAATGGAATGTCTAGTTGCCATTTTGGGGCAAGACGGCTCTAAAGTCTTATTTTTCAAATGATGGAATGCCAAATATTAGTGAGAAATGGTTGTCCACATGCTCTGGTACTGCAACACTGTAGCACAGTTTTAACCTGACTGACTTCCCTAATTCCTGAATTCTGCTGAATTAAGACTTTGTGTGCAAGATACATGTTGACACTTGCATAACCTACAAAGTCCAACACTTCAGATTTAAACAGAGAAATGCATGCATAAAGTTTTCTGTGAAGGAGAAATACAGAACGGCATTTGTTAAGAAAATGTCTAAAATCAATCTATAGAACCACAATGAACTATTGTTGGATATGGCACCATTCCATTCATTTGGGCACATACCAAATGTTTACTCAAACCTTCACCCCACAAAGGAAGCAATTCAGATTACATATTAAAATTAGAAGAGTATTTGGGCAAGATCTAATGTCATGCCAGCAGACACAATATGATTTCCATGTCTTCTAGAGCAAATTTTGGGTGGGCATTAAGGGAAGAGGGGAAGGGTAAATCCTGTTTGCCAAAGCAAAACACCACATTTGGTTAGCACCATTTGTCTACAAGACAGCTCTCAGCAGAGGAAGTCACCACTTATCTGAATGTTGCATTAGCAGATGTTAGTGGTGAATGGTATCCAATCTTAATCATACTCCAAGTAGACCTACTGAAATCAATGGGCTCAAGTCCATTTATTTCAATATGTCTACACAGATTGCGGCTTAATTGGACATCACTCTGTATTTAAGGAACTCAAGGGGGTTTGCTGAACTAAACATGAAGAATTCACTTTTCAAATTCCACAACAGCTGATTTTGGATTGCCTGAGATGAGCCAGGGGTTTAGTCATGTAGCTTGTATACTGTTTCCTCCACTTGAAGAAATGGGGGGGGGGTTTGGGGGGGGTTACTTAAAACACACCACATACAAATCATGGTCTCTTTTTTTTGCTGTCAGCTGAAATGGATTGAGGGTCTAGTAATCTCTTGCACAATAGATTTTCAGTATGAAACCTAATTCTGCTATTACTATGCAAATTTTTCAAGAAAATTTTAACTGTTTAAATGGAAACATTTTTAGAAAAACAATTAGAACACTACCTTGGAAGATGTGTTTTATTGGCTGTCTTCCTGACAAACCGACAAGGAATGCGCTACATTCCACAGCCTGTAGTTCTGTGCCAATGGCTATTAATGGATCTCAACTACAACTGAATACAGCAATTCTCTGGCACCAACAGTTTGATGTTACCATGGGCATTTTTAGGTGACCTGCTTCTGATAATTATTCATTCATGCTGCAGAAAAATACTTAGAATTTCCATCAACATCCCCTTCCTCCCACCTTTAAGGTCTAATTATAACCAGTGCTGTATTATTGATCTCTATAAGATGAAAAAAATCCTTCAATAAAGATCCAAATTTAGCAACAAAACTCCTCAAGTAACCAAAAAATGTATCTGAAATAGGAAACCATGTCTTATCTACCCAGGTTTTTACTTTAACTAGGTACATACAAGTAGTCACCAAATTGCAGCTTTTATCACAGTAGTGCAAGCATTATTCATACTATCTTTTGGACTCTGCTTCCCTGCAGATTTCTTACAAACTGAAAACTAAGTAGTTGTTCCACAAGTCTGATTAGAAACTGCTTTGATTAGGAAGCCCCTATGTATCAGGTGACAGGTCTCAGAACAGAACAGCTAGTAAGTTCAATAGACAATGTTCCTAGCAATGGAGATGAAACAGCAAAAAAAATTCAAAGTAGTGAGTAGAAAGGACCACAGTTTCTATAGCTTAGGGAGTGCTACTCTTATAATAAGTGTTTTTAAACATGTCAGAGGTATCCCAATAGAATTCTTTAAATGGTCACACTGATATGCTATTATCAGAAGCCTTATCTATATGCACTTAGCATCTTCCCCACCAATTTTCTCAGCGGCACAAATAAGTGATCTCCCTCTTATTGGATCTGTATTAATTTTCAGGTTGCCAAATTTAAGCATCCCTGCTGCATGGATTATGGACCACTTCTGGCACACTTTCAAACACACCTTAAGTATCTTCATCTTTATCCTACTACTTTTTGGCCACAGTCCAACAGGAGAGCAACACCGGATCCCTTTCCCCTACCTGGATCCAGTTGCATGCTAGAAAATATCTACATTACAGAATAGTTGAAATATGGCACTGCTAGTACCTTTAAAATAAATCATTTCTTAGCCCAAGGATACCGAAGACTCAATATTATTCTTCCAAGACAGCATCCCACAATAACCCCACTGGCTAACCAGTCATGTCCTCCTGCCATTCTCTAAATGCTAGTCCACAACTTAAACACTAACGAGTCACTCCCCAACACTGTACTAGACCAACAGAAGAAAGTGCTAGTTCTAGTTGTTACTGGACCTGTCAGCGGATTAGACAGAACTGAACAAATCCTGAAACATTTTAAGCAACCCGAGACCTTCGGCAGGACGTAGCACAATTTAACAGCAAATCAGAATGATATTGGAACACAGTCTCAGCTATTCAAGTGGGATGAAGTGCTGTTTACGTAAGAAGATACCCTGACCTAAAAGCCTCTATGTTCTGGCCAATTTAAATATGCCATTGCTACACACTTTCTCAGAGCAGCCAGGAGTCTTTATGACTAACAGTCAGAGTTAGACAGGTTGGACAAAACTGTCACAGAAATGGCTCTGAAACAGTTGAAGACACAGAAATATTTCACCATTTCATGACTTTTGCTAGGAGGCATTATCCCCTTCTTCCTCCACTTTTGATAGTATTTAACAGTAAAAAAGAACATTTGACAGGATAGATTAGATCCATTTCAACTGCTCATATATCTGCAGTGACAGTGGAAACAGTTAATATTTCAGAGTTTGTTCTTTAGCCAGTGGTTGTATAATTGTTTATTAATGTTGGTTATTGTATTTTTAAAGTTATTTTTTGGTATTATACATTTTATCCATATGGAAAGTTGCCTAGAGACATCCTTCTGTGTTAAACAACACACACATTTAATAAATGCAATCTAATCATATTATTGGGGCCATTTTATTTATTAGACCATTTGTATCCCAGTCAACACCCTAGGATCTCTTGGAGGGACAGATTTAAAAATCAGTAAAATGACAGTTTTAGTTTAACACACATATGCCAGAAAAAATTGCAATAAAAACAAAATATCAACAATATTAAATAACAGTGGTGCTAATAACCAAAGCCTTGAACAACCAGGTTTTCACTGGTTTTCATCTGAATGCCAGTAATGTGGGTACTAACACAATTTCCAAAGGGGGACCTTCGAGCAAGGGTGCCACCACTGAAAAGTCCCCTTTGATCTCTAGACAAGAAGCCACAGGCTGAGACGATAAAATTTGCACCACCAAGTAGTACTTGTGGAGTATGTGTGTTTAAGCAGAGTGTGTGTGCTCAGAGAAAGAACGCAAATAGCCAGCAGATAATAGAAAATGTAATGTTTACATTAAACATGGATCATTTTTATTTTATAATGTTAAAAGTATGGAGCTGATGTTTCATTTAATTTGAAGAATATTTGCTTGAGCCATATGAGGAAAGTAGATAAAGAACAATCACTTAAAAAGTAAAACTTCATCTGGTCTAGTAACTGACTTTAAAAAATAATCTCAAAAAGAAAAATGTTAGTCCCTACCTGATGGAACTAAGCCACATGTTATCTTGGTGAGATCTGCAGCTTCCAAGAACAGGCATAGTTGCAACATGAGCTTGAGCTAGGCAAAAGCTATCTGGCACAAGCAGCCATGGTTAAGCATAAAACCAGGGGCACATCCAAACTCTAAACCTGCATTTTCAAAGCAAGTGCTACCCTCTTAAACTACTGACCAATACCATCTCTATCTTGTCTGGCTTAAGTTTAAATTTGTTTGCCTGCATCAAGTCCATCACTGCGACTCATAACCTGTGAAATCAACACACCAATTTTAAAGCTGCTTTTGTTTTTAAAAAGTGAAAAAAAATGTCATGAATTGGCCTTACTGGATGCAACAACAGACAAGTCTTGTATCTCATTCTAATCATCTACTGAATCCAGCTGTGTGGTCCTGTACTCTTCTACTCTGCATAACAAAGGGTGCTGGATTATGCTCCTTGGCAGTATAAAAATTGAGTTGCAAATATATATTTTAAGTGTTATACATGTACATGTATATATATTTCCCACCTCAAGAATACCCAAGTTACAGAATGGGAAATGTTACCCCGACCAGGGGCCAGATAAATTGCTTTGGGGCTACATCATGCCTACAGGCTCTCAGCTGGTCATCCCTAGATTAGATATTACAGCCAAGATCAAAAGTTCATATGTTACTATAGCAAGAATGCCCTAGCTAATGTTTCCTCAGAAAATGTCTGGCTTATATAACAAGGATCAATTGACAGTTACTGACCAGCTTTTCATAGCAGCTGAAAAACAAGAGCATGGACTTGATCTACTACTACAGGTCACAGCATATGGAACTCAGTATGTTGTATGACCAACAGAAGTCTCTTTACATCTTTAAGTAAGAACACATTGTACAATCAAGCTTATTTATTATCACTAAAATGCGTAAGCCTGCAATTTGGGTCAAGCAAACAAACAGAACCTGGTCAGGTCTGATTACTGCACCCCTTGAACATACAAGTTGGTTGGCTGATGTTGGGCAGTAGTATTTAAACAGTTGTGACTATTTAAGTATTTTGGCATTTTTAGTAGCTTTTTTTAAAGTCTGGAAAGAATTTAATGTATTCCTTCCAATTTGTAGCCTCTGGTATGGAATATTCAAAGTTTAGGCTCAAGATTTCTCAAATATCCCAATGACTGGACAACTGCAAGTATTATGTTGCTGTGTAATTACATTACCCAAACACAGCATGTGTATAAATCTTTATGGAAATGGTGCTGTATCCTAAAGCTTCAAATACAAATGCCAGTTCTTGCCATTTTCCCTCTTTCTGGAAAGCTTACTGGAAGCAGTGGTGAGCACAAGTGGATAGAATGCATGCCATTTCTTCTTCTATTGGTTTTTTTCTATATTACATCACAACGCCATCCCCACATCCTCCCCATCCCCACATTTATCATTTAAATCATCAATCAAACATAATATTCTTTTGTCCTTCCCTCCGCCCCCACTCGATTTCCTCTACATTCTGAGATTACATTTATATTTGCATTCTACAATCTTCTCAAATCTTCTATGTATTCTTATTATCCTTCCTTACTAATTTACCTTCCCTCAGATACCTTACATTTTAATCTAGGCATATTAGCATATTTCTTGAGCAATATTTTCCCATATATTCATCAAAACATTTCCACTCCTTTTTTTAATTTTTGATTCGACTGATTTCTTACAATAGCTGTTAATTTTGCCAAAGCTAAGTATTCATTTAATTTACAAATCCATTCCTCCCTTGAGGGTAGAGTTTGTGACTTCCATTTAGCAGCAATCACTACTCTAGCTGCTGTACTTGCATGGCATTTCTAGTTTGCTGACCTAGTGAACTGACCCTAACTTGTTTTTCAATGTGTTGTCTTCCCGTGTTTACTATCATACACTAGAAACATGCCTAAATGGCAGGAATGCACACCAAATTCAAAATGGTACCCAAACTAGCTTATAAGAGGTTTCTGACAATAGCACAATAAACATCCTTCATATGTGACACAACAGCATTAGTCAGCCTTTTAAAAACACTTCAGCAGCTCAGTAAGCCAAAGCCCCAAAAGCTCACCTGAGGAGTTCAAAAGATTGCCAAGCTGACACTCTATCAGACTACGCTGGGTAGGAAATTATAGGACAGCAGTGACACTTCAGCAAATGCCCTAGGACCTCGATCCTCCCATGTGATGTATTATGCTGGAGGGAGCAGGTGATCTATGCAAGAAAGGCTTAAATGCAGGTACCAGTACTTTGAAATAGGCCTGGAAGCACAATGGCAACATGTACAGCTCCTTAATGTCAGGAGCCCTGTCACTGCATTTTGGATAATTAACTTCTGGGCAAAGGCAGGCACACATAACTTGCATCGCAGTAATTTTATATTAATGCAACCCAGTTTCACCCAATGGCTACATCAGGCATCCCCAAACTCGGCCCTCCAGCTGTTTTGGGACTGCAACTCCCATCATCCCTAGCGAACAGGACCAGTGGTCAGGGATGATGGGAATGATAGTCCCAAAACAGCTGGAGGGCCGAGTTTGGGGATGCCTGGGCTACATCTATCATTCCCAGAAAAAAGGTACAGCAGACACACCAAGCTAAGCAGAAATAAGGCACTCCCTGCTGTATACCAAGCAGTAGATCTAGGTCCAGACTTATCTATAGGTTGCTACACATAAGAGGAGCTCTGCTAGAGCATTGTTGTTGTTGTTGTTTAGTCGTTTAGTCGTGTCCGACTCTTCGTGACCCCATGGACCAGAGCACGCCAGGCACCTCTGTCCTCCACTACCTCCCGCAGTTTGGTCAAACTCATGCTGGTAACCTCGAAAAAACTATCCAACCATCTCGTCCTCTGTCGCCCCCTTCTCCTTGTGCCCTCCATCTTTCCCAGCATCAGTGTCTTCTCCAGGGAGTCTTCTCTTCTCATGAGGTGGCCAAAGTACTGGAGCCTCAGCTTCACGATCTGTCCTTCCAGTGAGCACTCAGGGCTGATTTCATTAAGAATGGATGCGTTTGATCTTCTTGCAGTCCATGGGACTCTCAAGAGTCTTCTCCAGCACCATAATTCAAAAGCATCAATTCTTTGGCGATCAGCCTTCTTTATGGTCCAGCTCTCACTTCCATACATCACTACTGGCAAAACCATGGCTTTAACTATACGGACCTTTGTTGGCAAGGTGACATCTCTAGGCTTAATCAGATTCTCATTTCATTTACTGATTTTTATTTATAAATAAAACTATTAGACAATTGTGAAATAATCTGTAACTAATTGATATATTGATGTATATATGTATGGTGATTGACAGCCGGGGCATTTTAAACAGAATTGCTTATACAGTGGTACCTCAGGTTAAGAACTTAATTTGTTCCGGAGGTCCGTTCTTAACCTGAAACTGTTCTTAACCTGAAGCACCACTTTAGCTAATGGGGCCTCCTGCTGCTGCCGCGCCACTGCTGCATGATTTCTGTTCTTATCCTGAAGCAAAGTTCTCAACCTGAGGCACTATTTCTGGGTTAGCAGAGTGTGTAACCTGAAGCGCATGTAACCTGAAGCGTATGTAACCCGAGGTACCACTGTACATGTATTGTTCATAAAGAAAATTTATAGTGTTTTGTTACACATTGCTTGCATATAATTAAATAAAAATTAATGGGAAACTTTTTTTTTAAGGAATGGGTGGAAAAGAAGACCCCTGCTGCATCAGACCAGAGGTCCATCTAGTCCAGCATCCTGTTCTCACAGTGGCCATTCCAAAGCCTACAGGAAGGCCACAATCAGGGCCCAGGTAAAACAGCACTCCCTCCACTCTTTCCACCAACTGGCACTCTTTCCACCAACTGGCATTTGGAGGCATACTGTCTCCAACAGTGTTAGTATAACCTGGCCATCAGTTAGCAGCCACTGATACACCATGAATTTGTCTGTAGAGGCAACTCCCGTTTTGCATGCATTAAAAGAATGTGTGACCAAGCAAGCTCGCATCCCCGCAACAGGAAAAGGAGACACTGTGAGCTTACACGTGCTCCGGCAAAGTGCATGGGGGACAGGAATGCACTCCCAGTGCAAAACAGTTGTTGCCTGTACTGGTGACTGGGTAAGAAGAGAGCCTATTCCCTGAATCTCTGGTAGATGACCTACACCAGTAACTGCTGGTTCTGCTGGACCTCTCAATGGCTGTTAATGTTACCTGTGGCATTATTCTGGATAACCTGGCCAGGATAGGGCAGGGGCATGACTTTGTGATTGTCCTTGTTGGGAAGGAGTGATGAGGTGAGTGGTGCTGGGACTGAAGATGGCGACTGTCATATGAAGTATCTTCAGGTTCTATTTTGCCTCTCATGCTGTTAAGATCAGCATGAAAACTGGTTATCCAGAGATCAGTGGTAAAGTAACACTAGTAGCACTAGTGTGTCCATAGCCATCAAAGAGAAAGGCTGAGTCCAGGTGCATTCCCAAACTTCAAGGGTAGTGCAGCCTCATCCAAAACCAGACTGTAACCTAAACTATGATTAGCTTTCCTACTGACAAAAGCACTAAATCATAGTTTAGCAGATTCAGCGGGATCAAGTGAAAGGTTGAAACTAATATGCTCCATCTTTTCCCTGCTGATATTTACTTTTAATTTCAAAGAATCTCAGTTTAGAATTACATGCAAAACAAGAATCTTGCTTTAAAGCAATGGTTAGGTAAACAAGACAGCTTCATGACCCATGTTTTGATGTTTGCTCATTTAGCAACTACTGATTGTTTAAAACCAGGATTGTTGATTCACATGCAATGCTAAGCCAAGTTTTTTTTGAGACTGAATGTACCTTTGGAAAGTAGTCCTCATCCTGGCCACATTAGAGGAGAGGTGTGTGTATGTGTGCACCTGTGTATGCTTGACACTCCATGGGAGTTTACTGAAGCTTGTCCATTTAGCACAGAGGTGGGAAGCTTTTTTCAGCCCAAGTGTCATGCTTTCTTTGGGGCAACCTTCCAAGGGCTACATACAAGCAGTGGGCAGGACTAGGACAAGTGAGTACAGCAATTGATGTGCCTTTTTTCTTTGCACTAGGATAAGGATCTCTAGATCAGGAATAGCCAACATGGTGCCTTCCAGATGTTTTGAACTTCAACTCCCATTATCCCTGACCATTAGCCCTGCTGGCTGGAGCTGTTCTAGATGCTGCTGGACTACAGCACCCACAATCCGTGACCACTGGCCATGCCACAAGGTGGAGTCCAACAACATCCACAGAATCACAGATTCCCTATCCCTGCTTGTTATATTCCCTTCACACAAACGTCAGGTTTCTGCACATCTCCATCCAGGCAGCATTATAATTCAAAGGCACAGTCAAGTCCCACAAAAGCACCTGAAGGCATAACAAAAGGCCAGATAGAGAGGCCTGGAGGGCTGTATTTGGCTCCTATGCCTAAGGTTCCCAACACCTCATATAACACTAAACCAGTGATATCTAATGTGATGCCCTCCAGAATGTAGATGCTTTGGACCACAACTTCCATCATCCCTGATTATCAGCCATATTGGCTGGGGCTGATGCAAGACATCTGATGGACACTAGATTGGAGAAGCCTGACTTTAGAGTTATATATGAACCAGACAAGCAACTAGATTATCTGTCAATTACTATTCCCATTGCTAGAAGATGTATCTGTAAACAAGTTAATGAGTAGAATTCAAGTCATGCTATAAAAATGTTCCACCTGCACAAGCTTATCAGTTTGCCAGGTAGAACGAGCCTCCTCTCCCTCAGTCCTGGGAGGCTCTCCCAACCAACCTAGAGCCAATCTGGGGGGACAGTGGGCTGGGAAAGTCCTGCTGCGCAAGCAGAAGTCCTTGCGCAGGGCTTTCACTTATAGGGTTTATTAGGTGACTCCTGCCCTATATGGGGAGGGGAGAGAGAAGAGAATTTACAAGTCTACCAGTACACAGTAGCAAAGAGTTACAGCTAAAAGTTTAGCAGTGAAGAGTTAACCGACATTTGTACCCCTCATGCAAGGGTTCTGTAACACACAGCTGACACCTGCTGGTACACCCTCATCAGAAGAACACTTGAGATTAGGTCATTAGAGAGAAGTAAACGCATTCACATCTTGTGTAAGACCCCAACCCGTATGGCTCAATTACAAGCACTGTGAATGCAAGATTTCTGATGCCCTTCATTCCAGAAGCACCCTTGAACAAGCCACCCAAATAACTCTGAATGACTTCAAGCAGCAGCTTTCGATAATATAAGGAACTAATTCCAGGGGGAAAAAATTGCAGGTTCTTCAGACTGGAGCTTTAGAAAGCAAGTTTGATGCTTTTTACTGCTGTAAACAAGGAAGAAGTTTTTGTTTCATTTTTAATTAAAAACTAGGTGATATGCTCACAGATGAAGGTTAGAACTTTAAGTGTATGGGTGTTACAGGAAGTCACAACTGTATATATATATATACCACTTAGGAACTAGTTTAAAATTAAATTTAATAGAAAATAATGGACACAAAAGTTAGTTTAAAATTCTGTCTCAAAACATTTTCGCTATTAACTGTGACATGATGAACCCATAAAGTACCCCATCCAGCAACTTTAAGCAAGATTGCTAGAGGTATACAACACTAGACATTTTGCCTGGTGACAACACTAGTATGTTGGGATAAGGTGTTAGAATGCTAGGTACCCAAGATGAACAAATATGTAGTACAGTATGTGCCTATACATGTTTTACCAGGGAACCAACAAGTTTTCACTAAATTTTGCAATAAACCTCCATTCAGTGTCATCTGGCACATGCAGAAGAAGCAGAAGGAAATAAAGGGTTAGCTTTACACTTGAAACTTTAAAGCTGCATACACGTCTCACCACTTCCACATGCCTCTAAAGTACTGAACCAGGCAAGTGACAATGGCCCCCTCATTTTGGATGTGTCAGAAAACTTTGCCATTGGAAGAGGTTTCACTTCATGCCCTTCCACGATGTGATTGCCAAACAGATTCCTGGCCTCAAGTGTGGAATTCAATTTATTCAGAAGCATTTCTACTGAGTTCCAGAGATGCTTACTCATGTAAGCTCTCCATAAGTCTACAGTCACACCTTACTTACCCTTCCAAGCCCTTGAATTTGCTTTTTTACCTGTGTGGCACTAGTTACAGAATGTACACACATACCTGTAGCTCTGAATATGTTCATACACTAAGACTTCCAAAGGCTTTATTTTGGGTAAACTGCACACACTTTTAGAAAAGTTTGTAAGAAAAAAAAACTTTTCCAGAAAAGGGGTTGATTAATTCAGTTTCATGCTTAGCTTTAAGTGTTAAAATAAGCCAGCTACTATAGATGCCACCAATTATTTAACAGATTTGTTTCCATTAGCTTTCTAACAGAACAGAATTTCCCCTGAAGAGAGACTTTATTTAAATATTTCTAAGTTACACACATAATGGTGTCAAAGCACTATCATTTGCCAGGTTTATTTATGGAAAGAAGTGGAACAAGCATTATACAAGCAAATCCCCCTAGTGGTTTGGCAACAAACCTGCATACAAGTTTATCACATGATGTACACAAAAGCAAGACTTCTTGGGCATTTGCCAATTTGGACCACACTAGAGGGGAAAATAAGGTCTCCGGTTATCAGTTTGATTTCATATTTCTCCCCCCGCCCCCACACAACTTTTCAGATGCACCAAAGACATGCAAATGCTAGTTTGGGCAAGTTGCATGAACTAGCTGTATACAACAGCATAACTGAGATTCTTTTCGATGGTAGGAAAAGCAGGAGTGAAAGAAGAGAAATTACTTTTGTTAAGAAGTAGGTCACAGTATACAAGCTGTGAACATTGCAATCAGACATTTATCCATGCCACACTGCATCCAAAACTACCAATCACAGCTCCCAAGCACCAGCCAGAAACAGATCTCCCCATTCACAATCATGAAGTTAGTACCTGACACCTGTGAAGCTCTGCTACAGTACCTTTCCTCCTAACACTAGCAACTGAAAATCTCCAGTATGCCATATTTTGCATATAGAACTTAACATTTGATATACCTTAGCTCTACACTCTAACACTGTTGTGATCTACACATTTCCCCATATCACTGAGGTAGACATTGAAAAAAGTCTAACATCATACCTCAAAAGACTATGTGATCCACATAACCAAACTATTCACCTATTCAACCTTGAAGTCATGAAGGAGGGGGCACAGATAATAGCTGAGCATATGTTCTAAATGTAGAACCTGCAAGATTCAAACCTGACACTTCCAGGTAGAGCTGAGAGAGACTCATGTTTTGGGAGTCTTATGCTCTGGAACATAGCTGCCAGTAAGTGTAGACCAGGAGTGGGCAGAATATAAACTGAAGTGAATAACAGGAGATCAGCAAGAATTCCAGCTCCCGGTTGTTTATATTCTCTCCTTCTCTAAATCAGGCAGCCAAGCTGAATAAAGCTTGGGAGGAAAACCAAGAGCAAATATTTGTGCATCTGAACTGTGAGCTCAGTTCTAGTTCTGAAAACAAATCCCTGGACTGAGCGTGAATCAAGTATGCTCATTAACTCTGGGAGCAGGCTGACCCCACCACCTCCGCTATTTTGTCCTTGGCTCCATATGGTGGATCTCAGGAGTCCAGTAAAGCAGCAGCAGCAGCAGCAGCTCCACAAAAAAACTGAAGTCTGGTGAAGACAACACGGAGCTAAAAGGTTCAAGGGTCTGACTTGGTATAGACACCTTCTTCGCTCCAGAAGCACCCGGGAAGGAGGCCACAGACTCCCATGCCCCGCAGACCAGCTAGCCTCTACCACGTGGGGCACTGGCTCTTTCCACCCGGCTCTGTACACCCGCCAGAGCTTGCAACACAACATGCCTCCGAGGCATTGCTGTGTGTGTGTGTGTGTGTGTGTGTGTGTGTGTGTGTGTCTTAAGACACAGACACACACACATTCTCTCTTCTCTAAGGGGGTGGGGGAGAAGAGTCGGGCCTGTCGTAGCGATTCCTGATCCACGAGAGATCCTACAGCTCTTTCCCCTCCACGCACCAGCCACGCTGTGTCACTCGCCTCCTCCCTGGCCCGCCTAATAGACCCACGGACTCCCCTTCCTCAGCCCCGCCAGCAGATGCCAACGCCCTCCTGGGGGCAAGGCGGCTGCCCAACCACCCACCCACCTCCCCCGAGGAGCAGGAGGCCTTACGGCACCCACCCCGCTTCCCCCAGACCAGCACAGACCGTGCCGCGGCCTGGCCGGAGCGGGGAAAGGCCGAGGGACCGCTCCCGTCGCGCTGCCGTCGGCGCTCTGTTCTCCCCCCCCCACGCCCCTCGGCTCGTCCTCCCGCCACGCTGCGCCCCTGTGAGGGAAGCCAGTCCCGCCCGCAGCCGTTACGGGAGCGAGAGAGAGAGAGATACCGGGGGACGGGGCGGCAGCGGGGGAGCCTTAGGCCCCGGCCCCCCGCCCAGAGCGGCGAGGCTCCGCGCTCTTCCCTCTCTCGTCGCCGCGCCTTCCAGACCCCAGGCAGGCGCCCGGTTTACCTGCCAAGTCCGGCTGTAGCCGGGGCAGCGCTACTCGCTGCCCGAACCGAGCCGCGTCCCCTTCCGCCATCTTGTCCAGGTTTAAAATTAACTCCCCGTGACGTCAAACGCCGCCGCGAGCCCTTTATCGGCGCCCGCGCCGAGCCCGCCGAGGTGGTCCTAGCGCCGGCATGATCTGCCCCCGCGCGCGGCTTGCTCTCCCTCCTGCTTCTCTCTCTTCTCCCCTCCCCCTCCCCCCGTCAACCGACAAGGCGCCTGCGCGATCGCTCCGGCCGTTTCCCGCTCACCTCGGCTCTTCTGCTGGCTGTCGCCGCCGTAGGCAAAATGACGCCTCCCGGGTCCTAAAGCCGTTGTGCATGCATCCCGCGCTGAAAAGTCGGTAGGCTACGGATTATTTGTTTCTTCCTTTCATTTTAGGGCCCCTACGAGCTCAGCCACTGGTCTTGTTTGCCGTGACTGCGGCCCAATAGCGGGAAGATGTGAGAGTTGAAAGGGGTGGGGGCCTCTGAGCATGCACAGAGTGCATTTGTCCCCCCCCCATCAAAAACCAAAGTCTGACCTGGTTCTTAAGCATAGTAGGGTGTTAGGAAAGAGATGGAGAGGCTTCCAGCTCATGGCAGGCTAGAACTCCAACTTTATTTTTAAAAAGACATAGGGTACAGTGGTGATCGAAGTAATTTGCAGCACAATCCTATATACATGCCTACTCAAAATTAAGGCCCATTGAGTTCAGTGGGGCTTATTCCCAGGTGAGTAACTACAGGAGTGCAGCCTGCAGTCTTATACCTACTTACCAACAGTTTAACTGTCATTCACTGAGGATGCCATTGTGATGCAGAAAACGGAATCCTCACCACCACTTTGAGTGAAGCGAGTAATTTTTTTGTTTCCTTTTCCCACAAAGACTCTGCTGATGGAAGCTTCTGTTTTGTTTTTAATTGTACCTCTACCCACATCCACCTTGAATTCAATGGGGCTTATTCTCGGACAAGTGGGGATAGGATTGCAGCCTTGAACAGCAAAGTAAAGACATCAGTTCCTACTGTTTACTTAAGTACATTTAAGGTTAACAGGAACCTGGATTTCTTTTTGCACCAGGCAAGTCCTAACTTTTCTCCTCTGTTGTGTGGCAAGCATCAACCTGGGTACAGGACAAGGTGGGGTGGGAGAGAGTTCAGTCTGTGCTCAACACAGAGCTCTGAAGTTGCTAAGGATTCCTGACATGAGGATATTGGCTCTTTGAGGAGAAATAAAGTTGCAAAATCATAACACAAAAACCCTGTTAATGCCATTTTGCATTTAGTATAATAGGTTGTCATATTGCTTGGGAATTGTCCAAATTTCCTCTGCCTAAGCAGATGCCAGCTTCGTAGTTTTGGCACCACCCCAGATCTTTTGAACCCATTCATTAGTTTCTGGGGGTTTGTTGCTCTTCTTCCAATATCGTGCATTTAATAGGAGGGATCTAATGTAAAATGAAGGAGAGCAGCACTCACGTTCTCTCAGGCACAGCAGTCATTCTGTGAATGGATGGGGCTTCCATTCAAAAAGCCAACTGCATCGGATCTCCCTTCCCCCCAATATTTTTCTCAGCTATCAGCAGATTTGCTGTCAATTTCTGCCATTTGTTTGAAGCAATCTCCTTCAAATAATCAAAGCATTATCAGTGGGTCCCTTGATAAATTTATTCCTGTATGTAATCCTGATTATAAAAGCAAAGAACTTGTTCCAGATAAATAGCTATACAGGGTTCACAACATAAGTCATGTATATTTTTGAAGAGAAAATATTAAACTCAAATCCATATTTTTTACTTTAGTCTTTCTTGTGGACCTATCTTTTGGGATGTGTTGGGAGGAAATTGTGTTACAGAGAAAGTATTATCACAAGGAATGTGATAAGAGCTTCACTGTCACTTTCACACATGAAAATTGTTACTTCAGCTTTGAAATTGGAGAAATGTCTAACAGTGCTGTGCTCTCTGAAAAGAGAATGCTCGCTGTGAGAATGTGCTTGTGCTAATTCAGAAAGCCAGCCACTGATAAATTAGGAAAAAATATTAAAAATTAAAAGAGACATTACTGGTTATAGAGTGTTTTTTTCAATCTTGCATGTATTTGCTTGGCTGTACTGAAGAACAATGACCAAAGAAAGATTGGGAAGTTATTTTGACTACGGCTGTCTTGGTTTGAATGGTTTACCAAAGACATTGAAAGTACAGCAGCACATTTAATACCCTATCAAGATCCAAAATGAACTTTGAATGTTGTGCGTGCGCAGTTCCTTTGCTTACTGTCAAAAATACATAGGCCGCAATCCAAATAGTTATCTCTTGCATGATCCCAATGGGAATTTTTCTGACTTCCCCCCCATTCACCAGAGGACTACAATGCAATATTGCAATTTGCCTTTGAACTTCCACTCCATTTCAAAAGTGATTTGTCATGGGGGCAGTTGTCCAAATTACTCATGAGCTGGTGCATGGGTGAAGAATCCCTGGTTCTCCCATTGTTGAACTACAACTGCATCATCCCTGACTATTGGCCATGCTGGCTGGAGCTGATGGGAGTTGGAGTCCAACAGTAAGTGGAAGACCACAGATTCCTCATCCCTGAGCTTGTGAAATTGTTTTCATGATTTATCGGATCCTGGCTATAATGAACAGCACTGGAAAAGACATCAAAGCTCTAACATATATCTTTTGTTATCTTCTGTACTTCTCTGCATGGCCTTATTTTAAGTCACAAAAGCAAGTTTCCTGAGAGTCTCAGCTCTCGTTTTCATCCCCCGCCTGTGTCTACTGTACGTCTGTTTATGTCCCTGCCTCCCGGATAATTTGCTTGGGTTCAGAGTTCCTTCTTCCAAGAAGGGGCAAGCACTGCATTGTGCTATCTGAAATTACTGTCTTTAAAAATATCACTACACACTCCAGACAACATCAAGCACTGTTAATGTCGTACTGATTCCAACTGCAGACCTATAGCATGTGCTTAAATTTATCCTGCTGAAATTAGTGAGGCATTTAGAAGTGTTTAACTTGGTCTAGATTGCGCCAGATATATTTAGAAAGGGGACACGCTGCAGATGACCTAGTCGCAGGAGGGGAAAGAGGATGGGTAACTTTCTAAAACTGATGACATTGGTGGAAACCAAGCACAGAAAGAAGATTCTAAAAGTGCATCCCAACTGGCGGCTGTTTGTGGGATATTTTCCAGCTGCTAATAATGCCCAGCTCAGAGCATGAATTAAGATATATTGAGAAAGCCAATTCCCTGAATAATCTGTTCATTTATATATGAGGAGATACATTCAGTTCTCATGATGTTGATTGCTTTGGGAGGAAGAATGCAGTAAAAAAAATAATTGCTTTCACGCCATGACTTAAAATCTACATTGCTAGGGATTGGGTACCATGAAGGTCACCATAGTTATTAGTCCATTCTGACTGTCTTTGCTTCTTGAGTCTGTTCAGGTATCAGTTCAATACTATTTTGCTTCTTGCTTCTTATTCTTTGATTACTATTTACAACTACCTCATTTTCAACGAACAGAAATATATCTATCTCTTTATTAATATGCTGCTGTTTATCAGAAAATACCGGACTGGTCTACAATAGCTATACATAAAACCATACAATAAAAAGCATTTTTAAATCAGAGCTCAACTCTCTGCTGTGGAAAGATGTGTTCTTAATGGCCCACATGAGCCTAATGGAATGTAGAACTTTTCATCAGGCGTTTAAAAAGTTGAAACAGAAGGTGCCTGTTGAAATTCTGTTGGCAGAGCATTCCACAAAGCTGGCCGGATGACACCAAAGGCTCGGTTTCTTGTTGCTGTCAAAGGAGCCTCCCCAACTCAAAATAACAACTAACAACAGCCCTGCAGATGGTCTCAGTGATTGATCTGGGATATAAGGGTTCAGGCAGTCCCTAAGGAACCCTGGGGCCTAAGTTGTTCAGGGGGCATAAGTTTCAACAAGGATATCACGTGGTGCCAGCCAGCTGCCCTCAGTATTCTTCACCAGCTGGAGTTGCCTCACCAGGCCCAAAGACAGCCCCACGTAGAGCTCATTGCAGTAATCCAGCCTCAAGGTGACCAAAGCATGAACTACACCGGTCAAGCTATCTCCGTCCAGGAATGGCTCTAGCCGGCTAACCCAACAAAGCTGGTAAAAGACATTCCTAGCCACAGAGGACACTTGGGCACCTAATGACAACGATTTATTTAGAACTACCCCCAATATATAGGGATGCAGGTGGCGCTCTGGGTTAAACCACAGAGCCTAGGACCTGCCGATCAGAAGGTCGGTGGTTCGAATCCCCGCAGCGGGGTGAGCTCCCATTGCTCAGTCCCTGCTCCTGCCAACCTAGCAGTTCGAAAGCACATCAAAGTGCAAGTAGAGAAATAGGTACCGCTCCGGCGGGAAGGTAAACGCTGTTTCCGTGCGCTGCTCTGGTTCTCCAGAAGCGGCTTAGTCATGCTGGCCACATGACTGGAAGCTGTACGCCGGCTCCCTCAGCCAGCAAAGTGAGATGAGCGCCGCAACCCTAGAGTCGGTCACGACTGGACCTAATGGTCAGGGGTCCCTTTACCTTTACTTTACCCCCAAGATACGCACTTGCTCCTTCAGAGGGAGTGCATCTGCAGCAGATAACTTTCCTATCTACAGAACATGAGGACCACCTACCCAAAGACCTCCTGTCTCACCAGGATCCATGCCCTCATCCAGTCCACCACTGCATTCAGACACTGATCTGGATATTTCACAGCCTCTCCTGATTGAGGGGTTATGGAGAAGTAGAGTTGTGTGTGCTCAGAGCACCCCTTGCTCCACAGCTCCTAGTGACTACTTGATGACACCTCAAAGTCAGGGATTGAAGTAGAAATTGAGGAAGATACTGGAGTCCTGCATCTAAAACACAAGAAGTTATCCCTCACTTAGAAAATGAACACTCTTTGTCTCTTCCCATTCATTTTATGTATTATTATGTTTATATCCCACCTTTTCTCCAAGGAGCTCAAAGTGGTGTATAGATAGTTCTTCCCTTTCCCATTTCACTCTCTCAACAACCCTTTGAGGTTTTTAAGCAGAGGTTGGATGGCCATCTGTTGTGTATGGTTTAGTTGAGATTCCTGCATTGCAAGCGGTTGGGATAGATGATCCTCAGGCTCCCTTCCAACTCTACAACTCTATGATTCTGTGAATATGCTGAAAGACAGTGAGTGTCTCACGGTCACCCAGCAAACTTCATGAGTGGGGATTTGAACCCTGCTCTCCCATGTCCTAGTCCAGCACTCTAACCACTATGCCAAGCTGGCTCCCCATGTTGTCTGGGTCTAGCCTGCATGCTATTTTCAACATGCAGGAATTTCTTAAAACAGCCTATGTGTGGTGCCTTGCCTCCACTGCTCCCATAACAGCAGCCCTCTCCTCATAATTTTTCCGCACGTTGTGGAAAGTTTCCACATGAACGCTATCTGTTTCTAGCAGCAGCTGCTGCTCTCCACATCAAGCGGAGGAATCTTACAGAGATCGCTGTAATACTTACTTTTATTACAGTGCTTTCCCCTAAGTCAAGGGTGTGGAATCCGTCGCCCTCCGTTGCTGTTGTTGAACTACAGCTCCCATCATCCCTCAGCATTGGCCATTCTGGCTGGGGCTGATGGGAGTTGGAGGACTTCCATGTTGCGGGAGACTGCCTTAGCCGATAGCGGAAAGATTATGTTCCTGACTAAGGAAAAAATGGCATTGGCATAGGGAAGACCCACAGCACACATGTAAAGCACATCCAACACTCATTTAAAGCACATGGCTGGGAACTATAGTTTGTTGAGGGTGATGTGAATTTTAGCTGTGTGTGGGGCAAACTACAGTTCCCGGGATTCTTTGTGGGAGTCACATGCTCTGAATATGTGCTCTGAATACCGGTATGTGGCTCTGCCAATAGGTTCTATGGAAAGGAAGAGGAACCTCAAATGAGCATTCAGAGGGGCTGTTGTTGACAAGTTGGTATCCTTTAATATTACCCCATCTCCATCTGCCACCACATGCAGCCTGTCTAACTCTGCCTAATGAGGCCCAGTTTACCAAAAGGCTTAACATGCTGTTTACTATCATGGCATCAGTACATTTGCAAAGTGTACAGCAACACTTAAAATACGATCAATGCATTCATTTTCATCCAGCAAATCTTTATCACATGTTCATTGACTGATGCTTTCAACCCTAATAACGATGCGTAGATTTTTTTAAATAAAAAAAAAAGGAAAAGAGGGTGCTACCAGATGGATGTTTATAGTGGGATCGGTAGTCATGTATGCATGACATGCATGCGGTAGACACTTTTGAAGTGTCTACACAATATTGTTGGCATCAAAATTCCAGCCCATATTCCCCACCCCCATCCCATTTAACTCAGATTTACCCCTTCCACAAAAAATCATGATTTATTTTTTTTAAAACTAGTTGCCAGCAACCCATTTGTGATATCTGAATGACCTGTTTGCAATATCAAGCTCCCTTTTGGAAAGACCCAGAAAGCAGAGCCAAGACCCAGATATGTTTTGCAAAGTAACATGTCACACTCCAAAGATCTCAGTAGCTGGGCTTTCAATTTATATAACTCTTCAGAGGCTTATGGATTGAAATAGAGGAAGTACTGTAAAAACACAGCGGCCATAGACAACAATACGATTCTTTATTTTTGCGATAATAATTAACGGGGGAAAGGACAACAGGTTCATTGAAAGTTTGCAGGCTGCCACCGCTGTTGAGTGTTACACAACCACTCTAGAGATTTAAAGCCAGAGCCCTGGCAGGACTACAAAAACAGAATAAGATGTGAGAGGAAGTTTCTTGCGCTCTCTCTCTCTCTCTCTCTCTCTCTCTCTCTTTCTTTCTTTCTCTGAACCAGCATCTGAAATCGGGATGACCAAAGCTTTTCAGGAAATTACATTGGGCAGTAAATTTGAAATTAGACCCAAGTTCACCCAGTAGAATCCACTGTTGCTGTAACATCTGTACCCAAATCCAGAACGTGGAGCTTTTCTCTCACCTAGGACCCCTAAGGTGAACTGCCCGGGATGGGTAAAGAACAGCTGGCAGAAAATGCAGCACTGTTGATCAAGCAAGGGCAACAAGCCAAACTCTCCTGGTATTTATGTCAAGCCTGGCCAACCCAGAGGCTTTATCCTGTTAATGTCTTCTGCTGACATTCATCTCCAGGTGCCTTCAGAGGTAAGGCAGGTGTCAACTGGTGAGCAGGCTATTTTTGGCTGTTGCTGGCATCTATCTGTCTCGGGACACAGTGGAGGAGTGCACTTTTGAGGGTGAAGTCAAAATGTTGGATGGTTGCAGTGCCTAATTTGGCTGTAGAGGTCCGCTGCAAGAGAGACATGTTTTGTTGCAGCCAGGGCAGATGAAGGCGCCCGGTTTTGCTGCTGCAGATGCACCACGGCATTTATCCTCTCTCCACTCCTCCCAGCAGTCATTCCTCCTCTGGTCACTGCTACAGATGCATGACCTGACTTGTTGTTTAGTCGTTTAGTCGTGTCCGACTCTTCGTGACCCCATGGACCAGAGCACGCCAGGCACTCCTGTCTTCCATTGCCTCCCGCAGTTTGGTCAAACTCATGCTGGTAGCTTCAAGAACACTGTCCAACCATCTCATCCTCTGCCGTCCCCTTCTCCTTGTGCCCTCCATCTTTCCCAACATCAGGGTCTTTTCCAGGGAGTCTTCTCTTCTCATGAGGTAGCCAAAGTATTGGAGCCTCAGCTTCAGGATCTGTCCTTCCAGTAAGCACTCAGGGCTGATTTCCTTAAGAATGGAGAGGTTTGATCTTCTTGCAGTCCACGGGACTCTCAAGAGTCTCCTCCAGCACCATAATTCAAAAGCATCAATTCTTCGGCGATCAGCCTTCTTTATGGTCCAGCTCTCACTTCCATACATCACTACTGGGAAAACCATGGCTTTAACTATCACTGCCTTGCCGCGGCGAAGGGGCTTGAACAACTCAGAGAAGCTATGAGCTATGCCGTGCAGGGCCACCCAAGATGGACAGGTCATAGTGGAGAGTTTTGACCAAACGTGATCCACCTGGAGGAGGAACCGGCACACCACTCCAGTATCCCTGCCAAGAAAACTCCATGGACAATGACCTGACTATTTCCAGGCAAGTCAGTCATCTGCAAGGGATTCCCAGAGAGCACGGCTGATGTTGCCAGCCTTCATACCCCACTATTGCAGTCCCCTTCGCAGGGAGGCTTACCAACATTATTATATCGTAAGACGCCAAATGAAAACCTTTCTTGCAGGTATTGTTCTGCTTGGTTCTGTAATGCCACTCCTGCTCCTTTAGCCTCAGTTAGCACCCCCCATTCTGTATCTGATCTCTGAGCACATTTAGTGTTCTCTTCAGGGTAGATGTCATTGCCTTTGTGCCACCCAGGCCTGAGCTCTGGGCCTCAGAAATTAAAACACTGACCTCACATCTGAGAGGAGTTATCTAACAGAACAACAGCCTTCCTGCGGGTAGCCTTGATGCTGTGGAATAGCCTTGGTTCACACACAGCTGTTTCACTTCTGAAAGCAAGCAAAGGACTAGCCCAGGGACAGAGCTTCTGATTTGCATTCAAAATGCCCCAGATTCAACCCCCAGCTTAGAGCTAAGGGAAACCCCTATTTGTAACTTTGGAGAGCTGGTGCTGCCAGTCTGTATACCAGACATGTCCAAAGTCCACTTTGGGGGTCTAATCCATCCCGCCAATCGGTTTAATCCGGCCCCTGTGGCAGTTTATTTCCCGGGGTAAAATCCTAAAAAAATCCTCAACAACTTCAATCCTAAAAGAAACCTCAACAACTTTGGCTGGCCCTTTGGTTGGCCCTCACGGCCCTTCATTTCATCAAATCTGACCCTCTTTGAAAAAAGTTTGGACACCACTGATTACTGACCTACGTGGACCAATGTCAACAAAAGAGGTTTAAAGACTCTCTCAAGGCAAATCTTTAAAAATGTAGTAAAAACACCAACAACTGGGGAAAACTTGTCTGCGAACGTTCCAATTGGAGAACAGCCTTTACCAAAGGTGTCATGGGCTTCGAAGAAGCACAAACTCAGGACAAAAGGGAGAAAAGTGCTAAAAGGAAAACACGCTTGGCAAACCTACACCGTGATCAACTCCCGCCCAGAAACCTATGTCCCCACTGTGGAAGGACGTGTGGATCCAGAATTGGCCTCCACAGTCACTTACGGACTCACTGTTAAGACCCGTGTTCATGGAAGACAATCTTACTTGGCTACAAGTGTTTGCCAAAGAAGAAGAAGAAGACACATAGACCAATGGCCTGATCAGTATGAGGCAGCTTCCTGTGTTTCAGAGTCAAAGAATTGTAGAATTGTAGAGTTGGAAGGCACCCCAAGGGTTATCTAGTAAAACCCCCTGTGATGCAGGAATCTTAGCTAAAGCATCCATGACATATGGCCATCCCAGAGGTGTAGCGTGGAGGGTGTCGTGGCCCCAAGCCCAATTTTTAGAGGGGGTGCAAACAGGTACCACCACAGCAGACTCCTTCGTTGGAGCCTGGCTCCATGCCAGAAGGGGCTGCGCCTTGGCTGCCACCCACCCTCCTTGGCTGCAAGGCACCTCACACCCAGCTGCAGTAGCTCCACCGCCAGGTCATGTCTTTCCCAGTGGCGAAGAGCATGCCACCTTGGTCGTGGCAAGGCGTGCCCAGCCGCAATAGCTCCACTTCTGCTGCCAGGTCAGGCCTGACCCAGTGGCAGAGAGCAGGGGGAGAGGGGGCAAGAAAGCTGCCGCCCATTCTCCTCAGCTGCCCAGGGCCTATGCTCCATCACTGGGTCATCCAGCCTCTGCTTAAAAACCACCAAGGAAGGAGAGCTAAAACCTTCCGAGGGAGTCCGCTTCACTGTCAAATGACTCTAACCATTAAAAAGTTCTTCCTAGAATCTCCTTTCCTGTAACTTGAAGCCATTGGTTCGAATCCTACCCTCCAAAGCAGGAGAAAACAAGCTTGTTCCCTCTTCCATGTGACAGCCCTTGAGATCTTTGAAGATAGCTGTCCTACCTCCCTCTCAGTCTCCTCTTTTCCAGGCTAAACATACCCAGCTCCCTCAACTGTTCCTCATAAGGCTTGGATTCCAGACCCTTGATCATCTTGGTTGCCCTCCTCTGCACATGTTCCAGCTTGTCAACATCCTTCTTAAATTATGGTGCCCAGAATTGGACACAGTGTTCCAGGTGAGGTTTGACTAAGGCAGAATAGTGTGGTACTATTACTTCCCTTGACCTGGACACTATACTTCTGTTGGTGGAAAAGCCTTTTCTTTTTTCATAAAGGTTATCCTTGAGAAACTGGTTATTATTGTGTTCCATGCTCTGCTTTGTTGGCTGATATTGCTGCTGTTCTACTACTTTGTTGTTCATTGTTTTAGTTTATTTTATTGTTGGTTTTGTAGATGCTGTTAAAAAAAATTACCCAGCCATTTACAGGTTTATTAGTAACTATACAAAGATGCTTCCAATAAAGCAAATCTGGCCTTCAATCCTTGCACTGTAAATGCATAAGAATCCAGCTTTTTTCATTTTTTTGCAATAAATCTTAAAGCTGATCATTATAATCCCCTACAACTGTTAAAGCTCATGTTGGCACCCTTTGCCAAACCTTACCTAATCACTTGAACTGCTGGTTCTGGGATGACCTACATGTGCCTAAAAACTGGTCGTTTGCAAACCTTAGTGTTTAGGACAGTATAGTCTTCTGATTTCAGTACAATTTACATCTGAGTAAACAAGGACAGCATTGGCTGCCCATCCTATTATAGCCAACAGGACCAAATGAAGTAAATAAAAGAATCGGCTGCTGAAAGCACTGGTAAACTCTTAAACAGGTATGTAACCCTGTTTAATAAAGCTGTTTCGTTTCCACCAGCTGAGTAAGTAATGACTATGTTAAGGTTCAACAGACAACATCATAGGACAAAGATTTTGCTTTATTATGTTGGGGTAGCCAACAGATATTGTTGGACTCAAGAATCCTACTCAGCCACAGACCCCAGGGCCAATACATAAGAATGATGGCATATCTTCCAACACATTGAAGCCAAAATCTGAGGCGCCATCTTCCCGTTTTTTAATTGCGAGAGCACAGCTGCTGTTTGGATTGCCACAAACTCAGCCCGGGGGGGGGGGGGGGGAGTGCTTTCTTTGAGGGGAAATCGCGCGAGATCACAGCAACCAAAATGGCCGCTGTGCTCCCTCAATTAAAAAACACACACAGGATGTCTCGGTTTTTCTGGGACACTTGCAGAGTATGTGGTAGGAACTGAAGGCTGACAACATGTGGGGGATATCACATTGGCTACCCCTGCGGTTCTGTACTCACGTCCTGAAAACATGGACCCTGTCTGATAAATAAGGACAGTGTGTGTAAATCTGTATAAAATCTGGAGATTCTGACTCCAGCAGAGGTTGCTCTAAAAACTATTACAACCTTTATGCCAGAGGATTCTGCCAGCAAAGAGAAGGGTTACTGCTGGCACAATTTATCTCTGCACATATACTGGAACATAATTATACAACAGGCTGTAGAGGGTCATGGTGCCCCGATTACCCTGTAGTACAAAATGACTCTTCATGCGCTGTCACAGTTGAATACAGAAACACGGCTCCCATTCTTAATCAGTGGGGCGGGGGAGCAGAAAATCACAGATAGGTGAAGCATACAGAAAGAGACACGGTGCAGATTCTGTGGGGCGGAAGAATGGAGGTTTTTTTTGTCTTCAGTATATCTGAAGGAGCGTCTCCACCCCCTTCGTTCTACCTAGGCGCTGAGGGCCTTCTGGTGGTTCCCTCACTGCGAGAGGCCAAGTTACAGGGAACCAAGCAGAGGGCCTTCCCGGTAGTGGCACCCACCCTGTGGAACGCCCTCCCACAAGATGTCAAAGAGAACAACAACTACCAGACTTTTAGAAGACATCTGAAGGCAGCCCTGTTTAGGGAGGCCTTTAATGTTTGATGCATTACTGTATTTTAATATTTGGTTGGAAGCCGCCCAGAGTGGCTGGGGAACCCCAGCCAGATGGGTGGGGTATAAATAATAAATTATTATTATTATTATTATTATTATTATTATTATTATTATTATATTCCTTGGTATGGTTCAGCACAGAGCATTTAAATGAATGGATGAGACTTCCTCTAAAGAAGAATCAAACTGCTGCAACTTAACCACACAATACCATTGTTACCAAAATGTCTTCCTCGTACCCCAGCACCTCCTGCCTATAGCACTTGACTGGCAAATTGTTAGCAGTTTATTCATGATTGTAAGCTCAGAAGTCTTCTGAGTCAAACCCAAGGAGATCATCGGACAAGTCTAGACTAGCCTGTTCTAGACTCCGGAGCTTTAAACCAACTGCAGTTAAGTGCAGAATAATATTCAGACAGTGAGGAATTCAGATAAACAGAAGCACAACTTAGGACAGGTGTAGGAAACCTGTGGCCTTCCAGATGTAGCTCCCGTCACCTCCAGCCAGGATGACCAAAAAACAAAGGATGCTGGGAGTTGTAATCCAACAACATCTGGAGAGTCACAGATCCCCAATCCCTGATTTAGAATGTGGAGACTCATATAATGTGCTTAATATTGGGCAGTGTTGGTTCTTCACCACCTCGCATCACAACTTGCCTTGGGCACATACATTTATGCTGTATCAGGTCTCAGATATGCTCCATCCCTTGTACTTCAGATGGAATGCTGACTTTTTAAAAAACACATTCATCCTTTACAAGAACAACCATTTTAAATGCCATTGGAAAAACTACTACAGTATGTGTGCATGTCAGTGATGCCACAGGTACTAGACAGTAGGTGCTCACCATAGTCTGCTTTACTTGTGCCCCTCCCCCCCAATACACCTGGCTCCAGAACACTAGAATGTGAATGTTCTTTCACATCAGTAAATGTACCTTCAACTGTCTTTACTTGTACATGGGTACAAGTGTCTCTCTTCCCCATATGATTGTTGTCCACAAAGTCATAAACGGAGGTCTATGGTTGCTAGAACAATTTCTCCAATAACTCCCAGGGAATGGAGAGTTAATAATTTGCTGCAATTACAACATTCTAAACACTAAGTTACCCAACCATAACCAGGGAATGGTTAACAATAATGCAATAGCACCTTTGCCCTTTGGCCACACAGAATGCTGATCTAGTGCCATAGAAGATATTAGTCCAGAGTCTGTAAAAATGGGTGATGGGGGAAGCCAGGACAAAATTGCTGGTGTCACTTGTAGCAAAGGTGGAAGCCATTGGCCTGAAACTTTAAAGCAAATTTGGCCAGCCTGGTGTGAACCTGATGGACTGGGGATGGCTGGAGCTGATAGGAACCGTAGTACAAAATAGCTAGGGGGCAAAGTCTACTTTTATTTTTATTTTTTTCAAATTAGATTTCCTGAGTGTGAACACAAGAGCCAAAATCATACACCAGTCTCACACAGTGGCGTAGCGTGGGGGGTGCAGGGGGGCCCGGCCGCACCGGGCGCAACATCTGGGGGTTAGGGTTGGGGGTGCAAATCCACAGGTTAGGGGGCGCAAATCCACGGGTTAGGGGGCGCAAATTACTTGCCTTGCCCCGGGTGCTGACAACCCACGCTACGCCACTGGTCTCACATCTATTCTGCCTAGTACCAGCATTTTTCATTTCCTTGTCTAAAGACAATGCTAACAGGGAAAGCTGTCAAGGAACAAGTCTACTACAGTTTTCAGCCATCAGTCTGCAAGGAGAGCAATTATAGAGTTACAGAAAAGACTAGTGTGGCAGGAGTGAGTTTCTGTGCAAAATTTTTCCTAAGGCAACGACTCAGCAAAGGCACACACAAAATTCCGTTGACATACGCGAGGAAGCCAGAAGCACCCCTGACCTGCAAATAGAACGAATGCATAAAACAATCATGTATTGTCAAAGCAAACAGCCATTACAATATTAAACAAAGCAAATTAAAATAACAGGCCACAACAAAACACATTAAACAGAAGCAGAAAATAATAATTAGGAAACCTCACAATGGGTCAGACAACCACAACTTTAGGCATGTGTTTGAATCACACACTTGCAATTGAATATCAGTTGCCGAAAACTGCAGGTGGGAAGAGTTCTGTTGCATCTAGTGGGACACTGTGGGAATAGGATGCTGGACTAGATGGGCTGATCCGGCAAGGGTCTTCTTATGTCCTTAACTGGCCACGTCTCTTACTGTTAGCAAAGCTCCAATCCAGATCAGGCTTTGCCCTTCCCAACCATTTTCCAAGAAGGCTGCTGACCCACAAAGCTGCTGCTTGCTCCAATTTAAAAATCAAATCAGAGCAAATAGATTCAGGGTGGCTGACATTCAGCTGGAAACCAGTTTCCTCCCCATGTCACAGCCCCATCCAGATAGAAATCCCTTGCTTGTTTAGGAAAAGAGAAGTGGTTTAAAATCGTGCTTAAAGTCTCGTCTGCTTTGAGATATACATGAAGCAAGGTAGCAAATAATATAAATTAAATGTTACGGCTGTAAGGTATGCTGCTATCATACATCATATAGCCCACCCCAAATTTGAGGACATTCCCACACCAAATGTTTGTCCTTATAGTGCTGGTACAGTCCACACTTTTTCTGGATCTTGCTGCTGGGAAGTTAACAGCTCTTTAAAGGAATGCCAAATACTGTACAACAACCAAAAGGTTTGTTGTTCCACACAAGCGTTCCACTTGGAACAGAAGGCTCAATCGTTTGCTTGATGGATTTACTTTCAGGTAGGCCCTCCATTTTCCTACTTAAGACCAGAGACTAATTTGCAGTCTACCCCTGAGTGGATCTTTTCACTCGGTTTGGCATCATCCACTCAGCAGCTAGAGCCAGCCTTTGAGCAAGCACCACGACCTAAGCTGAATTAAAAGGAGGAATAGATCATTCTGTCGCATCACCACCATCAATATCAGAGCTCAAAGAAAGAGCTAACAAGATGAAAGGGATACAATCTCCCACAGCAGTAAATCCAGAAAGCAGAAAATTAGTGCTGTTTTTCACAAGCGGTCAATTTCACATATCTGTATGCAGATTGATGGATTCTATGCACGTTTGCTTGGATGTAATTCTCACTTCATTCAGCAGGCTTGCTCCCAAGTAAGGATGCTTAGGGTCACAGTCTCAGAGCAAAACCTTTATTTGGGATTATGTTCCTTCCAGCTCATTGCAATTTACATTTGAGTAAACAAGCACAGCATTGGCTTCCCATCCTATTAAAGCCAACAGAGCAAAGCCAAGTAAATAAAAAGTCCTGTCTGGTGCAGAGAGCTCTTTTTAGGAGCATTGTAACATTTCTACCCGTCTTCTCCATCTATTATCTAACAGGTGGTTATCTCCTATTATCTAAGAAGAGGTTGAATGTTACTGCCCGACATAGTAAGGATTTAACTGAAGATAGTGGAAATCTGTTCCTATTTGCATCCTTGGTAACAATGTGCCCCTGCAGAAAGCTAGCATTTCATAGAACTAGACTATCAAGTTGCACAAAGGTGGGGCATGAGACTGGTTTCTACTTAAATGCATGTTCAGGCTCGTTGTACAGGAACACCAGATTTATTTACTATAGGCATTCCTGTTTCAATTCCCAAGCTGGGGGGGGGGGGAGGGACATTAATTAGAAGACTGCTCTTATAAATCCCTCCATTGCTTCATTTGACCATTCGTAAACATCTATTCTGATAAGACCTTGCATGGGAGAATACCGTTTAAATACACTATAAGGGGTGTTTTCATAAATCTATATGAGTTGGTATGACCCGGACTATAGTCTCACATGCTGAACACTGGATGGGAAGACTGGAAGCCCAGTTACGCAATCTCCACAGCTGCATATTGCTCATGTATTATTTCCATGGGTGCGGCTGATCCAGTTTAGCAAGAAGCCAGCAAGGCAAGGAAAGGGGATAGAGGAGTCATTTAATTTTTCATTTTAATGAGATACTACAGTGGTACCTTGGTTCCTGAACAGCTTAGTTGCCGAGCAAGTTGGCTCCCAAACGCCTCAAACCCAGAAGTAAGTGTTCTGGTTTGCGAATGTTTTTTGGAAGCCAAACATCCGACGCGGCTTCCACTTGAGTCCAGAAAGCTCTGCAGCCAATCGGAAGCCACGCCTTGGTTTTTGAACGGTTTTGGGAGTCAAACAGACTCCCAGAATGGATTAAGTTCCAGAACCAAGGTACCACTGTACTTCATTTGCTCAGTTGGTTACAGCGTGGTGCTGATAACGCCAAGTTGCAGGTTCGATCCCCATATGGGACAGCTGCATATTTCTACATTGCTTGATGACCCCCAGGTTTCCTTTCTCTACAATTCTATGAATATATGTACTTCTTGAACCAACAGGCAAACGGAAACACAGCTGTCCTTCAAAATTCATCCCTTATCTGAATCTATAATGCAGTTTTCCAACCAAACAACGAGTACAAAAATACATCTATTAGCACTTGTACTGGTAAACCCAGAAAAATGCACATGTTAAGGGAAATGGCTTGCAAAAAATGTGTCTATTTTTCAAAACTGTATACAAAATGTCTTTATTAGGAGAAATTCGCACTAAAATGCTTGTGGGATTTTATATATATTGCAAACTGCTACAAGAACTGGATTTAAGACTGAAAAAAGTGAGAAACAGGAAGAACCAAAAACGACAGATTTGCCCATCCATAGCAAGGAGACAGCCATTATGAGCAATGGACTTGGGGAGCTTTGTAGGAGAGGCAGAAGCAGTATGGTGCAGGATATAGGGCCAGGGCACAAGGAGACTTGGATTCAAACCCCTGCCCAAAAGGTCACTTCTTTTTCAGCCTGGCCAACACCAGAGGTTCTTTGTAAGGATTGCCTGGGATAACACTCAGAACCTGAACTCCTTTGCAGATTACTGGGACACAACTATGATCATCAGTAAAAGCGTATTCCTAGTTTGCAACATGAACTGCTGTAATCCACAACAGCCTGCACTTTGATGCAATAGCTATGTGGCGTCCATTAATAGTGGCTGTTGCCAAATCAACTATTTCAGCCCACTCTGCAGCCTGGTGCCAACACTATGTGACCTACATGCAACACCAAAGTTATTACATAACCAAAGTTATTTGGTGCAACACCAAAGTTATTACACCCATCCTTGCGCTGAAGCCTACATGCATAATTACTAGCAGAACAGGTTAGGTTTACAAGATCCAGCAACTTAATAATAAATCGTTTAGATTAGGAAAGTCAAGCCCAGATCAACAGTTATAGAAGGCCAAGAGAGCCCTGACTGGCTCTCCAGATCACCTCATCCTGTTGACTGGACGAACTACCTTCCAGCCATCTTCAGGGAGGTGGAGCAGCAAGGCCAGCAGGAAATCAGGCCAGCAGAAACCTGATTTATTGGCAGCTTCAGGGCCTAATAATGCATAATACTTATGGTACAGCTTACTCATAGGAAACTGCTTTAATTTTATTTTTTTGTTAATAACTTTTCCCAGCCCTGCATCTGGAACTACTGCGAACTGGGCGGTTCATCAATTAACTAGGCAATAGTGCTTTCCATATCAACGTTGAGGGTCTTTTCTGCTTTGCATTGCACCAGTTACTTTGCTAATGTTTTGCATAACACTTTACATAGGCTAATGTCATTATGATAAAAGCCTTTTGATTTGATTTGTTTTTGAATAGGAATTATGGATGCATCAACACCACAAACTTAAATCACTTGCAAATCACTTTTAGCCTACAAAGAATCTTGGGTGCTGTAGGTTTATTGAATTTAGACGTATGTTTATAGGCTACTAGCAGTTTTACAGGACTACAGTGCCCAAGGTTTGTAATATGGTTGAATCTTCAGTGGGAGATCTGTTTAATTATCTGCTGGATGACCTCCGGGTGACTGTCTACCCTTTGTGCTGTTGGGAATGAATTCAGCAAATGTCTGGGATGCGTGTATTCTTTCCACATTAGCTCAAATGTGTGCTGGGTGAATCCTTTAGACTCAATAAAGGACACCCCATTCCATTGCTGCCTATCTTTAGCAGCACTTGTCATCGCGGACTAGCGTGGCATTTGTTAACTGCGCTGTAACTCGCAAAGCTAATCAGGAGCATAATGGGGCAATATATTAGGCACCTCTGCGAAGCCAAGAAATGTGGTCAGATCGTTAGCAAAAAATAATCTTAACAGCACAATGGTCAAGGGTGAGAGTTGATATTAAATTGCTGATATCGTACTCCTGAACAACACTTTTATCATGCAAAGAGCTCAGAGTTTCCCCCTTACATTACTTCGCAGCTACCCTTCAAAGGAGGTCACTATTATTCCCATTCTATAGGTAAGAACACGGGGTTGAATCCAAGCTAAGTTTGTTGAGCTTAAGGTAAAGGTAAAGGGACCCCTGACCATTAGGTCCAGTCGTGACCGACTCTGGGGTTGCGGCGCTCATCTCGCTTTATTGGCCGAGGGAGCCAGCATACAGCTTCCGGGTCACGTGGCCAGCATGACTAAGCCGCTTCTGGCGAACCAGAGCAGCGCACGGAAACACCGTTTACCTTCCCGCCAGAGCGGTACCTATTTATCTACTTGCACTTTGACGTGCTTTCGAACTGCTAGGTTGGCAGGAGCAGGGACCGAGCAACGGGAGCTCACCCCGTCGTGGGGATTCGAACCGCCGACCTTCTGATCGGCAAGTCCTAGGCTCTGTGGTTTAGACCACAGCGCCACCCGCGTCCCTTTTGATGAGCTTAGAACCCATCAAAATCAATAGGACAAGTTAACTATGACCTTGCCTAAGTCCCATTGATATAAATGGGCTTTAAGGGCAGCAAATGCATCTTTGTCCTATGATACCTCGCCCCTGTGTCCTACAGCCCAACATCTGCCGCCTGAGGCAGCCACCTCACACCAAATGATAGGGATGACCTTGTATAATCCTATTCACATGATCTGTTCTGCAAAGTTAATTTAAATCTGATCTGTACCGGGGCCCAATAAAGCATCGCAGAGTTACAATCACTTGTCTCTCTGTGAATCAGTTGAAGATAATTATGTTCACTTTCAGATTATTATTTTCACCATTTGTCATTAGAGGGTGCATTATAACACAAGCTGGAATGTAGTATAAGACTCTGCCCCATGCGGGTTTGGCAGCGTGGGGAGAGAACAGCAGAGGGAGAGATCATGAAGGCAGGCAAGTTAAACAAGTGCAGGGACTGGGAGCCCAAGGCCCGCCAGATGTTCTCAGACTCCATCTCCCACCAACTCCAGCCAACATAGCCAACTGTCAGTGGTGATGGGAGGCAGAGGCAACATCTGGAAGACCACAGGTTCCCCATCCCTGAGCAAGAAGAGATGGGCTTTGGAGCAAAACAGGTGGCACAACTATGCAGGCGTATAAAAGGGGGCAGGAGCGAAAAAAGGTTTAAAGACTTCTAAAGTGATCGAAAGTCGTAGAGTCTGAAAGGTTAAGGTCACAGGGAGGCGTTTATCAGGAGAAAGATAAGAACTTCATGCTGACATTTGGCAGAACAGTATGAACTCTCTCATACAGAAATGGAAGGTCAATGAATAATTTTCCTTTGTGTTGTTTCCATAAATTTGTAAAGTATATTTATTTCCTTGCACAGTACAGATAAGGAAAGTGAGGGAAGCTGGGGGGGGGAACGCATTTTGGAGAGCCTCGTCTGCTACTGCCGTTTGGGTTCCCTCCAGCTCCCAGCTAGCACATCTCAGCTGTCTGTGGCTCATTGGTAAATAAATGCATTTATGCAACAGGTTGCAAAACTCTTCCTGCCATTCTCACGGCTGAGCAGCAAAGGCATGATACAACGTTAAATCCTTTGGATATAGAAATCCTTTAGTGCACCGAAAGCAGAGTGAAAATAAACCCAAAGTGCCATCTCAGAGGTGCAGAATAACCCCATATTAGTTGTTCGCATACTGATGTCCTGATTCAACACTGAAGCCACAAGCTTTGCAGATCCTATCTGGTTGCAAGTTTACTTGAGTTCACAGAAGTGGTTGCCAGCTTGAATTTCTGCTGGTGCAGAAAGGAGATCAAAGTACCTGTGTGTATGGGAGAGAGAGGAAGACGCCTTATGCTGTTTGCCCAGCTAGCTCACTACTGTCCTCTGACTGGAAGCGACTTCCCAGGGTCTCAGCTAGAGGTCTTGCCCGTCACCTGCTAGGGACAGAAACATGTACTCTGCCACTGAGATATAGGCTGTGGACACACATAACCTTTGAAACACACAGAAGCTGCTTTTTCACAGCATGCTTTCATATAGTACATAGCAGTTTGCAGTTATACACACCTTTGCAAGATAACATAATCTAAAGCAGCACCCATTATCCCTGCTGTCCGCACACACAGGTGAGCATGTTTTCAGACTATTGTGTTCTCTGTTGCCCTCCCCTAAATTAGTGTTTCCACAGGCAGTGTGTGTGTGTGTTTCACAGTCTTCTGAAAAAGGACCTGGAAACTGGCGTGCTGATATATGGAGGATATATATCAGTATACAGAGGCAGCTAAGTTACTGTACTTCTTCCTAGTTTGCCTATTTGATTCATAGCCAAATAGTTAAACATAATGAGAGGCCCTGCAAGATACGTAGATCTGCCCCAATAGAACTTAAGAAAGTGCCGTGTGTGTGTGTGTGTGTGTGTGTGTGTGTGTGTAGCACTTGAGAAGTATATTCTCAGCACAAAACAGATTATAACAATTCCAGCAGAATGCATTTTACATTGACATGGGGATGGTGCCGTGTGTACAGATTGGGGTTTGGTAGAAAATGCAGGGGTTTTTTGGGGGGGGGGTTGTTTAACTAATAACCCAGAATGCAATGAAACCCATACCTCCTCCATTGAAAAATCCTCTTAACATGTGCCCTTCTTTCTCACCTTTCTTATATCATCCAAAACCGGTTTGAAACTGATATAGTGATATCAGTTTCATAATCTCTGACCTGGCAACATATTGCGAATCATGAAGTGTGTGCTATGCAAGGATCTCAATGTGGGGGAAAGCATGAAGCCAACCAATGCTTCTACTACATAGCTCCATAATTATTTCAGACATCCGGATATATTGGTATATCACAACGTTTAGCTGGTGCTGTATCACAATGTTTAAAACCAGATATTGCCCAGCCCTAGTGCCAAGTCATAATAATAATAATTTATTTATACCCCGCCCACCTGGCTGAGTTTCCCCAGCCACTCTGGGTGGCTCCCAATCGAGTGTTAAAAACAATACAGCACTACATATTAAAAACTTCCCTAAACAGGGCTGTCTTCAGATGTCTTTTAAAGATAAGATAGCTGCTTATTTCCTTGACACCTGATGGGAGGGCATTCCACAGGGTGGGCGCCACTACCAAGAAGGCCCTCTGTCTGGTTTCCTGTAACCTCACTTCTCGCAATGAGGGAACTGCCAGAAGGCCCTCAGAGCTGGACCTCAGTGTCTGGGCTGAACGATGGGGGTGGAGACGCTCCTTCAGGTATACTAGACCGAGGCCATTTAGGGCTTTAAAGGTCAGCACCAACACTTTGAATTGTGCTCAGAAACGTACTGGGAGCCAATGTAAGTCTTTCAAGACCGGTGTTATATGGTCTCGGCGGCCACTCCCAGTCACCAGTCTAGCTGCCACATTCTGGATTAATTGCAGTTTCCGAATCACCTTCAAAGGGAGCCCCACGTAGAGCGCGTTGCAGTAGTCCAAGCGGGAGATAACTAGAGCATGCACCACTCTGGTGAGGCAGTCCGTGGGCAGGTAGGGCCTGAGCCTGAGTACCAGATGCAGGTAGTAGACATCTGCCCTGGACACAGAATTGACCTGTGCCTCTATGGACAGCTGTGAGTCCAAAATGACTCCCAGGCTGTGCACCTGCTCCTTCAGGGGCACAGTTACCCCATTCAGGACCAGGGAGTCCCCCCCCACACACACACCCCTGTCCCCCCCAAACAGTACAGTCATACCTCAGGTTACAGATGCGTCAGGTTGTGCTTTTTCGGGTTGCGGACCGCCAAAACCCGGAAGTTCCAGAATGGGTTACTTATGGGTTTCGGTGGTCGCGCATGCGCAGAAGCACTAAATCGTGCTTTGTGTATGCGCAGAAGCACCGAATCGCAACCTGCTTGTGCGCAGACGCGCCGCTGTGGGTTGTGGACACTGCGGGTAGCGAATGTGCGTCCTGCAAGGATCACATTCGCAACCCGAGCGTCCACTGTGCTTCTGTCTTGTCCGGATCCATCCTCCAACTGCCTCCAGGCACTCACACAGGACCTTCACCGGTCCTGATTTAAAAGAGAGGTAGAGCTGGGTATTATCATGATGGGAGGGCGTTCCACAGGGAGGGTGCTACCACAGAGAAGGCCCTCTGCCTGGTTCCCTGTAACTTCACTTCTCGCAGTGGGAGAACTGCCAGAAGGCCCTCAGAGGTGGACCTCACTGTCATCTTACCTCCCCACAAATGTTGTACAAAGACAAATGCTCGATAAACAGGTCATCTGGAAGCAACTCAGGCTCTATTTCTTTATTTATTGCATCCATATCCGCTCTTTTCTTCCATCATGGACCTCAAGGTAGCACATCCAGGTGGCCTTTCATGCAGGTACTTAACAAATCCACACCTGCTTAGCTTCTACATTTTTTCAGCAAGGTGGCAGCCTCATGTCCCCTCAGGCCCTGACCCAGAACACTATTTAAGACATCTCTCGATCCCGAAAGCAGTAGCCCTAGTCGCTGGCACATTTAGAAACACCAGCATACTGGGAGATTAACTAGACCAGATTATATAACAGGACAGGGGAGAAGCTCGATTTAGGATCTTGACCTCAGTTATATGATACCCTTCCTTCAGAACAACTTCCTGGGTAATCTTTTAGACTTTGAGAGTGTTACCCTCAGTCACCTGACACTGTCACTTAGAGAACACTTGTAATCAATGGGAATAGGGCAGATATAGTACAGACAATGTAGACTTCAAAGGAGATACAGCTGCTTTATGAAATAAGCCCCAAGCGCCAAATGATGCGTAAGAGGAGCCACAAAATGATTAATGGATACAAATGGGAGAGGCTCTAGGAAATTAATTGTAGAATTAAGGCCAGAATATGTTTTGTGATTAATGACTTCGGGTTTGTGAAGCACGTTGCACAGAGAAAACACTGTAGAAATTGCCGCAGCTGCCAGATTGCAGTTATTACCGGGGTTGAGAGTCATTTTGGCCTGCAATTCAAAGTGCCATTGCCTACTAGTTTGGGGGCAATCACCACGAAAAGGACAACCCAAAATGGGGCAGACTGGGAGCCATGCCTGAGACTTCCATTCTTGCCCCTCTGTATTCATTTAAGGACAAATGGAAATTGAACCAAATAGGCCACATTTGTGGGGCTTTCATGGGGTCCCTACTTTCAGATGGAATTCAGCTAGCACCCTCAGCTTGTGGAATTACAGTTGATTTTGTTTGTTGCTCTTTATTCAACAAACCTTCTTTGCCCTCCCAAAACTGGACTTTTGCAATAAGGAAAGTGACAGGAAAATTCACTGGGAAATGTGGGTAAGAAAGACCCTGGAGAGTATGCCACAACTGCAGCTAGAATTTTGTTAGCTAAGAATTGGAAGTCCAACAGTGGAGGAATGGCAAATGAAGATGATGGACTTTTCGGAGCTAGCCGACCTGACTGGAAGAGTCTGCGACCAGAAAGAGGAGGAGTACCAGGAGGAATGGATGAAATTCAAAGACTATTTAGTTAAATATGTTAAGATAACTTAATTGGAAAAACTTGCAAATACCAGATAGGCTTAGGATTTAAATATGTGATGTTAGAGAATAATATGTTTAAAGCCAAATTGAAAACAAAGAAAGATGTTAAGTGATTAAGTTAATTTTATGAGAAAATTTGTTTTGGAAAACTGTTACAATGATATACACTTAAATTCAGCCAGGAGGATTTGAGTAACAATGTTACTAAGATTGGATCAAGTACAGTTAAGATGTATGTATGTTTGTTTGTTTGTTTGTTTGTTTGTTTGTTTGTTTTTGGAAAACCAATAAAAAAATTTGAGGGGGGGGAGAAAGACCCTGGAAAGCCACTGCCAGTCATTGTAGAGAACAATGAGCAAGATGGACCAACGGTCAGCCTGGATATCAGCCTGGACTCTCAGTTGGTTAGAGCATGGTTAATGCTAAGGAGATAATGCTAAGGTTGCAGGTTCAATCCCCACATGGTGGGTTGCGTGGGGGTTGGGCTAGAAGATCCTTGGGGTCCCTTCCAACTCTACAATTCCATGATTCTATGATTTGATTCTATGACTCCGTATAAGGCAGCTTCCTATTTTTTTTATGTCTAACCTCCCTGTATACCAATCAGAATGAATGCTCCATAAATTGCTGACACCGTCTAACCTCCCTGGTAAATGAATCAGGACAAATGCTTGATAAACAGGTCACCTGGAAGCAGCGTTGGTTCAATTTCCCATTCATCCCAAAACGAATGCACGCTCCATGGGCTCACAAGCCTAGAAGCCAACACAGACTGGTGTTTTCTCACACAGCCTGTTACAGGAGGAGACGGCAGTGAGAACCATCACTCAGAAAGACAAAAATTGGAGGGTGCTATTTCATCATCATACACAGCAATTGCTACAATCCCCCTTTGAAAATATCACCCCCCACCTTCAAGCCTTTCTCTCTCACACACAAACCACTTCCTCACTTCCCCTAACAAATTGGCATTCTGCAGGTGCTACCTGTAGAAGTGTTATCACGGTGTTGATGAGCTGTTGAAGGAAGGTGGGGACTCTGCTATCAATTTCCCCACAACAGTTCTGTTCCGTTGGGCAAGGAGGAGGAAGGTGGCCCCTGGATTGACTCAGGTTTATCAACTTGGTCAGTGGTTTGTTCGGATGGAACTTTGGAGGTATGAATTTGGGAAAAGATGATGATCATTATCAATTAATCACTGTCCTTGACTGTACTATAAGGCATTTTAATACATAAAAGAATCTGGGCTGTGAATTATACACTATCCCTTTTAAGCACATTCAAAGCATATTCTTTCCCTCAAGGAATTCTGGGAATTGTAGTTTACCCCTCCTAGAGTTACAATTCACAGCAACCCTTAACAAACTACAATGCCCAGAATTCTTTGATGAGGAGAATGTGCTTTGAAGGCATGGTTTGTACACAGCAAGGAATTAAGAAACACGCAGAATTAAATGCTGCCGATGTGGTAATTACAGAGTGCATACTTTGCTTGCAGAAAATCCATGGTCTCTCCAGTAGCACACTAGGCAAGACCTCTGACTGAGATCTTGGAGAGTTGTCATCAGCCAAGGATAGATGGAACAATAGTATGTCTCAGTATAAGGTGGCATAAAATGTTCATACATCAAGATAACTTTAAGATGCTTCTAGAACCATTAATGTGTGTGGTTGAAATGATTGTTGTCTTTAAGATCTGTGCCATTTTATCCTGCATGTGACCTTCTCTGTCAGATTAAGACAAATATACCTTTGTAACCTCAAAATCCCCTCTCTACGACTGGCGAAAGCAGAACCAAATGTACAGAGAAAGTCGAGCTATGTTTCATTTGCCCAAAGCATGCACATCACAGAAACCAGCCATTTTTGGTATACAACTTGTATACCAGACTGGCGTAAAATTATTTGATTTTATTCTGTTGTGCTTTGTTTGCTTTTGCCCTGTGTGAGGAAAGTACGGCAGGCGGGGTTTTTTTTAATAAATAGGCCACTGTTCCCAATGTAGTGCACACAACTGAATTAGCTGTCACAACTCTGGCTGATTAAAATCAGCTCTCATATATCCAGATCCTTGTAAGTATTGACTTTTCCATTGATTTGTGTCTGCGCTGAGAATAAAGCGCTGGTACCAATCTGTAGAAATGCTCAACCTTCTGTGTTGGGATCTGTTTATACATTCAGCAGGATCAAGTGAGAAAACAGATTTTCTTGGACTCCTCTACTTCAGGCAGTTGGGAGGTTGCAAGTTTGAATGCTTGTGTGTGTGTGTGTGTGAGAGAGAGAGAGAGAGAGAAAGAGAGAGAGGGAGGGAGAAAACATTCATTGGTTGTCAGCTTGGTCCCAATGAGTACAAGATGCTGGACTAGATAGGATGTTGGCCTGAATTTTATTTAAAAGCATAGCATGTACTCAGACTGTATGTTTCAGTGGTCTGCTTTACTTGACAGTGACCGTCAGTACAATGGTACCTCGGGTTACAGACGCTTCAGGTTACAGACTCCACTAACCCAGAAATAGTACCGCAGGTTAAGAACTTTGCTTCAGGATGAGAACAGAAATCTTGCTCCGGCGAAGCGGCAGCAGCGGGAGGCCCCATTAGCCAAAGTGGTGCTTCAGGTTAAGAACAGTTTTAGGTTAAGAACAGACCTCCAGAACAAATTAAGTTCTTAACCCGAGGTACCACTGCATGTAGAAAAGAATAAGCTTGCAAGGTAAAAAGCTGGTACATTCGATCCATGGGACAATCTGTACAGCGGTTGCGGAGCCAAGGACTGAAATCTCATTAAGTGTGACTTCTAAACAGGTGGACATGAACAGTTGTATGTCTTATCACTAAGAGGGAAGGCAACTGCTCGGCCTTGGATACAAGCTTATTGAGTCCCAGGCTTCAATTTAGCAGGACCCTGAGATGATACAGCAAAAGGGCACACTTGAAGTATGCTTGTCATGAGATGCGGAGCTGACCGCTGAGAAAAATTTACGTGACTCAAGTTTCACTCCATTTGTTTTTGCGGAATCCGCTGGTGCTTTTTGTGTGTTTCAGTGACAGCAAACGACATCGAGCTTTTGCACTCTGAAAGGCAACTGTGACTTAGGTGCATAGCACAGGGCGTGACGACCATAATAGCGTGGAACACTGTGCATTATAAAGCCACATTTCTCAAATTAGCCAGGGGGGAAGTCTAAGCATAGGGACAAACAGGGATGGCTATTACATGTAGCTGAACGTATACATGGCTATACAAGGGATACCCACTCTGTCTGCTCAGTGCTGCTGTCTAGACTCTCTACTAATGTTATGTACTGAGTTGAATAGGATCCAAAAGGCAGCAGTCTGATTGGTCCTAGAACAATAGGATTCAGAATGCAGCAGTCTGATTGGTCCTAGAACAAAGGATTCAGAATGCAGCAGTCTGATTGGTCCACAGGAGCCACCCAATCCTGCTCCAGGTGGAAGTGAATCCGCAACCTGATTGGCCTACAGGAGAATACCGGAATTAGCCAATCACGTGGGGCCCATTGTGTAAATAATGTATATAAAGCAGACATTCTGGGGGAACTTCCATTCCTCCTCACCACTATGAGCTGAATAAAGAGCATGAAATCCACACTGGACTCCAAGTATATTTCAACTAAATTATAGGTTCACAGCCCAAGGGCCTGACTGAGTGAGCGAGCTGCTCTAATGTCCCCAGTGGTGCTTTGCAGACAAAGCTAAGTTTCTAGACCGCTATTGGGTTAGCTGCTGTGATGTCACAGAGGAGCCTAGACCTAGGAAGTGAAATACGAGGATAAACTGAGAGGGAATGTCTTGGCATTGGAATTTCAAGTCCACCAGCTAATTTTAGTGCCAATAAACCCCTTCACCTTTGCCTGTATGATGTAGGCTTCCAGAGGACACCTCAGTGGTGCAAATCAACTGAAGGGAGTATACGGTGCCCAGAATGCGACCTCATAATGCACCATGCCAAATTCCAGTAATGTATATAGGAGTGACAGAGGTTCCTCAAATGCTCTGAGAGGGGCCAGGGCAGGCTATGAAGCTTTCAAAGTGGGTATTGCCTCTCCATTTCACAGCTTCTCATTCCCTTCCCTCCCCACTAATCCCAGAAGTGCTTACATAGGATGCCTGGGATAGCCCCCCTTGTGAACCTGGCTAGGTTGCTTGAATCCTGGGGGTGGGGAGATAGGGGGACCAGTAATGAAATCCACACGTTCTTCCCCGATTCCTCCTTACTTTTTATCAAATCACCCACCCACCCCCTGAACCCTCCTTAAAGTAGCTAAGGGACAGAAGCTTACAAAGAACGGCATACAAACCCCGTCTCTCCCGTCATGAAAGGAATCAGAAGGAATATTGTTCGCTGTGAACTGTTTCCAAAATCTTTTCTTGACAGAACATACATGAGTTGAGCGGGAAGACGACTCATGGCAGCGTGAGACACCCACTGCAGGTAGCTTATTTTGGATGTCATGGATTATTGGCAAATGCCTGGTTATTTAAGTTATTGTTATTTTAATTTTATTTCCAGGGTCAGGGGAGAGAGTTGCTTGTGGGGTTTTCTGCCTCAAATTCCAAAATACCTTTATCAACTTTCGGTACTATGCGTCTTGATTTGGTGTGTTCTTTTGCCATTTACTCATCTGTAGACCTCGGGGAGAAAATGTCTTGCAGAGGCCCTAACCATAACCAAATTTACATGTGTGTGTGTGTGTGTGTGTGTGTGTGTGTGTGTGTGTGTGAAGTCATTTGCCCACATTCTTCTCTCCCTACCTTGTCTGCCCCTCCATCCCTGTGTTGTTTCTGCACTATGTCACATCCACAGCATACATTTAAAGGACATTTATATCACTTTAACAGTCAGGGCTTCTGCCCAAAGAATCATGGGAACTGTAGTTTACCCCCTCAGAGAGCTATAATTCCCAGCACGCTTAACAGACTACATTCCCCAGGATTCTTTGAGGGAAGCCATGTGCTTTCAATGTAGTGCTGTGGATGTGACCTTAGAGACTATAAGCTCCATGGCAGCTGGGCCCTATCTGTTTAACTCCATGTTGCCATGCCAACTGAGGCCCAGCATGAGCACCAAGCACCCAAGGGGCAACTGTCGAAGCTCAAAAGGACCGCAGGGACCACTGGCATTGGCACTTGTTTTGGGTTCCCTACATCAGGCAGCTGGGAGTTGCCATTTGAATTTCTGCATTGCTTTGTGGACATTGTGGAAATGAAAATGGTGGCTCCTGAATCAAAGTGTCACCGCCACCACCACTGCCTATAGGAGGCCCACTGATATGTGAGGAAGGCCATCAATAGTAACAGTAGTTGTTGTTGTCATAGTAAATATGTAGTTCATCAGAGCCAAATATTGAGTTTACCTTGGTGTGGTTTTATTGATTTAGTTTACTTAGGGTTGCCATATTTCAAAAAGTGAAAATCTGGACACAAAAGTTGTTGAGAGCTCTTTTTTTGGGCACATTTTTGGGCTTTTTTTTGGAAATCCGCCAAAATCTACACTTTCGATATAGGTTGCCATACATCCAGATTTTCCCAGACACTGTTTCTGACGGCCGAATCCAAACTATGTCCAGGAAATTCCAGGCATGTGGCAGCCCTAGTTTACCGCCCTTTATCTGTAGATCTCCGGGAAGTTCACAACATTACTAGGAGCCACTACAAACAGTCCAAATGAGACCTCTCCTCTCTTCCAATGCACCCTTTATCAAAACAGAGACATTTACTGACAAGTGCCCAAGTCGTGGAACAGCTTTGGGGCCCAAATGCAAGGGAAACCCCAACAAAAGACTTAACTGGGACAAATTCAGCAAAATCTCTACAAAATCTCTAAGAAAAGAAAAGAGCAGCTGAAATCCCTCCCTCAGTCACCCAAAGGGAGGGAGAACTTCAGACTACAGAGATAGCACCTGTTAACTAACGCACCATGCTCAATACATTGACACCCATAAATGCCATGCGCTTCTCCTCCAGGTACAATTAGGTGTGAGAAATTAAGCTTCCTACTCACCCCCAGCTGCCCCAGAACAAACAGAGCCTAGTTTAAACATTCAGTTTTGATGCTGGAAGAATTATCTTTGGAAAGAGTACAAATAGTCTGACAGACAGACAGACAGACAGACAGACAGACAGACATCAGTTCCTTCCCCACCCTAAGTGCGTTGAGCAGTGCAGCTGCTCCTTCTAGACTGTATCCCCGCAACCAAAATATAAAATAAAATAAATGTAGCAGTGCTCTTGGTAATAAGTAACAGTGAAATGTTCTGATTGGTGATCTAGTGTAAGCTTGGGGGAATGTATCCCAGTGGGAGACCTTGTCAAGTCTGTACGTCTCTGATACCCTTCATTAGTGACCTCGAAGGGGAGCCAGCCTCATGCCAATGGAATTCACAGTGACACTGAGACTCTGTGACAGCGTTCATATGGAAATCCAGAGGGGAAAGAGGCCAGTTGGGTTCTTAAGGCGGTGTTTTTCCAGGGTAGACCACCGCTTGAAATAATGGAGCCATATTTACTGCAAGCCTTCAGGCCAAGACGTCAGGAAAAGCAGGGGGTGGTGCAGAAGTGGCCTTGTTGGGGAAAATAATAATTTCATAAACCTGCATTTTGATCATTCTGTTTTCTTTTGAGTCTATGGCCTAGCTGAACTGAAAGGGCCTGTACCTGCCGTTTTGCAGCACAGAACTAGCTGCTTTTAGGTACTGTACATAGTGAATGTCTATTCCAGAATGCTGAAAAAAATAATCCGTTAGACTCTGTGAGGTTGCCATTGTATGCATGAAAAGAGAATCAGCTAGGCGTGGCAATTGTGATTCATCTTGAATTGTTTTGTAGACTGATGAAATAGGACATTAGAAGGCATTTAATGAGCATTTGAGGGTTAACTGCGATAGATTTTGCTAAGTGTTCAATCAATCAATCAGTCAATCTTCTTTATTGGCATAGTAAGAGTACGTCGTATACATGGATTGGAACACATAGTAGGAGGTAAGACTGTCCAGACGTCGGGAGATACAAAGGTGATTCTTACGACCTATGGAGGACGTAATTTCATGGCGTCACTCAAAAATATTGCCACATTCTCCACAATGTCATCCTTACCATTATGCAACAGGTAGGTCACCCTGGAAGAATCAGTGCCATAGATCCCCTCCTCATTCAGTAAGGGTAGCCCAAATACTTAAAATATATACCGTATTTTTTGCTCTATAAGACTCACTTTTTGCCTCCTAAAAAGTAAGGGGAAATGTGTGTGCGTCTTATGGAGCGAATGCAGGCTGCGCAGCTGTCCCAGAAGCCAGAACAGCAAGAGGGATTGCTGCTTTCGCTGCGCAGCGATCCTTTCTTGCTGTTCTGGCTTCTGAGACTCAGAATATTTTTTTTCTTGTTTTCCGCCTCCAAAAACTAGGTGCGTCTTGTGGTCTGGTGCGTCTTATAGAGCAAAAAATACGGTATTTGCATTAAATGGGCAATGAAATTAAACGTGATGGATTTGACCTGTTTTGTGCCATCTTAAATCAAGGGTGGAAAATATTTGGCCCTCCAGATGTTGCTACATGAAAACATTCATCCTTCTTGACCACTGACCGTGCTTACTGGGGCTGATGGGAATTGGGAGTCCAACAGCATCTGGAGGGCACCATCTTCCCCACCCCATATTAAATCAAACTTTACATTTTTACATTTCATCCAAGCAAAGTCATCCTAACAAGGGGAGGTCTTCTGCCTAGCTTTGGTGGAGAAACCCTTTTGCTTGGATTTGTGTGTCTACCCCCCCCCACACTCCCTAGAGCAAGAGTTCAAAGGGTCAGGCCACTTCTGTGTGCACAAAGGCATTGCTGAGATTTTCAAAGCAGAAGCCAGCGATCAGTGTTCATTTTCTCTTGTTTTCATGCAGCTGTCTCTCAGGAATGCAATCTTTTGCAGTGGAATTTGGCATCCCTGAGATCCAGAAGAGAGGAAACCAGCAAGTATTTCTGCCAGATGGGCTGGAATGCACAGGGGGTGGGGGAGAAACTAAGTCTGTTTAAACAGAAATATAGGTCTGTATCACTTAAACATGGAACTGGATTCTTAAATCATTATTGCAAGATGAAACGGTCAGTGCAAAAGCAAACTGAAGACCAGCCCAGACATGATGGGGTCATCATTCAAATCACCCCTATAAAGTGTGGTATCTTAGAATAAAAACACAAAGAGGACGTGCTGAACCCTTTCCCTTTGGATCATAGCAGTTGGTTGCTCCAGCAAATTTACTTTATTCCTAGCACTAGTACTAGAAGTGACCTGAAAACATAATAAAACAGCCTACCCAGGGCTTGTAAAGACATTAGTCTTTTGGGGCCTGGGCAGAGCTTGTCTGAGGCCTGGGGTAGGACTCTTGTTAGAATAAAGTTAAAAACACAAACAAAAAAGCAGCTGGCCCCTGAGCAGCTTAGCCCCATAAAGGCCTGAGGCAAGTGTGACTCACTGCCTCCCCTTCTCATGGACCAATTTGCAAATACCTGTGTACATTCCCACAGTGGACTTCCAGTTCCCAGAATTCTGAGAGGTAAGGAAGTACAAACCAAGTAGTGTGGACAACGACACAGTACAAATACATCCCATCAAGGACGGCCCAATAGTGCAGATGGGAAACCATTGAGATAACAGTTCAATTAGAAGTACTCATGCATGGGCAAAAGCAAGCTCAGGAAAAACAACCCATGTGCATATTAACTCTCTGATGTGTACACAGTCTAAAAGCGGATGATGTTGTCGTGTTTCTCCATTAGTTGCGCACTGAGAACAAAAATGTCAAGAAATGTGCGTTCCACATTGTGCTTCACAATTCAAATAAAAAAGTGGCACGTGCTGAGACAAGGCCTACTGCAGAGACTGGGGAGTTCAGCTGTTTGTCAGGGACCAAAAATGTCAATACTTCCAGTTTAAGGGAGCCCAAAGGTTCCTCAAATCTTACAGCTTAGGTGCATTTTGCAAGCGAAAGCAAAAATGCAGGTACATAGTTATGGAGGTGCATGTGTCTGGGCCTATGATTTTGTTGCTGATAGTATTTAAATTGTTATTTTTAAGTACCTAAACACTGCTTTTTATATTAAATTAAATGGAAGGCAATCCCTTCCCATTGGCATACAATCTATGTGAATGCAGATTCATCGCTGGGTGTCAGCGATCTACAACATGCACTGCAAAGTTAGTAATCCTAGTCTGCACACTTGAATCTCAGAGATTTCTCTCCCTATCTATAAAGTCCAAAGGTCACTGGGAAGAGAAGAAGAAAAGTTCTGATCAAAGTCTTATACGAAAGCTTGTTATCTGCTGGCCAGTCAGCTGGGACTGATTATGTCATGAACAACAACACAAGGACCAAGGACTGGGAACACAGGGCAGCCTTAAGACTTGAGGGTGTGATACGAAGAGCAAAGTCAGGTGCTGGACTTTCCTTCGCTGAAAGTTGTTATATAGAGATTGTATCTCAATCTGTCCCAGAGTTCCCTGGAAAGAGGGCTGACTGTTAAACCACTCTGAAAATTGTATCTCTGTGAGGGGAGCTACAGACCTCGCAAGAACTCTCAGCACCCTTAACAAAGTATAAGCTCCCATAATTCTTCAGGGGAAGCCATGACTGCTGAAAGTGGTATCGTAGTGCTTTATAGGAAGAGTAGCAGGCTTCCAGGTGTGCAGCCCAGCAGGTTGGGGGAAAGGCATGGAAAAGGAGGTGAGCCAAAGGGCTAAATGAGAGAAGAAGAATCCTGGCATGCAGCCTCTCAATGCATCAAGGAATATAAAGGGAGGCTTATCAATCTCTGGACTGCCACCAGAAAACAACTCAGCCCCGACTTGGTTCTTCAAGGGCAGCGATTTGCAAAAAGCTTTTCACAGTGATGGGGGCAGGGGGGGATTTGCTAAAAACATAGAAGCTGGGCCCCGTAAAAAAAGAGGTTGGCAACCCTAGTTGTGAATGACACAGGGAAATTCAGCAGGCCTCACACTTGCAAGCTCTAAAACTACCTATAAAAGTAGGCAGGGCCTGTTCTTGTAGCTCTGCAGCCAGCAGAAACTGGAAAGACTAAAGCACCGTCTTCCCCTCAAAGTCTCTTTCCCCAGTGGCCAAAAAGCAACAACAAAAAACAGACACTGGGGAATGGATGGATTGCATCACATGGTCATTCAAACAGCAGCACTGCTATTAAGTAAATTCGCTTCCAGCAACCTAACTAGGCAACGGGAATTGCATTACACAATCATTTCATAACAGGGCATGCTTAAGAGTTCTCCGTGTGCACCACTGTCTTCAATTAGAAAATCTAAACTGGTATTCGCCCCCCTCGTGCAAACTGACTGTGTTTCGAAAAATTACCTTTGCTTGGGCAACGGTACTTGCTGCAGTTATTGTAGGAGCAGCAAGCAAGCAGAATCCAGGAAAGAAAATAAACATTGGACTTAGACAGGAGGAGGAAACAGAAAAGTAATTAAACATTTGCATTACTAGGCCTCTGCAAATGCTGCTACAGGGACGTGCCCCAAGCACTGTGTATAAAACAGGCAAATATCCAAATGATTCTCTGCCCAAGTAGGCAAATAAACTGAGAGAGAAGATAGAAAACTCTCCAAATGGTTTGTAGTCAGAAGAAGCAAATTTTTAGATCCTGGGGTTTGCACATTAATATCCTATATACTCTCCCTTTCCTTTCCAGCAGATCACGAGGTAAACCAAAGCACTGCAGATTTTTTCTTACATTTATTCTGCTTTTGCCTTGCTCAGCTGTATCCTTGAACTGTGCTAATTCCTATTGAACGCAACTGGGCTTTTGACACAAAGGTTAAGGCTGCATATAGTCTCCCAAGTACAAACCATTGTTTTACATTTCTGCGCATGTATTCTCCCCGACTTCCACTGTACTTTCTCCCAAGTAAGTGCATGCAGGATTGTAGCTTAATTTGCTTCTGAAACCCTAAACGCAGAGTGTGACTTACCTCCTGGCTATCAAATGGTAAGAGCAACCACTTAGCAGCCTGTCAGGACTCAAGCCTACTTACTGTGGGATCACTCTGAACCTGTGGGACCTTAGTGGTATCAGGCAGGGATGCCACCTGCACACCAGAGATGGGGATCATGTGGCCATCCAGATGTTGCTGAATGACTTCCCCATCACCCCAACATCTGGAGAGCCACTGATCCCTGTTGTACACCCTTTTCGGTCAAAAGAGTGAATTGCAGGAGAAACCTGCAAATAATTATCTTGAACAGTATTCGGATATAGTAGGAAAAAACTAAAAGTAAATGCTCTTTTTCCTGAAGAAGCTAGTGATAAGGCCAGTTCCTTATTAAAGCTTTCGCTTGAATCTTGTATAGCAGAAAAGACAAGACAGCTGGCTTGCAGCTGATTTCTGCTGCAGAGAGTTCCTTTTCTTCATGCTTTGGCAGGAGGAGCAGGCTCTGACTCAGTCGTCCACCATGAGCGGTGATGTCATTGCTCATAAGGAACACCTGTTCCACGTGTGCTGCACTCAAGACACAGGCCTAGCATTTATAAGAAGGGCAGATGCTCTGATCTGTCTTTCACACATGTAATCTAGGCAGAGGACCCTGCTGCGCATGGAAAACGATAAAATCGTGCAAAGGAGGATGGGTAAAGGAGCAGAATGATTCGGTGTTCTGAATTCAGCACAAGTCCCGCTGGAGAGGCAGCCTTTACTCCCAGGTGGCCAATTCACTCCTGACCTTAAGGCATTATCTTCTTTTTTTGACTGCAAATGGCTATACACATTTTGATTTGTGCTGCTATTATGCATTCTCTCTTATCCACAAATTCCCAGTTTGTCTAGCAACTTAAAATTTTTACACCACCGAGCCAGCTGTGGCTGTAATATATTGGATGTTGCAGCCCCTTGCCGTCATTTTGGAAGCAGATCAGTTTCCCCAAGGATGCAGCAACGAGGCAAAAATGCAGCTTCTGCCAGAGATTAAAGCAGCTTAATTCACACAGAGAAACAAAACTAGGTTTTTAGGTTATCATCCTCAATGACAAAGAGGGAGTCACTAGGACTCCTTGGATCATTGTTAGCAGAGAGGCACTCTCACAACGGAAGCAAAAATGCTTTTTTCCTCTGCGAAAATGACTGGGAGAGCACAAGATTTGTCAATACAATTCTGATGCAATGCATGGGCTAGTTTTGGAATGTAAGATGGTGTACAAAGGACAGCCTCACATCTGTTGCTCCACACACTCTTGCCTCTGACACCCCCCTCCCCACAATGCAGCCCTCAAACTGAAAAAGGTCCCTCCCTGCTTTAAGGGGATGTAGTATGCTTGCATGTACTGTTTATGCAGAGACACATTGTGCCCTTCTGCAAGAGCCCTGCGTGGGCCAGGCTGCCAAGCACCAGTGCTCAGAAACTGCTGGTTTGGTCACATCATTGCAACAGTGTCCCTTCTGGCATAGCAAGGCAACCGTTCACCTGGAGATGAGTGAGTAAAGAAAGGAAATCGGGAGTAGAACGGGGATGCGAAAGAGCCATGATCAGAGGTTCAAGGACATATTCCAGCCAGGCAAAGACACTTGGGTTGTAGACTGGAAGAGTGTCAAGGGCCCAGGTGGAAAGGTTTGGAGGGCCACATTCATTCTCTGGACCTGAGATTCCCCAGCTGCAGGGTAGAAGCCAAACCTGCTGCCTGCTTAAGATGAACGCAGCCATTTTAAAAAGGGGCGGCTCCTTTCTACAAGGCCCCATCCTGGGTTCCTTTCGTTGGGCATACTAGACGTGCTTAGACATTTGGCTGAATACACGAAAGCTGAAAGCAGGGGTGCACAAGAGAGCCCTGTCCTCAGTGTCTCAGCATGCATTGCACCACCCGCCCCCAACCCTGGACCGTCCCTGTGTTCGCTTGAACATAAAACCCTACATGCATTTGGGAATCTCGATAAAGCAAGAGTCCCTTTCATTTCACAGAGAAGTCTTGTGCTCAAGTGAACACAAAGAGGCCTTCCCCATGCAATGAACAGATTGGAGGTGGCTGGGGTGACTCACATCAGGACAGTTTTGTTTGCCCCACTCCCATGTGCCCCTGAAGCTGCCTACTGCAATTGCTGCAATGAATGTTGAGAACTGGCTTTTATAGGTAGTCGTGGGAAACATGAAACAAGAACCGTATTCCATCTTTGGTGGACATGTTCAACAACTCAGGGGTTTGGGCAGGCAGTTTGGGTTCATTTCAAATGTTACAGCCCAGATTGTAATACTGCTGGCCTTCTATCTGTTCCAGGGGGGCAGAAAGGGGAAATTATTCATAAGGAACTTGGGCAGAGATAGCAGGCAACTAGAAGGCTGCAGACTTTACAATTAAGGACTGTATCACCAGGGTTTGGCAACTAGCCTTGGATTTAAAAAAAACTTACCTGGCATTGCAGTGCTACATGAACAGTGACTAAGGGCCAATTTGTGGCTAAGTGGCTGCCTATCATCATATACACAGGCAAAAAGGATCTCTAAAATTGTTTCTACCACACAATGACTTTTGGGACTAGTTTATGCCTGCAAGCTAGATAAAGGCAGACTTGACTTCTGGAATGATTGACCTCAATTCTGGGAGGAAGAGGAGAATTGACCCAGTACTTCAAAGTTCATTTTAATTGCTGGGGGTTATATGCATAACAGTGTCAACATATTTTTAAATAAGAACCATGGCCATTTAATGCAAACAATCATGTACGCACCTGACACCTGCACTCTACAGCTGTGCCAGTTTCCTCTGCAGATTGCTGCTGCTGCACCAGTGGCACCTGCATTCTGGTGCTACAAAATACCCTTGTATGTAGACAAATTCACGGGGGCAAAGTCTATTGGTAGCATTTTGACCTGAGCTCAGAAATAAGACCCAGTGGATATATTTTAGTACCGGTGAGGTACTGTTCTCAGAGCCTGATGCAAGTTGACCCTCAAGGACTTGTCTTCTGAGCTAACTGCTGTTTCTGAGTATTCTTCAGGGGTAAGCTCCTTGCTTGCATTGCAGTAGCCTAACATGAATGTTACCAGGGCAACTGCAGCTACATCCACAAAAAAAGTCGGATCACCAGCCTCGGCTGGTAAAGGTGCTCTATGCCACTGTAGTCAGCTGGGCTTCTGGTGACAAAGCTGGATCCAAGAGCACCACCAAACTGGGAACCTTACCCTTTAGAAGAGGGATTCTCAACACAGCGCCCTTCAGATATGGGGGACTCCCGCTCCCCTCATCCTTGAACATTGACCATGTTGGCAGAGGCTTACTGTTTGCAGCATCTGGAAGGTGCCACGCTGGCTACTCTTGCTTTTGAGGGAATGCAATCGCCACTTCTCATTACAGAAATAAGGAATCTATAAATTCTTGTTTAGTAGCTACTGCTTGGAGAAGCCAAGTGTGAAATAGTTTTATTCTTGTGAATAAGGTTTTCTTACCTTTTGCAGTCCTTTACTCCTAAATGAAAGCTAGTTTTAAGAAACGGGGTGCAGAAGAATCCTGCTTTTTGTTACCAGGCTTGCCACTACAATTCAACATAAACCTTGGAAAAGGAGGCTATTGTTCTGCCCCAAGCAAAGGAAACCTTGTCAAGGCTTGTATCACACGTAAGTGCACAAGCTCTGAAACAATTAGACACATTCCTAATTATATCATTTACCCATTCCTAGACAATAAAAAGAATGGGTTACAGATAGGATTGATGTTTAAATCTCTCTCCTGTAGTGTTTGGCAGCTAATCCCTGGCTGCAGGCCTCCCTCTGGTGGCTGCTTTGCAGGGAACACCCTGAAAGCACATGGTTTTTTCCACCATAATTATTAGGGAGCACTAGAGCAGGGATGGGCAGAAGGTAGATTGGGATGTACAGTGGTACCTCGGGTTAATTACTTAATTTGTTCTGGAGGTCCGTTCTTAACCTGAAACTGTTCTTAACCTGAAGCACCACTTTAGCTAATGGGGCTTCCTGCTGCTGCCGCGCCGCCAGAGCACGATTTCTGTTCTCATCCTGAAGCAAAGTTCTTAACCTGAAGCACTATTTCTGGGTTAGCGGAGTATGTAACCTGAAGCATATGTAACCCGAGGTACCACTGTATTGGTAAGAGCTCTGGTGGTTTACTTCAAATCAATCACAGCTCTTACTAGTACACCCGCAATGTATCTGGCACAGGTTTCTGGCTCCCATGGGTCTATAAATACCAACTAAAAAGATTCCCCCTTCCTGCCCCCACCACAAAATCTGAAATTGGTTCTTGTATCAATCACATATTCATGGAATAACCAATTTGCACATAAAAATGCTGTATGTTGCCTACTCTGACCTGAACGACCTGATTTGATACTTTAAATTAATGAAGTCTTCTAACATAACGCTCTTCAACTCGTGAGTCGGGTGTGACCCACTACTCCAAGGTTGGGGGAATTGTGGCTCTCGTTTACCATGATGGCTGGGGCTGATGGGAGTTGGAATTTAATAATATGTAGAAGGCCACAGATTCCAACCCCTGATCTACAGTTTGGATCCAAAGATAAACTTTAGGTATTCCCAAAAGTTGGAAAACGTTCAGAAAAAAGCAACAAAAATCATCATCCACTGAATTTCATCTGAGGATCACAGGGTGGTTTGCAATATACAAACATGAAAACACATAACATACAAATAAAACTTAGTAGAAAAACTATATATATATATTTTAAAGAATCCCCGTTCCCTCCCCAATCTGTGTGTATTGTGAAGGGTGGGGAGGAATTGAAGCATTAAGGTCCCAGTGCTGCACACGACTACTTGGGAGTAAGCCACGCAGGAGATATGAGTAAGTGTGAGCTTCTCTCTACACATCAGCAGGGTCCCAGGGTCTGCCTTGCTGTTTTGTGTCTCTCTCCTCCCTAGCCTGGTTCATACAAGGACGTAAAACTATCCTGTGACAATAAACAGTTTCCTTTCGTGCCAAAGACTGTCATCACAAAGCAAATGAGAAACTGTATTCATTCAGGTTGGTGTTTATTTTTTGTAAGGACATTCCAGGTTAGGATTAGCAATAAGGACATCATGCTAATGGGAGTGAAAAATTATTCTGAGAAGACACTATTTAAAGTAAGTTTCAATTCATTCTGGGGGGGGGGGGGACTTTCTTCCTGTGAAGTTTCTCTTAAAAATCAGTGACAGTTATATTACTAAATATCAAAGTGAAAAGGATTTACAAATTTAGTTCTGCTTTTAAAATTGTTGCAACGCATACAGTCTTAACCAGAATTAACCAGCAATTTTACATCTAATATTCCAATATAATAATCCAACTTCCCATTTAAACCGAAGTGGAAAATAGTGATTGTAAATGAAAATGTACATTTTACTGCTGTGTGGAAACTGTGTTTATGGTCTGCTGTATACAGTTTTTTGCACATACTGCCTATAAGGCAGTTCAAACACCTGTAGATAACCGTTACACAAGTGAAAAAAGCTCTATGTAATATACTGTCATCTACTCTTCAGAAGCCAACGGGAAAATGGTTGTGTAAAAACACTTTCATTATAAAACAAAATGAACTTAAGTTAGATTGAGACAAGAAAACCTAGAGCCTGCAGACAACATACGATTTCTTCAAGTGTGTAAATAAAGAGGGAAGGAGCTCCTTAACATGCTGTCCTCTGCTCTACAAATGGGAGGAAGTAGAGAAGCAAAGCTTCAAGGTATAAGGATTAGAGCCATCTGCAAGAAAAAAGGGAAACTGTTAAGAATGTCACTTTGGATGGTTTTGTGCCTTATGTCAGTCTGTTTGTCTGAGAAAAGATATTTCTTTAAGCAAGTGTTTAACTACTGTGAAAAACTGCTACTAAAATACTAGAATCTATTTCTAGCACGCCAGTGCATAATGCATCAAAACTCAACCAAACCTTTCCCCTAGAAAGAAAACACTGTCTTTCTAAGAAACCAGTTCCATGGCTTTATAGGGTGTTGTTCCCATGGCTTCCATCACAGTTGCACTTCTGATGCAGAAGTATCACACAATCAGACCATTTAAATAGCATTATCGTCTTGATGGGAAACACAGTTTTCTCCTAAGACATCTATTGCTGTTGTGGTCACTGCATGGTATGTGGGTACACAAATTAACCAAGTTGCTATTGGATATTACCTGTGACATCACTCACAAAGAATTACTACTGGATACGGAGCTTGTAAATCAAGGCCTCTGCTCTTACTTTCACTTTAGGGCAGAGAAAGTTACCAGTTACCATTTTACACGTTTTCTTCATTGGCCTTCACTGACAGAGGCCAGTGTTGCCCACAGCACCCCAGACCATCATTCAAGGCACCCCAGGGTGCCATGAACACCACTGGTGTACTGGATTGTTTTATTGCACACAGTCATGGTATTATATTAGTGAGATGGCATATAAATTCTTTAAAATAAATCAATAAAACCCTTTAAGAATGTTTCAATACAGTGACTTACTGGGGACTCTTATCTGGTAGTGATTAAGTACTGTAAGGGCTTCCACTGCATCTGTCTTGCATTCCCACTCCAACAGACCAGAAAGCGTTTTGGCTGAAGCTGTCAAAACAAGAGTTTAAAATGTTTGCTTCACACCACCATCAGTAAGTTAGGTTTCTTTGAGCACTTAAATAAAGTCAAATATTCACTTACGCTTTGGGTCAAATACTTTGTATTTGATAAAAGACAGAACTTCATGATCATCACACAGCTGGAACAATAAAGTGAAAATATGCTCATTAAACATCAACAATCTAATTCTAGAGGATGTCACTTCAAAGCTACAGAAACTGACATTTCTGGGATAAGGAGGATACTTGGCACAAAATGGTTGATTAACTTACTTTTTAAGCATCTAAGCATCTAAGACAGCAGCAGGAAACCTCCAGCCTGCAGAGCTCATTAGGTCCAGCATGGGCCCCACTCTCTAGTGCACCCAAGTGTTCTGTTTTGAAGTGGTCTGCATGAAAATAGCTTGCTAAAACAAGAGGTTTTTTCTTCCATTTTAGCAAGCAGTTTCAGTATAAATGGTGTCATGCTACTGAAGCAAAGCACACTTCCACTGCCAATCAGCTGAATGGCAGTGGGAGAGCACCTTCGAAAGGAACTGCACCATGAGCGGAAAATGGTTTGCCTTTAAACCGCTTGCAAAAATGGTTTCCCCCTCCTTTTTAGCAGACGGCCTCAATTCAAACCAGTCTATGATAAGGCAACAAGTCTCTTTGAAGGTGCATTCCAACCAGATTCAGCCAATCGGTGCTGGGAATTCACCTTAAAATGAGATTGCTATAACTGTCCATCAGCTGATCAGTGGTTACATCGATCCCCTTTTTACTTTGATAGGCACTACCTGTAATATTATTGACTGGTGTGTGCTTCCGCCCACCTATCAAAACTGGCCTGTAGTGAGTGTAGCTGCAAGATCCAGCCCACTGGCCAGATCCAGTTCCCCATCACTGATCTAAGATATAAAAAATGGAGTCTACTTTAAGGGGGTTAATAAATACTGACATCTGAAACCTAAATTACACTTTAACAGCTATGATTCCTGCAGCTTCCTACCTTTACAAAGCTCTCTTCAGTCACACACAGTGGAACATTATAGTAATGCAACACACAGGATGGTGGCTGAATGATATTCTTGGAAGCTTGACCCGCACTGGTAAAGCGATTGTTCTTGCTCATTGCAAAGTCTTTATAACTGCTTGTCCCATCTTCCAGCTCGAATATCTGACTGGGAACAACTGAATGCTGTTTGGATACACTACAAATAAAGAGTACATATTTAAGAACATCTTTGGGGAGTGTAAAAAAAAGGGGGGATCATTTTTATGGAATTCACAAAGAAAATTTCTTAACATACAAAATATGAACTCAAAGGTAGAATCAACATTTCACTTGTATGTCTCACTTTAGTGACTGACATTTGTCAAGTTATTGAAGGATATCGAAATAGAAGTATTTACATTAATGAAGTTTACTCTTTGCATATAAGAACAGTATTCTTTAAAAAAACAACACTTTATTCAGCAGCATTTTTAGTATTATACACTGCTAGACAACTTACACATTAAAGATGTGCTTTAGCTTTAGTAGTAAGATGAAATGCACACATACCAAACATTAAGTCTCTTCCCAAACAATTTGACGTTATTGAGATGCGTGACTGCTCTTTCAACAGCATATTCATCACCCATTTCCACTAAAGCTGTGCCTGGAATAGTCTTCATAAACTTCACCTGCAGGGTTGTTGGGTTTTTTTGGAAGAAAAAGACAATACAGTTTAAAGGATGGTAACTTAGGACATTTTCCAATTTGGTTGGAATACGCGTAGCTCCGGTTTCTCTTCACAGTAATTGCTCATTATTCTTTTAAGTTTAAGAATGGCTGGGGAAACCCAGCCAGGTGGGAGGGGTATAAATAAAATTATATTATTAATATTATTATTATTATTATGTGCCTAGACTTTTTCTTTTACCTTTTCAATATTTCCGTACAAGCAGAACAAGTTGAAAACTCTTGAGCAGTTCATCTTTTGCTGGTGCAATCCACTAACCATGACAACTGAACCAGAGGGGTTGCCCCCATGCATGTAAGATGAGGAAGCCTGAGGAAGTGGGTAAGCAACAAGTTCTGGAGTATCCCGAGATGCCATTCGGTATCGGCTCGGTAATGGTAACAGTGGACCATGCGATCCTAAAGAGAAAGTACTGTCTAGTTAATTTGGTTGGGAAAAAATTTATTTGATCTGATATGAAGATTAAAGCTGCCAAGTTTCAGAAGCTGCCAGTTTTACCCATCTTCCCCTCCCCCTTTCCCCCTTTCCCTCCCCTATGTCTCAACAAATGAAACTGATTTGTAAAAATGTTACATGGGGAAAAAATATAAACGAGAGAAAGGCATTGCACACACTTTTGTAAATCAAGAAAATCTTTAATAAAAAGAAGCAGCAGCTGCCAGTTTTAGGTTTTGCTATAATGGGCTATGCAGATTTAACATCCACTACTGAAACATTGTTTATCTAAACAAGAATGTTAACTCAAGCAAACAAAATATACCATATTTTTCCATGTATAAGATGATTTTTGCTAAAAAAAATTGTAGGCAAAAATTTGGGGTGGTCTTATACACGGATAATGAATGAAGAGTGGGGCGGTCGGTTGATCAGTTGACTAACACAGGATAAAGAGCTAAAGCCACAAGCCAGACTTAAGAATAAAGGACTCCACTGTTTTGATTTCAATGAGCTTCAGCACACCTAAGTGTTAGATGGTGGTCTAAGTGTGCTACTGCAAGTTTCAACCTCAGTCTTAGAAGTGATTTATGTGTGCAATATGATAAGTATTAAGAAATGTTTCATTTTCTACTGTGTCAAAGTTAACTGCAATTTACAAAAAAATCTTGTTTGCTCACAGAATGACAATTTGATTTATAGTCAGCTGTGTAAAAAAAATGTACTGGCATTTAAAAATAAAAATGAGATCATGAAAACTGGTCATAAATGGATGCACCATGTAGCCATAACAGAATGCAAACTCAATACATCTTTATACCTAAGTGCACTGGGGCATGAGAAAGGCTCCCTATCCAAGGGCCACATTCCCTTGTGGGCAGGGCCAGATGCAACAGTGGGTGGAGCAACAAATGTAAATTTTAACTCTGTACAGTAGGCTTGTTTCTACACAGCCTCCCACACCTCTGTCAGCCCTCCAGCCAAGAAAGAGGCATCATCAGAGTTCAAGGACATATTCTAGCCAGATATAAACATGCAGGGTGCAAAGCAAAGCCAGCGAGTGGAGTGGCCTGGCCAGAGTTCTGTGGATAAATTGAACAGGCCTGGAGAGCCAAATCTGACCCCTGGGCATGGGGTTCCCCACCCTGCACTAAGGCAAAGCAAGCTGGTTCAGGTGGCACAATGAGGGCAGCTAGACAAATGTGGGAACTGGTGCCTGAATAGTGAAGCAAGACATTTACAACTGTATTGGCCTATTTTCCAACTTAACAGGAAGCCATATAACTTACCATAGCCATCATGCCTAAAGGATGAAGGGTGTTCTCCCAAAATAGCTTGCCTCTGGCGGCCTTTCCCTCTATCTAAAGAGGAAAAAAAGCATTATTAAACAAAAGCAACTCCTGCTTAAAGATAGTGGAACTTCACCAGTAAGGACAGAGGGGAGTATTTTCTGGTTAAGAACCCTGCTGGATCAGAGCAAAGGTCCAATAGTGGCCAGCCCGATACATCCACGGTACTTTTAAGATTTTCTTTGCATACTGTAAACTAACTGTTTTAAGTTGATTTGCTCCAGCACAAAACACAGTTGTCAGATACCAAAACTATTGTTCGCTTGAGAATATTGTGTTTGAAAAGATTTGACATTTTAAACCTAAGAAGCCTGGACAATTCTCTTAACACCACACAATACCGCAGTACAAATTGCCTATAACTCTCATAAAAACAAGTTCTAAATGCAGTACAATCAAAGGACAGTACCTGAATCACACTATTAGCTTCAACAGCAACACATTTTCAAAGTGGGCTTCTTTCAAGAAGTTTCAGCATAAGCCAACAAAAACCTGTATTACATGGTTTCATGATCAGTAAACAGAGAGTACCATATTTGTGTACATACATAATCATATCAACAACCAAGTGCTGAGAAGACTACACATTACTATACTACTAATACAGTCTATTGTAGAATTGCAATACTGAAAAATCGCACTATTATAAGCACTTTTAACAAGGAAACATTCTTTCAACAAGTCGCATTTTATACAAGAATGTAAAGTTAACCAAGGGGTCAACAGTACTGGATAAAAGCAGTAAACCACCTAAAGTAATTATTTGCAATAATCAAGTAAAACTGCATTACAAGAACAAGCAACAGTTAGCTTTAACTTTCACTGCTTCTTTTCATTAGGCAATCTGAAGCTCCAATACCTCAACTGATTGTGCAATGGGAAATGAGAAATATCCAGCTGAAGTAGCAAACAGTTCTATCTCAGTGTGGATAATGCACAATATTTCAAGTTTGTTTCCAATGTTTGAGACTGCTAAAACAACCTAGGTTAAATCAAGGAATTAGACAGTCGTATAATAATTTGATTTTGATAGTGGGAGAGTAAAGAGAGGTTGTGGCACCCAGAACACAAACCCATTACTAGAAAGCAACTTCCACGGATTTCAGCATGTGCTATCCGACATGGAAGTGCTATTCATCTCACATATTAGCCATATTATTCAGCCCTGAAGTTACATAAGACGACAGAATTTTTGTACAACGGAAGTAGCAAATATCAGCCACCAGAATTACATGTTTGAGTAAGATGCAATGGCAGTCTTCAGCTTGGGAAATGAAAAATTTCATTTCAAACCGCCAAGTTCTGAAGATCAGTGGGTACCCTTGAATAAAACCAATCTTTTCCACCTGACACCTAACAGAAAAGCCTAGGATGCAAAATGTAAAATAAATTAATACAGCCACCAGTTAAAATCTCCTGCTTTAAATTTTAAACACTAAACTGGGGCACAGTTTCCAGTCTGAAGAAACCAGAACCGAAGCCTGCTTTGTAAAGAACATTCTCCCTGAAGCCAGAATCTTGCAAACTGGTTGGCCGTGGGGAGAGAAACAGACAACAACCTAAATGGTTTGAAGAATGCATGTAAAGCAGCCCATCACAAGGACACTTTTGTGTAGACCACTCTTGTAAGAATGCCAAGAAACTCAGTGAGTACTACATCGCAAGCTGACGAAGCTACTCATTCCTTATCAATCAGTATGCTCCTCACAACACTAAAAGGAAATGTCTCAAGCACACCCTGTGCTGTATTATTACGGCTATTGCTGATAACAGATTCTATATATTGTTTAACTCTCAAAACTGCAATCCTGTTTGGAGAAAGGACTATCTGTATCTCTGTTCCCCTCCATCACTTCTTGTCTAGGACAAGGATGGGGTATCTATGGCCCTTTGGATGTTGTTCGACTACAACTCCTATCTTCCCTGACTACTGGCAATGTTGGTGGTGGTTGATGGGACTTGGGAGTCCAACACAATCTGGAGGACTACAGATTCCCTAGAAAATGAGCTATGAACAGTATATCTAGCTCTCTTTCTGCATGAAACTCTACTTGAGTACAAGAGCCACACAACTTCCCTATGTCCAAGGGAATCTTACACTACGCCCCCTGCAAAAGAGGAGCCCCTCCAGTACATGGCAACCGAGAACACTTTCAAAAGCAGTTTGCAATAGGACATCGAATTTGCTGGTGAAATAAAATAAAAATCCCAATGAACATTGCCACACACTTGGAAGCACTGCTTTGTTTTCTTCCAATATTTCTCATTTCACATCGTTTAATATTCTGGGGTAAGGCACTGTTCATAAATACTGTGTGAACTGCATGCCTGCCAGTTGCTTGAATAGTATCTATGTATTTCAGAAAATTAACACCTGAATTGCCCAAGGTAACTCAGTGACTTCCCAGTTTGGTAGTTTGGGGGAGGAGGAATGTGAGCTTTTAATGTAATGCACTGCAGGTGGACAATCTGCTAACCAATACTGCAGCCCCCTTATTAACCTTTTACAAACACTTAATTCTGCATGTCCAAGCCCTAACCTTTAAAAAATACATTTTTACAAGCCAAAGCACTACCAGTAAAAAAAACCTTTCAGCAATAATTAAAAGGAAAGTTGAAACCTTCACTATGTTTAAAATTTAGAAGATACTCTACCTTGGTAAGGTAAGTTCCCACCTCCATGTTATAAATGCCTAGATTTTCAAAAGGTACATTACAGCAAATTATACACAAATCATTCAGTTACAAAGAACATTTACAGAAGTCAAACTACATAGCTTTTTAAAAAAAAACATTTCCATGCAGTTGTTATTCAAACTAGCCTTTGCAGTAAAAATGCTTAGACAAATTAGACCTTGTGTCAAATACTGGTGCTTGAGGGGACTTGACAGCATACAGCAAAATTTCAATTAATCTTTAAAGTAAGTGAAGTCCTTTAGAAAGCATTTACACTGGAAAACCTAACTTCAATTTTCTCTTACATATGAGAAAGAAAGTTACCGCAATGTACAGGAGAGAAACAAGAGTTTGGATCTTCCATTTTATGATGTTTCATTCTACAACGGTAATTTTAAAGGGACATAAGATTGGAAACACATGCAAACTGGTTTAGAATGGGTACAGTCTACCATGGTATTTTCGTGCCATGCAAACCAGAAGTGCTGTAAGTGGTCCTCCTTGATATGCTTGTGGTGATGGTGCATGCAGTATGCAGTCAAGGTGAGTTGCAAGTCTGAGGTTTTTCAGAGGGCCTGTTGATGATGCCGATGTGGTGCATGATGAAGTGTAGAGTCAGCCTGCTGGAGTCCTCTATCCTTCTTAATGCCTTGTCCAACAAGTGAGGAAAATCCTTCCCGTGGAGAAGCAGTGTGCAAGTTTGTAGTTTGTAAGGAAAGTCTGCATCAGTGTCCTCTCCTCCAAAGAGTGAGAGCTGCTTGGAGAAATGCAAGTCCTTGTACTGCAAGCATGCTTGCATGTGTGGGCTCCTTGTTAAATAGCTCAATAGGAACCAGCAGGGGGCAATAATGTTGAGTTATTCTTTTCCAGGATTACAGGTCAGGAGGCCTATTACAAGAGCTGCATCAGAAATACCTGGCTTGAAGTGACTAACACATTAGACAAGCTAACTGCATATATGTATATATTTAAATGCACATTTAGTACAGTTACCAAAACACTTACCTCGTCTGCCCAGATATGGTTTTGTATAGTCCCAACTATCATTGTCATTTCGAATGACATTAAGTCGAGTTGGCTGTTAAAAGAGAAACAAACAGCAAGTCTTAATCATTGCTTTCCTCCCAAAAAACAGTTTAGAAGCTGAAGAAAGTATGATCATTACCCTTGCATATTCAATTTTTAGTGTACAACATCCTGCATATATATCTGCGCCGTTGAGTGCTGCTTTTGCCTTCTGAGCACAAAGAACTGATTCAAACTTGATTTATGTTAAGGATTGTTATTTAAATCGGTGCCCCCCGCCAAGAAAACAAGCAGCCACAAGTTAAGCTAATTTAGGCCACAACATAATAGATCTAGAAGTTGCACATGCAGAAACACCAATTTTATGTATGAGTCAATGACTAATACATGAAGGACATGAAATCAACCCTATCGGTTAAAATAGCATATATGACCTTTTCAAATATGTAATTTCCAAAATGTGTTCAACTTTAAAACAGGACTAGTATATGAGCAGTGTGCTTGCTATGAGCACTACATTAAAATCTTTACATTGTCAAATATGAACAGACATGGGGTGGAAAACCCGTGGCCCTCCAGCAAATGTTGGATTTCCTCTAGTCATTAACTGCAGTCAGCATGGCCAGTGATGGGGCATGACTGGAGCAGCACTCGAACACTATCTAGAGGATCACAAGCTTTCCACCCCCAGTTTAGGTAATAGTCTACACTGCCCTCACCATGGGATAGAAGCCAGAGGGTGGATGATATGCAGAGATGAGTTCACTAGTTCTCTAGCACAGTTGTTTGCCTGACAGGATTAACATGAGAGTAACACTTCCCCTTATTGAGGCCACTGTGAAATCCCTAGAACATAATCTTCCGAAGCATATACACACAGGTCACCACAAAAAGGATATTCAACCATGGCTTGTATTCCGTTCCTCTTGAATATGACAATACGCTGTACTTTTCCCACAGGGTTGCACACTGTATACAAAACGTCCTACAGAAGAATGAGGGAAATATTCAGATACCGCATTTGAAGCTATACTTGGCAAATACTATTCAAAATGTTATTAGCACACAATAACAAAATCGCCTCCTTTAAGCAGGTAAAGGTTGGACCTAATTTTTTTTTAGAGGAAGTCACTTGTGTACTAAACATAGATCAAGAAATTTATCCCAGTGACAGATATATAACTACATAGGGAATGCAAGGATATGATAACTGTAAGAGAAAAGTAGAGAAACGTTCTAGCTATAGTTTATCATCAAAACAGTAAGCCTAAATTCGGTTTTATCTCTATGTGCTTCAAACAACTACTTAGATTGCCAAAGTTTTTGTGTCCTTAAATAATTTTTAATTTATACTATATACCATTTATAAATTGGGAATAAGCAGAATGTAAACAATGGGAAAAGCTCACTCAAACGTAGCCCCTAAAACCCAAGACCTTAAAAATACCAATGAACATAAGAATTTTACCAAAGTGCTAGGGTAATGCTATTCATTACACAAAGATAGTATGACTCTATGAATCATGGTGCATACACAACTGCCCTATATGTTTAAAAGAAGGGTGATCTGGGACAAGATACAAATATACTAGTTTACAGAATATTGCATTGAGTTTTTGTCTTTGAATAATTTGACTAAATTAAAGACATTTTTAAAATACTATACTATAATTTAAAACTGTATCATATGATTTCCGTTAAGACAAGTACAACTATAGTGTACAAATCAGGAACCAATGACAAGTAAAATTGGAATAATGTAAAGAAATGTAAGTGATTGGCAGTTCCAAGCAAAAACACAAGTAGTGAGATGTTGCTGAATAGGAAGCAATTTCATTGTCTTCCTTTTTCCTTCCTATTACGGGCTGGTTGAGTACAAAAGCATTCGCCACAGACTTTAGATTAGAACCAAACAATTATCTAGCCAAAGTAACTCTTCTGCTGCACAGATCTCTGTTGAATGAAATAATACCTTCCCCAACTGTTTGTTTGCATGGGACAAATAAAGAGTAACATGTACAGATCTGTGTGGATGCTTTCATTTGCATTATAAGATTAAAGTATATGACCTCGTTGACACTCAACAAAGCCAAACCATGGGTTAGCATGAGAATCTTAATCTCGGGGTCATGGGTTTGAGCCCCATGTTGAGCGAAAGTATCCTGCATTCCAGGGGTTGGACTAGATGACCCTTGTGGTCTCTTTCAACACTACGATTCTATGAACAAGCTAACATACAGACCCCTGTATAGAAGACTGTAGCCGCTTTGCTTCCCTTCTGGTTGTTGTTGTTCTGCTGCCGCTGAGTTGTTCAAACATGGGTTCATGGTTTAGTCCTCCCAGACAAGCTGCAACCTATAGAACAGTGCTTGGTTACAGCTTGTGGTTTGTCCAGGGAGTACTAAACTACAAACCCAGGTTTGGATGACAGGATGAGCAAAACCATGGCATAGAGAGGAAGCAAAACAGCCACAGCCACAATCTCCTCTCTGGGAGTCTGCATATTTGCTCATTCATGCTAAGCTGTGGTTCAGATTAACATTCAATGCAAACAAGGGGTCTGAGAGTTTATCAGAGCAAGATAGGAGACAGAAAGAAAACTCTTCGAAAGGAAAATATCATGCATTGAAGTCACTTAAAGTTATGCTTGAGATTAAGACATACCACTGTAATTGGATAAAGAGGGTTCTGAATTGATAAGAGCAGAACTTTGTTCCCACCCGAGGGGTCGTCTGTGTTTCCAGGACGGGTAATTCTTTTGCTTGTAGAGTAATTGAAAAATGCTTGTTGCCCAGCTATATATACCGGTTCATCTGCTGCAAATGTCACACATTTTTTGGCACTTTCAATATCCTCAAATTCTACCAAAGCCTGGCGTTTAAATGGCATCATCATCACATAGCTGCAGGAAAAACAATAACTGTTAATGCACCATCATTTAAGGCCATCATTAGATCATTAAGTTACAACTGATCTTAAAAAACTTTACAATAACAATTACTATTGCAAACTCAAATAAAATCTCCTACATTTCTTAAAATCCATGGAGGTTTGTTTGAAATCTACAGCACATGTGTCCATGTAACAATAGGCCAAGTTGGCAGCCAAGGTATATAAATATCTAATGTAGAAGCACAGAAATAGAGTGTTCTCTTACCCAGCTTCCATATGGAAATGAGCACAATGATTTGCTTCAGAATTAACTTCTGAAGGATTTGGTAATTCCAAGACTTGAGGCTTATGCTTCAATTTAGGAGTACCAGTACAGGCCTTGAAGAAGTCATTTTTAAATGCATTACAAAGTTCGTTTCGATTCACTGAAGATATAATATATAGTAAACATACCATATGGTTCCAAATTTTTCAAGCGCCTCCACAAGATCTGCCTCCACAACTGATTCACAGAGCCCTCGGACATGGACCACAGGAGAAACAGAAACTTTGTGATGACTTCCACCAGCATCCTAGCAAAAGAGAGCAATAGACTTTATTTTTCCAATTTCAATATAAAAAAAGTATTATAGATGGTTAACTGACAAAGTAACCATCAAGTTTATACTCGCCAAAATGTAACCCTAGTGTAAACTAGAAACTGTAATTAGCATTAACTTTGCTTAATTTAACAAGCCAGCTTCAGAAACCATGACATGTTAACATTGTTAACGTTAACTATGTTACACCAGAAAACAGACTGCAGCTAAAGGAAAGCAAAACTTTCCAAACTCCTCCATCCCGAGGCTCACCCCTGCTTATAGCACAAAACCACACGTTTAGGATAATGTGTCATAGGTAGTTTGCAAGTCCATGACTGTAAGGCTGTAAACCTATACCTTTTAGCCCTATCAAATTCAACAGGACTTTTGAATAGATATTTGTAGGACTGAGTTGTAGGAGTTTGAGCTTTTCCAGATGAGGAAAAAGCCCTGAATTTTATTCTTAGTGCTTGAGTAGTACTGGTCAAGATCTAGTTCCCATAGTCTATCCTAGCATTCAAAATTCCCATTGTTCTAGGCACATTTTGCAGCAAGGAATTTCATTTGCACAAGCAGTTTCTGACCTCCAGGCACAGTACTGCGTCTAAGATTCAGATTAAAACTGCAGAGTAGAAGGAAAGGAGGACTTTTTTCTGCCTCCCCATATCCAGTCATACTCTGAAGACTGGAGAAGAGGCCCTCTTAAGAATATTAGGGGGGCAGGTAGGGAAAACATGGCTGTGTTTTTTGCAGTCTTCAGATGAGGACTAGACCATGTGAAAAATGAATATAAGATTTTAGCTGCACTTCATTCATTTTCAGCTTTGTATTCTTGTTATTAAAAAAGCACACCTAAACATTCCGCTGTTGTGCCCGTAACCTAGGTTTAAGGTGCCATTTAGCTCATAGCATTCATATCCCAGTTTCTAACACTGCTCCATCCCCATAACATGCATGGTAAGTAGAACAGCATCAATACAGCTTGCTTTTCCTTTTAAAGTATCAGAGAAGACGTACGCTCCTGCCGAGGGAGAGGACATATGCTCCAAAGCAGTATGTACCAAAAAACCCAAATTAAAAATGGTAACATTTAAAGAGAAGGCAGGCATACCTAGCAGTCTAATTTTGAAGGACTGCAAAATCTGCTCCACAAGTATCACTAGAGTAGGAGGAAGAATCATTTTAAGACTGAGGGTTGCATTCCCTAACTTTTGGGGACCACATGTCTGCAGTGGGGAGAAGCAAAGCAGTGAATTGGGCCACCCCATTCACCTTCTCTCACACACACTAACAGAGCAATTAAGCTTGAATAAGGATCCTCTTGGCTCCAATGGGTGAACTGCAGTTTGTTAGGGGAATTGCATGACAAAGGGGGGGGGTAACCCTTCTATATCCAGGTATAAACTCACCCACCCGAAAAACCATATCTGAACAGCAATCAGGCTTAGAAAAAGGCTTCCATTGGTCCTTTCTGTAGATAACAATGGAAAACTCATAACTTTCATTTCACAAGGAGTATTTTGAATAACTGTCAAATTCAGAATGACAACAGTAGCAGCAAATAATTTTAATTCTGTACTTCTCAGACCAAGAAGGTATCCCAAAACATCCATCCAACATAAATCATTTTAAATTAGCCATATCTCTCCACATCATAACCTGCTGATTTATCTGAAACACACTACATATCCTTGCATGCTACCCCATTCTCTGAGCAGTGTAAGATTCCAGGGGTTCCAGGTGCTTACCCAGGGTTGATGTTTCTTTTGGAATGAGGGACAGCGGAGACTGAGGTGACTTATAAGGTTTATTAACACATATATACAACCTGAGCATGTATGTGATGGAGGAGTTCACAACATTAACACCCCAAGAGGGTCTTGCTTCTTCCATAGCCACCAGCTTGGATTCCAGGAGAAATCAGGTATGGCGCTCTCTCTCTCTCTCTCTCTCTCTCTCTCTCTCTCTCTCTCTCTCTGCTTTTGCAGGCTGCAGCTTTGCTTCCAGCTTCTAGCTCATGTAACTCAACTCTCTACTCTGACCCTTTTTATTTTTAACTAACAGGCAGTTGGGGGAGGGAGGCCTACCCATTTGTCCCCTGACACAGAGCCACTCCCTTTGTTACCTTAACGACCCATACTTAGAGGGCCACTACCAGACTGGCCTGGATATTCCAGTAAATGAATGTACTGGATACAGGAATTAGAAGAGGGGCTCAAGCATACAGCCTACTTCTCCCACCCCAAACTCATAACAATATAAAATTAAAATGCTAGTACTGTATTCTCTTTTTTTGTTCATGAATTTTCCTATAAGCATGGACTCTAACCCAGGTAGATGTCATATAGACCACAAGAGGCACACTTTCCAATGAAATAACACTGCATCATAATGGCCAGGGCTCTATAGCAAACAAACTAAGCAGAATGATCATAATCAAGCCTTAGCTTCCTGAACAAGACAGCACAAATCTCAGGAGCTGAACATAACTAATCAATAGTGAAATATGCAATGCCGTCTGAATTTCTAAAATTAAATACTCATAACAGCAATTTTATTTATATGTAACAGATGCCAACCAAACCTTTTGTAAAAATATGGACAGTAGGGGGAAGGAAGTGGAGCCTTGACGTTTTTATGAAGGGAGCTCTTGGATCTTATAATATGTAACAAAATTCTATTACATCTTTCTTAAACCCCAATTATAGTGCAAAACTGAATTGTCCCAATCTGAGATAAACTTGGCAAATGTTTTTGCATGATCTTAGCCAGACAGAATATGAACAAAATGGGAATGGCAATATGTAGTGAAACAGCTTCAGAGATCAGCTGACTTTGTAGCATGAAGTGGAATCAACTTATAAAGAAAATTTATCTCCATTTAACATACTGCAAAGGGAGGTTGGAATGATAAATGAAAAAGTACCTTGTGTACTAGCAGCTATAATAGCACTACATGTTTCTCAATACATGCGTCTTCTTGCTTTAGGCTTTGAAGACTGAAAATTCCACACTTAGTTTTACTAATAATAGTACAATAACGGATTTTTATAGTAACAGTACAAATGTTCAACACGGAGAAATTTATTTGTGCTGCCTTGGTTGTACATGGGGAAATGGGAGTTTAAATTTGGCTGTGAAGAATTCAGACCATAACAGACATCAAATACATGCCCAACAAATTGGATTATTTCAATGTTATTTATCAATTAATAAAAATGTGCTAATCCAAATGATCCAAATGCAATTATCCTGCCCCTAACAGAGGTTTATCCTACAATACTGGATTTTCCCCTAAAGATACAGGTCCAGTCTCTTCTTAAGAATGTCCAAGCTTCCACAATCTCCTTAGGTTTATTTGTTCCAACTGCTGATCAACTGTTTAATAAAGGACAAAAGCCCTCTGGCTCTTTTCTCTGTAGTGTAGTTCCTATGCTTGACGGGTATGACGCACACGGAGAGAACAAATACATTCCCTGCCAAACGCTGCAGGGCTCTCTGTGAAAAAAAGCCATGGACGCCAGAGCCCCTCCAATGAAACATACTATTCTTTATTGCAATGGAAGGACACAGATGGTCATCATTCCCCGCACCCTGCGCACACAGCTTACTTATCTCATTAAGGGATGAAAACATGTGAATATGTACACATATGGAGGAAAGGAGGTTGCAATACTCAGTTTCCACCCACAATTCTCTCTCCCCGCATTTCGGGGGGGGGGGGGGTAGATGTAAGCCGAAGTTATAAATACAACCCAATTCAGGGATGTAAGAACAAACTGCCTTCAGAAAAGTGAACAATGGAAAAACACACCTCCCTCTCCCCGTTGTTTTATTAGAGGAAGCCAAGAGAATTTTTTTTGCCTCCCGCACAATAAATCCTTTGATGGACAAAAGCGGAGCTACGCATCCTCAGTCGGCTGGTGGCAAACCCCACGATGCATCCAACGAAGGGGTCTCTCCGGCTCATTAAATCTTCTTCTTCCACAAGTTGACATTGAAAAAAACAACACAAAAGTGTCGTACCTTAAAATGTCGTTTGCCATAACAGACTAATCCTTCTGGAACATGCCCAGATCTCTTCCCACATGCACGCTTATTATTATTATTAATTTTTTACACCACCGTTCACCCCAGGATCTCAAGGAGGTTAATATGAAAACACGAAAATGCGTAAGGTTAATAAGGAACAAAACTTAGTAGAAATACTTGGGATTCTCCTTTTTATGATTTTTTTTTATTAAACCCTCTTCAATTTGCGGGTATAAGCATTACGCTCCCGGCGCTACACACGCCGACTTGGGAGTAAGGCGCGCAGGAGATATACTCCCGAGTAGGCGCACCTCGGCTCCGGCTGACGAGGGTCTTCTCCACCCACCGTTCGCTCCCAGCGCGTCGGGACTATAAGAGGGCGGCCCTGCTTACCCCTCCGGAGAAGCCCCCGGCGCGAGGGGCGGCCTTCTCCCTGCGGCTCTCGCCCTCCTCAGCCCCGTACTCGATCTCGCCCTCCTCGGCGGCGGCGCTGGGCTTCAGCCGCTTGGCCTGGCTCTCGTAGGCGCCGTCCTCCTCCTCCTCGTACTGCTCCCCAGAAGACGGCGAGGACATGGCGGCGGCGGCGGCCCCGGCAAAGTGGAGGTGAGGGAGGATACGGGACCCTCGGGGCTCCGCGAGTGGCGCGCAAAGACAGGCGAAGAGGCCGACGGAACAGGCCCGCGCCGGTGATGCTCGCGAGCGATTCTCCTCAGAGAAGACCGCCGCTATAACGCACGCAAAGGGGCGGGGAACGGAGGGCGGGAAGGGCAGCGCAGGTACTGTTCTGCGATTGGAAAGACCTGTAAGCTGGAAGTCCGTGATTGGCTGACGGAGAAGCTTCTCAGAAGATAGGGGACACGCGACTGGACAAATGAGACGCCCGTCACGGCTAGATGAAAGCCCTGTTCTCTCCCCCACCCCACCCCCGTATGTCTCGCTCTATCCCTCTCTCGTTCCCAACTCCCGTTCCAGAGTCTGCCGCTGGATTCCCTTTATTCCTCGACGGGAGAGAGAAGCGCGAGGGAGACGCAGCCGCGCGCGCATGCGTGCCCTCGCCGTTACTATGGCCAACGGTCACAACGGGCGCGCGTTGCGGTGAAGGCAGGCTTTGTGTATGAGCGTCTGGTGGCGAAGGACGGTTCCCGCCAAAGCGGTCTGGAAGAGGACAACTGAGGAAGCCAATCCCTCTGGCTAATTGTTTTTGGAAGAGGGCAGCATTTAACAGCCGTCCTCACGTTTTTTGGGTGCTGGTGCTGCTGGGAATAGTTCCCCACCAGGAATGCGTGTAAGAAGTTGCATGCGTGTGTGTGTGTGTGTGTGTGTGTATATATATATATATATATATAATCTGAGTGATCACAAGGACGTGAGCAAACTTCCAGGTTCATCGTATTTCTTCATGAGGCTAAATGTGTAAACACAAACATGCAATAATAATAATAATAATAACAACAACAACAACAATGGAGTGAGGATGAGAAGGTGCTGGTTGCTGGGCAAGGTGAGGGGAAAGTCCCACTGCAGTTATAATCTTAAATTGGGATGGGGGAAAAGTGTTTTAATACAGATGGAAGCCTATGCATGTTTACTAAAGGCAGCCCTGTTTAGGGAAACTTCTAATGTTTAATAGGTTATTGTATTTTAATATTCTGTTGGAAGCAGCCCAGAGTGGCTGGGGAAACCCGGCCAGATGGGCGGGGTATAAATAAATTATTATTATTATTATTATTATTATTATTATTATTATTATTATTATTATTTAGAAGTAATGTTCACTGGGGTTTACAACAACCTGATAAATAGGAATAAGTTTGCAGCCATAATTAAGTTGGGTCACAGTAGGCGCTAAAACACAGAAACTAGTTGCACCTGAGGCTGCAGGCATAGAGAAATGTGGATGATCTCCCTTTGAAAATACAAACACTAGTTCTGTCTTGGTTGTTGAAAGGAAAGCAGGCCTTTGTAGCCTTTGGGTGCAGCCTGAGATCTCTGCACCAAGCAGAGCCTAACCTAGTTGAGACTGAAGGCTTGTGCACATTTATGTGGGAGTGAAGAATCATTGATAACTGGTTTCCGTTCACAACAGGAGTCAGTGGTGGTTCAGGCAGGGGAAAGCCAGGATTTATGAGGCAAAAATCCTGGCAATGTTCCCCAGTGGGGTCTGGGGAGCTCACTGCATCCTGCTTTGCTGCACAAGCCCATGTATTCCAACTTGAAAGGCAGAGCGGGTGCGACCTGGGAGCATTCCCCTGCCATGGATGAGCCTCTGTCTCCGGCATGATTTATGGTTGGTAGTAATAATAATAATAATAATAATAATAATTTATTTATACCCCGCCCATCTGGCTGGGCTTCCCCAGCCACTCTGGGCGGCTTCCAACAAAATATTAAAATGCAGTAATGCATCAAACATTAAAGGCCTCCCTAAACAGTTCCTCTATAATTTGGACAATTGGCATTAATCAAGAGGTGCTCCTGGACCACTATATGCTAATGGTATGCAATCAGTCAGCTTCTGAAAGGACTGGGCTTGGCTGTTTGAAGGTACAGTGGTACCTCCGGTTATGAACTTAAATTTGTTCTGGAGGTCCATTCTGAATCTGAAACCGTTTTTAACATGAGGCGTGCTTTCGCTAATGGGGCCTCCTGCCGCCGCGCCACTGGCGTATCCCGCTCATATGTTTCGAACAGGAGCGGGAAACCTGATTTTAAGAAATTGGATAAAATTAATTTGATTTGTAATAATTTGGAGAATAAAAATAATTTTTGGGGGGGAATATTGACTACTGCAAGATTTACCGTATTTTTCGCTCTATAACACGCACCCGACCATAACACGCACATAGTTTTTAGAGGAGGAAAATCCGTAGGCATGCCACCAGTAAGCATTCCCTCCATAACACGCACAGACATTTCCCCTTACTTTTTAGGAGGAAAAAAGTGAGTGTTATGGTGCAAAAAATACGGTACTTCTAAGTAAACATGCAGAATTTCAGTACCTCCCTCACTTCATTTAGAGCAGGGGTGGCCAACTCCCAAGAGACTGCGATTTACTTTCAAAATTAAAAACTGGAAGTGATCTACCCCCTTTTTTGGGGAGGAGGAAAACCCCATTTTTGGGTTAAGCTGCAGGCTTCTTTGGAAAGGGGAGTTCCATTTTGGGGTGGGGAAGGAAGGCAAGGGAAGTTGGTGGTTAAGTCACACATGAAAACATCGCTATGGATGAAAACAGCCACACAGAGGGAGCTCCGTCTTCCCTTCCTGAGTTCAAACAACAATGGAGGGCGGGATGAGGAGGTGGAGCAGGAGTCAGATTTACCGACGTAGAGGATTGGGAGCCAGAGATAGATCACGATCTAGAAAAACATCGCGGGGATCTACCAGTAGATCGCGATCGACCTGTTGGACATCCCTGATTTAGAGGTTATTACAAAGTGTTGATGGTTCTTTTCATCTTGCCACCAACATAAACTTCCCTCCACTTTTTGCATAGCATTTAGCCTAATTAATAAGCATTTTTAGGAACTTGAAGGCTTGCTTACTTCTTGGAGCACTTCTAGTTGGGATTAATAAACGTATTAACCTACTGTTACTTGATAGGCTAGGGCCTAGCATTAAGTAGGGTGAAGTGGTAGTTTTGGGGAACCATTTAAAGACTGCAAATAATTTATTTCATATATTTAGCCAGTAATGCAGGTGACATTTACATTTCCCAGTTTAGGCTTCAAAATGCCTTGGATTGAGAGGTCAAGATGGGCCTCAGCCTAGCTAAAGTGGTCTTAGGTGTCAACATCAACTTAGCTTCAAAGCTTATAGGTTTGTGATCTGCTAGGAGGCAGATTTGCCTAGGTACCTTCAGTTCCAGAATACTAATCTAGATTTATCTGTGAAAGCTAGGTTTGAATCCTTGTTCAACTTTAGAACTTTATGAGTGGACTTGGACAAGTAATGGTGTTTCTTCAGGCTAATCTGCATCACAGGATTGTAACTGGAGAGGCTAACACACCAATCTTGAACATTTCCATCAATTACTGATTTCAGTGTGATAGGCTAGTTCAGTCTTGCAACTTGTAAAAATACAAAAATTGCCTTCCTTGATAAAACCTATATCCTTGGAGTGTTCTGTCTCAAAGACTGGTCAGCCAGATACCTCTAGGGAAACTCATCAGCAGAGCATGACACAATAACCACCTCTCTTAATCAAAGGCACATTGATACTGAATACTGAGGTTTGAGCGTCATGTAGCTAGAGTTATAAGTCTGGCATGGGTCGGACAAGGTGGGACAACGGACTGAGGAGCAAAGGCTTTTGACAGCAAGGAGAGTTGGCTGTTCTGCGTGATTCTTCAACATCAGTCACTTAGACCACCTGTTTAATGAACAATCATCCTGACTTAATTGCTGGGAAGTTAAAACCTTGTGTCAAGCAGTGCCTTTTCCTGTCACCTCCCTTATCGCAAAAAAAGTCTGATCTTTAGTGGGTGTGTTGCGCAAGATCTTCAAATCAACTTTGATTGCACAACATAAATTTGCTGGTATGTGATTGGATCCCCCCCCCCAAAATGCATCAATCTGGAAGCATCAATTGACAAAGAGATCTTCCACAAGACTTCTGTATTAAAAATGTTTTTTTTAAAAAAAGTCATGATGTGTGTACTCTGATCACAAGCTCCATGTGTTGAGATCTTGAGATAATAGGTCCTCTGGCCTGCGTTGTTGAAATTCCAGCACATCTTTAGCATGCTCCAATAAGTGAAAACTGGTGCACATATTGTCAAGGAGTAAATTTTATAGGTGCAGAAGCCACCAGAACATTCTTGTAGTTTGTAAGTGTCTCTGGGTTCTGGAAGCACAGCGGCTGTTTACAGGCTGTGTGCTATCTGAACTTCAAGGCCAACTGCTCTGGGAACTGGCTAGAATTACTGTCTAATGGGCAGCTCAGCTACTCTTCTGATCTTTCGGGCTGGACTGTACATTTTTGTGCTTTTTGTTTTGCATTCTACTGTGTGGTGTACTTTTTACTGTTTGTAACTGAATTTTGCTCTCAGGAGCTAAGTTTTTGGACCTTGATGCATCTCAGCATGAACTGTGTTATTTTTGAACCCCTGTAAACCAAACTGAAGAAAAGCCTGCTGTTTTTCTGTGTGGTCTTTGCACAGTAAAAGCTCTACAAGCATTCGCTAAGCTTTCACTTCTCAGCTAAATTTAGCAATATGGGGGTGTCTCTGGTTTCTAAGGACCGTACCTTATCACATATATCATTTGGTCAGACATGAAATGGCTGGGTTGCACTCATGTGGGGAGATACCATGGCTCACTGAAACATCACAATACTGGTGTGTTTTTTTCCGTTTTCAGGGGAGAAAAAAAGCCTCCACGCCATCGGTGACCGCAGGTGTATAACAGAGAATTTTACTTAACATATTTTCTGCTGCAAGAGGAAACTGGATTAAAGGTTGACATTTTGTTGATGACTATGTCTTGTGGATGGTGTGAAAAAATTGTATTGCATGACCAACACCGATTCCACAACCAACCTCTGTCCAGAAACACTCTGTTATTAGGACTGTGAAATTTCAGTATGCTGAAAGAATGCTTCTGCTTATCAAAGGCAGCCCTTTGCAGAAGGCCCCTGGTTTGGTGCAAGTCGAGCTGCAAGAGCCCTGTCCAAAACATTGCTAATCTGTAATGGAACAAAAATGGAACAATGATCTGTTTCCTGTGTTCCTATATACAGTTCATTGGGATTTGATCTGGAGCATTTTTCAGAAGATTTTTAAAGCAACCCTCAATTGCCCTCAGTAATGCCTCTTCCTAATTTTAAGTGGGGTCGTTTCTATTGGTTTCTAGCAAGTTTTATACTGCTTATCTGAGTTGCACTATGCAAGTGCTTTTGGTTTTGCATGTTTTCCACCTCATTGCCCTCCAATTAGAAAGGAAACACACATGCCCATGTGTAACCACATAATTGCCCTGGACTCCTTTTAAAATGCAGAACTAATGATATGGTTGTTTGGATTGCAGCCTATGCTTTAATTAAAATTTCGTTAATGAAAATTAATTCTCATATACAAGTTCAAATAAAGATTTGTCACTGCCTATCTAGAGAGTGGGGATGCACATCCACATGCAAGGCATTCAGCTGTCAAGACTGGGTATGCAGTCTGGTAGAAAAGTAGTACTTGTAGCAATCAGCTCTTCAGTCAAGAGAGACGCAGTCCCCTGCATCCAGCCTAACCAACAGCTGATCAACAGAACAGTTTTTTTAGTAGTGAGATGCAAGCTAAGGACTCACACAAGGAAATTTCTTCCGGGTAGACAGACTAAGCAAAAAAGGAAAAGATAAAAGAAAAAGCGCTCACAATGAAGTCACGTGCACCTCAAAAAAAATTAGCATTGAAAGTATTTTTTTTTTAAATGGAAGCAAATGCCGCCTATTGCAATTTTAAAGCATGAGCATATGCATTAAAATTGTTATCACAAAGTTACCTTTACCTTACCATAGCTATATCCTATCACTACAGGTTTAAACTGCTTTAAAATTCCTTTAAGTTTTAAAATTATGTTATTCTGCAGGTGCTCTGCACTTTCTCCTGCACTCATACCTTCCATTTAGAGCAGGCTTCCTCACCCTCAGCCCTCCAATGTTTTGAGACTACAATTCCCATCATCCCTGACCACTGGTCCTGCTAGCTAGGTATCATGGAAGTTGTAGGCCAAAAACATCTGGAGGGCCAAGGTTGAGGAAGCCTGATTCAGAGTGTATGTTTGAGTGAGAAAGAGAAGCCATGTTTGCACACAATGATAAACTAAACCATGGCTTACTGGGACTATGAAAATATGCATGCCTAGGTTTGGAAAGCATTCTAAGCCAAATCCTGACTTTACTGTCCCACCACACTGGGTTAGAAGGACTGTGGAGGAGCAGAGCATTATCATTATCATTAGTATTATTCACTGAATTTCATCTGAATACCACAGAGCAGCTTACAATATAAAAACACAAAAATACATAATAATGAACAAAACTTAGTAGAAAAACTGTAATTATTTAGTTATTTAAAAAATCCCTTTCCCCGCTACAATTTGTTTTGCAAAGGGTGGGGAGGGACTGACATTACGGTCCTGATGCTGTACACGCCAACTTGGAAGTAAGCGGCGCAGGAGTTTTGAGTAGGTGTGAGTTTCTCTCTGTACTTCTGTAGGGTCCTTGAAACTGCCTCATTGGGGTAAGACCTACCAGGACTCATCGCTGCCTCTTGGCCCCCTGTCTGCTTCTGCCTCTGATTTTGGACTGCTCTCTGCACCAGCCTCTTCCTGCTCACTGAACCCTGTTACCTCTTCAGCTTCTGACACCTCCTCCTCTCCCTCTGACCACTCAGAGATGTCCCACCACCCCCTGGCTCTGAGTCATTTTCCCTTGGGGGTTCCCCAGCTGGTGCCTCCCACCACTCCTCTACATTCAGCCAGTCCATGACACCCAGTACGCCATAGTCTGCCTTGCTGTTTTGGGTCTCTTTCCTCCCTAGCCTGGTTAACACAAGGGCTTAAAACCACCCTATGACAATAAGCAATTTAATTTTGTACCAAGGACTAGAATCACAAAACAAACGAGAAACTGTGTTCATTCAGGTTTCAGCATTTATTTTTTGTAAGGATGGTGCAGGTTAGGATTAGTGATAAGGACATCATGCTAATGGGAGTAAAAAATTATTCTGAGAAGACACTATTTAAAGTAAGTTGCAACCCTTCTGCAAAAAACAAACAAACACCATATTCTTTTCTCCTGTGAAGTTTCTCTTAACAATCAGTGACTGTTTTATTACAAAATGCCAATGTGAAATGGGTTTACAAATTTAGTTCTGCTTTTAAAATTGCTGCAACACATACAGTTTTTAACCAGGAGGAGGAACCAAGAATTTTATTTCTAATGAAATAATCCAACTTGCCATTTAAACCAAAGTGGAAAATAGTGATTGTAAATGAAAATTTTACTGCTGTATGGAAACTGTGTTTAAGGTCTGTATACAGGTTTTGAACATGTTACCTACAAGGCAGTTCAAACCCCTTTAGATAAAACAAAGTGAACTTAAGTTAGATCGGGACAAGAAAACCTAGAGCCTGCAGGCAACATGATTTCATCAAGTTTGTAAATAAAGATGGAAGGAGCTCCTTAACATATTGTCCTCTGCTCTACAAATGGGAGGAAGTAGAGAAGCAAAGCTTCAATGTATAAGGATCAGAGCCATCTGTAAGATAAAAGGGAAGCTGTTAAGAATAAATGCCATTTTGGATGGTGTGCCTTACGACAGCCTGCTAGTCTGAGAAAAGAGATTTCTTTTAACAAGTGTTTGACTACTGTGAAAATTTGCTTCTAAAATACTCTATTTCTAGCACACTACTGCTTTGTATAATGCATCAGAACTCAAACCAACCTTCCCCTATACAGAAAACACAATCTTTCTACGGAACCAGTTCAAGGAAAATACAGGATGGCAGTTTTTCTTGCTTTATAAGATGTGGTTCCCATGCCTTTCATTACAGTTGCACTTCTGAAGAATTATCACATTATCACGCCTGTACTAAACCAGGTTTTCCACTCCTTACTATCACTTTAGTACAAAGAAAGTAACCAGTTACCATTTTACAGCTCAGCTTGTTTTCAGTGCCCTTATTCACATGTAACACCAAGCCAAACCATGACTTAGCACAACCAACAAATGTTCAGGCCCTTTTTCTCCACCCTCAGCATTTTGCTACACTTGGCGTGTCATCTAAACACACACGCTTGGGTTAGCTCTCCCACGCAAACCACAAGCTGTAAACCACAGGACAAACTTCTCAGCACCGTTTCTCTGGGGAGAGCTAAACCACGAGTCTAGGTTCAGACAACAATCTAAGACAGGCCATGGCTTAGGTCAGTGCAGCAGTAAAGCCACCAGGGACGAGCAGCGTGGCCACAATCCATAAGCCCGTGTTTGCTTGTTTGTGGTAATGCAGCTAGGCTCTGCATTAAGTGCAAACTGAGTCAGTGTGATGAGGATTTATAAGAATGTTGTATAAATGAAAACACACTGTTAAAATCGTTCAACCATATGAAAAAGTCCTTTGACTTCAAAGGAAGAAAACAAAAATGTTTTGCATTTTAAACACCATAGGAAAATATTGACCAGGCCCAGCAAGTGTTATATCCTAGCACAACCTGGCTACTCTATTTGTGGTGTTTCTTGGTGGCTTTTATTGTGCACAGAAATGTTTTAATTGCACAGCATCTTGGTATAATATTAATGAGATGGCATATAAAATGTTTAAAATACATCCCTAAAACCCTTTATCCAAGGGTAAAATATAAAGCTAAAGAATACTTTAATACATTGACTTACTAGGGTCTTTTATTTGGTAGTGATTAAGTACTGAAAGTGCTTCCATTGCATGAGTCTTGCATTCCCACGCCAGCAGACCAGAAAGCGTTTTGGCTGAAGCTGTCAAAACAAGAGTTTAAAATGTTTGCTTCACATCACCATCAGTAAGTTAGGTTTCTTTGAGAACTTAAATAGAATCAAATATTTACTTACGCTTTGGATCAAATACTTTGTGTTTGATAAAACGTAGAACTTTATGATCATCACACAGCTGGAACAATAAAGTGAAAATATGTTCATTAAACAGCAACAATCTAATTTTAGAGGATGTCATTTTGAGTTACAGCAACTGGTAATTTATGCGATAAGGAGGACACTTGGCACAAAATGAGTCGAGATATCAGGAACCCCATTAATTTTAAGAAAGTGATTATAGGGTAAAAATACTCTCACCAGAGAAGTGTTGCTCCATTGCCCAGAAATCCTACAGTCTCATGCTAAACCCTTGACAGAAACATCTTGCTGTCCAATTTTGAAAATTACAAGATATTCTACTTAAGATATTGAAACATTTTAGAGTCTAATCCATAGCATGGTTGATTTACTTACTTTTAAAACTACAGCAACCATGACAACAGTAGGGACTCTCCAGCCTGCAGCACTAATTAGTTCCAGCATGGGCCCCAATTCTGCCCACAAGGTCATTCCTTACAAGCTACACCCACCTGTCTCACACATGATGTCACACTATGAGACAAGGGAACAATCATGAGTTTAAAGTCAGCTCTCAACTGTTCCTTTGCAAGTGGCATTCCCTGTCAGCACCAATAAACTGTTTGGCACTGACCCAAGAGAACCTTCTGCAATAGGGAGCTCTGCACTGAATAATCTTTGGTGCACCAAGTGGTCAGTTTTGAAGTTGACTGCATTGAAACAGCTTGCTAAAGCAAGATTGTTTTCTTCATCTTAGCAAGCAGTTTCAAAACAGATGGCTTCAATTCAAACCAGCATGTACAAATGGATGTAGCAAGTCTCTTTGAAGGTGCATGGGAACTTGAAACAAGGTTGCTGTAACTGTCCCATCAGCTGATCAGTGGTTACACTGATCTCCTTTGAAAGCTGATAGGTATCATTTGATGTCATTATGTCGTATTATTGAGTGTAATATCTGCAAGATGCAATTTCCCACCCCTAACATAAAAAACGGAATCTGCTAAATTACATATAAAAGCTATGATTCCTGCAGCTACCTACCTTTACAAAGGTGTCTTCAGTTACACACAGCGGAACATTATGGTAATGCAACACACAAGATGGTGGCTGAATGATATTCTTGGAAGCTTGACCAGCATTAGTAAAGCGATTGTTCTTGCTCATTGTAAAATCTTTAGAGCTGCTTGTCCCATCTTTCAGCTCAAATAACTGACTAGGAATAACTGAATTCTGTTTGGACACACTATAAATAAAGAGTACATAATTAATAAAACTTTTTGCAGTAAAAAAGGTGTTATTTTTTTACAGAATTCTCAAAGCATAGTAACAAAATATGAACTCAGAGGGATAATCTATATTTTACTTGTCAAGTAGTGAAGTCAGTCATGCATTTATCAAGTTATGGCATTTATCAAGTTATGGAAGGAGATCAATGAAATATAGAAATATTTACATTACTTTTGTCCCTCGGCAATCTTCGCGGAGCTCTGGCCCAATGGTGGCCAGTGGCTTGAATTTAATTAATTTATAATGAATGATTTTAGAGTGTTGTTTGTGTTGTACTTTTGTATTGTTTTATTGTTGTTAGCCGCCCTGAGCCCAGCTTCGGCTGGGGAGGGCGGGATATAAATAAAATTTATTATTTATTATTATTATTAAAGTTTACTCTTTGCATATATGGACAGTATTCTTTAAATAAAACTTTATTCAGCAGCACTTTTAGTATCTTACACTGCTGAACCTCTTACACAATAATCAGATTGATAATTCAGGCACAGAGGGAGCAATAACCTTGTCCTTCTGCCAGCATGGGAGGACTTTCTTATTTGGCAGACTTTGGGGGGATTGACTGCTTTTAATGAAAGGGCTGGTGCTGTTTCCAATGTAATTATGTGTATGTTTTACTTAGATCTTCTATAGACAGTATTCTTTTAAAAAAATTTATTCAGCAGTATTTTAATATTTTACACTGCTGGACACATACATTATAGGTGTGCTTTAGTATTAGTACTAAGATGAAATGCACACATACCAAACATTAATTCTCTTCCCAAATAATGTGATATTGTTGAGATGCGTGACTGCTCTTTCAACAGCATATTCATCACCCATTTCCACTAAAGCTGTGCCTGGAATGCTCCTCATAAACTTCACCTGCAGGTTTAAAGAATGGTAAGTTAGGAAATTTTCGGTTTGGTTGGAATATGCATGACACTGTGTTCTCTTCACAGTAATCATGAATTATTCTTTAAATTTCATTGCCTAAACTTTTTTGTTTTTACCTTCTCAATATTTCCATACAAGCAGAACAAATTGAAGATTCTTGAGCAGTTCATCTTTTGCTGGTGCAGTCCAGTAACCATGACAACAGAACCTGAGGTGTTCCCCCCATACATGTAAGATGAGGAGGCCTGGGGAAGTGGGTAAGCAACAAGTTCTGGAGTATCCCGAGATGCCATTTGGGATCGGCTCGGTAGTGGTAACAGAGGACCACGCGATCCTAAAGAGAAAGTATTCTCTAGTGAATTTGGTTGGAAAAGTTTAATTGACCTGATATGAAGATTAAAGCTGCCAGTTTTCCAATAATTACTAATACATCTTAGCAATTAAGGTTTTGCTAGAATGAGCTATGCAGCTTTAGTATCAACTCCCAAAACATGGTCTATCTAGACAAGAATGTTAACTCACATCAACCAAAATATAATTCATACAATTTCCGCTTCCCCATGTGCCTCCAAGGAACAAGCTAACTTGAAATGATGTAGGGGCTGGAGCCAAGTGAGTTCGACTCAGAGCACACCAAATGAAATTAATCAGTTTAAGATAGTCATGTGCATTAATTTCAATGGGTCTAATCTGAGTACGACTAACAGTGGATAAATACCTAAAGCCACAAACCAGACTTAAGAATAAAGGACTGTATTGATTTCAGTGACCTTCAGCACATCTAACTGTTAGCTTGTGGTCTAAATGTGCGATTCAAAGTTTCAATCTGTTTTTAGAGGCGATTTTTGTGTGCAAAGTGAGAAGTATTAAGCAACATTTCATCTTTACTGTGACAAAGTTAACTGCAACTTGGAAAAAAATATTGTTTGCTCACAGAATGACAACTTGATTTATAGTGAGCCATGCAAAGTCTCTGGTTATTACCAAAATGTATTGGCATTTAAAAATAAAAAAATGAGATCATGAAAAACTGGTCATAAATGGATGTGCCATTTGGCACCAGGCATGAGAAAGCCTCCCTACCCAAGGGCCAAATTCCCTTATGGACAACCTTCTAAGGGCCACATGCCAGTCGTGGGCAGGGTCAGACGCAGCAGTGGGTGGAGCAACAAATATAAAATTTACCTTTGCACAATAGGCTTGTTTCTACACAGCCTCCCACACCTCTGTCAGCCTTCTAGCCAAGCAAGAGGCACCATCAGAGTTCAAAGACACATTCTAGGCAGACATAAACACTTAGGGCACAAAGCAGGGCCAATGAAGGGAGTGGCCTGGCAAGAGTTTTGGGGTCAAACAGAAAGGCCTGGAAAACAAAAGCGACCACCAGGCATGAGGTTCCCCACCCTGCGATAGGGCAAATGAGGGGAGACAGACAAATGTGGTGCCTGACTAATGTAGCAAGACTTTTTAAAAAGTGTTGGCCCTAGAGTGGTGGGGAAAGGATTTATACTACAGACTGCAGAATACATTAAGATGGCACCACAAGCAAAAAAATAGGAGGAAAATCTAGACATATACAACTATATTCACCATATAACCCGTTTTCAATATAACCCGTAACTGGAAGCCATATAACCTACCATAACCATCATGCCTAAATGAGGAGTGGTGCTCTCCCAGAAGAGCTTGCCTCTGACTGCCTTCCCCTCTATCTAAAGGAAAAAGAAAAGCATCATTAAACAATAGCAGCCCCCCTTAAAGATACTGGAGCGTATCAGTAAGCAACTGCAGGGAAGGGGTAATATTTTCTGGTTAAGAAGCTGGATCAGAGAAAGTGGCCAGCCAGATACTTCAACATTACTTTAAGATTTTAGTTTGGATACTTTAAACAACCTATTATAAGTTGATTTGCTCCAGCACAAAAACACAGTTGTAAGAAGCCAATATTAATGTTGGCTTGATAATATTTGTTTGAGAAGATTTGACACTATAAGCCTGAGAAGCCTGGACACAATACTATATAGACCAGAGGTTTTCAACTGTTTTGGGTCCACGGCTCTGTTGACCAACTACATTCTTTCTGCAGCACCCTACAGGGCTGAGAAGCCCACTTATGTCACCCCTTGCCTGCAGAGCTGGTAGTCCCTCACCCTTCCTTGTGGAGGGTTCCCTCAGCAAATCTTCCCTCATCGCTTCCTCCCTCTCCTTCGGAGTACTCTGGGCAGTCGCAGCTGCTGCCCCGATATCTGCCCCAAAGAGAGGTGTCTTCTCACACTGCCCCACAGGAGCCTGGGAAGCACCACTTAGCCAGCCCTAGAGGCACCATTCACCTGGGGGGCTTGTAGCCAGAGCTGCTGCAGCAAACAGCCATGCAAGCCTTTGGGCGGCAGAAATGTGAGATAGCATCAGGTGGGAAGGAAATAGGAACAGAGGCTAGTGTTGCCCGCAGCACCCCTGACCATCATTCAAACCACTGCCATAGAGTGTAAATTACCTATAACTCTCATAGAAACAAGTTGTAAATGCAGTACAATCAAAGGACAGTACCTGTATCTATTAGCTTCAACAGCAACACATTTTCAAAGTGGGTTTCTTTCAAGAAGTTTCAGCGTAATATAACAAAAAATTGTATTACATGGTTTCATAATCAGTAAACTGAAAAGCACCATATTTGTGTACATACATAATTACATCAACAACTGGAGAAGTGCTGAGAAGAATATACATTACTATTAATACAGTCTATGTTATACTTTCAATACTGAAAAATTAAAACTATTAAAAGCACTTTTAACAATGAAAATTTCTTTCAACAAGCCACATTTTATACTAGAATGTAAAGTTAACCAAGGGGTCAACAGTACTGGATGAAAGCAGTACACCAACCTAAAGTAATTATTTGCAATATGCAATTAAATATGTATTACAAAAAGAAACAGCAGTTAGCTTTAACATCCACTTCTTGCTTTCAGTAGACAATCAGAAGTTCCAATACCGCAACTGATTGTTAAGCAATGGGAAATGAAAAACATCCAGTTGAAGTAACATACAGTTCTATCTCAGTTTGGATAATGCACAATATTCCAAGTTTTGTTTCCAGTGTTTGAGACGTTTAAAACAACCAAGGAATTAGATAGTCATATAATATTTTGATTTTGATAGTGGGAAAGTAAAGAGAGATTGTGCAGAACACAAGCCCATTATTAGGAAGCAATTTCCACAGATTTCAGCATGTGCTATCCAAAATGGAAGTGCTATTCATCTTGCATACTAGCCACATCACCTAGCCCTTAAGTTACAGGGGACAGGATTTTTGTACAACGGAAGTAGCAAACATCAGTCACCAGAATTACATGTTTGAGTAGGCTGCAATGGCTGTCTTGAGCTTGAGAAATGAAAAATCGGGATGAAAACTGCCCAGTTCTAAAGATCAGTGGTTACCCTTGAAAACCAAGCTTTACCTTCTGACGATACAGTAGTTACGAAGCTAACAAACTACTTAGGAAAAGGTTGGGATGCAAAATGTAATTTTATATAAATACAGCCATCAGCTAAAATCTCCTGCTTTAAATCAACTGCCCTTGGGTTAAACACTAAACTTGGGCACATTTTCCTGTTTGAAGAAACCAGAACGGAAGTCTGTTTTATGAAGAGAATTCTCCCTGAATCTTGCATGTAAAGCAGCCCATCACAATGACACTTTTGTGTAGGCCACTCCTGTAAGAATGCCAAGAAAATCAGTTAAGTATTACATCTTTAGCTAATGAAGCTGCCCACTCCTTGTCAATCAGTATGCTGTACACAACATTAAAAATACTCAAGCATTTTCCGTGCTGCTTTATTAAGACTGTTGCAGGTTACAGATTTTGGAGAAAGAAGTAACTGTGTTTTCTTTCAGCACTTCTTGTCTACAGCAAGGATGACATATATGTGGCGCTCCAAATGTTGTTGGACTAAAACTCCCATCATCCCTGGCTAATGGCAATGCTAGGTGTAGCTGATGAGAGCTGGAGTCCAACACAATCTGCAGGGCTACAGATTTCCCATCTCTGCTCAAGGAAGAACATTGCTACAAAATGAACTCTAAATGGTAAATTCAGCTCTCTTCTTGCATGAAACACATGGGAAGGAACAAGGGAGCAACTCTACTTCAGTACAAGATAGAACAGTATGCTTATATCTTGTTCCACGGGTCCAAGGGAGCTTTACATTTCACATACACAGGCCACAATATAGAAGCCACTCTAGTACATGGCAACCCTGTTTGAAACTGAGAGCACTTTCCAAATCAATTTTTATTAAAGTTTTCACAATTCAAGAGAAGAATATCTAGAACAAATAGAATCAAAAAGTCTGGAAAGAGAGAAAGAGAACAGGAAAGAGAGAGAAAGGATAAAAGAGGGGAGAACGAAGAAAACAACATTTCTGCTTCTTTCAAAAGTAGTTTGTGATGTGACACTGAATTTGCTGATGAAATGGAAATAAAAAATTCCACCGGACATTGCCACACACTTGGGAGCACCTGTTTTGTTTGTTTTCCTTCAAGAAAATATTTCTCATTTCCCAATCTTTCATGTACTGAGGCAAGGCACAGTTTAAAATTACAGTCTGAACTACATGTTTGCTAATTCCTTGAATATGCATCTATATATTTTGGAAAATTATCCACTGAATTGCCCAAGGTAACTCAGTGACTTCCCAATTCGATAGTTTGAAGGAGGGGGAACGTGAGCTTTAATGTAACGTACTTCAGGTGGACAATCTGCTAACAATACTGCAGCCCCCTTATTAACCTTTTACAAACACTTAATTCTGCATGTCCAAGCCCTAACCTTTAAATAATACATTTTTACAAGCCAAAGCACTACCAGTAAAAACAACCTTTCAGCAATGATTAAAAGGAAAGTTGAAACCTTTACTATGTTTAAAATTTAGAAGATACTCTACCTTGGTAAGGTTAAGTTCCCACCTCCATGTTATAAATGCCTAGATTTTCAAAAGGTACATTACAGCAGATTATACACAAATCATTCAGTTACAAAGAACATTTACAGAAATCAAACTACATAGCAATTCCCTTTACATTTCCATGCAGGTTTTTTTTTACTGATGAAAACAATATTCCAACTAGCTTCTGCAATTAAAAATGCTCAGACATTTTAGACCTTGTGTCAAATATTGTGGGGCTTGTGGGGACTTGTGCAGTCCTTTAGAAAGCATTTACACTGGTAAAAAACCAGGAGAGAAACAAGAGTTTGGATCTTCCATTTTATGGTGTTTCATTCTACAACGGTAATTTTAAAGGGACATAAGATTGGAAACACATGCAAACTGGTTTAGAATGGGTACAGTCTACCATGGTATTTTCGTGCCATGCAAACCAGAAGTGCTGTAAGTGGTCCTCCTTGATATGCTTGTGGTGATGGTGCATGCAGTATGCAGTCAAGGTGAGTTGCAAGTCTGAGGTTTTTCAGAGGGCCCTGTTGATGATGCCGATGTGGTGCATGATGAAGTGTAGAGTCAGTCTGCTGGAGTCCTCTATCCTTCTTAATGCCTTGTCCAACAAGTGAGGAAAATCCTTCCCGTGGAGAAGCAGTGTGCAAGTTTGTAGTTTGTAAGGAAAGTCTGCATCAGTGTCCTCTCCTCCAAAGAGTGAGAGCTGCTTGGAGAAATGCAAGTCCTTGTACTGCAAACATGCTTGTATGTGTGGGCTCCTTGTTAAATAGCTCAATAGGAACCAGCAGGGGGCAATAATGTTGAGTTATTCTTTTCCAGGATTACAGGTCAGGAGGCCTATTACAAGAGCTGCATCAGAAATACCTGGCTTGAAGTGACTAACACATTAGACAAGCTAACTGCATATATTTACATATTTAAATGCACATTTAGTATAATTACCAAAATACTTACCTCCTCTGCCCAAATATGGTTTTGTATAGTCCCAACTACAATTGTCATTTCGAATGACATTAAGTTGAGTTGACTGTTAAAATATAAACAAACAGGAAGTCTTAATCATTGCTTTCCTCCCAAAATAGTTTAGCCGCTGAAGAAAGTATGATCATTACCTTTGCATATTCTATTTTTAGTGTACAACATCCTGCATATATATCTGCTCCGTTGAGTGCTGCTTTTGCCTTCTGAGCACAGAGAACCGATTTGAACTTGATTTATGTTAAGGATTGTTGTTTAAAACAATGTCTCCACACACACTCCCAAAATAGCCTCAAGTCATGCTAATTTAGACCACAACACAGTAGATCTAGAAATTACTCAAGGGCTCTTTATTTAACATGCGGTTACAAATGCAACAACACCAATTTTATGTATGAATGAATGACTAATACCATAGTCAGCATGGCCAGTGATGAGGCATGACTGGAGCAATACTCAAACACTATCTAGAGAACCACAAGCTCCCCATCCCCAATTTAGGTACTGCTCTCAGCATGGGAAAGAATTCTACTCATGAGGTAGAAAAGAATGGGATGGCTCCTAGTGATGAATGGCAAGAAACACAGGATAGCCATTCAAAATGCTTTCCACAGCTGGAAAGAACAGCTGACCACAGGTGTAACTGGGATGCTCCCTCTGGCCTGCAGGAGCTACCATGTTGCTATATAAACAGCGGCTGTGAAACAGGAAGTAGGCCAGAGGTTGGATGTTGTGCAGAGATGAGTTCAGTGATTCCCCAGCACAGAGTTGCTTGTTTGCCTTCTTCTCCTCTCTCTCTCCCCCTGCCCTACTACCCCATCAAGAGATAGTAAAAATTCCCTTGCTTTATCCCTCTCCCTTCTCTTTCCTGCCAGGAATCCTTCCTGCAACCAGCAACTCCCCACACATTGCGGCATCCTTGTTTTTGGATCTGTTTGGTTGCTTTAAATACAGGCAACTTTCAATTTGTGCATGTTCAAGGCATGTGTGACTGACTGCACCTGCAATGTTTGACACCAGAAGAGGAAAGAATGGCAGCAGGGTGAGGGTAAGGCAAGCTTACGAGCGCAATGACCCTGAGCATAACCCTCATGCAAATGGGGGGCTGCCTGTGTTTAATTAAATATATTAATTGTGCATATTAAGTAATATTTATTGCAAACTCTAATATATGATACGGAAATTTAAATCACTGTGTGGTCCCCAGGTTCTGTGTCAAAGTACTCTTGTGGCCCACTTGGTCTGAGAGGTTAGACTGCCCTGCCCTAGAACATAATCTACACACACAGACACAAAGTGATACAAAAAGGATATTCAACCAGGGCTTGTATTGCGTTCTTCTTGAATATGACAATACGTTTTACTTTCCCCACAGGGTTGCACACTGTATACAAAACATCCTACAGAAGAATGAGGGAAATAGTCAGAGATTTGAAGATTTACCTTACAAATACTATTCAAAATTTTATTAGCACACACAAACAAAATAACCCCCATTTAAAGTTTGGATTTAGTTTCTGAGAGAAAGTCTCTTGTGTACTATGTAGTTATGTAATGATGAGAGAAAAGGGGACAAACATTCTAAAGTTTATCCATGAAACAAGGCAATTCAAAGCAGTAAGCCTAAATTCAGTTTTATCTCTATGCAGTCAGATATCTAATAAGACTGCCAAAATTTTAGTGCTCCTAAACAAATTTTAACTTGTCTTATACCATTTATAAATTGGGAATACACAGAATCAAAACAATAATTTCAAAAACCTCAAAGTATGCAAGAAAAATGAAAGAAGACGACTCACTCAAATGCACTTGCTAAAACCCAAGGTCTTAAAACACAAGGATTTTACCTTATGTAGCTAATAGGATGCACTAAGGTTAGGTAAAGTTATGCTTAAGAGTAAGACGTACCACTGTAATTGGATATAGAGGGTTCTGAATTGATAAGAGAAGAACTTTGTTCCCACCAGAGACACTGTTTGTGTTTTCCGGACGAGTAATTCTTTTGCTTGTAGAGTAATTGAAAAATGCTTGTTGCCCAGCTATATATAATGGTTCACTTAATGCAAATGTCACACATTTTTTGGCACTTTCAATATCCTCAAATTCTACCAAAGCCTGGCGTTTAAATGATATCATCATCACATAACTGCAGGAAGAACAATAAAACCATTAATGAGCTCTAATTATTTAAGGCCATCAATTGTAAATCATAAGTGAAATTTGATCTTAAAAGACTTTACAATAAAAATTATTATTGTAAACTCAAAAAAAATCTACTAACTTTCTTAAAGTCAATAGGATATTTGTTGAAATCTAGAGCAAATGTGTCTATGTGACCAAGGGCTTAGTTTGGAGCAAAGAAGTGACGTCAGTCATACCTCATCTTTCAACTGTAAAGCAAAATGCAAAGTTATGAGGATAAAATTATGAATATGTAATGTAGAAAAACAGAACCAGGCTGCTCTCTTACCCAGCTTCCATATGTAGACAAGCAGAACGATCTGCCTCAAAATTAACTTTTGAAGGATTTGGTACTTCCAATGCTTCAATCAGGGGCAGATATACTATGAAACTAATGAAGCTTAAGTTCCATTGTCCTTATTCTCGAAGGAGCCTCAAAAGTGACCTTAGTCCACATCATTTTTTAAAAATGGGTCTAGTAGACCTAATTTGAGTTGCACAACTTAAACTGATTAATTTTTGTTGAATATTATTTCAACAATCCCAAAGTTTGAGAGTCGGTAGCACAGATGATGTAGTGGTGTGATGTTCCGTCATAGAACAACACATTTGAATAAAATAAGAATGGTTACCCAGACTCCATTGCTGGTTGCAAAGGGGCCCCCATAACTGTCAAGCTTCAGGACTCCCAAAATGTAGGTCCACCACTGGCTTCCGTTTAGTAGTACCAGTATAAGCCTTGAAGAGGTCTTTTAAAAATACATTACAAAGCTTGTTGTGAGTCACCCAAGATCTAATATATAGTAAACATACCATATGGTTCCAAATTTTTCAAGCACCTCCACAACATCCGCCTCCACAACTGATTCACAGAGCCCTCGGACATGGACCACAGGAGAAACAGGAACTTTGTGAAAACTTCCACCAGCATTCTAGGAAATGAAAGCGACAGACTTTATTTTTCAGATCTAAATCTATCAAAAACAATATTATAGATGATTAACTGACAAAGTAATTTGAAGGCCCCTTTTGAAAGGGGAATGAAAGATGAAGTTGTATATACAACACAATTCAAAGTTGTTAGGACAAACTGCCTTCAGAAAAATGAAAAATGGAGGAGCACACCTCCCTCTTCCCATTGTTTTATTAGAGGAAATCGAGAAATTTTGCCTCCTGCACAATAAATCCTTTGATGTGTAAAAGCGGACCTACGTATCCTCAATCGGCTGGTGGCAAAGCCAGGTGCATCTGACAAAGTGGTCTCACCGGCTCACTAAAAACTTCATCCGCAAGTGCAGAGGACTTGAGCTAGATGATCCTCATGGTCCCTTCCAACTCTACAATTCCACGATTTTCTTTGCTGTTGTTTAGTCGTTTAGTTGTGTCCAACTCTTCGTGACCCCATGGACAAGAGCACACCAGGCACTCCTGTCTTCCACTGCCTCCCGCAGTTTGGTCAAACTCATGCTGGTAGCTTCGAGAACACTATCCAACCATCTCGTCTTCTGTCGTCCCCTTCTCCTTGTGCCCTCCATCTTTCCCAACATCAGGGTCTTTTCCAGGGAGTCTTCTCTTCTCATGAGGGAGCCAAAGTATTAGACCCTCAGCTTCAGGATCTGTCCCTCCAGTGAGCACTCAGGGCTGATTTCCTTCAGAATGGAGAGGTTTGATCTTCTTGCAGTCCATGGGACTCTCAAGAGTCTCCTCCAGCACCATAATTCAAAAACATCAATTCTTCAGCGATCAGCCTTCTTTATGGTCCAGCTCTCACTTCCATACATCACTATTGGGAAAACCATAGATTTAACTATATGGACCTTTGTTGGCAAGGTGGTGTCTCTGCTTTTTAAGATGCTGTCTAAGTTTGTCATTGCTTTTCTTCCAAGAAGCAGGCATCTTTTAATTTCGTGGCTGTTGTCACCATCTGCAGTGATCATGGAGCCCAAGAAAGTAAAATCTCTCACTGATTTTCTTTACATACATGTAAATAAAAAACCTCTCACACCTTAAGATGCTGTTTCCTGTTACAGACTAATCCGTCTGAAACATGCTCAGTCCTCTTCCCACATGCAGGCTTATTATTATTATTACTGTATTGTTGTTAGTATTCATTAAATTTCTATACCACCCGTCACCCGAGGATCATAAGGCGGTTTACAATATAAAAACACGTAGATGCGTGACATCCCTAACGAACAAAACTTTGTGGAAATACTAGGATTCAACTTGTGTATTGAGAAGATGGGGAGAAACGGAAGCGTTAAGGTCCCGATGCTACTACACACGCCGACCTGGCAGTTGCCGCACCTGGCAACGGGGTGCTGTTGCGCGTCTTCTCTACCCGCCGTTCACTTCCGGCGAACACTGCGAAGGGCGAGGATTCTAAGAGAGGCAGGCCCTCCTTACCCCTCCAGAGCAGTCCCCGGTGCGAGAGGCGGCCTGCTCGCGGCTCTCGCCCTCCGCAGCGGCGGCAGCGGCGCTGGGCTTCAGCCGCTTGGTCAGGCTCTCGTAGGCGCCGCCCTCCTCCTCCTGCTCCTGCCCAAAAGACGGCGCAGACATGGCGACGGCGGCCTAGCGAAGTGCGGGTGAGGAGGATACTGGACACTCGGGGCTCCGCAACCGGCGCGCGAGCCGGGAGTCAGGCGAAGAGACCGACGAGGATGCTCTGGACCACTTCACCTCACAGCAGCGAAGGATCGGGAAGTACAGCGCAGCCCCTTGTGTGTGGAAAGCTCCGTGATTGGCTAACGGAGAAGCGTCTCAGAAGTTCAGGGACACGCGGGTGGGCAAATGGGACGCCCGTCACCGTTAGATAAACCCTCCGCTCCTCCCCGCCTTCTATTGCTCTCTCGTCCCCGCCTCCCCTTCCAGAGCCTGCCGCTAGAGCCGTTTATTGTTTATTATTCGACGGAAGAGGAAAGACGCGCGCGCGCGACCTCGCCGTTACCAAGGCCAACGGTCACCAGCGCGCGCGCCGCGGGGAGGGGAGGTTTTGTGGCAAAGGGCGGTTCTCGCCAAAGCGGCCTGGAAGAAACGATAAAAGCGAATCCCTCTGGCTGACTGATTGATTTAAATAGATCACGCTGGCTGATTAATTTGTTTAAATAAATGTAATTTATTTTTGGAAAAGGATTGAGAAAGTTGGAATGTCAGCCACGGGATGGACCTTTAACCAGAGAACGTACAGTAACCAAGCCTTGAGAGTCCCATGGACTGCAAGAAGATCAAACCTATCCATTCTGAAGGAAATCAGCCCTGAGTGCTCACTGGAAGGACAGATCCTGAAGCTGAGGCTCCAATACTTTGGCTACTTCATGAGAAGAGAAGACTCCCTGGAAAAGACCCTGATGTTGGGAAAGATGGAGGGCACAAGGAGAAGGGGACGAAAGAGGACGAGATGGTTGGACAGAGTTCTCGAAGCTAACAGCATGCGTTTGACCAAACTGTGGGAGGCAGTGGAAGACAGGAGTGCCTGGTGTGCTCTCGTCCAGGGGGTCACGAAGAGTCGGACATGACTAAACGACTAAACAACAACAACCAAGCCTAGTTCTGCTCAAATAATTCTATTCTATCGAAGTAAATGGAAGAAAGCCTACCCTCAGCGATGGCCAGTGTATTCTCCCACAAAAGGAAAAGTCTACTGTTTGGTGTACAAACTTTTCTCTAGCCAAATGACCTCAATTACAACTTCAGCTGCTACTGGATTCAGCGTTTTGCATCGTGCTTACCTTGTTCAAATGCACAGAAACTCGTAAAAACTATAGCAGCTCTACACTAACATATTTAACAAGAAAGCATGGTCAAACACTCACATCCAAACACAAAGAGCAAATTAAAGCAGAGCAGCATTATTAGAGAGCTATTGCAGTGAATTTTCTTCTGGCAGAAAGTTGCTTGGCAATTAGGGGAGATGATGAAACATTTGGTTCACCAAACAATGGTAGCTTTCTTGCATTGCTTGAATTAATTGCCAAATTTGATCCTTTCCTGTGTGCTCACATAAATTAGTATGAAGGTAAAGGTCAGCCATTGTACTTATCCAAAACCATATGCGAATAAGTTATCCAGTTGATGGCTAATACAGTTAAAGATACTGAGCGACACCAAACAAACAGGTTCATTTATCATGCGGCGCATGTCTGGATGCAGAGAATACTTTTGCCACAATAAAAGCTGTATTGTGTTTTTTTTCTCAGCTTCTACAAAAAGATGAGCGGTGCTAAAAAAAACCCCTTACTTCTTGAGTCAAAAGTTCCTAAGCATTTATCAGGCACAAGATGGGAGGCTCTTGCCAAAACTACTGCAGCTTCTAGCAAAAGTTATGCTTACAGTTGTTGAAGCCCTTAGTCATATTTCCTGTGATGAAACTGAAAATGGAGATAATGGACAACAGACTGAAAATCTTCTGCAGAAAATGCAGATGAATTTACTCTGTTACTCTGAATTTACAAACAGGTATACATGTATCCCTTGGTCCACTGAAAATAAAGTGGCTAGGTTGCATTCATGTGGGGAGATCGAGATTGCTCACTGAAACATCAGTACAGACATGGCAGTGTTTTTTTCTGCTTTTAGAGGCAGGGCAAAAGAGCTTCCACACCATCCATGGCTGGATGTATAACAGACATTTTTTTACTTAACATATTTTCTGCTGTGAGAGGAAATTGGATTAAATGCTTTAAAAAGAGGCTGGCCTTTTTGTTGAGGACTATGTCTTGTGGATAGTGTGAAAAACTTGTATTTCATGAGAAACACTGATTATACAATCAATCTCCATGACTGGAAACACACTATTAGGATTGTGAATCCTGAATGAATGTCTGCTATATGAATGTTTCTGATTACTAATGAAAGCCCTGTGCAGAAAGAAGGCCCTGGTTCAGTCCCTGGCATTAGCAGCATGAGCTGCGAGTGTCCTGTCCAAAACGTTGGGTTCCTACATGCAATTCATTAGAATTTGATTTGGAGTGCTTTTTGGAAGATATTCTTAGTAACTCTCAGTTAATAAGTCATATCCCTTTGTAATTTTAAGTGGGTTGTTTCTAATGGTATTTAGACCAGTTTTATATCATTTTCTTTTTCTGAGATGTGTTATGCAAGTGGTTTTGGTTTTGCATATGGTTTCCACTTCATTACCCTCCAGTTAGTAAGGAAACCCATGTGCTCACGTGCAACCACACAATTGCTCAAGTGATACCTGCCCAAAAGCCAGATCACAAGGGGGGGGGGGGGAGCTAAAGCAACCTTGATAATTACTTGAGACCGCCAAATCTCAAATAGGTATGTATTAGTAAGTATTATATACTTGCCTATTGTTATCATAGTTCCATTGTCTCAGTTCTTAGCTTAAAAGGTAAAGGTTAAAGGGACCCCTGACCGTTAGGGCCAGTCGCGAACGACTCTAGGGTTGCGGTGCTCATCTCGCTTTACTGGCCGAGGGAGCCGGCGTACAGCTTCCGGGTCATGTAGCCAGCATGACTAAGCTGCTTCTGGCGTAACCAGAGCAGTGCACGGAAACACCGTTTACCTTCCTACCGCAGGGGTACCTATTTATCTACTTGCACTTTGACGTGCTTTCGAACTGCTAGGTTGGCAGGAGCAGGGACCGATCAACGGTCCACAAAACTCCCTGTTCAATCTCACTGGCATCCATCTTCAGTATGAGCAATTTCTCATTACTGTGGTCACGGTCAGGTTGATTGCCACATAGATAGAAGCTACACGGTACTGCTGACAGCAACTGCTTTCAAAAATACTGGTTTTTCTATTTTGATTTCACAAGAATCCCTTTTGCATGTTTCATCTCTGATCATCTCTGTCCCAGTGGAGAAGTTATTAATACATCAAAAGGGACGACCAGCTCACACATGAACTTGCACTATGCCAGGCTCTCTCTCACATCTGGATCCAACCTTAAAATGTATTTTTTTAAAAAAAGCAATTACTGGCAAGTAACTGGCCCTCCAGCTGTTGCGGAACTTTCAACTCCCAGCAGCCCCAACAAGTATGTCCAATGCCCAGAGATGATTGGAGTTGTAGATCAGCGAACATCTGATCTTTGAGTAGAAGAAGGGCTTTATCAATCAATCAATCAATCAATCAATCAATCAAATGGGATACAATATGGAAACTTGTCTTTCTTTCTCCTTCCACAGCTAATAGGAGCTTCAGGAAGAGGTAGGTCTGCCATACGTCCATAATTTCCTGAACATAGCTGGGATTTGGCAGTCGGAAACAGTGTCTGGGCGGAAATCACTGAAATGTCCAGATATATCCAGATGTATGGCAGCCCATATTGGAAGTGTAGATTTTGACAAATTTCCTTTAAAAATAGCTCAAAAAAGTCTTTGAGATTTTGCAAGAAAAGCTCAACAACTTAAGAGTCTGGACTTTTACTTTTTGAAATATAGCAGGCCGAGGAGGAGGGAAATTTAAGTCAAAATGGGAGTGGGGAGAAGAGGTTAAAAATCCATTCCCCAGTGCCAGAATTCCAATCTGAAAGAGGAAGGAACTTTTGGAAGATCTAACCACAGATCTGGTTTGGTTTTTTCCTAGCAAATTTCAAACCGCCTCTCTCTATTAACACTTAGCAACTCTGAATCATCAGGGCCTACCTACACATTACTTTAAATACATTGCTTGATGTGAGTGATAACAGGGTTTTTTGTTTTTTGTTTAAATCAAGTAGCAGTGAGGGTGATCTGGAACACGACTACAGCACAAGAACGGGAGTTTTATCCCTTTCTTCTCCCACCACTATTCTTGGGGGGGAAATACACCTGGCTGCGATAGCAGGATTCCAGGAAGCATGGGATAAAGAGCTTTGCATCCTCCGCAAGCTTTCCTGAAAGTAGTAGGTTGTTTGTTGCATACACACCATGCATTTAAAGCACATAGCTCCCCCCCCCTAAGAATCCTGGGAACTGTAGCTTAGATCCCACAGAGCTACAATTCCTAGCACTTTTAGCAGACTACAGCTACCAAAATTCTTTGGGGGAAAATAGTGTTTTAAATGTGTAGGGTGCATACAGTCTAGCTGCTGACTTCATATTTTGGTGCCCCCCCCAACATGCTAACTAATATAAAAAAAACCCCTGTAAATAAAAAAGCAAATCAGAAAAGGCCCATGCGTACAATATTCAATTTTATTCTAGTATTTTGCTTGTACATAATTTTTTTTAATTCAGAGAAACTTCTTTTTTTAAAAAAATGCCATCCCTACCTGCAGTTTGCTGTGGTAGAGCAGGTTTTACTGACTGTGCAGATCAGCTCTAAACTGTAGTTGTGCACAGGCTTCTTACATTTCAGTTTATCTGAGTTCTGAAACCTTGAACATATCCATATAAGGAGAAGGGTAGGAAACAGCATGAATAAGTTTATTATCATCTTCGATCGGAAGCTGTGCAGTTAAAGCCTTTCTAAAAGGAATCAAAGGAATGGATTAGAACATTAAGGTTTGGGGCAGTAGCGTAGCAAGGCAGGGGCAAGGGGGCAGGCCATACCTGGCATGGGGGGGCTTGTAGGGTGGAATGGGGGGCTGTAGGGCAGCACGGTGGCTGCTGGGTATCGGGGGGCTGCTGAGCAGAAGAGGTTTCTGGACAGGGCGGTGGATCCCCTAACAGATAGCTCAACAATTTTGGGTGATCCCCTAAGAAAAAGCTCTGCCCCAGGCATTGGCAGGGGTTGCTAAGCCACTGGTTTGAGGTTTTAGAAAATCAACATAAACCCTTTGCCATATCATACTGTATATCAAAAGCTTATGCCACACAACATAGATGCTAACCAACAAAATTGCTTTAACTTTCAACTGTAGGTGATAAAACAGAGGACAAGCCAATGAGTAAATAAGTCTTTTTTTGTTAGATGGATCTTAAACCTCTGATGCCTTGTGGGACATCTTTGGAGAAGAAAAGGCTAAGAAGTAAATCCAACACAAATTTAGAGTAGGGTCCTTAAGACGGTTGGATGGTGCTTTGTATGCCTCCTTCCAGTAACTCCTGCAGCCAAGCTGGTGTCAAACAGTTTGTGCTTTCCTTTGGACCATATTGGTAACATGGGCATAGCCAGGATTTTTGTTGGGGGAGGCAGGCTTTTGTTAGGGGGACAGAACCTCAGATTTGTATTGATTTTCATTTGTTTAGGGGTGCAGCTGCCCCCACTCCTTGGCTACGCCCATGATCAGTAAGGCCAAGAGTGGTGGTGGTGAAGAAACCAGAATATTGGTCTGTAGACACTGTTGTTTCATACCTTACTTTTGGCTTATGTGGGAAAGTCAGCTGGGTGCACTGAGGTTCTGGCTTCAACCTTTTCCATACCAAAATATGGAGCCTGTGGAAAAGTCATGAGGGCTCTGTTTTGGTCCTGCAAATTCAGTGTCCAGGGCCAACTCTTAAACTTTTGTGGGTTTGTAGAAAAGAAACCTGCAGTGTAGATCCCAGGATTCTCCATCCTCCTAGCAGGAGATTTCACCCTCCCATGATCACTCATTTAGTGGTCTTCAGTTCTACAACTTGATCTCCCAGTGCTCTCCATTGCACCCAGGCAACAGATTTCCTTGATTGCATGAGCATGCTACTAGTGTAGATTCTTCAAGCAGTCATGGGCAACTGCTCAACTTTGCCAAGTAATGGCACTGTCCATGGTACTGCCCTGCAATGTTGTCCCCCAGCCTACAGAAACCCACCACTCCATAACATATATTGTGCTCTCCCTCTCTACTCTTTTCTAGGATGGTTGGCCACTTCATCCCTCAGTAGCCTTCTTAAAAGAGCAGGAACAATATTGCTTAGACTTCCAGCTCCACTGTGTTCTGCTCAGCCATCTTAGACCCCTGATTTGCTGTCTCTGTAGTGCTCTTGACTACTGAGAAGAAGAAGAAGAAGAAGAAGAAGAAGAAGAAGAAGAAGAAGAAGAAGAGTAGTAGTAGTAGTAGTAGTAGTAGTAGTAGTTTGGATTTGATATCCCGCTTTATCACTACCCTAAGGAGTCTCAAAGCGGCTAACAATCTCCTTTCCCTTCCTCTCTCACAACAAACACTCTGTGAGATGAGTGGGGCTGAGAGACTTCAGAGAAGTGTGACTGGCCCAAGGTCACCCAGCAGCTGCATGTGGAGGAGTGGGGAAGCGAACCCGGTTCCCCAGAATACGAGTCTACTGCTCTTAACCACTACACCACACTGGCTCTCCACTGGTGAGTCCACCTATTGCTCAGAAGAAAGCCATATCACAACCATACCATCACAGGCTGGCAGTAGCTTTTTTTATGGACTCTGACCTTGTAAACGAAAGCTCCCTTCAGAGGCTCTGTTAACTTCCTGCGGTTGCTTTCTTCACAGGATTGCTAAACAGAGGTTGTCAGATATCTGGCAGGCTGCAACACATGGCTGCTGCTGCTGCTGTTTAGTTGCCATGTTGGATTCCAGCTAAGGTAAGGCTGACTAGACCAAAGCACTACTGCATGCACTGTCTGGGCTAGGGCATGTTCTTCTGATAAGACTATTTGATCAATGAGTGCTGCAATGTGGCAGGAGAAAACCACAAGCCATTTTTCAAAATAAGATACAGTGATCTCTGAGCAGTGTGAGAATTCAAGGGCTCCAGGCACTTACCCAAGGTTCATCTTTCCTTCAGAAATTAGGCACAGCAGAGACTGTGGTGTCTTTATGATATGTGGCTTTATCACACATATACAAACTGAACCTAGGTGGAGGGATTGTAGAGCATTCACATCCTATGAGGGTCTGGTTTCCCCCTCAAGGGCAGCAAAGGGCAGCATTGGAGTCAAAGGACAGCAAAAAGCCATTCTCCATGTCTCTTATTTCCAGTCTGTCATCTCCAGCTCACATGGATTCTTACCCGTTCTTCTTCTCACTGGTAACTAAGGACCTCCTCCAGCCTTTGTCATTCAGAGTTGAAACCCTAAACCTGACCTTTGTCTGCTACCGTTGACCTCTGCTCCTCACTCAGAGCAGGGAGAAGACGTCACCCCTCTGTTGGTGGGCAATATTTGCATTGCCAATTATTCTTAATGGCCCAGTACAGTGGTACCTTGGGTTAAGTACCTAATTCGTTCCAGGGGTCCGTACTTAACCTGAAACTGTTCTTAACCTGAAGCACTACTTTAGCTAATGGGGCCTCCTGCTGCTGCTGCACCGCCGGCGCACGATTTCTGTTCTCATCCTGAAGCAAAGTTCTTAACCTGAAGCACTATTTCTGGGTTAGCGGAGCCTGTAACTTGAAGCGTATGTAACCTGAAGCATATGTAACCCGAGGTACCACTGTACTCTGCTTTCTTTGTTTCTTGCTCATGGCTCATCTTCTCCCAGGCGACTTTCTGAGCATCAAAAACTAGTTTGGCCTGTCTTTTTGACACTGCCAGATTAAGTGTCTGGCAGCTTCCTTTAATATTCCAAGCACTGATTTATTCCTAACATTTACTAAATCTAAGGATTTAGGGGGATCTGCCCCCTTCCACAAACTCATAACACATTTGGTGGGGGATCTAGCCCATCCACAAACTCATAACAATACATAATTCCGGCCAACCACATACCTCAGCTTCCTGCACGGCTTCCTATACTTCTCCCTGAGGGGAATTTATGGGTACTAGATTGCAGAAGTGTCTGCTGTGGTAACCACCATAAGTAAAGGAAACTGCAATGCAGATGAGAAAGAAAAAGAGAGAATATGATCGATTTGGTATCATTTGCTGCGACAGAAAGTTCAGTTAGACCAGAGTTTGGTGATGCAGAAAAGCGGAATCCCACCAGAATTGTGTAGCTCAGAGAGTGCTGGGCTGGAGACGGGTACAGCTAACCAGAGATGGGGTGGAGATAGCATTTTGTGAGGGGGAAAAGAAAAGCAGTTGAGAATTTGGTTCCTGGCGTTCAGCTGAATAGCCTCTGTTAGCCTCTGAGCTGTGTCTGGTGCCAGATTTATGTATAAGCTTAACAAGCTATAGCTTAGGATCCCACTCTCTTGGCCCCCCCCCCCATTTCACTATTAATATCCTTCTTCTTAATTGTATTTCAGATCAACAATTACTTTGATAAAATACATATTTTGTTATGTACAAATGGCTTTAGATACCTATTAGGTCCATAAATTACCATACAGCATATATTCAACATAAAAAAACAGTGACAATTTGTTGTTGACAGAGGACAGCTGGACATATAAAGGGCCCCATTACCTTCAGTAGCTTAGGGCCTCATCAAACCTAAATCTGGCCCTGGCTGTGTGTGTAATTCACCCTGAGGAAAATACAGCCAGAGAAGGAAGTCTCTGAGCTGGGAGAAGACTGAAGGATAGCGATTAGGGTCTTTTATGAGTATACAGACAAATGGGAACTTGGAGGCTGAAGCTGAGAAAGGAGAAGTGGAGTTGTGAGGGAAAACCCTACTTGGGTCTCAGTTCAGTAAAAAGGGGATATATATATCTCCTGGTGAGAGGAGGACAATCCCAAACCACTTAGGAGAGTGGTATGGTGATTCCATTGGTCTGGTATACAGTATTACCTTGGATCTCGAACGCCTTGGCTTCCAAACAAATTGGCTCCCAAACGATCAAAACCTGGAAGTGAGTTTGTAAACGTTCTTTGGAACCCGGACGCCCAACGGGGCTTCCGATTGGCTGCAGGAGCTTCCTGCAGCCAATCAGAAGCCACACCTTGGTTTTCGAACGTTTTGGAAGTCAAACAGGCTTCCAGAACGGATTCCGTTTGACTTCCAAGGCACGATTGTACTGATAGAAATTAATATATACTTAAGTTGACTGTTTCTTGAAAGAATTCCATCTGCTGACACATCCTGTGTTTTACCAACTTTGTTGTAAAATAAAAACATTTTCCCCGTTTAACTTCCCTAAGTCTCCTAGTACTAGAGTTAGAGGGGGTCACGCCTTATTTGAGATAGGGTGAAGCAAGGCAAATGACCTCTATAAAGGTCTGCTGCTCAAAACCCAACAGAAATATGTGCAAGTTACAGAAAAAATGTATTGAACTTTTAATCACATGGTGGATAAATGTAAGGTCTTGAGTAGGAGAAAAGATAGACAATCACATTAAGAGGATGACCCGGAGAGCATTTAGGAACTTTGCTTGAAAATCATTTTGCTTGTTTAAAAGTTGGGCCTCTTTGTGATAAACAAATTCTTTAAACGTGAAAAATATTGAAACAAAAAAGATGGAAGTGAAATCCCTACCTGACCACCAGTTGACCAGAACTTCCTTAACAATGGTAGGTAAACACTGAGGAAGGCACACTCCCAGGCTACAAAAGTCTTGCAAAATAATCTGCTAATATTTCTACTTAAAAGTAAAGGGACCCCTGACGATTAGGTCCAGTTGTGGCCAACTCTGGGGTTGCAGCGCTCATCTTTCAAGACCAGTGTTATGTGGTCTTGGCAGCCGCTCCCAGGCACCAGTCTAGCTGCTACATTCTGGATTAGTTGTAGTTTCCGCGTCACCTTAAAAGCCCCACAAAGAGCGCATTGCAGTAGTCCAAGTGAGAGATAACTAGAGCATGCACCACTCAGGCGAGACAGTCTGCGGGCAGATAGGGTCTCAGCCTGCATACCAGATGGAGCCGGTAAACAGCTGCCCTGGACGCAGAATTGACCTGTGCCTCCATGGACAGCTGTGAGTCCAAAATGACTCCCAGGCTGTGCATCTGGTCCTTCAGGGGCACAGTTACCCCCCATTCAGGACCAGGGAGTCCTCCACACCTGCCTGCTTCCTGTTCCCCAAAAACAGTACTTCTGTCTTGTCAGGATTCAACCTCAATCTGTTAGCCACCATCCATCCTCCAACCACCTCCACTCACACAGGACCTTCACCAGCTTCACTGGTTCTGATTTGAAAGAGAGGTAGAGGTATCATCCGCATAGTGATGAACACCCAGCCCAAACACCCTGATTAGCTCTTCCAGCGGCTGCATGTAGATTTTGAAAAGCATGGGAGACAGGACAGAACCCTGAGGCACCCCACAAGTGAGAGCCCAGGGGTCTGAACACTCATCCCCCCCCCACTTTCTGAATACGGCCCAGGAGGAAAGAGCAGAACCACTGTATAGCAGTGCCCTCAGCTCCCAGCCCCTTTAGACAGTCCAGAAGGATGTTATGGTTGATGGTATCAAAAGCCACTGAGAGATCCAGCAGAACTAGGAAACAGCAATTTACATCTCCAACATGGATGTGTGAATCAACTACATATAAGGTTGACTCTTTGATGGGCAAGGTGTTCAGAATGTGTGCTGATTGGTCTGAATTGTATGGCTGGTTAAGAGTTGTTAACATCCCAGTCAACAAAACACTACCAAACTCTTCCTCTATTGTAAAAAAATAATATATTCTTTTTCTGTCACCAAAAATCCTGCCAGAGTTTAGTCTCAGGCTACATGCATGTTAGCCACTTAAACTGCAGTGAGGTTGTTCTTCCTCTTCAAGTTACTTTCATATGTTGCTGTTGTTGGTGCAGGGATATATGAATGGAAATATAGGCTGTTAAAACTTTTAAATATGCCCTTACAAGTTCCTTCCAAAGTTTCCTCTTCCCCAGCACAGAAAAAAAACACACATTTGGCAAGTTTAATTACAAACTCTCCAAAGTGGTTTACATACAAAGTCTCCAAGGGTCAGATTAATGTGTTTTCTCATACAGCATTCAGAAAAAGTTGCATAGGCAGCAAACTTAGTTTAGTTCCAAAGTGGTCTTCCAGGACTCACAGCCATGATGGTGTGTACACTAACATAGTAGGGTTAGCTGGAGGCAGAGTCTATTACAAGTGGTCTATTACAAGTGGTCTTCCAGGACTCACAGCCATGATGGTGTGTACACTAACACAGTAGGGTTAGCTGGAGGCAGAGTCTATTACAAGCTGGGTTGAACTGGGGCTAGAGCAAGGGGAAAGTTGGTATCAAGGCTGGCAAGCAGGTACAGAAGGTGACAGATTAGAAAGCTGGCATGTAGGCAGGGAGAGAGACAGTGGAGGAACAGAGAGGATGCTCAGAAGAGAAAACAGAGCAAGGCTGGGGAGCTACGTAAGCAAAGCCTGTTGTACAGGCCCAAGGAACACCCCATGTTCCTCGAAAGGGGTGTACACCCCCTGAATTAACTGAGCACCCCTCCTTCAAAATCAACTTGTCAGATGCACTTTGGGGCTCATCTGTTTGACCTGCCACTTTCTCCCAGAAAACCCCACAGTTCAGCGTTCAATTGGAAGAAATGGCAACTGAGTTTTCCGTGGACTGCTGTATGTTCCAATTTAGCACTAAAGAGTGGATATTCCAGGGGAAAGAGGTGAGCAAAGGCAAAACCACCCAGACCAGTGTCTAGAAAACATGGGAATAGCCAGGGGCATATTTTGGTAATACAGCACTATGTCGTAATTTTGTGCCCCCTTGGCTCGGCACCCTGCAAGGGGAAACCGCCTGCATCGCCATAAATCCAGTGCTAGACAAGCAGAAAGCTGCTCAGACCTGGGACAAGCAGAAGTGTAGGCAAGCCCTCAGTGTTGTCATTTTCTAGAAGGGGCAGGGACTCTCATTTTGACCTGATCTTGAAACTGTTTCCTGGAACAAATGCACCAATAATTAATTTCTGGGTACTGCCAAATGCAGCTACAGTTCAGCGCACTTTTTCCATCCCTGATTAGAAAAGAATGTTTTCTGAAAGGTTTCCTTTTTCCTGCCTGATCATGTGAATGAATGAATAACTTTAATATAAACCAAAGTACTGGAACTGTCGTGCCAAGTGCCTCAAAATGAATGGAGTGTATGCCAAATGTTCATTAGCACAAATGGAAATTTCCAACGAGAAGAATGTAAAAGTAACTAACTTTGATTTAAACTTTTATTTATTTAGCAAACTTTTTTGAAAACACAAATTAAAAACGAAAGCAAAACTGAAACAAAGGGTGTTTTTTAATGTAACAGGCTTAGGACAGCTGAATAACTGGACATGTTGATAATTCCACGCTTTCTTTCTCCATTTAGATTTTCTTCACAGAGATTTCCTTATAGGGTTTTTATTTGCAGGGTTTTGAGAGGAAGAGAGAAAATCGCTCAAAAGGTCCATAATCTGAATCTGGCGTGGAGGGCAAGCATTATCCTCTTAGAAAGAATAATCATTAAGAACTCCATATTGTCTGAAATGAATCCTTTATGTTTTGTCCCCTGATTGCCCTGATTAAACTTATTAAATCTAATTACCGTAAGTGGTCATGACAAAGCAAGTGCTCACTTTTGTTTTCTTTTTTACTGTGGTGCCAATAGCCTAAGGGCATGTATACATTAGCGGCTTAAAACGCAGCCTCCCCCCTCCACACCTTTTAAGTCTCATGTTACATTGCTGTCCACACACAATTACCTGATTACCTGATTTGCTTTCTTATGCCTGCAATCACCCCTCCGATTCCTATTCAATGAAACCATCGTCTGCACGTCTGCACGCGTGCTGCCATCTGCTGATGTAAAAAAAAATGTATACATGTTGGCTTAAACCTTTTTAATCGGCTGGGAGCTGGTTTTGCAGGAAAGCGCCTCCAAGCCACAACATTTCTCAAGAAACTGCAGGATGCAGGTGGATTGTGTACAACGCCATGGGGGAAGCAATGCTCTTGCATATGTAGACCACTGACCACACCTTAGCACAACAGCCTCTTAAGAACAATTACTGCAATTGCATGCAATTACTGTACTGACAAATGTCGCAATAATTACCGCCTGCAATCATTTCCTCTTGCTGTAGTGTAGCTCAGTGCTTGTTTACATCCTGTGAGTTACAGATTCGTAAATTAATTGTCACCAATCCTTTGCACAGGAGGAGTTAGTCCCATTTGAGCGCAGTCCGAGTCAACAGGATAGGATCGGCTACAAATTAGAAATGCGGCAAAGGCACGCTGACTTAGTGATGGGTGCACACGTACAGTGGTACAGTGGTACCTCGGGTTAAGTACTTAATTTGTTCCCAACGTCCGTTCTTAACCTGAAACTGTTCTTAACCTGAAGCACCACTTTAGCTAATGGGGCCTCCCGCTGCCGCTGCACAGGACAATTTCTGTTCTCATCCTGAAGCAAAGTTCTTAACCCGAGGTAATATTTCTGGGTTAGCGGAGTCTGTAACCTGAAGCGTATGTAACCCAAGCTACCACTGTACTCGGAAGCAAACCCCGTGGAGCTCAGTAGAACTTACTTGCTCAGGGTCCCGGGTTTGAGACCCACGTTGGGCAAAAAGATTCCTGCTTTTCAGCGGGTTGGACTGGATGACCCTGCGGTGCCTTCCAACTCTACAATTCTGTGATTCTTTGACGGGTTTGCACCTGCGCATACTTGCGCAGGGAAATGCCCCATTTCGCTCAGAAATCTTGCTCTGCATAAAAAATTCCCCCAGCAACATAACGAGGCAGGTTCTCTCTCTGTGTGTCCTCTTCCGCGTCAGCTGATGGGCGCGTGTCACGTGATTCTGATTGCTGGTAAAACCCCTTTGGGCAAAGTCCTTTTCCCCCATAGTGTTCCTCTGATTCTTTCTTATGCGTCTGTGTTGGTGTCTCTCCCTTTGCAAACAGGCTTCGTGGGAGGGGGCGAGTGGGGAGCAATGACAGAAGTGAAGAGAGAGAAATTTGGGGAATGGCAGCTTGGCGGAGGGGCTGTGGAAAAATTCCTGCTCAAATCCAGCACGGTAAAAGTGGAAATTATCTCCTTGGGCTGCATAATCACCGCGTTGGAGACTAAAGACAAAGATGGAAAATTCTCAGATATTGTTCTAGGCTTTGATCATTTGGAAGGTGGGTTTGAATTAACTTTTTTGAAAGTTTATTCCACAGAAGAAACCTCGAGGCACAATATGTTTCCAGTGCAACCTCTGATTTGTTTTATTGAAACCCACCCAGCTTTGGTGGTGCTGTAATATAAGTAGCCCTGTACATCCAAGCTGAAAAATATTCAAGCTTCATCACTGCTTTTTAGTATCATAGTTTTGCAATGGAGCATAAAAGAACAAGTGAAGCTTTTAACTCGCAAATAATTCCCCCCGCCCCCATGATCTTGAGAACTGTACAGTAGTAGTTTGTTAAAAGTGCTGGGCATTTTAACTCGGGGGGGGGGGTAAACTACAGTTTCTGGGGTTGTTTGCAGAAAGCCACGTGCTTTAAATGTAGGAGGCATTACCTGGAGAAAATAAATAAATCCAGAAGCTGTGAAACAAACAAATGTTAACTCAGAAGTTAAACGGTTCAGTGGAGCTTACTTCCAAGGAAGTACCGGTATGTTCATTTGATGGCAGTATTATGAGTGATGTACACAAAATTTGTTTCCTGATTCTCACCTTTTTTTGACCTGCAGTTTTGTGAGGATGGGGGGAGGAAGCAGCAGGGAAAAGGGTTGGGAACTACTGTTTCCCCATTCCAGTTTCTCCCCCCCCCCCGAAAAAGAAACACCTGGGTGTTTGCACATTTACAGCTAAACAGATACGCAATATTTTCCATCCCAGGCAAAGTGCCTAGATTACAGGCATATTTCTTTTCTTTTTTTTAGCAAATAACAGTGGTACCTCGGGTTACAGATGCTTCAGGTTACATATGCTTCAGGTTACAGACTCCGCTAACCCAGAAATAGTACCTCGATTTAAGAACTTTGCTTCAGGATGAGAACAGAAATCGTGCTCCGGTGGCGCGGCGGCAGCGGGAGGCCCCATTAGCTAAAGTGGTGCTTCAGGTTAAGAACAGTTTCAGGTTAAGAACGGACCTCCAGAACAAATTAAGTATGTAACCAGAGGTACCACTGTACAGATAATTATATTTACAGACTTAAGCCTACTTTTAACAAACAAAGGTCGAAGTCTGGAGTGTATCACATTGCAGCCCACAGGATTAAATGCTGCTTCAACCTTAAAGGTTGAACCTTAATAAGTCCATGCATCTAGAAAAGTAGAAGGGACTCAGAAGGGATTCAGTCTTGTGTTCTTCCTGACATTCTAACTTTCTTTGTGGAGGGAGCTTTTTGGGTAAGTCACCCACTATAAACGAAGTGGTACAGCGCAGTTAGAGGTTTAGTACCTGTCCCTTGAAATAATTCCTGCTGTTGGCGCCCGACTACTGTACATTTGTTTGGCAAAATATACGCAAAGAGGTGCCTGTGTGTGTAGAATTCTGTGCGACCCTTTGCATATGTTCTGCTGAACAAACAGGCATTGAGGGTGGGGCCAGTAGGGTGTACAGTATGTGGGGCAGAGCCAGTGGGCATGATCCCACTATTTCTCTCTATCTGCAGGGAATGAATGGAGAAGGCACTGCTGCATGAACCATTAGGCTGACAGATACACTGGAAGTCAGGCATTTAATGTTGCTGGTCCCATGCTGTGGAACATGCGCCCATCAGAGATTCAGCAGCCAACCTCCATTTTGACATTGAGGGTGCTGAGAACTGTGAGGAGACCCCTGTTTTCCTCCCAGAGCTACAGTTCCCAGAGTGGTTTAACAATCAATCCGTCTTCACATGAAGCTCTGGGAATCGTAGCTCTGGGACAGGAATAGGGGGGTCTTCTAACCACTCTCAGCATCCATAACAAACTATAGCTCCCACAGTTCTTTGGGGGAACCATTAATGTTTGAACTGCTGTCACATTGCTTTAAATGTGTTGTTGTGAATGTGGCCTTATACTAACCTTCCTTTCCAGAATTGCCGTGTGAGGGAAAAACAACTTGCAGGTGTCCCTGGAGGAAGGGCCAGAGTTTACAATCCGTCTGCCTTTGACTTCCAATTGTCCTTCTAAGCATGTACATAAATCAGAGGTTGAAATTTATTCAGGGATCAGGATAACGGACTGAATAATGAACAGGTTCCCAGGCATGAGATAATAAAACTGATCTGCAAGTAGACTTCCATCCAGAGAAGTAGAAACATAGCTGTAGAGAAGAGTATGAATAAGTCGTCCCTGGTTCTCAGAACTGCCACCATTCCTCCTGCCCCCCTCAGTTACCAATCAGCATTTTCCATGTTCTTCTTCAGAGATCAGATAATCTAAGGGTCGAGTGCCTCCACTGTTACATAACCTTGACTAGCTGCTGCTGAATGCTTTAGATCAGAGGTTTTCAACCCTTTTGAGTCCACGGCTCCCTTAACCGACTACATTCTTTCTTCAGCACACCAGTGGGGCTCAGGAACCCAGTTATGTCACCCCTTGCCTGCAGAGCTGGCAGCCTCTCACCCTTTTCATACACCCTCCCTTGTGGAGTGTTTCTTCAGCCTCCTCTCCTCTCCCCTCTCCTTGGGAGTCGTCTGGGCAGCTGCTGCTGTCCCTGGTCACTGAGCTGCCCCCCCCATGCAAAGAGAGTTGCCTCCTACAGAGCTTATAGCCAGGGCTGCTACAATAAACAGCTGTGCAAGCCTTTGGGTAGCAGAGACATGAGAGGGCATCAGAGGGGGGCGGGAAGGAAAGAGGGACAGAGGCCAGTGTTGCCCGTGGCACCTCTGACCACCATTCAACACACCCCAGGGCAGAGAACCACTGCTTTAGACCAGGGGTCAGCAAAGTTTTCAAACCTTGTGGGGGGCCGGACTGTATTTTTTTTTGGGGGGGGGGAAATGAACGAATTCCTATGCCCCACAAATAACCCAGAGATGCATTTTAAATAAAAGCACACATTCTACTCATGGAAAAACACGCTGATTCCCGGACCGTCCGCGGGCCGAATTGAGAAGGCGATTGGGCCAGATCCGGCCCCCGGGCCTTAGTTTGCCTACCCATGGCTTTAGACATTAAGTCTGTGGGAAGCTGGGTGCAGAAATAAACACTGATTACCTTTCCTCCAGCAATCCATTCTTTTACAGCTGCTTCTAGATTCTGTGGGCTTGGAGACTGTGTATTGGCTTCTGCATTTCCCCCCCCCCCCGGCCACCAACTGAAATGAAGCAGTGCTCCTTTGTTCCTCTTAACCCTACCAGTGGGTGGATGACTTTCCTTTAAGGTTAATTAGTCTTTATGCTCGGTTTTGTTTCTGTTCAGTTGTTCCATGATCTGTAGAGCAGAGCTTTCCGTCAGTTTTTTATCCCCACACAATGCTGCATAGATCACTGCTGATTCCTTTCTCTCTCCCCCGCCCCCATGAAATAGTGTACAGTCATACCTTGGGTTAAATATGCTTCAGGTTGAGTGTTTTCAGATTATGCTCCGTGGCGACCTGGAAGTAACAGAACACGTTACTTCCGGGTTTTGCTGCTCACGTATGCACAGACGCTCAAAATGACATCACACGTATGCGCGGAAATGGCGAAACACGGCATGCACATGCGCAGACGTGCAGTTGCGTGTTATGTTCTACTCAGGATACGAACGGGGCTCCGGAACACATACCATTCACATCCAGAGGTACCACTGTACAGGCATACCTTGGGTTACAGATGCTTCAGGTTGTGTGTTTTCGGGTTGCGCGCTGTGCCGAACTCAGAAGTACCGGAATGGGATACTTCCGGGTTTTGGCACTCACGCATGCGCAGAAGCACTGAATCACGACCCACGCGTGCACAGACGCAGTGCTGTGGGTTGTGAACGTGCCTCCCGCACGGATCACGTTCACAACCCGAGCGTCCACTGTATTGCTGTCATCTGTTGTCAAGCAAGCCAGGGTAGAAAGTGCACTGAAGAGGGGACACCCTGATCTTCCTGCAGGAGACCTATCAGCAACAGAACCCCAAATTCAGGCTGTTAAAAGGCACAAGGCTTGGGGAGCAATCGTATGCACCCTGACTCCCCAGCAACTGAGTTCCAGAGGCATGCCACCTGCAGTAGTGTGGAACTTAGCCAGCATGACCACACAGCCTCACAGACTTCCAGTTCTTACTAATTTTAATTAAGATGGGAGGAGCTGTGTCAGATACAGCTGTGTTTCTTCCATTGGAGTGAATGGATATGATATGCCTTCACATGGAAGAGTTTGGGAGCCTATCCAAGGCCCTCCTTACCTAAGGGATTCCTGGATGGAGGAAGCTTTGGTCAGGGGTACAGTTAACTGCCCCACCCTTAAAAATAGAATAGAATGAAAGCTCTAGCTAGCTTCCATGTTGAGCACTGAAATGTATTGACCTTATAAATCTAAGGCCACTCAGCACTTTCTTTTATTGGCCAGGGTACACCAACAAGCACCCCTACTTTGGAGCTGTCGTTGGACGGGTTGCTAACAGAATTGCCAGAGGGAAATTTACAGTGGAAGGAGTTGAGTATCAATTAGCCATCAACAACGGACCCAACAGTCTGCATGGAGGAAAGAAAGGTTTCGATAAGGTAAATGTGCTTGCGCTCAAGTGAATAACAAGGTCAGTACAGTGGAACCTTGGTTCCCAAACCCCTCCCATGTTGTATGTTTTGGCTCCCGAACACAGAAAACCCAGAAGGAAATACTTCTATTTTAGAACTTTTTTTGGAACCCGAACGTGCAACACTGTTTCCTCTGAGTGCAAGAAGCTCTTGCACCAATCGGAAGCTGTGCCTCGGTTTTTGAACATTTTGGAAGCTAAAAGGGCTTCCAGAACAGATTTCGTTCGAGAACCAAGGTTCCACTGTATTTACTATCAGGGCATGGTGACATATTCAACTAAGGTGAGAACAGTAAGTTGCTGGATAAAAACAAAGGGCCGTCTAGACTAGCATTCTCTTCTCTCAGTGGCCAACCAGAGACAGGGCTGTTTTAAACATATCTGGCGCCGTGGTGCAAAGCTCCCTCCGCCGCCCCTCCCCCCCATTTCCCAGAGTCTTTTTTAGGGAGGATGGCACTGCCGGCGGGGCTGGAGGAGGTGGGCAGTGGCTGGAGGGCAGCTCCTCCGGTGGGGAAGAGGCGGAAACTGGACGCAGCACCTCCCGGCTCAGCTGGCCGCTTCATACCATGGTGGCCACGGCAGACGGAGGCTCCGGATGGTGCGGCATAGCAGAGGTGTGCGAGGGCGGCGAGCTGATGCCAGGAGGCGCCGCGTCCAGCCTCCGCCTCTTCTCTGGCATCCACCAGAACTTGGCGCCCTGGCACCCCGCACCACTAGCCTCTATGGGTAAGACGCCCCTGACCAGAGACTTCTGGGAAGTTCACTTCAGTGTGCAGACACTTCTGTGAACTCCCAATTCTTTCCTTTCTTCCTCTGAAGCCAGGCTTGGACCTTTCTCAGAGTCTTCCTGAAAAGAGAAAGGATCCTCCTTTACTGATGTTAAAAGACTGCTGTGATCGTAACCGGAATGGAAGAGGGAAAGAGTCACTCCCAAAGAAAGGCAAAAACTGGGCAAGTCATAGCACACTTTAGCGCTGCGATGGGGAACCTGTGACCCTCCAGATGTTGTTGAACTCCAACTCCCATCAGCCCCAGGCCAGCAAGACCAATGGTCAGGCAGAGAATCAGAGTTGGAAGGGACCACTAGCATGATGGGAGCAGTTAGTAGTCTAACAATATCTCCAGGGCCACAGATTCCTCATTCATCTTCTAGTGTAAATAGCAGGATTAGTATACAGAATAGTAATTATATCTGAACAGAAAAATATCAAAGAGAAGTAATGAAATCAACATGTGAGATTTTCTGTTTGACCAATTTGAGGCTAGATGTCTTGTCTGCGGTAACTATTTCCTGTGTAATTTGAGACTGTTCTGATGAGGAGACCCAGCATTGGCCTGAGTTCTGCAGGAAGCAAAGCTATAGATATAGATATGCTTCTAAACTCGGTGGTGGTTTTAGCTTTTTATAGAACTATGGCTGTCTGACATAAGGATCCACCCAATTTGTTTGCAATCATACTGATGACTGTGATCATATCTCTTTGCTGTTTCCAGGCACAGGTTTTGCTTCCTTCTTCACACTTGGTTTGGTTGCTTAATTATCTTTGCTTGTTTTATTTATTCCAGTTCCAGTCAAAGCTTTCTAATCTTTTAAAACAGATATGAGTATCATTAATTTGGGGTGTATGGGGTGTTAGGGGAGGGGTAGTACCTCTGGTGGTCTCAAGTCCTTGGTGAGTTAAGGACTTCCCCCTACATTCAAAGACAGGCTCTGGCGGACTGAGCGGATGAGACCAAGAGGGGCTTCAGTAGTCAAGAAGACTGTTTCTGCACAAGCTGTAGTCCAGGGGTCAGCAAACCTACTGGGCCTTGGGCTGGTGTCTCCAGCACCGATCACGTGGCGGGCCAGAGGGCGGGGGAGCGCATGCCCATACACGTGCGGACACGCTATTTTCTGCGCACATCCGGGTCAGAGGAGCATCGAAAATACCGGTAGCTTTTGCGCATTTGCATGGGACTCCTCCGACCCGGATGTGCACTGGAAATAACGTTTGCACATGCACAAATAATGCCTGCGCATGCGCACAAGCTATTTTCGGTGCTCCTCCGACCCAGAAGTGGGCAGCTGCGCGGCGCAGCGCCGGTAAGAGCGGGTGGCGGCAGTGGGCGGCAGGGGTTGCTGCAGGCCGGATAAACAAGTCCCTTGGGCCTTATCTGGCCCGCGGGCCTTAGTTTGGGGACCCCTGCTGTAGAGGGAAGTGAGGGGCAGATGGGGCTCATCCACTTGGAAAGGTAGCCCATCTAGGAAAATGAAAACTCTGATCTCTGGGAGAACAGGCTAAGGAGCAAACCCTACACAAATCCAGAGTGTAGTCCCTAAGACAGTTGGATGGCACCTTGTACGCCTCTTTCAGCCAACTCCTGCAGCCAAGCTGGTGCCAAACCTATTGCTCTGCTTTCCTTGGGGCCACATCAGAGCAGCTGAGGGGCTATTGTTGTGTGCTGCAATTGGAACAGATTGGTTCCCCCCCGCCCAGAGGCACACTCCATTGTCTCTCAAGACAGTCGGATGCCAAAAACAAAAATAATTAATTTGGGCTGGCGTATGTCCAACATAACTGGGATTTCAAAGGTGGAATTGACGTCTGGGGGGGATTTCCGAAAGGTGGCGCTTTGTCTTGGATCTTCAATCAACAACTCATGTTTTTGTTAAAAAGAAAGAAAAGTTCAACAACTTTCTGGTTTTCTTAAAAAGAGCTCAACCATTATGGTAGTTTCTTTTTTTAAAAAAATAAAGCTCAACTTTCAGGTTGTCCTGGTTTTCTGAAAGATGACAACCCTAAATGAAAACAGGTTGCCTAATGAAAGCATATAACTTAGGAATCTGCCTTGCAGTGAGACAGATAACTGGTCCTCCTAACTCAATACTGTTGACACTGACTGGGAGTGGCTCTCCAGGGTTTCAGACAAGACTCCTTGAGATGCCATGAGATCGAACCTGCAGCCTTCTATGTGCAGGTCAGATGTTCTACCACTGAGCTGCCATCCTTCCTTTTAAGAACAAACTTAAGAATACAGTGGTGCCTCGCAAGACGAAATTAATCCGTTCCGCGAGTCTCTTCGTCTTGCGGTTTTTTCGTCTTGCGAAGCACGGCTATTAGCGGCTTAGCAGCTACTAGCGGCTTAGCGGCTATTAACGGCTTAGTGGCTATTAGCAGCTTTAATAAAAAGGAAAAAAACTCGCAAGAACTCGCAAGACGTTTCGTCTTGCGAAGCAAGCCCATAGGGAAATTCGTCTAGCGAAGCGACGCAAAAACCGAAAAACCCTTTCGTCTTGCGCGTTTTTCGTTTTGCGAGGCATTCGTCTTGCGGGGCACCACTGTAGATCTTTGGCTGCTTCAGTACATGGACACATTTTCCCAATCATTTTCTCCCACCTGTGTTCCCATCTCTGATGGACACCAACCGGCCAGAATTACAACCTTACAGAAGAAGAAGAAGAGTTTGGATTTGATGCCCCGCTTTATCACTACCCGAAGGAGTCTCAAAGCGGCTAACATTCTCCCTTCCCTTCCTCCCCCACAACAAACACTCTGTGAGGTGAGTGGGGCTGAGAGACTTAAGTGTGACTAGCCCAAGGTCACCCAGCAGCTGCATGTGGAGGAGCGGAGACGCGAACCCGGTTCACCAGATTACGAGTCCACCGCTCTTAACCGCTACACCATAATGGGTTTGAGCTGTGAAGATCCTTTATGCCAACTGTGCTGTAGTGTTGCCTGATTTCTGTGGCCCGCTCTGTGTTGACATCGTGGTGGAACAGTTAGATTTTTGTAATAGACTGCCCATTCATGCCTCCAGTTAATGAGCACAGGAAACACATGCTTTTGTTTGGAATAATCCTTTCCCAGGTGCTGAGGCTTAAGAAATTTTTACAGCAGCCTTCTACAACCTGGTGTGCACCAGCTGCTTTGGGCTATAAAAGGTAAAGGGACCCCTGACCATTAGGTCCAGTCATGACCGACTCTGGGGTTGCGGCGCTCATCTCGTTTTATTGGCTGAGGAAGCCGGTGTACAGCTTCCGGGTCATGTGGCCAGCATGACTAAGCCACTTCTGGCGAACCAGAGCAGCGTATGGAAACGCCATTTACCTTCCCGCCGGAGTGGTACCTATTTATCTACTTGCACTTTGACGTGCTTTTGAACTGCTAGGTTGGCAGGAGCAGGGACCGAGCAATGGGAGCTCACCCCATCGCAGGGATTCGAACCGCCGACCTTCTGATCGGCAAGCCCTAGGCTCTGTGGTTTAACCCACAGTGCCACCTGCCTATAATCCTTATCATATGCTGGCTGGAGGTGTTGAGAGTTGTAGTCCAAAACATATGGAAGGCATAAGTTTGAGGAAGACTGTTTTATGTATGAATTACCATCTCTCACCAAGCTTACTATATAGTGTGTATTACATGTGTGTATATCTTCCTATATACATAAAAATGTAAGGCTATCTTCATGCTGCAGTCACAATGGCAGCATGACAACGGAACAGCAGGCAAGCAAGCAGACAACATGGGTGACCAGTTGCCCAGGTGAGCTGTTTAACAGGGAGGGTGGGAAGCACTTCAAAGTTCATTTAAATTAGTGTTTCCCCAGCTTGGGTCTCCAGCTGTTTTTGGACTAGAGCTCCCATCATCCATAGCTAGCAACACCACAGTGGTCAGGGATGATGGGAATTGTAGTCCAAAAACAGCTGAAGGCCCAAACTTGGGAAACACCGATTTAAATATTTTGAATCCTGGAAGTGATCCATGGTTGTCATGTGTAATCTTTTGGCACATGGGCTCATCCAGGTACATCAGTCTAGTAGCTGGACTCTAGCCAATGTGGTTTTTTAAAAAATACCATTAATGAAATTGTATTGCAGGCCATCTGGGAACCTGAAGTGCTGCCAGATGGCGTACGGTTTTTCAGAGTAAGTCCAGATGGTGAAGAGGGATATCCTGGTGAGCTGAAAGTCTGGGTGACGTATACTCTTAAGGATGGGGAGCTAACAATCAGTTACAGAGCTGAAAGCAGTAAGACCACGCCAGTCAATCTGACAAATCATGCGTACTTCAATCTTGCAGGCCAGGTAAGGCAGCTCTATTTGGCTCTTCCACTCTGTAACATCCTGTAGAACAGGATTTGGGGGGAACCTGTGTTCCTTCAGATGATGTTGGACTACAACTCCCATAATCCCTGCTAATTGGTCATGCTGCCTGGGGGCTGATGGGAATTGGAGCCCAATGACATCTGGAGCCCCACACGTTTCTGCTTCTGCTACAAAAGTGTCCAAAGGGTTATTAGTTATTTTCTTGCCTGATATAATCCCTTCTTGCCAAGTCGGTTGTACGTCGCTAAGTAATGGAATAGGGTGCAAGGCTTCAGTCCCCTGAACTTGAACAATGGGGAGGAATGTTTGGGAGAAGGCACCCCATTATTTATTTTATTTAAGACCGTTTCTGTACTTCTTAGTTTAGGGCATGTAATTTTAGGGGGCGAAACTTAATTTTTGCAATTTTATTCAGTGAGGGGTCTTAAAGATATGCTTTTGTGTGTGAAAAATTAAAATCTGCTTTTATTGTTGTGTTTGTACAACATTTAGCTGGGTAAATCTACGTTTGGTAAAGAAGCACATAAACTGCTTTCGGAAAATCAAAGAATTTTAATTTTAGGTTCTGAGTTGTCAGGTAATGTTAAGTAATAAATAATAATTATAATATAACTGCAAGTACATGGCAGTCATTTTTAATGGTCACTATGCAATTTCACACACATTTTACTTAGCAAGCAAAACTAAATTATATTAATTTAACCAAAATATCTTTGAATCCCCATGTCATGTTACAACTTTTTAGCACCCCTCATTTTTGGAATATCTCAGAAGTGTATGGCAACTATGATGCTTTACTTTTTACACTGTTCAGCCTTTAGTGAGCAGTCATTCTGATTTGTTTGTGTGTTGTTTACACATCTTCCCATTTGTCACGTGTTCATTTCACTTTGCAATGCATTTCCCTGTCCTTGTCAAAACCACAAATTTTGTTTTAAAAAATAAAAGGGGATTTGTTGCAGTAGGGGAACAGAAGATTTTAATCCACTTTAAATGCATAAACCCAAACTTCCACTACATATTTGAATCCTACAAAATATGGAGAGTTTGGAGGCACTCAGAATGTGCCCATGTTCAGGATTCCAGGCAGCCATACCTTTTCCCAGGATACTCCATTGATTCCTCCCCACCCATGTATATGCTTCTTGTGAGTCTGGGTTGTTACTGTTGGAGACCAAATGCCGGAACAATTGATCCCTTCACGGCCTAGGACCCTTGTACCTATGAGACCGCCTCTCCTGGTATGCCCCACGGAGACCCTCAAGGTCCATAAATAGCAACACCCTAGTGGTCCCGGGCCCTAAGGAAGTTAGATTAGCTTCAACCAGAGCCAGGGCCTTATCAACTCTGGCTCCGGCCTGGTGGAACGCTCTGTCTCATGAGACCAGGGCCCTGCAGGATCTGATTTCTTTCCGCAGGGCCTGTAAGACAGAGTTGTTCCGCCTAGCCTTTGGCTTGGAGCCAATTTGATTCCCTCCCCCTCTTTCTTTTTTCTTTTCCTTTCTCCTCCTGCAATGAGGCTACATTTTAATATTTTAATGTATTTTAATTTTGTTTTTAAGTTGTATCCGTTCAACTTGTTTTTATTATTGCTTGTTAGCCACCCTGAGCCCAGCCTTGGCTGGGGAGGGCAGGGTATAAATAAAAATTATTATTATTATTATTATTATTATTATTATTATCTTGGTCTTCACTGACATTTGACCTTAATTCAGTAAAGTGATTATTGTGATTCGGAGGTACCTGCAGCTCTGTGTTTACAACAAAGGTGGTATAAAATTCAATCTTTCTATTTTCTGATACAAGAGGTTTTTTCCCTCTCCGTATTTCAGGGATCACCCAATATCTATGACCATGAATTTACTATACAGGCAGATTCTTACCTGCCAGTGGATGAAACCCAGATCCCCACAGGTTGGTTGATTTTTAAGATGAATGCTGTTGAATCTACAGATGTTATCTAGGGAGCTGTTGTGGCCAACTGTGCAGAACTGGCCTCAGTGTAGGGTGCTAGCCCTGAGTTCAAATCTATGGTCAATCAGCTTGCTTTTCTAAAACTGGAACAATGCCATAAAAACACAGGGCGGGTGGTCACTGTGAAAACAGGATGCTGAATTATATGGGCCGCTAGCCTAACCCAGCAGTGCACTGCTTATGTTCTTAGATGGTAGAGGTTAAATCTTAATTTGACGTCAAAAGGGGGGAAGTTTACTTGGGGAAACACAGAACATGGCATGTGACACTCACAGCTGTCCAATCCCCACCCCTCATATCTACTGCCTAAGGCAGCTGCCTCACTCTGCCTAATGGTAGGACAGTGGTCCAGGATTGGTATTTGGAGAGCTACAGGCTCCCCATACTTGGTTTAAGTGGGAATGGTGGCAATGTCTTCAGAACACCTGTGGTTTGGGAATCCCACACTAAATTGTTCTGTGTGTGGTTTGTTGCTGTGGTGGACTTTTTGGTGGAACTTGCTGTTTCCAGATGTCTGTCTTGGTTCCGTCCACATTTTTAAGAGTTGCTGTGGAAGGTTGCTAAATGTGTGTAGTTTCTCTCCCTCTTTCTTTGTTCTTTCTCCATTAGGAGAAATTGCTTCAGTGCAGGATACAGGCTTTGATCTGAGAAAGCCGGTGGAGTTTGGAAAACACCTTCAGAAGTTTCAGCTCGGAGGATTTGACCACAATTTTTGCCTGAAGCAGACAAAAGAAACATGCTTCTGTGCGAGGTACAGGTTTGGTTTGTCACCTTTGTTTGACAGCATATTGACCAAAACATTGTGTTTCATGCTCTTCCTTCTCCCAGTTTATTTAAAAGTATTTATACACTGCTGTTCATAAAATATATCATAGGGCTTTACAGATTTAAAATAAAGCAATAAAAACATAGAAACATTTAATTAAAACCATAACCCACAAAAGAAAAGGCAACAAAATCACTGTAAAACATGGAAAGCAGTTTCAGTTTCCAAAGGTCAACTGGGATAACTTCACATGTTAGCAGAAAGCAAGCAGATACCTGATATGACCCTCCATAGCATTGGGGCTGCTACAGAAAATGCTCCGCGTCTTGTTTAAGGTTGATTTTAATATCTAGTATAGATTGCTTGTGTAACTGATTTACATACTTTCAAATTGTTTAGAAGCCTATTTTGGCAATAAACAGTAAATAAATTAATAAATGACAAGGATTGCAAGTATAGACATCCATAGATGTGATTAGACAAATCAATTACATAATTAAAATGATGTCCTCCAAGTTCCATTCTGTAGGAAGGCCAAAAGTGTACAATGTGGAGGAAAATGCGTGATTTATATAATTTAACTTCCATACCTTCCCACCTGAGATTTGGGGGAAGTGTTAACAGTAAGCTACAGTATTTTGCTTTGAACCATGCTCAGGTTTTCACAGATCTCTTGCGAATTTCACTTGTGGAAGGCTGGTATTGCAGGATGCTCTTAATCCACCTTGTGAACTGTGATAACACATAAGTAACTTGAGCCAGCACAGCTAGTGAGCTTTGGCAACATGATGCTCACCCTGCCTGGACCCACTGAACTGGCTAAATGTGACTTTCGATATGGCACGGATGTGATCCAAAGCCACAGTCTGTTTTCTCTGGCTACTACTTGATCGGGGAGATAAGTATTTTGTTGTCTCTTGGAATTATCATGTGATGCATTATCATGTATTTATGAAAAGAGAGGCAGCTAAAAGGCAAATGCATCTTAGGATGTGACCAAGTGACTTCTTTTAAAATTTGCACAGCCCCTTCCTTGCACCCAAGTGCTGTTTCCCATGCATCTATCTATTATTAAGAGCTGCTGGCTACCACTACACATAACTAAATGCAGAGTACCAAAGGCCTACAGACTCCTAGAAATCTAATTAACAGATACTTTCTTTTTACAGAGCCCACCATCCCCCTAGTGGCAGAATGATAGAGGTTTATACAACTCAGCCCGGGATTCAATTTTACACTGGGAATTTCTTAGATGGCACTCTAAAGGGAAAAGGCGGCTGTGTGTATCCCAAGCATTCTGGCTTCTGCCTGGAAACACAGAACTGGCCAAATGCAGTGAACCAGGTATTCTTAAATTTTATATGACCACGGGGCCACACAGAATAGAAGCTACACAAAACTGTCTTGGGGCTCAGCTTCAATGGTTTATTGCAGATTTCATTTTGAGGATGCTCAGAAGAACATAGAAACCAGTAATGGGTGGATCTGCATAAGCACTGAAATCACATGGTACAGCTATTCTGTGATTATTTCATTTCTGACTGCAGGTAGATCACATTTTGCTATGCAGAGCAAGGGTGCTTTTCTGTGCATAGGAAGTTTTTTTAGATCAATAAAAAAACATTAAAGTAGGTGATCCCCCGCCACTCTAAAATGGCACAGCTCCTTTGCAATTTCTCTGCATTCTCAAGACTTAACAGTGCATTCCTAGGCATAACTGCTCACAGTATAAATTTACACTCAGTTAAGTATGTACAGGATTGCAAGCTCAAAACACCAAAGTTGATTAATCAAATGTGAACCAATTCAAGAATACTATGTATGTGTGTAGAAAGCTTGTGGTTATATGCCAAAGGTAGATCAGGTTCTGCTAGTATATATGAATGATTTGCAGTAGATTGGCAAGGATTTGACTCCCAATTTTGTAATAGTTTGTTCTAAATGCAATAAAACAAAATCCTAGATGCAAACCATTTTTCTTCTGTAAGTGCACAAATGTTGAGTTTTATTTTTTATTCTTACAGCCTAATTTCCCAGATAGCCTGCTGCACCCAGGAGAGGAATACAAGACCACAACTTGTTTCAAGTTCTCTGTAGCTTAAGCAAAGACCAAGATTTTTTTGTAGCAATCTGTAACAAAAGACTGTTTGTTTTAGGATCAAATGTGTCTTCATGTACTCAAGAAGTCTACTTGACACCATCCTGCATAGACTTAAGATTTTATACAGGCAACCTTCTTTCTCTCCCACTGCCCCCTTGAGAGCTTACTGGTTCAAAGTCAGGTAGAAACAGAAGAAATAAATCATGTTAAAATGTAAATTCACTTCAAGATACTATTGCTAAGGATTTTGGCACAGTTCTTCCCCACCCCAATTTCTTAGCAATGGTAAAGGTATTACATTTGCATTGGGTCTAAAATAGACTCTAAATGCAAGAGCTGTGAAGAGTTGTTTAAAAGCTCGTATTGGTTTGGAATTCAGTAATGTTGCAAGGATTAATGAGAATGCAAATGAAGTGCTTTGAATCATTAACAAATAGACAAGTGGCAATGGCAAAAGAATGTTAACTGCTGCTGTTCAGTACAGACAACACGTCCTTTCTGAATTCTCTATTCCACCACAGAACAAACAGTGGCTACTGAACATATTGTCCTCAGTGAGCTGTACTGAAGATTCTGCTCCCATTTTCTTCTGCATCCCTAGAAGTATCTCTAAACATGCCTATATTGCTGGTTTCTCAGTAGCCATTTGTGATGTTAAGGTAAAGGGACCCCTGACCATTAGGTCTAGTCGTGACCGACTCTGGGGTTGCGGCGCTCATCTCACTTTATTGGCTGAGGGAGCCGGCGTACAGCTTCCGGGTCATGTGGCCAGCATGACTAAGCCGCTTCTGGCGAACCAGAGCAGCGCAGGCTTAATTCAGTACCTAAGTTTGCTGTTAGTATGTTGGCGGGGTGGTTCCCATTAAACTTCCAGGAAACTGATGTGTTTCCCATCAGCCAGCAAGGCTGTTACCTCTTTTCTACATGCATGGTACTATTTTGGCTACATAAAAATTGGAGACTTACTATATACAGGTGGGGCCCTGCTATAAAATGCTGTGCTGTAGATCCCTTGCACGCACCTGAAGAGTGGGGACGATGAGGAAGACTCCCTGCTCTAATGCAAATCTGTCTTCATGTGCAAACTTTTTAAACATTTAAAAGTGAAACCAGTGTGCGTTAAGCTTCTGCATCTAATGGAGTGCTTGATTTGGCATGGGAAGAGGCAACTTCAGTAGACTGACCTTTGCTGCAACTTAAGAGGTATGGGGGATTTTTGAACAGGAATCTAGACCTAAGCCTCATCTGTGACCTGCAGTATTAATAGATGACATTGCATGACGGCTGCATGCTATTCCCAGCACAACCATCTTTGTGTAGTTCTCAGCACAACTGAATGTGGGAACAGCCAGCTATCTCACCTTTGGCCCAACCCCTAATGAACATCACTGACGGGCTTGTGATAAATCATAGCCTGTCATAATCCACTCTCACCCACAGCCCTTTCTATACTCATAAAGGGACAAAGGTGATTTTTTTTTAAAAGGTAAGAACACTAAACAGGAAGAGTTAGAAAGGGCCTTATCTATTGTTATGTCTCCCCCACTACAAAACATCTGCGCCCCTGTCCAAACTCTGAGAAAGTATTTTGTTGTGGCATTGAGAATACAGATTGGTCTGTCAACTGCTGCTTGCCTTTTGGCTGAAAATAAAATCAACACAAGCATTTTGGCTTGCCAGGTAGAACCATTGTTCCCGCTGCTCCCTGTGTGTTCTCCTGACCCTCAAGGGGGGACTCAACTCTTTCAGGCCTGCCCTTGCAGAGCTCCTGCTGGTGGGACAGGTTCATTAAATCCTGCGCATTGGGCTGTATTCAACTTAAGTCCTATTCATAGGATCATTAATTTCAGAGTTTACTAAGTCCTGTCTCATGAGTTTACTCAGAGTAGGAAAATTTACTAGAAAATGGGTTGTATTTAAGGATGGTGTTTGGTACTGCACTAGGCAACTAACATTTTTAATTGATCTTATAAACTTTGCCCACCTTGATTTTTAGACAATTATTCCAAAATTCTAAACTCAGTGAAAATAGTATGTAACAAACTATCTTCTGTGCAGGAAATATTCAGACAACCAATTCAAGGTTAGTAGAGTATACATAACTGAAACAATCTAAATTAGCAAGATTATACAGATTTTTTTTTGTAAAATAGCTTACAGTAATTCAAAATTGAGATCACAAGGATTGCCAATTGTGAAAGTGAGCATGCAACTTTCTTGATTAGAAAATGTTAAGCATTTTTATTTATCAGAAACAGCATATTCATTTAGTATCATAAATATAGCCATGTCAAGACAGTTTAAAACAAAAACTGAAGTTACTTTCATCTAACTAATGGGTATTGTATTTCAGCCCTTTGTCACTCAAGTCCCATCTATGTGTTCTGTCATAGAAGTTAAGCAGATGTTACGCTCTGTTCAACCTTAGGTTTAGTATGTTATATTTAGCCATGAATTTTAGATTAGAAGCTAACTTATGCAATATTGGCATTGCAGTTAAGCAGCAGGCATTTCCAGATGAGACATGTATGTTTGATAAAGGTGTAAGATTGAAGTTTGTTTTCAGCATCTTCCTTTGCAATTTTGATTCTGCTCAATTAGAGCTAAATTTTGCCCTGCTAAGGAAGCTAAAATGCAATTTATGCTGTCAGTGAAGATAAACAGTCCTCAAACTAGCTTCCTGTTTTCATTAAGGGAGAAAGAATGAGTGAATTGAATAAGTGAACCAGGGAGCCTAGCAGTATGAGATAGAAACTACTTTCACAAGATCAGATTCTGCTTTGAATCAAGTTAGGATCTGCCTAATTCACTGTTACCTTCTATCCAAAATGCCTTGGGAAAAGCCCATTGCTTACACTATTTTCTTGGTATCCCAGATAGAACTCAAACAAAATGGCAATTTGAATACAACTTAAGGTGGCCTCATTTAAGATAATTGTGCCTGTGGTGGTATGTCATAAAAATATTCTGCTAAGCAAGCCAACTTGATTTTACAAGTTAACAGATCAAACTCCAACAGTTGTATAAATACCATTACAGAATCAGATCGACAAGCAGCTTCCTTAAAAATACGTTTGCAAGTCATAACACCCCAGAAAGCCTGAAGCACCAAATTAAATGTCACACTTAAGCTTGATGCCCGCAGGCTAGTGGTAGCCACAAGAATTTTTAGCCAATACCCTTGCACAGTATTTGTGTACAACACTAAGGTATCTGTAATCTGCTTTTAACATGCACTTGATTAACAGAAGCAAATAGCATTACAGCAAAGTTAGAAATACACATTTTATTTCATGTGCCCATAAAAAGACCCACTTTTCAGATCACAGGATGTTATTACATACAGAAATTGTGCACTAGTCTAATGTAGCAGCTTTTACAGATTTTACTAGAAGATCAAGATCCTCGCTGCGTTAGCCCTAGAAAAGGTTTTCAATCAACTAAATCCTTACATTTGTCAATAACACCAAAGAAATCCCTTAAAATAACGTAAACAAAATTCTTCCTATCACGTTCTTTGCAATTCTAATCCAGTCTTTCAGGACTCACACTCCTTCGAGGGCTTCCTGATGGCGAACGACTAAAAATAAAAAGGGGGAAAAACGAAGTCACTAGGTTACTCAATGTTAAAATTAGTAAAAAAATGGAAATTAATAGATTAGTGTTCTTAAAAGGGGATCCATGCTACCTGCACATTAGTAATTTTAATCCTAGCACCTATTTGGATGCTGCTTTAGAAGAGGATGTTAGTTGGAATTGAAGGCTACAAGCTCTTAATGTTAAATATTGAAGCAAACTTAAAAGTTTGCATGCACCCCCATTCCCACAGGAAGTATTACCAAGCTCTCTTGCAGTGTTCAAGAAGCATACTTACCCTGAGTTAATGGAGAATGGATATAAATGGCTCATATCAAAACTGAAAAAGCAAGACTGAATATTAAATCAAGTAAAAATGCTTTAAAACACATATACTCATGAGGAACTAAAAATTCTGACAGTCTATTATTAAGTAACAGCTAGCTGCTGTTCAATGTCTAGATTGTCCTGCCAATTTTCTGAAGGTTTCAGTCACAACTATAAACCTTCTCCATTTAACCTTTGAGCCATTTACATTTATTGTCCATTAACATAGCCAGGTAATATGCTCCATTATTATTAATATGCTGTATTATTATTATTATTATTATTAAACACCCTTTTTGAGAATGGTTCTGGACTTTGGTTAAATCTTAAATTTGCTTAAGAGCAAATTTTTATTACACTTAAGTGGCCTGCCACAGTTCCTCAGACTCTGAGTGAATAGTAATCACTCACTTTCCCAACAGAAGATGCCAGTTTTTGTGCTTTTACCCTATTTCATGGGTACTCCGCTTTTTAAAAAAATAACCTAAAAACTATTATAAAGAACTATAAACAAATCACAGCTCTGTAGGAATTTTAACATTTAGTAACATTATTTTAATGTTTTAAATGTAGAACTGTGAATCCAGGATATATAACACTGTTATAAACTTTATTTCGATTGTTATCTGCGTAAAATGCAATATGTCTCCTTCAGAGGCTCAGCTTACCTTCTCTTTAAAGATGGTGATCTTGATTTGGAACGGCTGTTAAAACAGCATCAATTACATTACATTAGCAAACACTAGACTGATCCAGTATCTACAGCCAGGGAGGGAAACCAGTGGACCTACAGACGTTACTGGAATACAACTCCCATCATCCCTGACTACTGCCTTTGCTGACTGAGACTGATGGGAGTTGGAGGCCAACAACAGCTGGAGGGCCACAGGTTAACTACCCCTGATCTATAGCCATGATTTATCTGTTTTAAAATAAAAGCATGAAAGAAGCTGGTAACATCTTGCAATTGGTTATTTTGATGCTGAATACTCGAGAACCACAAAGATTGATTCTAAACTACTTAAATGTATAGAGTAGGCTAAATGAACTCGAATTCATAGTATAAGCCTGTGTGTACAGTAGACATTTGATGTTTTCAATTAAAACATTGCAAGAGGCATTTGGAAGTGATTAACATTTAGAAAAATGCCCATTTCACATAATTTAGCTAATTACTAGTTACTATTTTACAAAGCATTGATGTTTACCTGCTTCTGGGTCGTGAAACGGACCTGGACCTGGATCTTGACCTTGACCGAGACCTAGGTTTTAAAGAGAAGGTATTCAATTCCAAGCTCTTAATACATCTATGCAGGTGAATGAAAGCTGTCACGAAACAAGGTTGTAGACATGCAGTCACAGCAATATAAAAGTGCATTAATTCTATTCATTCTGGAAGAAACTTAGAACATATGATGCCCAGATATGCTTTTCTTCAGAGATATACGTTTGATTCAATCAAAGATTTTATTGTTGCATTTATTTTTGGTTTTTTAAAATATTGCCTACAATTCCTTTTTCTTTTGTAAGCTGCTTTGAATATGATTACTAATGATTAAATCAACTCCATGAACATTAAGCTTATTAGCAAAATTACCTTGATCTTTTTAAAGAACCTGAACGGGATCTGCGTGGCGAGACAGATCTGGATCTCCGAGGGGAGAGTGATCTTGATCTCCGAGCAGAGACAGACCTGGATCTAAAAGAAAGGTGGTTGTTACAAATATGCCATTCTGATTCTTAAACTAAAGCACCTTGTTCCAATTTTGATGCTCACCTCCGGCCACGACTTCGGCTACGTGAGCGAGAATATCTCCTTCCTCTGGACCTTGAATGAGATCGAGACCGTGACCTAGTTTTAGGTTAGATAAGAGAAGTATTAGACCACAAGTTCAACAGTTAACATGTGAGCCTTTGCCGAAGCCCAAATATCTGATAATTAAAAATTAGTGTCTTGTACGTTGAAAAAAATCAGGGCCTATGTCTTGAGTATTTTTACTACCTAAAAAAGATGTTAAACTGAATAACATTTTAGAATTACAATCATAATATAAAACACTGTAATGTGTATTTAAAATAAACCTTGCAAGTTTGCAGGTCGACCCTCTTTGGCCCAAGGTCTAGCAGATCTAGACGATCTAGAAGTATCTATAGCCGGCCGCTGCATCTAGGTGTTCTCTTCAATCTAACGACGATCAAACTGACAGCCAAATGAGCCAGGTGAGGCTTGATTGACGCAAGAAGATTTTTCTAGGTGGGAATGTGGTCAATCTGGTGTTCCTCTTTTTAAACCGGAGGGGGCCCCAATTGAAAGCCAAATTTACTGTTACGGCGATCACCGTCTCAATTTTTCTGCCCTTTAAAGAATAAGGTGAAGCTAGGTGTAGATGGCTCGAGGGGATCTGGCCTCTTATGCTGATCACCTCAAGGTCTAGGAGGATCTTAATTGTCGGATTTGCAAGGCGCCTCAGCATGAAATCTTAAGGCTCGTGACATTCTGAATCAAGGCGACTGACTCAAACGAAGAAACCTGAAAGGTTTTGACCAGGTTGATTATTAACATATTAACATAGTAACACAAAATATAAACAATTGTAATATACCCACATAAATTATAACATTTACTTTTAAAATGGTGTATCATTACCTTCTTTGCTAATAAAAACTATGATTAACTTCTGAAAACAAATCTCCTTATATCTACACATACCTGCTTCTTCTCCGACGACTGTAGCGATGACAGTCATAAGCATAATGACCTTTCTCGCCACACTCATAACATCTATCATTGGGATCAAATGGCCGGCGTGCTGGGGGTCTATCATAGCGAGACCGGCGTGGCATACCGGTTGATAACTCCACTCTAACCCTAGAGCCACAGATCACTCTGCAACAGAAACACATATTTAATAATCCAACTATGGACTCGGAATTCAGTTTTTATTCCCATGCAGATAACCAGTTAGCACTTGCACGTACTTTCCATCTAGCCCACGAACTGCATCTTCAGCATCTCTTGGGTCTTCAAACTCAACAAACGCAAATCCTGGAGGATTTCGCGCAATCCATACTGTGCGTAATGGTCCGTAGTAGCTGAAAGCTCTCTCAAGTTCACCTTTACCAGCACCAGTTCCTAGATTACCAACATATACTTTGGTTTCTACACACACAAAAGAAAAAAGAATTTTTTTTAGAAAGTTCCCAGGAAATATACGTCCTTAATAATCTTAAGCCAATTTCACTGCTATCTAAGTATTCGTGTTCACTTCACTTCCAAACTGCACTCCCACTGAACCGCAAAAGCAAGGCTGCAACCATCATAAACGCAAATTTTCGGCATCCATGCTGGCAGCTTGGGGGGGGGGGCACGTCAAAGCGACAGCAAGGAGGAAAATAATACTATTATACCGACACCCTGTATCAAACGCACAAGATTTCTCCTAGTTTTTCTGTCCATCTAATTGGGTGTGACAGTCGAGATACTCAAAGCAATTAATAATAAATAATAATAATAACCTGCGTAAGAAGCGCACTTCCCATACTTCGGGGCACAAAAGTTTAAGCAGGCGCGTGTTCAAGGAGAAAGGGGAACACGCCAGAAGTTGGCGAGTCTCAATGAGGCCGCCACTCCCTTTATTAGAGGCTCCTGGAAAGCGCGCCAACCAGCCGGCAGAGGAAGCGCAAACAGCGGCAACTGCCCTTCGCGCCCTCCGGCGCCGCTTCTCCGCCCTCGCGCCGCCCTCCCTCCGCCGACGGCTCCGCCAAACGCACCGCCGCGGTGCCACCCTCGCGGCTTCTTCCCTCGGCCAGCCCGCCCACCTCCTCTTCCTCGCTGCCGAAGGCGAGCGGAGCAGCCCTGGGCGCCGCCATCTTTGGCGCCGCCTCCATTTTGCCCGCGCAGCGTCAGTGGCGCCGAAGGGAGGGAAAACAAACCTCGCCAGCTCCGGCCACAAGCCCCGTCTGCCGTTACCCCGAGGGGAGTCCCCTCCTCACACCAAGACAGCGACGCAGTTCCAACGTCCGAAACGCCACAGCGCCGAACCCGGGGTCGCTTTCTCCTCAGCGCAGCCGGCGACCATGCCTGTGCAAAATGGCGGCGGCTGTGGCGGCACTTTGCCGCTTAACGGGCTTCTTTGCCGCCGCCGCCGACACGGAATACGGCCTGGGCACCGCGGATTTAGCTAAGCGGGGCCTCGAGAAGAGGCAAAGAGAGGCGTCGCTGCGGCCTCTTCTCCACCCGCTTCTCCCAGCTCGCGCCACTCACCTCCACCGTAACGGCCATACCGCGACATCTTCACCCGAGCAGGGGGGGAAAGCCCAACCGTCTCCACGCGCATGCGGGCTCGCGGGGCCTTATATAGGACGTGCCGTTGGTGCGCATGCGCGTAACAATGGCCAGGTCGCCGCGGGCCGGCGAGGCGGGAAGAAAGTCAGCTTTTGGTTTCCGTAGCAACGCCAGGCTGGAAGGAGGGAGGGAAGGAGCGGAGGCTGAGGCAGCCTCCATTTTGGGAATGCGGTTATTGCCTGAGCGTGTAATTTGCCCGTTTGAAAGCACGTGCCGTTTTCTCGGGTATAATAATAATAATAATTATATTTTAATAATTAATTAATCAAATATTAATTAATAATAATTATTATTATTATTTATACCCCGCCCATTTGGCTGGGTTTCGAGCGCCCCACCGTACGCTGCTCAGCAACATTTCCCTCAGATTTTCTACGGTGGCTTCCCGGGGTGGAAGCGGATTTTAATATATTTGCGCGTTCGGAAAGTTTGGTCCGCACTGATTTTTTTTAGGGGGTTGCTCAAGGCGGAGTGAAGGGTTTGGGAAAGTTGGTGCTCGTGTAAAGGCAATGGTCGCTGAGAAGCTCCTTGCAACCAATGAAAGGGATCGCTTGTTCCCTCAAATCCACGTGTCTTGAGTCCATTTGCGCCCCCTATATTCTGCCACAGTAAATCAATACAGTATTTCTATGTTGTCCATTGGGAAACCGATGGCTGTTAAAAGGTGGTTTATTTTTTACACTCCGCCCAAGGACCTCCAGCCAACAGCGAATAAGAACGTGAGAGCCTTCTGAATAAAATGAACAATAACAGAACATCTGTCAGTTTTTCTTCACTCCAGGCATCACACCAGATTAAAGAGCCTGTCCTAAAATAATGGCATTCGTTTAGTGTTAAATGCGAGCGTGCATTCGTGGGGCTTCAGGGCAATTCCTCAGCTTTCTCTAAACTGCACTTCATTCTCTGAGGAGGAAAGCGATTCCTCGTAACACTAGAATGCAAAAGGCAGAACATTAATAGTGCACTCCGACGTCGGTTTTCTCAGGTGTCAGTCTCACTACGTTCAATAGAGCTGACTCGAGAGTCAGTTTAATGCTCTATGCATGTTTATAAATAAGCTAACCCGAGTAAGTTAAATTCAACCAGGGCTTCCCAAACTCTCGTCTCTAGCTATTTTTGAACTACAGTTCCCATCATCCCTGACCACTGGTCCTGCTACCTAGGGATGATGGGAGTTGTAGTTCAAAAAAAAAAGCTAGCTAGCAGAGTTGGGAAATTCTTATTTACGTACCCCAGGTTAAGTCTATATAGGATTGAAACCTGACCCACTGTTTTGGGCTACTTCATGCAATGCAAACTGGGTAGATTGGTTGTAAGTCGCTCTGAGTTGCCTTGGGTAAGATAAAGCGACTAACAAATGTAATATAAAAATACTATCTTTGGAACGGAAAGCACAACGCACGCTAGGAAAACGCTACTGTTCTACAGTAACATAATGAAACACCCTCCTTGCTTTAAAATATTGTGACCCCCATTCTGGGACTATTACAAAAGCTTTTTTAAAACGTGCCTTTAAAAAAGTCCCTTGAAGCTGCAATTCTAGGCATACTCGCTGGATTCAGGGCGACTTAATCCGAACAAATTTATTTTGCATTCGCACTCTGGAAAACTAATCTTAACACCCAGTAAATTTTACTGGAGTTGCCTCTGAGTAGTCATCTATCAGGATTGACCCTCTGAATCTGCTTTTAATTTTCTTTTTAACCTTAGGCAAAGAGAGGCGGAGTAAGCTAAATAGGGTAAATATCATTTGCTGCCGGACTGCTTAAACTTCCGAGCTCTGCCAGCTCATTCTGCGGGGCTGCTTGCTGAGCGCGGTTGTTCTTAGGGTGTGAGATGGGAGTGAATATGCCATGAATGAAGGCGTTGCCCGTAAGCAGCTGTTTCCGGATATTGCTTTTTTGCAGAGGAGGAACTTGAAACTACAACCCGATGCATTCTGGGCCCAGAGCGAAACGCTGCATGCCTTTCGCCTGAATCCCTCGCCTTCTTTACCGGCTGGATTACTAGGAAACCCGCATTTCATCTTTAGCGGTGAGTGCGATGTAAAGATGTTGTTGATCGGCTCCGTGCCTCTTTTATGGGCATAAAGGCAGAGAAGAAGAAAGAACTGCGTGGATGAAGGCGGGCGCTTTAGATTCCAAATAAACTTCTGCGCTGGGACTGCAGAGCCTTTCCAATACATGCCCTCGCTCCGGGTTGAATAACACTTTATTATTGCACAGTAAGATTATTCTTTGGAGAAACATGGCCTGATCTCGAGCATAAAAAGAGTGGAAGATATGTTTAGCTGTGATACTTGGTGCCCTTATTGCATTTCTTGAGTCTCTAACGTCAATATGAAGCTTAATTGCGTTAGGTTGTAAACCTTATTTTTAAAAATCTGCTTCTTACTTTTGGCTGTTTAACATTCTATAGCCTTATAAATGTTTTTTGTGGGAAGGTTATTGGTTTTTGGTTAATATGTATTTTGTGTTCTCATTTTTTATGTTGTGAACAGCCCCTATGATCTTTGGAGAAAGAGCAGTATACAAAATTAATAAATGAGAAATAAATAAAATAAACATATCTAGGATTGTGCTGTTGTTCCTAACTTCTAGATACGAGCGGGATATCTAGACATTGTTTTAACAGACAGCTTTATCAACTTTTGCTGATCAGTGTGTTTTTTGTTTTCTCATTTGGTTCAGCAAATAGGAAATATGACTGAGTGGCAGAGGAAGACACCTTTGGAATGGATGACTTATGTGAATAAAGAAATTGAAGTTCTGGCTGCTGAGAAACAGAATTATAAAGGATGGGTTTTAACAGTTGATCCAGTGTCTGCCAAGTAAGCAGGAGTTCAGTATGCATGGAAGTGTGATACCCAGAGAGAGAGATGTATCAAAATTTATTTTATTTTCAAAACCATGAATCAGAACAAGAATTGGGAGGGGAAGGGGGAAGCACAACCATTAGTAGAAAAACAAATCTGTAAAATATCTGTAAATTTTACTTTCTACTCAGCATGCGGTTAGCCTGTTGTTGCTGCTGCTATGACAAATGTCTGATGTTGTCTGGCTTCACACTTCAGAATTTCTATTCACACCAACAACTAGAAATTTGCCCTACAATTTATTCTTTTCACTGATATTCTCATAAATAGGACAGCTGAACAAGTAGAAGGGAAAAAGAGGAAAATGTTTGAGACAGCATCAGATGAGTTTTCTACACTGGTAGAATTGAGACAGTATGATCAGGTCACTGACCATCAGTGTTAAGGTTTAGCAGTGGTATTCCACATTGCCTAAGAATGTGGGCCTTTGATTTTTGTTTTAGTTCTTATGTTTGCACTTTTTGTATGTTTGTTAAGAAATCATTAACTTTTTTGAAAAGATGTGGGAAGCAACTCACTCTATATGCCTTTAGACAATTTTCTTTCATAATAGTTCTAGTTAATATTAGCCATTTTAAAATGGAGCATGGTCTAAAAATGTGGGTGAGGTTAAAAGATTTGGGGTTGGTTTATAAGACCAGATGCATCCTCAGTAGATTGGTTTTATGTACAGTACTTGCCACTTCACTTTCATGAGATACTTCATTAGCTTGAGGTTTTGTATATACCACAGAAGGGTAAAAGCTTAGCAACTAGGAATTGCTGTGATGCGCCAACTGAAACCTCTGTTCTTCCAAAATGAAATGATTTTAGTATTTCTGCATCCCATACTTACTATAAGGGCTGAGTTGTACCTTTCGATTTTCAGTGGCTAAATACATGGATGCTATTGAACTAAACGCTACTGAGTTGGGAGGGTGTTACTTTGAGGGAATGCATTTCTTTGTATAGATTTGTATTTTAGTGCTTGAAAAATGTGTAACAGTAGGAAAAAGTGTTATGAACAATGATACTTGGCATGCATTGCTTATTCTACAGTAGGCACTGGCTAGCTACAGTGGCTGAAATATTTTTAAAGATTATGTATGTAGGTGAACTGACCCTAGTAACATTTTCAGACAATAAGACTGCTGGTTAATATAGCTAATGTTGGCATAACAACTTGCACTCTTAGTTTTTGTTGGTGTGATGTAATGGGATCAGCCTGGGATGCTATTGCAATTCCACACATTTGTAATTTTTCACTGTGGGGGCAGACGGCTGCTGCATCCTGATCTGAATGCTTCATGGTGCAGGTGCTTGTGGGACTGAGACGTTGGGGCGTGTGTTTTGACAAGATAAAGTTGAGTATAAATTTGATAGTGTTTAGCATGGGAGATTTCTGTAGGTCTTTCCACCAAGTTGCAAAACTTTACGTGAACTCCTTTTCTTGACAGCATTCTTCTGGCAAATCCTCTTGAGAATGGAAAAGTGTCTGTTTCAGGCATCTTGGGGCATGCAGTGCAAGAGGTGAAGATATTGTCCGAAGCATCTGATGCTATGAAAGAGAAACTTGCCCACCTATTCATGCCTGGAGAAAGCCAAACCTACAGTCAAGAGGAGCTGGAGGACAAGAAAAGCAGCTTGAAGAACTGGTTGGAGAAAAACCATATTCCTGTAAGGGAGCAAGGAGAGTCACAAACAACACTCTGTGTTGCAGGGGTGTTGACTATTGACCCACCGTATGGACCAGAGGATTGCAATAGTTCCAATGAAATAATTTTGTCTCGAGTTCAAGGATTGATACAAAGTTATCTTGGCCTTCAGCAATGACAGAGTTGAAGAATTGGGATGAAGTTACCTACTTGCAAAACCTATGCTTCCCCAACCTGATGCCTTCTACATGGACTACAAAACTCACATTGCCTGGGGATTGATGTGAGTTGTAGTCCAAATATTTAGAGGGCTTCTAGTTATAGCAGGAGGCTGATCTATAAAATACTGTTGAATTTCCCCTCAATTTAGGCATTTTGTGTTCCTAAGTGCTATCAGAAAGTCACAGTCAAAATAGAATGGTTTTTCTGGATTTGTTTTGTGAAGAAATGGCAAATGTAACAAATATGTACTATATATATTTTTTATATGAAAATAAGCATTGACGTTAGTTTTTATGTCTTCCTTTTGGGATCCTGTGAATGCTCCTTTATATTCAATTACCATTAGTCATGAAGAGTCATATATGAAAACATCACATTCTTACCACTCAGTATTGGTATTAAATTAGGAATACCTCTATAAACTACAGTTCATAATATAAAAGCAGAATAATTACAATAGCTGCGGAAACGTATCATATGTAGCTTGTACTTTCACCAATTCAGAACCCCTAAAATTGCTACTTTCATCTTTGTCCTTATCTGAAAATCTTTGTATTCACTGGAAAGTGATGTGTTTTAAGTTTTTATGAGAAGTGATATGGTGACAGGTCGCTGCAGTATATGCAGCCAGTGAACCGGCAAGTAATCTTCTACACTGAAGGCTATTGCTTATGTTACAGGGTGTCAGGGAAGATCTACTACACAAACCTCTATAGCAGAATTTCCTCCTGATAAGACACTCATGGGGCAATTCAACTGATCCTGTTACACAGATGCAAGTGGATTTACTTGAGTTAGTATCCACATCAAAACCTCGTGGTTCGTGAGACCCTCCCCAGAGCCCAGAGGATGTTAGTGAGGACAGAGAAAGCCCTGAAGAGACCAAAGGCATAGCAGGCTTTGTTTAAGCTGCTCAGCCTCCCCACTGAATAGCTGATGTGTGGGGTATCGCAGCAACAGGAGCTTCTTTCCCATGCATCCTCCAGCCTCCTGCCAGCCGCAGAGCTTCAATTATAGTTGTGGATATTTTTGGATACAGTATTTTTGGTATGGATTGAAGAGAGCGCAACAGAGGGTGTTTAAAGAGTGTTTAGAAGGTGTTCCCCACTACGCAATTTCACTTATGCACGCGGGGGACTGGAATGTAACACTCACACAAGTGGGAAGTTACCTGTACATAATTTCTTGCAAAAAAGAAACATCAAACTAGATTACAAATCCAATGAACAAGTTCCTGTTTATTTATAGAGCTTGTTGATCACCATTACCTCCAACCAATGAGCACCTCAGGTGGCATACATAAAGTTACTATACAGAGTTTTATTTTTATTTTTAACCACCAGTAGGCTCGTTTCTATCGCCATAGCAATTGTGCATTCTCCACTCCTGCCCCAATGTTGGTTTACTGTTTTTAAAAATCCTTAAATGCACCTTTTTGGGAGCTTCTGTTCAAGTCCCATTAATTTCTGCAGGATTGTGCTCCTTGTTTATAAGAAGTTGCTGGGCTGATAGGAGCCCACAAGTCATAATGAACTGTACTGAAAGAAGCCTCTTTTGTACTTGCATTCCTCAACCATTTCTTCTGACTTGTGAAACATCTGGTTTCAGGAGCCAGTGGGGATGTAACAACATTATCTTCATGTCTTGCTTTTGCAAAAACTTGGCACACCTCAAACTTACTGCTTTCATAAGTGCTGTCTTGTCAAGGAAGCTAAGTTGACTTCAGGCAATGTAAAAGAGTAATGAACTTTCTTCTCTAGACTAACCCTTTGAGAAGGAGCAAGACAACTTACACAGCCTTAGGCAAGCTGTAATTTGAGCCCTGTGTGCTTACACACACACACACACACACACACACACACACACACACACACAAAAGCTCATATAGAACCTGGTTCATTTTTATACTAAAGACCATTTATCTTTCATTTAAATTTTTGGCAACCGACATTGATTAATTGATCAGATTAGGACAGGTTTTAGGGAAAGCTTACAGGGGAATCCACTTTAGAATTTAGGAAAATACAAACAGTTGCTATAGTAAACATCAAGTCCTGCCTTAAGGAGAAGAGGCAAGTCAATAGACCGTCATTTTGTAGCAAAAAGAGTTAATCCTTAATTGGACAAAAACAGTAACAAGAAAAACACATTAGAATTGAATGTTTTTGGATCTCTCTTGAGTTTTCATTGGCATAAATAACAATACTGTAGTCTCTCACTCTGTACTTCACAGATTGCTCCTGGAAAGGAAACACTTGTGTTTCCCTTAAAATATGCCAACTTTTCCATGATTTGGGTGAAAAAAACCCACCACCTTGTTTCTCCAGCCCCATTAACTCCATTAGGGCTACTCCAAATATAGTGGTTTCTTTGATTGCCACTTTGCCTTTAGGCTTCCAGGCATCCGTGTTGCTTCCATCTCTATTGCCATTGTTCTGCTGATATGCCTTTATACCAAATGCTCCATGCTATTGTGTGGTCACAAGTTTAACAATCATGCTAATGATACGAGACCCTCGAGGGCAGGTGCAAAGATCTATGCTGGGGTTTTTTACTTTATCCTGGAGTAGCTGGTCAAGCTCACAGCGAAGTTCTTTCACTAGTTCGGCTACCTGAAAAACACAAATATTCTTATGAGTTAAGCTGCTTAGGGGTAGTCCAGGCCAGATCACAAGCCCCCATCATCTCTGACTATTAGGCCATGCTGACTGGGAGTTACGAGTCCGGCAAAACCTGAGGTTCCTCACACTACATTAGAAGTTACTTCTGAAGCCCCTGGTCCTCCCTCTGATATTGCATGAAAGACCTGCTGTACTTTTTATGCTTAACATTTGTACTCGCCTAAAAGAGGCTCAGGATGCGGGTAGTGCTGTGGGTTAAACCTAGGGCTAGGGCTTGCAGATCAGATGGTCGGTGGTTCAAATCCCCGCGACAGGGTGAGCTCCTGTTGCTTGGTCCCTGCTCCTGCCAACCTAGCAGTTTGAAAGCACAACAAAGTGCAAGTAGATAAATAGGTACCGCTCCAGTGGGAAGGTAAACGGCGTTTCCGTGCACTGCTCTGGTTCACCAGAAGTGGCTTCATCATGCTGGCCACATGACCCGGAAGCTGTACCAATCAAGCGAGATGAGTGCTGCAACCCCAGAGTCGTCTGCGACTGGACCAAATGGTCAGGGGTCCCTTTACCTTTAAAAGAGGCTCAACTGGGGCATTGCCTGAAAACTATGATGACATTAATGTCCTTAAGAATCTCAACAAATAGAAGATCAAAGGCACTGCATTTTTTCAACTGCACAGGTCATATCTACACCACTTGGGATTTTTCTCATTTGACTGGATTTTGTGTTCATTAATGCTCTGCACAGTACAGTTGGACCTTTTAAACTTTTTATGCCTTCTTGTATATCCAGGGTTAACACCCCCACAGATGATATAGCATTGTGCATCCAACAGTGTCATAATGCTGGAAGAATTTTGTTAGTCTAAGGTGCCACAATACTCTGTTGCTTTTATCCAGATGAAGACCTGAGAGGCAAATTTAGCTTTTGGTGGTGCTGATACAATTTGTCCTGCCGTCTACAGCCTGGGGTTTGTTGTGCTCATGAAACCGCCTATGCAAATTGTACTGCAGGGTATTATAACCATAAATCGCAGAGTTGATACCCAAGAGATGAGGACATCTGACTAAATTTCTGAAAGATCTTTGGTTCTTAAATAGCTGGTCATGCAGACATAAAGAACAACCTGACCTTTCAACTTAGGAAAGTAAACACACTTGTTGGACCAGATGCTGCCCATGCAATTCTATAAGCCTATTGGAATTAGTGTCCATTTTAGCCCAGTGGACTTAATGTCTCAAGAGGAAATTTGGTTAAGGGTCATAACCCATTTCCTGGATGCCAGTACAAAGTAGAATGAGCTGTTCCTCTCCCCTTGGTACAATGAAAATAATTTCCCCATCATAAGCATGCAATGTGATGAGTTGCTCATTTTCTTACCTGGTGTGAGGCTGCAACAAAACGAATCCACCCATCGTCCAAGGAAACAACAAACTCTCCCTTCTGAAGATGCACATTAATACGGCCGCCTCCAAACAAGATCAGTGGGTACACAGACACCATGCTGCAGTCTCGAATAAACACCCGGCTGGTTTTTACCATCTCGTGATACACTAAGTAAGGGCTATCAAAGTGCCTGGTCTGAAACAAGGAACCCCAAAAAACTGGTGAAAGTTCAACAACAACAACAACAACAGGTTCCATACCTATGACTTCAGTTATACAATATATGACAGAGGCCATTGTTTTGCTGGGAAAAGGTTGTCCAATGCCAGCATACCATTTGCCAGGCAGCAGGGGCAGGAGAAGTCTGAAATCTTTACACAAATTTCACGTAGGTGTGTAAGCTGAAGGAGAAAGGAAATTGGCTGAAAATCAAATGGGACAAGTTGGTCATAAATTAAGTCCCACTGATTCCAATGTGAACTAAGTTTAACTAAGATTAGTCCGCTTCTCATCTTATGCATCTGTGCATAGATACAAGTCCAACAGATTACAATGAGGCTTACAGATGTGAAAATACAAGGAATTGCACTATGGACTGCTGATTGGTTTGCATGCACCTCTTCCAAGAAGGAATTGTATGTGTCTGGACAACAGCTACAGAATGACTGACTGGGGGTGGGAAAATCACCTGGTAGTTTACAGAGGATGGATGAATGTGAACAGAGCCCTCCTTCTTGGTAACAAACTTCAGCTCTGCAGCTTTTGGCTTCATTTTAACAGCTCCTGTACTGGTCTTCTGATACTTCCCTTCTGGCAATTTCACCTAAACAGTAAAAAACAGTGAACAGTGATAAAAATACTCATAAGCAACTTCCATTCAGTAGGGTTGTGCAGGAGGAGATGTTTCTTTAAAGCACTGGAAATACTGAAAAGTCTCTAAACCCAACAGAAGCACAAGGGAGAGAAAGAGAGAGATTCCCTTTTAAGGAATTGCTAATATCAAGCAGCTCAGCTTTCAAGCATGCAGCATAGAACAAATGCAATGTGTGCAATATGGACAGAAAAAGAGAAATGAAAAAGCACTGCCCTCTTACCTGAACCACATTGGGATACAGAGCAGCACATAATATGGCTGATATCAGCTTGAAGTTGTCCGCATTAGAATTTGCCTGTGATATAAACAAAAGGGTACCTACAAGTTAGTGCAGAAGTTTGCATGAAACTGGGTAAGCACATCACCTTGAGAATTCCAGCTTTCATGTAAAGGTAAGCTTCCAGACCTTATAGTTACAGAGATATTTTTAAAGAAAATATGAAGGCATCTATTTATTTATTTTAAAAAATACTCTCAAGTGTTAAGTGGTAGAGGTTCTGGGCCCTATATGCCCCTCCCTAAAAAGGGGGGCACCTCTGGACTTTTTTTAATCAGCTGGGAAGAAAAGGGTTTTCACATAATCAGGAAGCTCCAAATCACTGAACAAAAACACTGCCCGAGGTTCTAGCTGTCATTTTGGTTCCATTAAATCATGACAAGGAGAGTAGAATAGTCAGAAGGGGCGGGAGGGAAAAATGAATGCCGTTATTTGGACAGATGAGGAAAGTGGCAGAGAATGAGAGGAAGAACACCGTATAAAAGCTTATACTTTGTACAAAAGGCAATGGATGAATGAGACAGGGCAGCTCCATTGTCACTCCTGTTACCTCTTCTCCAGTTGCTTCCAGAACGCCGTCCCCTCCCTGAGACCACCTCCTTTCTATATCCTTGGCTCTGAGTCCCTCTTTCACAAATCCAATGTCAGACAACAGTTCTGTGAGCTGCCTTTTTAAACTGGCCATTTGCTATGGAGGAGAGAGGAAGAACACCTTTGAATAATGAGTAGCGTTAAGATTTCTGAACTGTGTCAAGTGATGTCCACCTTCTGTTCTCATTCTTTCCAAACACCAGTGATAAGCCACAGAAGACTTATGGATCACAGCCAGCTTGTGGCTGACTTCATTTTGCCCACTGCCACCGTTGCAAAAATGGGGAAGAGAGGAAAAGCTATGCTGGGAAATGTGAACTGCATCTACTGTGGAAAAATATGTGAAAATGTACTCTGAGGAAATATTGAATGGTTGTTGGGACTCCTGGTATGGTAGTTCCGTAACATAGCAGCACTGTTGAACCTCCAACACTTATTAAGGGTTATTCAAAGTGAAACCAAGCTTGCCCACCCCTACAGATTTTTCCCTGCAACATGCAACTGTGTTGGGTGCCTTTCCAGGGCACAGTCTCCCTTCCCATAGAATGGCAGCAAGGCTCAAGAGGACTGGCCAATGTGCTAACCGAACTAAGAATACGCCCTAGAACACAGCCCAGAATGAACTGCAATGTGCAAGCATTTCCCTGGCAGATGTGAGGCGGTTTCTCCATAGGCTAGTCAAAATGGATGCCCCTGGAAGTAGGAAGCTTAAAAACCACTGACATATATACCATATTGGCCTGTATATAAGCCTCATTTTCCCCCAAATTCTGACAGTGAGAAGTTAAAGTGTGGCTTATACTCGTGACCTTATAGTCTGCAGCCAGCACCAGGAGAGTGGCAAAGCAGCACCCGCCCCATGCATAGTCTCTGTCTTCTCCAAGGCCGGAAAGGAAGAGAGCGGGGAAGGGGAAAAGCCACCAGCAACGCAGCATGCCCCACCCCCCCGTATGCAGCCAGGAGCAGTGAGGAATAGAGCGGCTTATATTTGGGTCTTTTTTCTTTCCCCCCCTCCAATTTTAAAGGTGCGGCTTATATTCAGGCCAATACGGGAGTTAGGTACATAGGAAACTGATTTTTAGGAAGTCTATTTGTCTAACAGGCCCAGTACTGGATTGGGACTCTCCAGAATCTCAGGATCTTTTCCCCATCAGGTGCTATCTATATATTTTTGTAGACTGGAGAGATGCTGGTGGTTGAATTTTGGACCCCAAACGTGTGCTGTACCACTCAGCTATGGTCCCCGTCATAAATAAAAATACGTATCTTTGGTGTGTGGGTGTGTAGAGAGGCTTGTGTGCGTTTGTGTGTGTGTGTGTGAGGAGTACAGTGAGGAATTTTTTTACAGCTGATCCACACTCTACCTTTCAGCTAGGGTAATTTCAGTCAGTGGTTGGCAACCATAGTGCTAACCTTTATAATTCAGTCTCAGAAGCTAAGGAATTAAATATTATATGGTATAGTAGTTGATCCATTTCCCTAAATCCTGTCATCCATCAGAGATTATCCTCAACTTTTCTGGAAAAGCTGAAGTTATCTAAAAAGGCAGCATATTTTTATTTTATTTTTAAATCAACCCAATCATATGCTACACCCAGTTTCCACCTCTTCCATTGCCTGCCTGCCAAGGATAAACACAGATATATCACACTGTTAAGCCTGGGGTAGTAGTCAACCAAATTTTACTCAGAGGAAACCCACTGAAATTAATCAACATGACTAAGTGAGGTTCATTCATTTCAATGGGTCTGAGTAAAATTTTGTTGAACGGCACCACTGGGTACCACATCTTAAAGTTAATCTGCAAGTAACATAGTGAAATGCAGTGGGATAAAACCTTAAATGTACTGTATAAGCAAATTGGCCTAGAAAATGCCTTGCATGTACTGAGTTTTCTGATAAATGCAAAGTTGAAACCTATAAAAAATATTTTCATTATAAGATTGCACAACAGGAAAGCAGAACATAACAATTTGACATGAGGTTCAATATACACTTTTAAAACTCAAAATTGTGAGCAATAATGCTAACTTACCTGAAGAGCGCTTTCTGATAAGAAATTTTGTCTACAATATGTGTGACTTGCTTGATAGCCTTCTTTTGAAGCTGCCCGCCATCCCTAAATAGTGAAAATGTAAGCTGTTATAGCGTGCCATCTCATCTCTTAAAATTAGGAGGCTCTATGGCTACAATAACTCTGTAATCAATTACAGGGTGTACTTTTATTCCTCACCTTATATGCCTGGAGAAGTGCAAGATAATCACTGTTTCCTATTGCAAATTCCAGCTTTTTCTTGAATGCCTCCTCTCTTTTGTCCCATGGAGAAACCTTTTAAAACAAGGAACGTAATAATGCGACCTGTTCTCACATTAGCAAAGCTAATAATAATAATAATAATAATAATAATAATAATAATAATAATAATTTATATCCCGCCCTCCCCAGCCGAAGCCGGGCTCAGAGCGGCTAACAACAGTAAAAATAACACAGTTTACATAAAACCACAATCAATTAATTGAAATACATTCTAAAATCAATTCATTCTAAAATCAATTCAGTCAAATTAATGGCAACCATTGGGCTAGAGTTCTATGAGGATTACAGAAGGAGAGGGGGGGTCAGACTGTGCCCTGGCCAAAGGCCTGGTGGAACAGCTCTGTCTTGCAGGCCCTGCGGAAAGATGTCAAGTCCCGCAGGGCCCTAGTCTCTTGTGACAGAGCATTCCACCAGATCGGGGCCACAGCCGAAAAAGCCCTGGCTCTGGTTGAGGCCAGCCTAACCTCCCTGTGTGCCTTTGGGAAACCCGCAAGCAGGATTTGAGCACAAGAGCATACTCCCAAGCTTCAGTTTCCAGCACCTGGTGTTCAGAAGACCTGCTGCCTCCTTGGAGGCAGAGCACAGCCATCATAGCTAGAAGCCATTGATAGTGCTCAATGTATTTGTCCAATCCTATTTTAAAGTCATCTAGGTTGGCGGCCATCACAACTTCCTATGGGAGCATGTTCCATAGCTGAACTATGGAAAGCACACCATTACACAACTGGCAGATGTAAAATTAAAATACAGCCTACAGAGTTCAGATTTACACAGTGTATTCTGGGTATACGGAACTTTTGTACATTGCATTCTACAAGATGTACAGAACTATCCTATTTTATCCCCCCCTCCCAATTGTATTTATGCTATGGGAAGTGACACCTCTCCCAAACCACTTTCAACCATATAATAGGTTTAAAAGGTTCCGTTTTAAGAGTTTAGGAAACATTCCTTTGCACACGTGGACATATCTTGAAACAACAGCACTTACAAAAGGAGACTTGTGGGCCCTGCTTGCTGCAATTGTCAGTGCTGGATCCAGACAGCGGAAAATGGTGCCAAACAGCATTAGCTTCCCAATCCTGACATCAACAGGCAAGGAAGCCAAATGATACCCCAAGGGTGTGAGCTTCTCGTCTGAAGTTAAGGCTCCGACATCCTGCAGTCGTTGCTTTGAGGAACGTAGAGTTTCGGCTGCTGGTGGCTCAATCAGTCGCATGAGAACTGAATGAAGGCTTTGTGTGGAGAACATGTCCAAAATCTTAATTCTGGAAGGAAGAAGAAAATACAATCATTGGTCAGAGTTGGATACGTTAGCTTCAGCTACATAAATGTATAATATACACATATGTTAGCAGGCCTCCACCGAGAACTTTCTGTTGAGGTCTTGCTTTCTGGATGGGCAATGGCAGACACCGAAAAGCATAAGAAGTCAGTAACAAACAGGATAAGGTAAAAAGGTTAAAGGTAAAGAACCACAGCACCACCGGCGTCCCATATCAAACAGGATATAGTAGGGCTCACCAACCATTTTGGGCCTGTGGGCAAGCTTGCAAACTGCAGACACTGGCCAAACCAGGCCTTCTCTCTGGCAGTGAAGTAATTGGAACAAGTCTATTTGATTTACAAATCCTAGCCATTATGTTGTACCTACCTGTGTTAAATCCTGAGTTGCACACAGTATAGAATAAAAAAAGAGGAGGCAGCTTTGTATAGTAATTCCTAAGCTCTACCTGTTTCTCTCTTTAAAGCAGTGCAGCAAATTACGGAGCCTGGGCATTCATAAAAGCTAACACACACATTTTCAAGAAGTAGAGTAAGGACTATGGAAAATTATTTGCCCTAAAGAAGAATTAGGATGAAGTTGCAGGAAGAGGGATTTGAGAATGGGAGCTAGGGCAAATTACTATGTATAAGATATGCCAATCAGCAAGATATGTAAAGGTTGTTTCAGGGATGCTCTGGCTGCCAGTGAAAGACTGTCTTACCTGAGACAGAGCTGTTCCAAAGGCACTCTTTGTATTTCAGGTAACTGCTGCTTCAAAAGGTGATGACTGTAATGGTGGCTACTGAAGAGATGAAAACAGACTCCAGAGGCTACCCGGCCTGCTCGTCCTTTCCTTTGCAATGCATTGGCTTTGGACACAAATGTATCCTCCAGGCTTTCCATACCTTTGCTTGGATCAAACCTGCAAGGAGGAAGATATGGAACAGCTTTTGCAATATTCTGATAGGCCTTTCGGAACCTAGGGAGGTACAAAAGTTAGGAAACTGGATGCTTGCAGGTTATGCTACTGCAAGGCATTGTACTTGGGGCTGCATTCGAAGACTGTTTGGAAACCAGTTAGTGCAGAATGTAGCAACTAAATGATTAACGGGGACAAGAAGATGTGTGTGAACATATAAACACCAGTTCTCGCCTGACTGATAGCTGCCAATTTGTTTCTGGGCTCAATTCAAAGTGCTAGTTTTGATCTTTAAGCCTTTAACAGCTTAGGAACCAAATGCCCAAAGGACAGTGCATCTGTATATGTTCCTGCCTGGACTGTGAAATCATTATCTGAGGCTCTTCTCTGCATGTCACTTCTAATGGAGGTTCTTTGGTGATGAGATGACGGCCTTCTCTATAGAAGCTCCCCACCTATGAAATGCTCTCTCCAACGACACCTGCCTGGCATCAACTATATCATAATTTCACTGCCAGGGAAATACTTTTTATTTTTCTTGGCACTTGGGCAACACCAATTATTGGATTTTCGTATTCTGATTATGTTTTTAACATGCTTATGTGATTCTGTTGTTGTATTTTTACTCCTGTTGCAAATATTAGTCATGCAGAAGTATCCAGCATACAAATGCTTGTACCTCCTAGATTCCTAGAGATCCATCTCAATACCGTTTTAAAATCTTGATTATCCTTAATTACTGCCTGAAAGTTTGCAGAGTCAATTTGACAAATGCTGGGGGTGGATACCACCACTATAGAACATTGTGAACTAACATTGCTACATGTTTCCCATTTTATACCTGTAAAAATTCAAGCAGAAAAATATGGGTTGAGAAAGATGAGAGTGAAAAGGTTAGGTCTTAAAGGGAGAAGTAATAACTGAGACAGACAGTAACAGAAATAGTTCTGGTCACAGGGAAACTGAAAGAGGAAAAAAGGAAGGGTGAGAAGCTTGTAGCAGCTTAATGCAGGAAGCAAATAGCAGATTTGGGGCTTCAGTTTTGTAATGTCTTCCGGCTCAAGAGACATGGAACAAGGAAATCCATCAGGTAGAAATCTCATTGTGTATAGGCCCCATTTTAGCAAAGCTTTTTTATTTATTTAAATTGTACATGGTACTTTTGCTTATTATCTAAGCAAATGCGACAGCTAGACTGGTGACTGGGACTGGCCGCCAGGACCACATAACACTGGTTCTGAGAGATCTGCATTGGCTCCCAGTACATTTCCGAGCACAATTCAAAGTGTTTGTGCTGACCTTTAAAGCCCTAAATGGCCCAGGTCCTGTATACCTGAAGGAGTGTCTCTTTCCCATCGTTCAGCCCGGACACTGAGATCCAGCGCCGAGGGCCTTCTGGCGGTTCCCTCATTGCAAGAAGTGAGGTTACAGGGAACCAGGCAGAGGGCCTTCTCGGCAGTGGCGCCCACCCTGTGGAACACCCTCCCTTCAGATGTGAAGGAAATAAGCAGCTATCCTATCTTTAAAAGACATCTGAAGGCAGCCCTGTTCAGGGAAGTTTTTAATATTTAAAGCTGTACTGTTTTTAACATTTGATTGGGAGCCGCCCAGAGTGGCTGGGGAAACTCAGCCAGATGGGCGGGGTATAAATAATAAATTATTTTTATTTTTATTATCTAGGTACCTTTTTTCTTTCATCTTCCCTGAATCAATCACGTAGACCACATCATCGATGGTAATGGAGGTTTCTGCAATGTTTGTAGATATGATGATCTTGGTGACCCCTACAGGAGGCTTAAGGAACACACATTGCTGCTCCTCACTTGAAAGTGAGGAATGAAGTGGATAAACAACACAGCTATGAGAAAAAGATCAGAGGACAGGTTTAGAGGGCTTATAGTGAGGTTTTGTTTTCCATTTTTATATCACTTTTTTTACATACTAGCCAGAGCTGGAGAACCAAGGGTGTTTCCTGCTTGGCAGGGGGTTGGACTCGATGGCCTTTGTGGTCTCTTCCAACTCTATGATTCTATATCATTTGTGTCTGTATATAAGAAGAATGGACTTATCATGGTACAACAGGACTTCCCTTCCTCTCTGACCCACTACAACTCCCCCACCCTTGTGGCATGCCTCAAATTTGGTACACATCAATATTTTAGTAATTCAACTGTGCCAACGGTTTCAGGGTGGGGGAGGCAGAGAAGACCATATGAAGGACATTGATAAATTGCACAATGGGATGATTCAGACTTCAAAATACCAAACCATGGTTTGGCACTCCATGAAGGAGTCCTGTGTTCATGTCCTTCCCCCTATGTTCTTCTTTTGTGCTCAGATTTCCCCTCTTCCTTCTGATTCAGCGACAAACCATAGTGGGCTGTTGTGTCTGAGCTGAGAAAATGACAACTTGTGGAATCTAGGCATGCAAGCCTCAGTTTAAACAGATTTGCTGCAAAATCAGAAGGAAAGAAACCAAAGCACACAGAGTCTCTGAGCAGAAGACTCATCCATGTGTAGCTCCAAAGCATGGTTTGGCACTGCTTCTGAATTGACCCAATACATTTTCTTGACTGGCAGTAACCTGATACACAATAGGGTACCAAGCCAAAGAACTAAGGGATAAACTGGTTTACATCCAATAAGCTCAAGGAGTCTATAACCAACGTAGAACCCAATGTTTCTGCAGCATCCAGCTAAAAAGAGTATTATTTTTCAAGTTCAACTTGGAAGTACAGAATATTATCCTCCATGCACTAGTTGAGAATTATACTGGGGAGGGGGAAGAGATAAAAGATGCTGCAAGAAAGAAAAATGTTCACATACTTTTAAATAAGCAACTTAAAGTGATGTAAAAGTTGATTAAATGTCAGTTTTAATTAATTTACTTTTCATTAAAAAATATTTAGGCATATTCTTAATTTACCGATTGCTGCGCCGGTTATTGAAGAGTGGATTAGTTTGCAACTGCTTATACAGTGTTTTAATTTCTTCCATGCCTGGCAAAAAAATCAGTACTGCACCTAGATATGAGTATATAAAAAATGGTAGAATTAATAGAAATGTCTTCTAGAACTCAATATATACTCTTCATTTTTGCTCCTGAAGGCAACCACAATTTATTGCTCTTTCTCCCTCTACTGCATTACATGTTACGGTAAGATTAAATTCAACATCAACGTAAGTAAGAATTTTTTCCTCCTGAGGATCCTAACTCTGGGAAAAGTCCTATTATGCTTCGAAACCGTACGTCAAAAAGCTAGTTTCCTTTTAGAAAGAGGGAGAGCAGAGTAGAACTTCAACAAAAGAAAGCAGGAAACGGTCTTCTTGGTGCAACTGAGCTGCATAGGCTTGTAAAATAGGTCATGTGTTTCTCATCATGTTACCTGGTGGATACGAATGTTCGCCACTGACGATCCACTCCAGTAAGGCCTCGATTAATTCAAGATTTACTTTGTCTAAATCCATTTTCTCCATTGTTTTTAATACTGATTTGCTAACCCCTGAAAGAGAAAATGAGCATAATAACAAAAAGGAAAAGCCCTGTTAAGGTCATGAATTTTGTAAGCAACTCAAACTACAGCCACTTCCAAATGAATCAAACCCTTGATGGAAAGTGGCGGTCCAGCTGTGGCAGCTTCATGGTAAGAACATAAGAAAAGCCTGTTAGATCAGGCCATTGGACCCTTTAATCTGGCATCCTGTTCTCACAGTGCAAACTAGATGCCTATAAGAAGCCTGCAAGTGTAGCAGCACTCTCCCCTCCTGCAGTTTCCATCAGCTGTTGATACCGCCTTCCTCATTTATTTCATTTGGTCCAATACCTTCTTTCTATTCACCCAAATAGCATATTTTTTCAAGATCAAAGTCTGATGTTGCCTTATACATATTTGAAAATTGGGGGGGGGGGTTGTGCGTGAGACGGGGGGGGGTCATTCCTTCCAAAGAAAAACATTTTGGCCATGATTCAGTATCTCCAGCTGCACACTGGAAAAGTCACATACAATAGAGGAATTTGCCATTCTGGAGGCTCGCCTGGCAACTTTGTTACATTTCTTTAGGCACCAGGCAAAAACAACCCTTTTCTCTGAGGTGTTTGGCTAATTTAACAATCTATGGCCTTTTAAACTGCGTGTATGTGTGGCCATTGCTTCTATTCATCATTATATTACAGTGGAACCTCGTATTACGTACCTTCCTCCTTACGAATGCTTCGGGTTACAAGCTCTGCTAACCCGGAAGTAGATGCCCCTAGTTGCAAACTTTGCCCTGGGACGTGAGTGGAAGTCGAGCGCCAGAAGCGTGGCAGCAGCAGGAGGCGTCATTAGCGAAAGCACGCCTCATGTTAAGAACGGTTTCAGGTTACAAATGGACCTCCGGAACGAATTAAGCTCGTAACCAGAGGTACCACTGTATGTATTTTTGAGTTTTTATATTGCAAACCACCCTGTGATCTTCCAATGAAGGGTGGTACAGAAATTTAAGAAATGGTGAAAAAAACAATGATTCTCTAGTATAAGAGAGAAATAACATGTGCAATGAGAAATTCTCACAAGAGCATTGAGCATCTATCTGTCTGTCTGACAAGAGAATAGGAACCCTCTCAACATACAGGTCTCAAGACCTTTGCACTAGAGCTATATGCCCAAGGTTGTGACATGTACATGTACATGTACAGGTTTGAAAATGCCTTTCTGGTCATATGTACAATATATTTACCGATAATAAACTCTTAAAAATTATTGGCAGCAATGCACATTGCATAAATATTACCTTTGTAGCGGATCAGTAACTGCTGGAATGTTAGTTGCTGGTCTGGAACTGAATCTTTGGCAGCCACAGCCACTGTACTTTGCATCAGGCCAGAACGCCTTAGGTCGTAATCTACTTCCTCTGCAGCAGTCCTCAGGTGTCTTTCTTTCTTGTCCACACTTTGCTTTGCTCGACGCATATATGGGCTGCCATGCTCCAAGACATACCTGAATGCAAACAGAGAAATTGGGTATGGGGAAAAGCCATTTGCAAACCTTGCTTTCTAGATGGATGACTGCTCTAAACAGTTGCTTAGACCTTGTGGGCTGTGCGGTGTCATTTCTGACAACAAGGTAGAACCCAAAGAATTTTTTTTCAAAGTCTGAATACACAGCAGTCGTACAAATTTATGTACAAGGCATGTTAAATGTCCATAGACATTGGAGATTCCTAGCTTACCGAGTCACTGTAATAGCGTCTTCTATAAAAAACTGATCAACGGGGAACGTCCTACCTAAAAGAGAGATGAGAAACACAGTAATATAGTAATATAGGAAGAGGCAAATTACTTCATCAAAACTGGAGTTAGAGGAATGGAACCACCTCCATTTCTACCCATACACCATTCCCACTTGTATTAGCTAAAAAAGTTGGTTGTGTTTTAACAATATTTCAACCTACACTATAAGGAAGAGTGAGACAGCTGCCTCAGGTGGCAGGTTTGGGCAACATTAAGGACAGCAGTATGAGGAAAGGGCAAGATCTGACGCATGGGGCACAGCCCACTGCTTAGTGCCCAGCAATTTAAAGAAGAATTATACTTCATGTGTACTATTTTATTATTATTATTATTATTAGTAGTAGTAGTATTAGTATTAGTATTTATATGCCACCTATCTGACTGGCTTGCTCCAGCTACTCAGGGCGGCTCTCAACAAAAAAATAGTAAAATCACAATACAACACCAAACACTAAAACTTTCCCATATGTCTTTTAAAAATCACATAGCTGTATGCATGTGGGAGAGGGAGAGGGAATTTGATTTTCCAGCTTGGCCACCAAAGCTTTTGATTTAGGCCTGGAATGGGTGGAGGTATGTATCAACATGGAGAATATTAATAAAACAACCTTGTAGGGTAGGTCAGTAAGAGTTACAGTTATTTATTTATAAGATGTCTAGCCTGCCCTTCATTTCAGGGCAGATCACATTCAAATAAAAACAATACAAAAATGTATAATAAAAACCATCTCAAAGCTGTTGCTCTACACAATGCACGTGAAGTGCTTTGAGCCACTAAAAGGGCTGTACAAGAAGTTCAGTATTACCCTATTCTGATCTGATCTGACCTGTCCCGAGAAGGGTATTTTCACCTCAGCAGTACTCTACTGAATCTAAAAACAGAGCACATTTATAGTATTTAGGTTGCATGTTATATATATGAGGCAGAATGTGAGACAGAACATGATGCAAAATATTGTTATTTATAATATCACATAATTCTTATATGTTAGGCTGCCTTATTTAGTTTTAACATCTTTGGATTGATTTAGCTGAGACGACTTCCCAAGAAGGTAGTTACTATCAGTTGACTAATCAAGATAGCTAAATGTAAGGATACAAAAATGTATGTGTCCAGTAGGCACCAGTAGCTAATGTATAATAAAACAAACAACAAGCAAGTATTAATTATGCCTTTGTGCTCTGCTTGGGAGCTTCCCAGCAGCTGGCTACGGTGGGAAACAATCACTAAATGGAGTTTAGTGCAACAGGGCTCTAATTACATTCTTAAAATTAATATACCTTCCTGAACTCAGACATTTTTAGTAACTATGTTGCCGAGATAATATTATAAACTGTTTAAGAACAGTTAGAACAGAGAAAATGCTAACCAATGAAAAGTAACTTGTGAAGCAAAGTAGGGGGACCTGTGGCCTTTTAGATGTTACTGGGCCTTCCAGATGTTACCAGCTGATTCCAATGCCAGCTGCGGTTGTTGGGAGTTGAGTCCATTAACATCTGGAGGGCCACAGGTTCCCCACCTCTGCTGTGAAGAGATGGATGGATAATGAAAGATGGATAATGAAAATAATTAGACTGGTTCTCACCTGGTATGCTAACAACAGGGCAGGAGTTAAAGTACTGAGAAAAGAGCTCTGCATTCAAGGTAGCACTCATCATTATAATGCGCAGGTCTGGCCTCTGAGACATGATATCTTTCAAAATCAGCAGCAAGAAGTCACTGGAGAAAATAAAGAAAAGACATTTGAAGCTCTTCAGTGTTCATCTGCAATTCCCTGAAGCTCCACTACCATCCTGGCAGCAATCAAAGACCCTTATTTTAAGCTTTCTCTTATAACAAACAAAAACGAATACACATCTCCTCATTAAAAACAACAACAATCACAGGGAGGGACAAAAATACAATACTCTGTTCTGTCTCTTAGGCAAACAAGCCTCCTCTGCATAATGTGGAGGTGGAGGGAAACAACAGCCTAGTCCTTTGCAGCTGAACGGATATATTTTGGAGTGTGTTAATTTTGCAGCACATGCTGGTATGTTCTCAAAGCGTGTATCTGCATCATAAAATCACAGCCACCAGAAAATTAAAGCAGCCTGGAGTGTATGGATGAAGGACATGGCACACAGTGTTTACTGCATTTTCTGCTTTGGATATTTTAATGGGATATCCACATCTAGGGGTGAAGCTTTAGCAGGCTACTTGTTTATCATTTCACAACTACTGCATTATTGTATAATAATGATACATTATTGTTTGTGGGTCACTGAAGCCAGTGTAGAGGAGGTAAAGTTCAAATATGGCCTCAAGTCAGCTGCCAATTTGTAAGTGATACTACTGACCTACAGTGGTACCTTGGTTCCCGAACAGCTTAGTTGTCAAACAAATTGGCTCTCGAACGACGCAAACTCAAGAGTGTTCCGGTTTGCGAATGTTTTTCAAAAGCCAAATGTCCGACATGGCTTCCGCTAGAGTGCAGAAAGCTCCTGCAGCCAACTGGAATCCGTGCCTTGGTTTTTGAGCGGTTTTGGGAGTCGAACGAACTCTCGAACCAGATTTAAGTTTGAGAACCAAGGTACCACTGTATAAGGATTTTTAAAATAATGTTACCATATATTTGAAAACAAGCAAGATTATGGTAGGCAGTGTGGTTTCATAATTAGCAGCAGCCTTCTTCCAAGCAGATGCTCTCTGGGTTATTATGAGTTACAACTACCATCATCATTTATCTATTACCCATCCAACAAACATACTGCTTCTCAGGCAATATATTTACCAAAACTGTTCACACTGGCCACTCTGGCTAGAGCCGATGACAGTTGCAGACCAACATCTGGAGGGCACCAGGTTGGGGAAGGATGGATTAGTGTGTCAGACTAGGATTGGGGAGACCTGGGTTCAAATCCTCACTGACTAAACACTTGACAAACTGCTACCCCTCAGCCTAATTCACCTTACAGAGTTGTGGCAAGGATGAAGAGGTGTAAATCATGTATTTACTTCGTAAAATATATATTACATATATATCCCACCTGCTCTCCAAGGAGCTCAAGGTGGCAAACATGGCTTTCCTTCCTCTTCACTTTATCCTCAACACTACCCTTGTGAGGTAGGCTAGGCTGTCTGGCCCAAAGTCACTCTGTAAGTTCCATAGCAAGCTAAGATTTGAACTTGGGTCTCCCAGGTCCTATTCAGACACTCTTAACCACTCGCATTCCACACTTGAGTAAGAAGAGCAGGAGAGGAAATATGAAATACATGAATAGTAGAAGTGAAACCAACAGGCTGTGTTACCTTTCTTCTGTTCTCTCATGAACCTCATCAACGATAATATGGGTGACTCCTTTTAAACTCATGTCCCCTTCAAGCCTCCTCAGAAGCACTCCAGTTGTACAGTACAACAACCGGGTAGCTGAAGACTTGAAAGAAGAGAGAAAATGACAATAAGATCACCAACTAAATCAGTTTCTTCCCCTTATTTAATCCTATCACTGTCACTGCTTAGATTACACTCTAGTGCCTTATTCAGATTTCCATGGATCTTGTCCAGAAAAGTGTGTTGTTCCTTCCTATGAATAGCAGAAGTAAAAAATATGGGAAATTAGCTGATTAAAATTCCTTGCCATAGTTTGGTCACTGGCTGGAAAAGCATGTTCAGCAAACATCAAGGGCCAGTGCATAGATAGTGTTGCAATCCCTTCAAATACAGTAGAGGGAACTAGGAATGAGCAGACACGTCTTCCTCCTCTCTCGTGCAGAAAAGCAGTGCACAACAAGCAGTAAAACAATCTAATGACACTAAAACAAATAAAACGACGGCGAACAGATGTAGCAGCTCGGAAGAAAACAAAGATTAGTCACCAACTGAGTGCCACCAACAACTTGGCAAATGGAAGAGCTTTTGACTGGGGCTTAAAGATCAGCTCTGTGCCAGGGTGGGAAATCCAGAGTCTGGGTGCCACAGTAAAGAAGGCCTTATCACTCACCCACTCACCTCTCAGCAGGAAAGTTGGGTGGGGGGCAGAGACCCATAGAAAATATCACAGTGAAACAGCAAGCTTCTTCTTTTTACAAAAAAGTTATTTAAAAGCGGAGACTATTTCTGGCAGCAGTCACTCTCTCAGAAACTAGCTTTGAATGCAGCTTGTGCCTCTTTGTGTTACCAGGATTCCGAGTATTCTATGGATCTACAACACACTGCACACTCATGGATTTTGGTACCCAGAACAGAATTCAGCTTTCTGAGATGTTCAGCTGTTGTTTGCTTTCTTTTTAAACATGTTTCTTTAAAAAAACATTAATGGAAGCTGCACAACACTCCAGTGCTCTTGCATAGCCCCTTGATACTATCCTTCAACTCTCCCCACCAGCACAGCTAGAAAAAAAGGTCTACCCTTTGGACTAATAAAACAACAACAATAACAGTTCAATGTCTATTTGAGAATTCACTGCTGGGGGGGGGGATGGGGGGAAATTAGATGTGAGTGTCTATTGGCTTGCACCCGTGACGTCACTGGAATAAAAACAAAGTAAAAACCAACCAACCATTACGCTTTCTAGCCGAATTTGGTATCCGACTGTGACCCCAACTCTCTCCGTTCGCTCCTTGGCTACACGTTCAGCCACAGAAATGGCAGAGATCCTGCGAGGCTGGGTGCAGATGATGTTGGCTAAATTACTGGGAGGACCTTCTAGGGAGGCATCCAAGATAAACTGAGGAATCTGAGTGGTCTTTCCACATCTGCATGAAGGAGAGGAATGAAATAAAAAAGAAAATTCTCCTCTCCCTCAAGCAACATGTTAAGGGGTGTTGCAGGAGACAGCCTGACCTCCTCATATATCAATACACTCCAAACCTGTTGTCCAGGGAAAACTAATCTTTATGCTACTTAAACATAAATAAATCCCTGGTCTCAAGGAAGCTAACAAATCAGTAGAATACAATGGCAATAAAACAAAAAAACTATAATAAAAGGTGAGTTATATTTCACCTTCCTGGTTCCCATTTATATATATTCTTCCATTTAAATAAATGTAAAATTGAATCTGCCACTAACACCAATGAAGAACCCTTGTTAACATAACAGAAATCAAAAGAAGCAATCTTTGTGCAATATTGTCTAATAAGGATTGCAATTGTACAAACCAGCTCAAGCCAGGAGCTATTATTTTCTGCACTATTTATTCCAAACCTGAAATGTAGGCTAGCCGTATAGAAATACTCTCCTGACTCCAAATTGGAGCAAAATCTTATTTCATTCTAAGAGTCAAGTTTTGTTGTGCTCCCACAGGATATGGTCTCTTCCAATTGGCAAACCACAATGCTTCCTGCAAGATCTTTCAGATCTTCTTTGGATGGGTTTGCTGAAGGCGTGGCAGAGACCAGGAAACACTGGACTTATCAGACCTTGGGTTTGGTGGTGGAGTGGATACTCTCTGAGTATCCCTAAGAACTGGGCATCCCTAAGAACTGGGCAAATGATGCTCCTTCCATATACAGAGCGTGCCAGTTCTGCCAGTTCAGACCCCTGAAGATTCCTGTTCTACAGGCAATAAAATGCGAGACAGCTTGAATTCAACACTTAGAGGAAAGGAGGCACGCTGCCTGGGTTTTTTCCTCCTTCAACTATTTTCTCTCTCTCGGCCTAATCTCAATTCATCTGCTCTAGCAGTTGGGAGGGGGAGGAGAGTTTAGCCTAGATGAGACAGATAGCCAGATATAACTAGGAGGAAGAAAAGCTCCACCATACATACCTTTGCTGTAACTATTGACTTCAAACCCTCTCATTTTTCTTGCCTGAAGGGAAGGTCCCTTTTGAGTTTTGTAGGCAGAGACAGACTGCTTTTCACATAGTAAGTATTAACATGGTGTTCAAGTGTGCAGACAGTTTTATATCTTACCCAGTCATACCGCTCACAACCAGGACCTGATATTTGTTCAGCAATTTAAGAATGGTTTCTCTCTCTTCCCATGCAGGAAGTTTCTGTCGTTCTTGCAATATGGACTGGTAGTGCCTAGAAGACTGACAAATATATGTGGATTGTCAGTAGCTGCCTGTTACTGCTCAATTTATGATCCACAATTACATGAATTTCTTTGTTTGTTTACTATAGTTCACACACATCCAGAGAAGGCACACAGTTTCTAGACTGTCTTCCATTAATTCAGTAGATACAAGTCTTTACAGGAAAACAGATGTAACTGCTATTGATCCCACATATAAAGAACATAAGCATACAGATATTTTTTCAAGATACAAGAAATTCTAGCATAGGAAGCAGCTCTGAGATAAAACGGTCTTAAATACAAAACAAAATATAGATATTAAGGGTTCTACTGCATATCCAGAACTTCAAGATTCTTTCCTGGATTTTGCTATCAATTCCTACCTCCCACCAGCTATTATACGTACACACAGCAAATTGTTTGTTTTTTAAATGTAGCTGAAAATACGTTATAAATGTAACTCTGCCACTTATCTTCCAATGTTTACATATGTACCTTCTTTATCCTGAACTGACGGCAAATTTTATAATTTTCTTTGCAAGTTGGCTCTGCTAAGGTCCTGTACTTCTTTCGCCTGAGATTCACATAACTCTCTTTCTCTACGTGAACTGTCTGCAGCTCCTCTTCGTCGTTGTCGTCATCATCCTCTTCAGTTACCAACTCCTTGGTTGCTTAAAAACAGAAAGCATCTTAACAAACACCATACTGAAACATTAGCTAACCAGTCTTCAGGGGTGGGGTTTTTTTTAATAACATAACATTTCACTAGATCAGGGAGAAGAAATCTGTGGCCTTCCAGTTGCTGCTGTACTGCAACTCCCATAATCCCCGACTATTGGCCATGCTGGCAAGGAATGATGGGAGCTTAAGTCTGGAAGACCAGAGCTCCCAACCAGTGTGCTATCCTCATCACAGGGACTGGCATGCATTGGCAACAGAGAGTTCTCCATCACCTGCGGCACTATTCTTTGGGAAATCTCCCATCGTGAATTCTGCCCATGATGCACTGCCCTTGCAAGTGGTCACCACTTACAGTGGTACCTCTGGTTACGTACTTAATTCGTTCTGGAGGTCTGTTCTTAACCTGAAACTGTTCTTAACCTGAAGCACCACTTTAGCTAATGGGGCCTCCTGCTGCTGCTGCGCCGCCGGAGCACGATTTCTGTTCTCATCCTGAAGCAAAGTTCTTAACCCGAGGTAATATTTCTGGGTTAGAGGAGTCTGTAACCTGAAGCATATGTTACCCGAGGTACCACTGTACATGGATTGGGGACAAGGAAACTGACAATACGTTATAAAGGACTCACATGAGGACTTGAACTAAACAATATGATCACTGGGTAGGCCACTCGCTACAGGAGTGCCAATTCTAGAGGCTAGAATGAGGTCTTTACTGGCTTAGTATTGAGTTGACCTCTAGAACCTAGAAAGAAGAGGAGGAGGAGTTTGGATTTGATATCCCGCTTTATCACTACCCTAAGGAGTCTCAAAGCGGCTAACAATCTCCTTTTCCCTTCTTCCCCCACAACAAACACTCTGTGAGGTGAGTGGGGCTGAGAGACTTCAGAGAAGTGTGACTAGCCCAAGGTCACCCAGCAGCTGCATGTGGAGGAGCAGAGACGCGAACCCGGTTCACCAGATTACGAGTCCACTGCTCTTAACCACTACACCACACTGGCTCTCAAAGTTGCCTTGGACCATCAAGCCCAGAAGAGTCTACAATAACTGGCAGTAACTCTCCAGAGTTTCAGACAAGAGTCTTTTCCAGCCTTATTGGGAGATGCGAGAGATTAAATCCATGCAAAATATGTTCTTTGCCACTGAGCTACAAGCCTTCACCGAGAAAAATTCCTGACAAGAATAACATTTCACTGTAAGAGACCGCTATTCTGTTTTCTCACACTCTCCCCCTACAACTGTTTACTGCAGCTGTCCAAGTCACTCCCTTCTGAATTCACCTGCATTTCCAAAACATCCTAGTATTGTTTCCTTTTGTTGTAAAAGTTTCCCACAGCAGCATTTCCCCCACTCCCTTTCATTTTGTATCAGGCCAACTGTTTTAAAATTTGCTTCACTTGTGCACAGTGTCGTGAGCAAATATAGTATAACAGAAAACAGCCAATAATGGACACAATGCAAGCAAATTTAGGCAAGTGCTATACAGTAGTTAACAGAGGTATTTTTGAGGTACTGCACAAAATCCTTCTTCTATTCATGGACTTCAAGTGGAGCATAGAATCTTTTTACTGGTTTTAGCTGCTATTTTTTTAACTCACTGCTTATGTGCTACTTCATCTATAGTTTTTATGAGCATTTTTCTTTGGTATATTATTATGCTTCAGTATGGATTTATGTTCTGAGCTAAAAATAAACACTCTCTCACTGACACACAAATCTCTTACTGACAAGAATTTTCCATTAAGTTGGAGAGGACAACTCATCTGAAGCAGTCTCCTTCATTAATGTAAATAGAAATATATATATAGAGAGAGAGTTTTATTTTTAATTGGGCTTTTCATCTTACAATATAATTTATTCATTTCCAAGGATCCTCACCCCCCACTCCAGGCCTTGCAGCTTTCTTCATTCACCAATTGACCCATATTTGCCGACTCTTATTTAAACTTGCTATAAAGGAAAACAATCCTATTTTCACAGCTCTCAATGGTTGTCCCCACCTGTACAGTATTATTGGCCCAGTATACCTGAAGGAGCATCGTCACCCCCATCGTTCTGCCTGGACGCTGAGGTCCAGCGCCGAGGGCCTTCTGGCGGTTCCCTCATTGCGAAAAGCAAAGCTACAGGGAACCAGGCAGAGGGTCTTCTTGGTAGTGGCGCCCGCCCTGTGGAACTTAAAGTATTTTAACCTAGTACAGTGGTACCTCGGGTTACATACGCTTCAGGTTACAGACTCTGCTAACCCAGAAATATTACCTTGGGTTAAGAACTTTGCTTCAGGATGAGAACAGAAATCGTGCTCTGGCGGCGCAGCAGCGGCAGGAGGCCCATTAACTAAAGTGGTGCTTCAGGTTAAGAACAGTTTCAAGTTAAGAACGGACCTCCGGAACGAATTAAGTACTTAACCCAAGGTACCACTGTATTCTATCCCAATTGGAGAATAATGAAATACTGTGGCTGGTATTTTGTGGTTTCAATTTACATGACATTGAAATCTTTATTGCAATGATTCCACTAACTCAGAGACATAGTTTTAAAGTTTAAAAGGGCTGGTACTGTGATGTTTTGTTTTTTTGTTATTATTTGTAGTTTTAATAGAATTAAAACAGTCTATTAAAAGATCTGCTTATGTTTAATAACTTCTTAATTCTATTTGTGGCTAATTACTTTTTAATTATTATCTTTTTTTGTAACATAGTTTTTATTCATTTTCACACACCGACTTGTGTGAAATACATGCTGTTCTCTAGAAATACCAATTGGGAGCAGAACCCATACCCTCAAAACTGCATACACAGCCTGTTTTTTAATATGTGTACGAGTTTCAATAAGGATATATGAAGTAGTATATACCTTCTGAAATCCGGGAAGGAACATGAGAGCTGCTAGGAATCTCTTGCTTATGAACACCTGTCACTGTACTTGACAAGGGTGTTGCCAGAGGCAAAGGAGGAGCACTGTATCTGTGAGAAGTCTTACTAAGCAATTTTGTTACTTCAGCTTCATCCTCTAGGCTTGTTATAAAAGCATAAACAACAGGTTCGTTAGACTCCGACGATATTATGGCCTTTTCATAAAGGAATTCAGCAATGTGCAACCGGCAAGCCAATGGCAGCTTCTCATTAGTGGTATAGAATGCCACAAGGGGAGGCTGATAAGGGTATTTGTTATCCTCAGGAAATCTTATTTCAAGTTCATACACAGGAGCATTAACTCTGAGATGAGCATCCTCCTTGACGCTTGGAAGGCCTTTTTGCTTGTTTCGAGAATCATGCCTGAACTTGCATCTCGATCCAAACCTGCAATCTCCTTGGAGATAGTGTTTACAGATTTCCAGGGAAGCTGGCTTTAGCCCATTACTGGTGTTGCTATTCCCTTCTTTTGGCTTGTTGAGCAACTCTGTCAAGTATGCCAAGTCTAATGCAACAGTCCAGACCCTGTTATTAATTCTTTCCACAAATTTGTCTCCACATATCGAACGGAGGGCAAATGCTTCCTCTTGCCTTTGTTCCAAACAATCTTCCATACTTGTCTGAGCGGCAGTTTCTGTGATCTGCATCCTCTCCCCGAATTTTTCTGAAAAGCACTGCAGGAGTAAGAGCTCCAGGGATGCCCCAATGTTACTATTACAAGATTTCAGCATAGCTTGGCAACGCTCGCTATCAAAGCCGTACCTAGAAAGAAAAGAAATGCATTGTAGGTGCACATACCAGAACGTTTACACAAGAGCAAGCATTCCCACTATGTTTAAAGGATGCTTGCTGTTATCCTGTAGTGTAGCAAGAAGCAGGTGTCTACACTGTGCAGTTTCTGCAACTGGAATAAAATGTACAACTTGTGCTTGTTGCAGAAATTTGCTCTAATGGTATGCCTTACACTGGGATGCAGAAGCTCAGGCCTGGGTTCCAAATGTGGCCATCCAGCCTCCAGTGCTCTTCCCAGGCCTCATCCTTCACTGGCCATGCTTAGCACCCACCTTGAGTGCTTTAGCTTGGCTAGAATGTGTTCTTGAATTATGACAATGCTTCTTGCTTGTCTGGATGGGGACATGTAGATGAGGTGTAGAAACCTCCAATGTTTGCATGGCTCTATACACTTTTACTTCTGGCCTCAGTAAACACTGGCCCGTGGGCCCCAGAAGAGGGGCCATGTGGGATTCTGGCCCCTAGGGGAAAAAGGATCCCCATTCCACCTTACATAATGTTACATAACTGCTCTTTTTCGGCTCTATTTGGGAGTGTATTGGTGGGTGGAGGGTGCCACTTTGATTGTGTGTTAAATGTCCCATTCCACACTCATTCACGTAATTGCAGCTATGCAGGTTTTTAGCACCCCACCTCCTGACTAATATTTTCCATTTTGTTAGAGAGACAATAATTACCTGGATAGTTTGTGCACAGCAAATGAAGAGACTTCAGTCTCTAGAACATGGCTCACAGGTGGTTGATAAGAAGCATTTGTGCTTTTTTTAGAAATTGATTGCCCATCTGACCAGGCGTGCTCATCCTCCAAGTAATCCAATTCATCACAGTCATCTTCACCTGATACAAGCATCCTGGAAAAAAAGAAAGCAGTATGCTTTTTTTAGAAGCAATAGTCTTAGGGATAAGGCAAACTTCTGGAACTCTCTGCTCAATATAGCTACTCAGGCAACTCAGTTTAGCTATCCAAAACATTCAGAACTAAGCCAGGATCTTTGCACTTGGTCCCCTATTTGTAAATACTTATAAACCACTTAACATTTCAAAAATCTTTAAGCGGTGTATAGTGTGAAAAACGAACATCAAATAAAAAATGCACCCTAAAACCAACAAAACATCAAAAAATACATAAAAGCAAATAAAATAGAAATTCAGAGGATTCAAATATGTACAGCAGCGTCCAATATTATGGGTCAGAGAAAACCTGGGCAAAAAGGTAAGTCTGAATCTAACCCAATATTTATACTACCCTGCTTTTTCAATTTAGCAAACTCACAAGGCACATCATAAAATATAAACAAAACAATAAGTACCACAATGATAAATCATTACAAAACCTTATAAAAATAAAACTTAGCAGCGTAAAACTCAGCAGCAGCTTTCACTGTTCATTAAGAGCAATGCTAAAAAGATGTGTTTACTGTTACTCCAGTCTAAGCAAGTAACCATCTGACACACATCTCTTGGGAGGGAGTTCCATAAGCAATGAGGTCATCACAGTGATGGCCCCATCAACCACCCACCTCAAACAGCAGTCTCCATAGACTCAACAAGGCAGGTTCAAGTGAATCAAGCAGTAATTCAGAAATTCAAGTCTCATATTATTATGGCATCCATACTTTACAAGTTTGCTGCAGGAAACACTATGTATCCATCATAGTGCTTGCCATGTAAGCTGTGGAGCCACCCTGAGACTTTGTTTCTTTCTCTAGAAAGGCTGCTCAACCACATCTGTCACAGTCCATTCTGAACTTTGAATATAAAATCTGAGAATAACTAAAGGGTGTTCATATTCAGTCCTTCAACATGTCATAGTATCTGTTTAATGAAGAAATTATTTATGCTTAGAAAACTGACTCTGAACCAGCAGCCAGCTCTTGTCCTTGCAGCTCACGAAGAAGTTCTTTCACCCTCATCTGATTATCGGAAGTCATGTACAGAGTCTGAAGAGGCATCTTTGTTTTGGGTGCTTGTCTGGTCTGTCCATGTCCTCTGTTAGCAGAGCTTGATATATTAAAAACAAAACAAAAGAAGCACAATACATTCTAATTTATTCAAGTAATGGAAAATACATGCACACTGTAAGCTATGCTGAACATAAGAACAGTTGTATGGGTCATTTTGTCTCCTAACTAGCTAAGACCATCAAGAAAGTTCCTAAGCAGGTCATGTTGGAAAAACCCCTATTCTGTTGCTAGGAAATTCAAAGAAGGCAAGCAAAGTCACCAGAATATTTGACACAGCTAAGTGCAGGATCTGTGACAAGCCCCATAATAACCACAGTATATTTAAACAGACAAGCTGGATTAATGTAGTTGGGCACAGAAATTGTGGTGCAAAAGTTACAGTGCGTTTCTGTGGGTTATTTAGTCATCTTTTAAAAGACCCGCCCCCAAATACATCAGCTTCTTTGTTTGATTAATAAATTTCAGCTGTACCTATTATTTTAAATATCCCACTTCACTGATCTGACCTGAATGGGTGCAACCTCTTTCTGTCTCATGCAAAACGAGCAATAAAAGTACTAGCACAACAAACACACAGACCTGTCTCTGTGCTAAATAGCTCCCTTTCCCCTGAGATACATGGTGCTATGGTAGCTAGGGGAAGTAGCCTTCGGTTTCCAATATCTGGCAATCAATATACTATTTCTTAAAAAATGAGCTGTATTTCCAGCTATTCTCACTAGTAGCCAATGTCAAAAACCCTCCCTCTGTAAAAGGTGGCGCACAAGAGACAGTAGATGAGGCTCAAATTTGTGGTTAGTTTCAAAGCTCTAATAAAAATACAAATATATCTAATAAGAATACAAGCGTTTTGGAATTAATCACTTAAGTCAGGGGTAGTCAACCTTTTTATACCTACCTAATGCATCTTTCTTGATTGTAAAATTTTCCTATCACCCACCAGTGCTCGATGGAAGGAGGATTCAGCTTGTGCCGTAGAATCCCCTACCGCCCACCTAGAATCCTGAAACGCCCACTAGTGGGTGGTAGCGACCAGGTTGACAACCCCTGACTTAAGTCAAGGCGCTTCACTTTACCATAGGAATACAGGAAGTTGCCTTGTACTACATAGCCCAGTCTTAATTGCTCTGATTAGAAGTAGTTCTCTGGTGTCTTAGGCAGAAAGTGGTCTTCCTATCAATTGCAACCTGATCCTATTTAATTGGAGATAGCAGAGATTGAGCCTGGGACCTTCTACATGCAAAGTAAAGTATGTGCTCTGATAAGGAGCTACAGCCCTCCCTGATCTTGCTTCTTAAAACATTCTTAAAACAATCTTCAAAAAGAAGTTTTTAAAAAACAACCTAAACTCCAAAATGTAAGATTCCATCAAATTCACTTAGCTGACCTGGCTACATCTTTTGGTCCACTGAAAACACAGAAATCACCATCATCATCATCAACACAGAAATCATCACCATCGTCCCAAATTTTCTCTGAGCCTTTTTTGCTGCCACTGGCTTGGCATTTGTTAGAAGGTCTACCACAGCTACTGCTGCCGCCACCTCTGCCTCTTCCTCTTCTTGCTCCCCTTCCTCCCCCTCTGTTTGGTTTTCCTCTTCTCTTCCCTGAGGAGCTCATTTTCTCCTTTCTGTAGGAAAAGAAAAATGAAAGTACATGATCAACAGTGAAAAATACCAACCAGGATCACCATGCAGACTAGCAGGAAAGATGGCAATTATTACTTCTGTTTATGTAGCTCTGGCATACAGCGTCAATCATCAAACATCCCTGTCCCACAACCCACAGGTAGTAAGTTCCATTATTTTCAATGGGATTCACTCCCTAATAATTTCACATAGTATTTCAACCTTCAAAAGTTATAATCAAGACAACACACAAATCTATTACACTTTAAAGATCAATTGAATGTACCATGACTCTACCACTCACCTATTATTAATTTAGAATTTTTTAATTAAAATTATTTTAAAACTACTCTACATAATTAAAGATACCAAGGCAGCACACAAAGAATAAAGCAATCAAATCAAACACAGTACAGTTGAGAATTTGAAAACCTTAATGCACGGACAATAATTGGCTTTAAATCAGCCAGGCAAAAATACAGACTTTGACTTGGTACCAAAATAACTGTAAACTAGGCATCAGACACACTCCTAAAGATAAGGACACAGACTGGACACCCCCACAAGAGAGGATTCTGTCCTGTTTCCACATAGTACATTTCCAGACACAAACAAAATTTCTACGGGAAAGGGCTATATAACTCATTGGCATAAGCTCTATTTTGTGTACAAAAGGTCCTGGGTCTAGTTCAGGCATAGGCAAACGCAGCCCTCCAGATGTTTTGGGACTACAATTCCCATCACCCCTGATCCTGTTAGCTTGGGATGATGGGAGTAGTAGTCCCAAAACATCTGGAGTGCCGAGTTTGCTTATGTCTGGTCTAGTCCATACTGGCACCTCCAGGGAGGGCTGGGAGCAGCTCTCTTCCCAAAACCCTGGTGAGCTGCTGCCAGTCAGTGTAGACAACACTGAGCTAGGTGCACCAATGGAATCGCAGAATGGGAAAATACCCCAACGGTCATCTAGCCCAACCCGCTGGAGTGCAGGAATGTTGCCCAACGTGGGGACTCAAACCAACGACGCTGAGATTGAGTCTCATGCTCTTCCAACTGATGAAAGCCGCTTCCTGTGCTAAGCCTCCTCGATAAAGATCATATAATAATAAATAATAATAATTTTTTATTTATACCCCGCCCATCTGGCTGGGTTTCCCCAGCCACTCTGGGCGGCTTCCAACAGAACACTAAAATACAGTGGTAGCTCAGGTAAAGTACTTAATTCGTTCCAGAGGTCCGTTCTTAACCTGAAACTGTTCTTAACCTGAAGCACTATTTCTGGGTTAGCGGCGTCTGTAACCTGAAGCGTATGTAATACCCCACCTCGCCCCACTGACCCAGCCCTCTCTCCCACCGATACTGCCTCTTTCCAAATGCACCTTAAGCTCCGCGGCTCCTCCCGGTTCCTTTCACGCGGCGCCTGGAAACACCCCGCAATTGAACGACGAGCCCCAACTAAGCCAACAACAAGAGGCTTATAGACCTTTGAGGGAGCCCGAGGGTCATCTAGTCCAACCCCCCTAAATAAATAAAGTGCAGTAATAATAGTAATAGCAATAGTAATAATAATAATAAACAACCAGCTTCCCCCTCTCGCCGGTTCTTCCCTTTCCAGTCACCTGCCAGAGACTCCGCTCTCGCCTCAGCCCAACCGCCTCCCTAAACAGTCAACGGCCACCCGGAAGTGAAAAGGGCGAGGCTCCTCCCACTTCCGGCGGCGGAGAGAGCGAGCTAGAGTACCCGGTCACCATGGCAACCGCGGGCGCGTCTCCTTTCGAGCCATGGCGAAATGGGGGTTGCTGCGCAGGTCGATCGTAGGCGACCGAGGTATTTTGCCTCTCCGCTGTCCCTCTGAGGAAGCGGCCGCAAGATAACCTGCCGGTTTCAGCCTCCTGCGCCACCCGCAGTCACAATGCCTTGGGGATGCGGCTCTCCCCCATCTCCTCCCGCCGCATCGCCCTTATTCGTTTTACCGGCTCACAGCCGCGGGTCCTAACCGCGTCTGCTCAGAAACGAGCAGCCCCTTTTCGTAGAGTCGAGAGTCGTCAGGTTGGAAGGGACCCCGAGAATTGTCTAGTTCAGGGTTTCCCAAACTTGAATCCTCCCCAGCCCAGCTGCTTTTGGACTACAATTCCCATCATCCCTGTCCACTGGTCCTGCTAGGTAGGGGTGATGGGAGTTGTAGTCCAAAAAAACAGGAGCCCTTGAATGGTTGCATGAACGCTGCTTTCAACAATCAGTAAAAAGAGTGTCTTTCTCTCTACAGATGCTGAAGTTTACAAAATATCGTTTGTATTTCCCAATGGAGATAAGTATGGTAAAAAAAAATATTGTCAGATATTATAATTATAGTTTTTTTAAAAATAAAAAATTGTAACTGTTTTAGCTTTTTATCTGATATTTTTCAAAATGAAACAAACGATAATGGAATGTTCATAATAATAATAATGGGAGGCAATGAAGGGCTTATTAAAGCAAGGTAGTGAGTTATGATAAGTGGAAAGCTTCCTCCATTTACCCTCTTTCCAAACCTCTTCCAAAATTCCAGCAATATGTCTCCTCATAACTAAGATATGATTGAGAGGTAGATAGAACTTATTGAAATCAGCTGATTTCCCCCCTCCCCCTCCTAGTAAGCATTCAGGTTGCATGCATAAAATCTGATGACTGGATGTGCTGCTTTTTTATTTTTAACTTCACACAGAGCGTTTTAGCCCATCCTGATTCCAGCACTGGGATGGAGGATAGCTGGAAACACTTTTACTTCACAGTATGAGATAAAGCTGTGGGGTCTGGAAGGTCACTTCCAGTGGCATATTCTGAAGGATTCTGGAAAAGGTTGAACTACTCTAGTTATGAATTAAAATCTAGTCTAATGTTTGTTGGATTTTCCCCACCTATTTTTTATTTTGCTTAGAGGGTGACTGTACAAGAACAATTGAGGGAGTCCTAGAGAGGAGTGGACATGGAGTTCATACTACTCCAGATGGAATTATTTACCAAGGAAACTGGAAGAATGATAAGGTATCTGCAAATATCAAAACAATTAATTTTAAGCTCCTTGCCTAAAGAAACTTGAATCAATAAAATTATGTCAGAGTCTTTAACATTTTTGTTCCAATTGAGTTATTAAATATATGTTAAAGACAAAATGCATTGCTTACATTAATTAAGGGCATGCTTGGGCTTAGCTGTTTTATTCTTCAGAGTAATGCTTTAACAGCACAATCTCAACATAAATTCACTTTACTTTGTTGAGCTTTGCTCCTAGATAAACATCTGTGCATGCCTACTCAAGACTTAAGGCCCAGTGGAACTTACTCCCAAGTAAGCATGTAAAAGATTGCCATTTCAATGGCTATTTGAATTCTTATGCAATGCTACTGTGAGTTACTGTGGTCGCAATAGTGGTAAGCTCTTGCTTGGAGTTTGGTTTTGACCTGACAGCTTGTAAAGTGTATTTTTCTCTCTTGTTCTGTGTGTTTTGGAAATGACAGGGAAGAAATCAATCCTGGGTTATATTCAATGGTGGCTTTGCCTTAGCAGAAAGCACTTCAACTTGCATATGTTGGGACATCTGATTTTTGCCAATCCTACTCCTTTACTTTCTGCAGCGCTTAGTGACATGTCCTATTCTGTTCTGGGGATGTCCTCCAATCCTCGGGAGCAGCTTTGAGGAGGTAACTTAAGTAAAATCAAGCTCTTTCCGCTGCAGCAGAACCACCATTAGATACAACCACTGTCTGGTACTGTATGCAACAGGCCATTGCCTTAAGTCGGGCATCCCCAAACTCAGCCCTCCAGATGTTTTGGGACTACAATTCCCATCATCCCTTACCACTGGTCCTGTTAGCTAGGGATGATGGGAGTTGTAGTTCCAAAACATCTGGAGGGCTGAGTTTGGGGGTGCCTGGCTTAAGTTAGTTAGTACTTATTTATTGTACTTCTCCTTGGAACATTAGTAACAAGGCAGGGATCTGGAAAGGACTATTTGTGGATAAATTGTTTGATTAATCCATCTTGAACGGCTTTGTGTCTTTTAGAGGTTTTGTGGTCTCACCTCCAATCTCAGCGTATCGTGTGCCCTGTTTCAGTGCAGTACATCTGATTTACTTCAAGGCAAAAGAGCCAATCAGGAAGACTGGGATCTTGTGATGTTTTCCAGTTTTACACACCCACACCCATATCGCTGAGGAGCCAAAGATGAACAAGGGGGCAGACTTCCCAGTCTTAAGAACAGGCCAATGGCCCACCTAGTCCAGCATCCGGTTCACATAGTGGCCAACCAGATGTCTATAGGAAGCCTGAAAGCAGGACCCAAGTCTGTTAGCACCCTCCCATCACCATGAGACAAAAGTGTAGTTCCAAAACTCTTTGGGAGATGCCATGATTTGAAAAGCGGCGACCTGACAACAGGGCAAAAAAATCAAAACCTTTTAAAATGAGGCATTTAATGATTAGGGAAATGGTATTTAAATTTTGTCAGTATTATGAATGTTGCGCTTGTAAGGTTTGTAAAGCCAATGTTTAAAGATGAAGCATTTCTGTTAACAAAGGTGACACATCTAAATTGAGGGGAAATAAAAGATGGAGTCACCTTTCTAGGAATGGATATTAATTTGTCAATTCCACCTCCTGTTAAATCAGATGAATGGTTTCGGAAGGCTGGAACATCCTTCAGGTGCAGTTTATGAAGGCGAGTTCTATAACAACATGTTTCATGGAACAGGAACCTACATATTTACCAATGGAGCCAAGTACACTGGACAGTTCTGTGAAAACAAGTAAGCTGAAAGGGACATAACCACAAGTTTGTTGCCTTGATGTGGAATATATTCACCCTTAATCAGTATACAGGCTTTGCACTTAAAGTGAACCTTAGTTTGCTTCTTCCTACCCATGTAGGTTAGGGTGATCGCTCTCCAAATACATATTTTGACTGGATCCAAACTGCGGTTAGAAAGGCACATGATGCAGCAAACTTGCTGAAACTAACAAAATGTGGTTATTCCACTGTGGTTCTATGAGAGAGCTGTTGGAATATTCTAGAAGAAACTTGTAAATGGCCTTGAACAAGTTTATAAGCAACAGAAAATTTCCCCAGCAACAGGTGTCCTTCATCAGGGCATGTGATTAATGAGTATGTGAATGAGTCAGTATTATGTCAGTATTATGTTGGCTAAAAGGAGAAAAAGATTGTTTCTTTATTTGTTTTTTTCTTCATTAATGACCAATGTAAAGTTTTGTAAATAATAAAGACTCCAAGAAACAGAACCAAATGGTGTTTATTCCTATAATGGGAATTTCACTAAGAGATAGCTGGAATGCTGCTGCTGTAAAGAAGTAGGAAAACTTTTCTGTAAAAAGAATTCTGCTGCAGAAATAATGAAAACCCAAGAGTAGATGTTCACGCACCAACAGGAATAAATAATATAAGTGTAAAAATTGAAATTAAAAGTACAAATTACTTAGCAGGATCAATATGGTAGTACAATTTCTGCTACACAAAACTAGCAACTCCAAAGCTTCTAACAGGCATCTCTCTTATGAGGTACTTTCTGTTTCACTGCCTAATTCAGCACTACCACTGCTAAGAAATAGACATCTCAAAGTGCTGCTGTACATCATTAGCCATACTTCAGTGACTGCAGCCTTCATTTTGGGGCACCACAGTTCAAGAAGGACACTGACAAACTGGAACGTGTCCAGAGGAGGGCAACCAAAATGGTCAAAGGTCTGGAAACGATGCCTTATGAGGAACGGCTAAGGGAGCTGGGCATGTTTAGCCTGGAGAAGAGGAGGTTAAGGGGTGATATGATAGCCATGTTCAAATATATAAAAGGATGTCACATAGAGGAGGGAGAAAGGTTGTTTTCTGCTGCTCCAGAGAAGCAGACACGGAGCACTGGATCCAAACTACAAGAAAGAAGATTCCACCTAAACATTAGGAAGAACTTCCTGACAGTAAGAGCTGTTCGACAGTGGAATTTGCTGCCAAGGAGTGTGGTGGAGTCTCCTTCTTTGGAGGTCTTTAAGCAGAGGCTTGACAACCATATGTCAGGAGTGCTCTGATGGTGTTTCCTGCTTGGCAGGGGGTTGGACTCGATGCCCCTTGTGGTCTCTTCCAACTCTATGATTCTATGATTCTATGATTTTTACATGCTGTTTTTGTTCTGTTCCAGGCTGCAAGGGAACGGAGAATTTAAAGACACACAGGGCCTGGAATGGGATGGCACATTTCATTACACAGCAGCACCGGGTCTGAAGCTAAAGTTGGAAATGTAGGATAATTTGTACTGGAAGAAAGGCATTAAACAGTTGTTATCCAGGCTGTTTCACAATAAATAATTTATTAGTTCATTGATAAGAAAATATTGTTTTTAAATAGAGGTGAGCAAATAAAGCAAGCATTAGACTTAATTTTTGGTTTGTTTGAGTTTTGTTATGTTGTTTAGCTTGATTTCCCCCTTCATGTTATTGAAACTGCAAATGTTAAGGTAAAGGGACCCCTGACCATTAGGTCCAGTCGTGGCCGACTCTGGGGTTGTGGCGCTCATCTTGCTTTATTGGCCGAGGGAACCGGCGTACAGCTTCCGGGTCATGTGGCCAGCATGACTAAGCCGCTTCTGGTGAACCAGAGCAGCACATGGAAACACCGTTTACCTTCCTGCCGGAGGGGTACCTATTTATCTACTTGCACTTTGACGTGCTTTTGAACTGCTAGGTTGGCAGGAGCTGGGACTGAGCAACGGGAGCTCACCCCGTTGCGGGGATTCGAACCGCCGAACTTCTGATCGGCAAGTCCTAGGCTCTGTGGTTTAACCCACAGTGCCACCCGTGTCCCAACTGCAAATGTTACAATCATCCTAATAAAATATTTATCAATAAAAAGTTGTGAAGAATTTTTAACACCCTTTTCCAATATTGAAATTACGAAGAGACCAAGATTAGAATTTTAACTTTGAGAGAGAAAGCATGGAAACCAAGATAGAATGTAATTGGTCCCTTCCAGCTCTATAATTCTATTATTCTATGAATCAATAAAATATATGTTTACACTTTGTGTGTATTAGATGTATGTAATGAACAGGAACAGAATGCCTCTGTTTGTTCGGCACAATGTTCCCAATGTCAGATGCATTCACCTCTCTATAAAATATATCCCAGACCTTCATTACACATTGAGTCTCTACTAAGGGTTCATTAGTATGCCATTTACTAGCAAGATCTTCCCAGGGAGCCATTAACAAATATATAAAGTGCTTGGTATCGCCACTTGAGTTGGGAGTTCCTCAAAACAATTCAATAAAATTACTAATGGAACTGAAGAGACTACCTTTTCAAACGTCTTTGATTATAGTCTGAACAAGCTTTCAAAAAAATCTTTATTTCTTTACCATTTCACCATAAGTAGAATTGATTCCTCCCTACGTGCAGATTTTCCAGCATTCATCACCTGCTGGCTGCTTTCAACTCTTGCTCTCTGTTAGTGCAGGTCCATTGAAAAGGCTTGAAAAACCAAATGCTTCTCCATTGGCCCTTATGGATTTCTTCCCCAAGGTCAATTTACCTGCACTGAAAAGCTATAATTACATATATCTTACACATACTGGAAATCAAACCTTTGGATTTTAGATTCCTAAGCCATGAAGTGATTTAGAAGAGGTCAAGTCCCTGTCAACCTGCTGCAAAAAGTTTTTATTTCAGACAAGATGTTGGACTGTAAGTATTGAATGAAACCAAGGAATGACAACCTCTGCTTTTCTAGATACGTCTCTATCTTTAAAAAATACTTTTTGGCAGGATGTCTTGGAAGTGCCTCTTCCCCCCCTATTTAAAAAGTCCTCTTGTCTGCCATGTGTAATACAGTAGTAGTAGTAGTAGTAGTAGTAGTAGTAGTAGTAGTAGCAGCAGCATCTTAAAAAACAGAAAAAGCAGAGACATCACCTTGCCAATAAAGGTCCGTATAGTTAAAGCTATAGTTTTCCCAGTAGTGATGTATGGAAGTGAGAGCTGGACCATAAAGAAGGCTGATTGCTGAAGAATTGATGCTTTTGAATTAATAATAATAATAATAATAATAATAATAAATTTTATTTATATCCCGCCCTCCCCAGCCGAAGCCGGGCTCAGGGCGGCTAACAACAATCAAATAATCAAACAATCAAATAAACCAACATTCTAAAAATATTTCATTATAAAAATTAATTAAAATCAAGTTAATGGCAACCATTAAACAAAGCTCTGTGCAGGTTGCCAGAGGAGGGAGTCAGGCTGTGCCCTGACCAAAGGCCTGGTGGAACAACTCTGTCTTGCAGGCCCTGCGGAAAGATGTCAAGTCCCGCAGGGCCCTAGTCTCTTCTGACAGAGCGTTCCACCAGATTGGAGCCGCAGCCGAGAAGGCCCTGGCTCTAGTTGAGGCCAGCCTAACCTCTCTGAGGCCTGGGACCTTCAGGATGTTTTTATTTGCAGACCGTAGGTTTCTTTGTGGGGCATACCAGGAGAGGCGGTCCCGTAGGTACGAGGGTCCTAGGCCGTATAGGGCTTTAAAGGTTAAAACCAGCACCTTAAACCTGATCCTGTACTCCACCGGGAGCCAGTGCAGCTGATATAGCACCGGATGAATGTGGTCTCGCAGCGAAGACCCCATAAGGAGTCTCGCCGCGGCATTCTGCACCCGCTGGAGTTTCTGGGTCAGTCTCAAGGGCAGCCCCACGTAGAGCGAGTTACAATAATCCAGTCTGGAGGTGACCGTCGCATGGATCACAGTGGCTAGGTCAGGGCGAGAGAGATAAGGGGCCAACTGCTTAGCTTGGCGGAGATGAAAAAATGCCGCCTTTGTTATAGCTGTAATCTGCGCCTCCATAGAGAGGGAGGTATCGAAGATTACACCCAAACTCTTAACGGACGGTGCTGGCACTAACTGCACCCCCGCAAGAGATGGGAGTTGCCCCCTCAATCCCATATCGTCCCGTCCCAGCCAGAGGACCTCTGTCTTCGAAGGATTTAACTTCAACCGGCTCCCACGTAACCATCCAGCCACAGCCTCCAGGCATCTGGTCAGTGTGTCTGGGGCCGAGTCAGGATGGCCATCCATCAACAGATAGAGTTGGGTGTCATCGGCATACTGATGGCAACCCAGCCCAAAACTCCGAACAAGCTGGGCGAGGGGGCGCATAAAGATGTTAAAAAGCATCGGGGAGAGAATCGCACCCTGAGGCACTCCACACACCAAGGAGTGGCGCGATGACAATTCCCCCCCAAGCGCCACCCTCTGTCCCCGACCAGAGAGAAACGAGCGCAGCCATTGGAGGACTGTGCCCTGGATCCCCACGTCGGCAAGGCGGTGGTCTAGGAGTTCGTGATCGACCATGTCGAAGGCTGCTGACAGGTCTAAAAGAATCAGCAGCCCTGACCCGCCTCGATCCAGCTGCCTGCGGAGATCATCTGTTAGGGCGACCAGAGCCGTCTCGGTCCCATGACCAGCGCGGAAGCCGGACTGGAATGGATCGAGAGCCGATGTTTCATCCAGAAACCTACCAAGCTGTTCAGCAACCGCTCTCTCAATCACCTTACCCAGGAATGGGAGATTCGAAACCGGGCGGTAATTGGACAGATCTAAGGGATCTAATGATGTTCTCTTTAAGAGCGGACGCACCACTGCCTCCTTCAGTTCCCCTGGGAATATCCCGGTGCCAAGGGACAAATTGATGATATCCCCCAGGGGGGCCCGCACCTCATCTGGACACGCTCTAATCAGCCATGACGGGCACGGGTCAAGAGGACAGGTGGTGGGCTTTCCAGCTTGGAGGAGTCTGTCCACATCGGCTGGAGATATCCGGTCAAAGTGGTCCAATACTGGACCCGAGGACAGTCGAGGGGCCTCCAGTTCATTTATTGTGTCCAAATTGGCAGGAAGGTCATGGCGGAGCAACAGGACCTTCTCCGCAAAAAAGCTCGCAAATGCCTCACAGCTGTGTGTCAGATTGTTATTTAAATTTGGCTGTCCTTCAAGGGACGTTAGAGACCTAATTATACTAAATAATTGCGCCGGGCGAGAGCTAGCGGATGCAATGGAGGCCGAGAAGTAAGACTTCTTAGCGGCCTTCACTGCCATCTCATAGGTTTTCATAAAAACCCTATAAGATGTTCTTGAGGCTCCGTCACGAGCACCCCGCCATACTCGCTCTAGCCGTCTGAGATCCCGCTTCATTTTCCGAAGCTCCTCGGTAAACCAGGGAGCCCGGTTTCTGTGGGGTCGCAGAGGGCGCTTAGGTGCGATCTCATCGATGGCTGCCAGGAGCTGGGTATTCCAGCCCTCAACAAGCTCAGTCAATGAGTCGCCAGGGGGAGCAAGGTCCCGCAAGGCCTGACGGAATCTATCAGGGTCCATCAGCCTCTGCGGGCGAGCCCAAATCGGCTCGCCACCTAAGCAGGGTGGGGGTGGAAAGTCAATCCTGGCTTTCAGAGCATAGTGATCAGACCATGGCACTTTCATCAAAGGAGACATGATCACATCTATACCGGCACCAAAGATCAAGTCCAGCGTGTGGCCTGCTTGATGTGTGGGGCCCGAAACAAACTGGGAGAGCCCTAGTGTTGCCATGGAAGACACCAGGTCCAGAGCCTGTGAGGAGGGAGTGGCATCAGCATGGATGTTGAAGTCCCCCAATACCAATAGGTTAGGGAACTCCAAGGCCCAGCCAGCCACCGCCTCCAGCAGGCCTGACAGGGTGGCTGCTGGTGCGCTAGGTGGCCGGTACACCAGCCAGACAGCCAAGCTCACCTCAGAGCCCCACACTAGGCCAACACATTCAATGCCGGGGATCAGTGGCGATGGTAGAGCCCTGAAAGAACAATCTTCCCGGATTAATAATGCCACCCCTCCCCCCCGGCCCACAGTCCGTGACTGGTGGAGGACGGAGAAACCCGGGGGCGCCATCTCTCGTAAGGTAACAGTTTCCCCTTCGCGCACCCAGGTCTCCGTCACACAAGCCAGATCGACCCCCTGCGAGGTAAAGAAATCTCGCAGGGTGGCGGTTTTGTTGCCTATAGACCTGGCATTGCACAACACCAGTGACGGAGGTGAGTAATCCTTGCTCACCCTACCCTCGTCCCTCGGGATGGGGTGCAGATTGGAAGGGGTACGAGCATATCTGTATCTCGATCCCCTTCGCCTATAACATCTGCCCCCACCGCCATACCTCCCTCGCCCCTCCACGGTAGCAATCCCAAGCCTCATACTTGCCTCCATTTACAGAATAGAAAAACAAAACAACCAAAAGCAATTATACCCAAACAAAACCAATCCCACCCCACTTAATATCCAACCCCAACCAAAACAAAACGGAACAAAACAAAAATACATAGATAAAAACCACCATTCACGGTGGTACAACAGAATAAACAATAAAAACACCTTTAAAACATCTTAAAATATATAAAAACATCTTTAACATTTGCTGCAGCAGCACCAGTGTCCTTAAAATTCTACTACTATTATGGTGCTGGAGGAGACTCTTGAGAGTCCCATGGACTGCAAGAAGATCAAACCTCTCCATTCTGAAGGAAATCAGCCCTGAGTGCTCACTGGAAGGGCAGATCCTGAAGCTGAGGCTCCAATACTTTGGCTACCTCATGAGAAGAGAAGAGAAGAGAAGAGAAGAGAAGAGAAGACTCCCTGGACAAGGAGGGGATGACGGAGGACAAGATGGTTGGACACTGTTCTCAAAGCTACCAATATGAGTCTGACCAAACTGTGGGAGGCAGTGGAAGACAGGAGTGCCTGGTGTGCTCTGGTCCATGGGGTCACGAAGAGTCGGACACGACTAAACAACTAAACAACAACAAAGTAGTAGTAGTAGTAGTAGAATTTATACACCACTCTATACCCGGAGGTTCACGTAAAAAGATCACAGTATATAAAATAAAAATAAAAGCAATAATCCAATAATACCCCCCCAAAAAAGAGCCACATTTTAAAAGGTTATGGGATGTTGATCAGGTCAACCAAAGGCCTGGTTAAAAAGGAACATGATTGCCTGGCACCTAAAGGTGTATAATGAAGGCGTCAGGCCACTGCATAGAAGACCTGTTCTTTTGTTGCCACCCTCCAGACCTCTCAAGGAGGAGGCACACGAAGGAGGGCCTCAGAAGATGATCTCAGGTAGGTTCATATGGAAAGAGGTGGTCCTGAGCCTTTTAAGGCTTTATAGGTCAAAACCAGCATTTTGAACTGGGCCCAGAAACTAATCGGTAGCCAGTACAGTCAGACCAGGATCGGTGTAATATGCTCAGACCATCTTGCTCCGGTGAACAACCTGGCTGCTGAATTCTGCACCAGCTGAAGTTTCCAAACTGTCTTCAGAGGCAGCCCTACGTATAACGCATTGCAGTAATCTAACCTTGAGGTTAGATTAATAATAATAATAATAGCAGATTTTGCATGAAACTTCTCAAGAACAGTTGAGTTGGCAGTTGCGGTGCTAGAATGAGCCACAACATTATTCAAGTGACTTCAGCGGGCATTTCAATTTTTAGTTAAGTATTTTTATTTATTTGATTGGGGGCACAGCTGCCCCCGCTGGCTACAGCCCATACCCCCAACCAACTGGGTTTGACATGCCAGTGTCTAGCCTTATTACCTGATGCAACTAATCCCTATGCTGACCGAAAAGTAGGTTGGTAATAGTTGGGGTCACATCCATAAAATGTTGGTGCCGTGTGGTGCATCTGGTTCTCTTTCTTTCCAAAGAGCATTGCTTCAAGCTACAGTGAAGCTCAAAGTTTTCCCCGTTGCTACTAGAAAAGACAACTGCAATCTAAACAAACATCACACTTGTTTTAAGAGTTCATCTTCATATTAAAATCATAGCTGTGTTAACCAACGGGGACACAAGGATGTGACCTGAGGACTGCATAATTAGAGAGCTTTGGGTTAGCTATGATTGGATTTGAAATTAGTGATTAGCATGTGATAGACCTACTTCTGAAAACGTCAGGCTCCCCTAGCTGCCTTCTGGAGCTCGTTTTTAGAAAAACGGTCATTGTTCCCGATTGCGAAGGTACTGAAACTGCAAGAGCTTTAGCACAGCTGGGGGGTAAGTTTAAAACGTATTGTGCTTCCATTTCATAGAGCTTTTAAAAGTATGTTTTAATGTTAACATAAAGTTAAGGCTGAGCATGTTTTTGGTAATTAATTGGCACTAAACTTACACGCTTCACAATATTCTCTAAGAGCAAGAGATAAAATTCGATGCATTTAGGCAGACATTAGGCAGCAATTGCACACATGCTTACCTGGAAGTAAATCCCATTGAATTCAGTGGTGTTTACTTCTGAGAAGACATGCATACGATTGCACTGCATCTGCATTTTGTCTATACCTTGGGATTTTTATTGCCAGCTTTATTTATTGGTTTGTTACAAAGTATAATAAATCGAAGTACTGGGGAGAAGAAATACTCCTTGACTGTGAAAGGAATAGAAGAATAAAAAGACTCTCCTATGGTTTTTGAAAAACTTTCTTATTCAGTCAGAATTAACTGGAATTTCAGTACAGTATTCAGAATCCAAGGATGCAAAAAAGCTGACATCTCTCCTCATAAAACCAATAGCAAGCCTCTCACAGGTTTCACAAAAAAAGTAAATTTGTTTGTTGGATATCTTGTATACGATCTTTTAAGCACATCTGAAATAAATCAAATGATTCCCTTTATTATTTGAACATTTAGCAGTGTGTACAGATATAAATATAGAGAGAGAGGTTTAGGTTGCAGTTCTGTACTAACTAACCTGAGAGCAAGTCAGATTTATCTTAACGGGGTCTCCTTTTGAGTAGACGTGTATTAATTCCATAGTTGGCATACTAAAAGTGCAAACCAGAAACCAGCCACATGTAAGCATTGTTAAAGCCTGGCTGGTTTAAATGGAAAAGAGGGGGCAGATGCTTAATACTAGGATGGGGGAAAATATAGGACTTTTGAAATGTGTAATATTTGTGCATTGTTTCTAAATGGTCTCTCGTCCAAATTTTGATCAGGTTCACACACTTGCTCAGGCATAAGACGATTCCTTAGAGTGGGTCATAACACTGGCTCATCTAGCACAATAATGTCTGCACCAGGGAGGGGGAAACTGTGGTCCTCAAGATGTGCAGGGTTTGTTCCCGTCTGCCCTAGCCAGAACAGTCAAAAGTGAGGGATGATGATGATGTTCGCAGTTGTGTTCCAACAGAATCTGCAGGCCCACAAATTGCACTGACTGGCAGTGGCTCTCCAGGGTTACAGTTAGGGGTCTTCCCCCCAACTTTCCTGGAGATGATAGAGATCAATCTGCTATGTCACTGAGCTACCACTATTCCCTATGTTGCAGCATATGCAGGGGCCCCGAAAATAATCAAGACTTGCAATTATTTGCTTTGGCTGGATTATGCCCTAAGATAATACAAAAACATACATAATACGTGCATGCATGCATCCATCTTACTTGTATGCCACTTTTCCATAATTAAAGCCATGCTCAGAGTGGCTTACAGCATGGGGGAAAAAATCACATAACTCCAAATGTAACAAAAGTAGTCAGAAGCAATAAATAGCACATTGAAAAGGACGCAACCAAATTAAACCATTTCCACACAAATCATAAGAGCTAAAAGAAAGATACCCTAAATTAATATCAAAGACAGCAACAACTCCCCAACAAAAAACCCTAAATAATTCCTCAACCCAAGAGTCTAATACAGGCTTCCTCAACCTCGGCCCTCCAGATGTTTTTGGCCTACAACTCCCATCATCCCTAGCTAGCAGGACCAGTGGTCAGGGATGATGGGAACTGTAGTCTCAAAACATCTGGAGGGCCAAGGCTGAGGTCTAATAGACTCATGACTGTAGTGATAAAAGTAAGGGCCATAGGAATCAACACAATTTACTTCAAAGTAAAGACTGCTTCAGTTTGTTAATTGCCTTCATTCTTGCTGATGGCTTGGGCTGGTAGGAGTTGGCGTTCAACATCTGGAGAGAGCACCATGGGTTCGCCAAATGTGATAAAAAGCTTGTGTTTTATTTGTAGTGTCTGTCTTTTGTTGTTTTTTAAAGCCATTTTTGATGCTGTATTTTAATGTATTTCCGATTGTCGTTTATGACATGGTGATTTTAAATGGCAATGAGTCATCCTGAGTAGTGCAGAGGCAGTAGACACCTGCCAGGCCACAACTGGCAATGTCTCCCTGCTCCCACTGTTCCCTGCTCTCTATGCTAAATGCAGTACGTTATCCTAATTTCCTTTAGGTTTTTCTCAAATGATTTGCCTCCTATGAACTCATGATTTTTTTGCTGTTTAATTTCTTTGCTATATTTTTCACCTCCCTTTTTAAAGAACTGTTGTTTTCGAAAGTGGCTCATATCAGAGAGAGGGGAGGGATAGAGAGGCCCTTCCATCAGGCTTACAAACAAAAAAGGCCAGGCATGGGAAGGAACAGGAGGGTGGCAGGAAAAAATTAGATTCTTGTAAGTCTCTGAATCCTTAACTCTGTGTTTGAAGCAGTATAAGCCGAAGTCTGATGTGCCCTGTCATCCCGCTGTGACTATTTCCTACCTCCAAATCCTTTATGGCTTATCATCTGCCTTGAATTATTGGCGCTCCAAACGAATTACAAATCAGTACCTTCAGTGCGTTATGCAGACTTATTTCCCAATTTGGTTTCCAATGCTTTCCCCAAATGCAACAGAAAACAGCACTGGCTTTTGACAACCGTCAACAGCATCACATTGCTTTGTTGTTCTGTTTACTAGAGGGACACAAATGAGTAGCCATTGGCGCCTTAAAAAATAAAAAAAAGAGTATTGATGCCAAGCTGACGACTCCTTTCCTCCTATAACATTTTGCAGGCTCCTAACACTTGCTAATGTGCTAATAAATCAATAAATCCCTACACCCTGATGCCCTCTAGATGTTGTTGAGCTCCACTTCTCATCAGTCCCTGCCATCATGGCCAAAGGTCCTGGATGGTTGGGGATTGCAGTTCAACAATACTTGGAGGACACCCCGTTGTAGCTTACGGGTGGCCAGCTGGCAGCCAACAAACCTGATCTGTGGTTAGGATGGGAGCCTGACAGGCTCAGAATACAAGAAGGGACTTTGCTTTCTCTTCTGCCATTGTATAGGCCTCTCCTTTACCGACAGTCATGTTAGTAGGGATAGCGAAGTCCCTCAGCAAATGGACTGGGGAAAGTTGATCTGCCTTCTCCCAGTTCAGGAAGTCTGTTTCTGAAGAAGCCCTTCAGAATACAGTAGGACAACTGTTCTATAGATGTGACCATTAAACCAATATATTCCATGAAGTGCAAGTTATTGAAGTCACTTAAAAGCCATTTCCCCCCAGGGCGTAGCAATACTGGCCCAAAGTGGAACAATAACGCCATTGTACTTCTTTCTTCCATTGGAAATAGGAACTGGATCATCTGACTCACTGGAGAGCTCACATGCTAAATTATTCAAGACCATGGGATAGTTTTGTTTCGGGTTTTTTGGAAACGCCAAAAGCTCTTTCAAGATGCTTTGACTGGACTTGAAAAAAAATACCCAATGTGTTTAAGGAGAATGGATTCAAACAGAAAAGAAGGTAAAGTATCTACTGAAACAAGAGATTAAAATATTGTCATAGGATTGGCACTCTACTCAGCTGCATTCCTGGAAGTGTTCTTGGTCCCATGAAGGCATCCACTAACAGAAGAGGAGATTCCCCCCTCCCCTTATGTCCTGCAGACCTCCCTGATCTCCGCAAATCAGCTGCAGTCTGATTTCACAAGAGGAAGTTTGAGGTGGCTTGCGGAGATGCAGATGAAAGGGGGAGCTGGCAAAACCACTTCTTCTCTTCCAATAGCAGATGCCTTTACTGAATCAAAAGCTTCCATGAACACAAAGGCATAGGCTGGATTCCATTTATAATGTTCTCACTCACAAACAAAAAATATATACATGCTAGAATACAAAACTTGGATTCAAAAGCAGTAGTACCTAAGGGTTATATACTGGCGGAGGAGCAGCAATAATCGCATTGTGTAGCCTATAGAAACACATCACCCTGATGTGCAGTTAGCTCACACGTGGGAGCCCCACGTAGACACTGAACTGATTTCAACAGTGCAGTTCATAAAGGGCCCCTCCAGGTGTTGATTTATTGTGCATTCATTATGGTTTGTTCTCATGATGGTATTAGGGTGCTTATATGCAATTCTGCTTTCAATTTTTGCCTGCAAAAGTTCTGGGCAGACATACTGCTTTGTTTCCAATCACTGTGATTCATAGTTCCTGTCGGAATTCCTACAAGCCCCTCTTCCAAGTGCTTTGTTTTGGTGGGTATATTCTGCAACAATGCCTTTGATGCAATAATGGCGCATTAGCAGTGGATTTAAACTGGACCATCCACACTTCATTCAGCTTTATTGTTCTGCATTGCTTCCCCAGTGTTCCTGGATTCCTCCTGTCTGGAAGGTCGTTCTTTCCCTAAAGTGCAACAAAAGTGGGACAAAAAGCAAAATGAAAGCCCAGAACTTTTGTGGTATGAAAAGTTTTGGGATTTCAGCAGGAAGCTCTGGGACATACACCTATTGCAGACAAAGCAGTATACTTACCTCAAAACTTCTGCTGATGCCAATTATATTGACTGTATGGTCAGATATAGCTGTCTGTGAGCCCAGACAACAAAAGGACATCTGGAGGGGCTGTAACTTTTCATTGCACAAATGGGTGCACCTAATTTGACTCTGAGCACTAATGGCCTAATTTTGAAGAAAACAACTACGCTTGACACCGAGAGTCTCCCCTCCAAAGTTAAATTTGTGGCGATTCCCAAAACAGATAGGCAGGAAAATCATTTGCATTGTCGTGCTTCTGTTGGCTAGATATGTACATTTTATATGACAATATTCACATGTGCTACAAACAGGCCTGTGTGCTCTTTGTAGTGCTATGCATGGAAATGTCAAAATAGACCGAATGAACAGTCGCAGCTGTTGGTCTTACCTCACTGGACTTTTCAAATGGAACGCTAACCACATGGTATAGCTCTGAGCATGGCAGGGTCTAATTTCTATTTGAGAAAAAGGAGCATTATTTCTAGAATTAAATGGCACTGCTTCACAGGAAACGGTTGGGAGGCACGAACAGGAGGTGCTTATTTTTTTAGCGGTTATATAAGATTATAACTGTGCATCCTGCAAGCTCCATTCCCTAGTACTACCTGAAGTGGAAATTAATTTCAGGATGCTTTGAATTAACTGATGCCCTCCAAGGAGTAAAAGTGCTCATTTGGTGTCACAGGAAGAGTTAGACAAAACTGGTACCCAGTCCTGTCATCCGTGTTGTGTGTTCCCTTGGTGTGGGCAGGTGTTTAAAAATGATCAGCAGTGAAGGATTTAATTTTTCAGGTGTTTACTTCATGCTGCCTTTCTTGTGCTATTATGGTAGAGCAGTGGCTTGTGTGTCTTACTTCTCATTTAGTCACGGTCAAACTAAATGTGATACGGCATGCTTGTTTCTCCCCCCCCCCCTTATTTATTAAATAGCAGCTGTGGAAGAGGAGTAGAAAGATAAACTGTTGTTTTCTGTCTCCTACTTTTGCCTCTCACTCAGAAATTACTTCATCTCTGACTGAAAGACGGCATCAGCATGTAAGCAAAGAGTTACAGAGGTGTCCTGCTTTCCTAAGGAAACCCAGGCCCTCTGAGGTTTAAGATAATGAAAGGCAGTCTGTTATCACCTCAGGGTCTCAGTGTCCTAAGTAAAAGGCAACCAGATTTCATGCACAGTTAAGGCAAATTCAATAATAACCCCTACCCTACCCCACCAATATACCTACACACCTTTCCCGAAGGCGGATAATTACACACAGCCAGATCTAGATTTGATTTTACGTGTATTTTATTGTCATGGCTTCTCTGCGATAATTTTGGGAACTGTAAGTTAAGTGAGGATATTTGGGCTTCTCTTAGAACTCCCCCCTCCCAAAATAACTACAATTTCCAGGATTCAGTAAAGTGGGGTTTGTTAAGGTTCTCGAAGCATTGAGTTGTGTTCACAGGTGAGCAAAAACAAAATAATAAATTGGATTCAAGAAAGCCAACCGATAGGAGCAATCTTTTATTTAAAAAGGGGTGGGGATCCCTTTGAATAGAAGACCAGCTGTGCTGGATCGTGCCAATGGTCCAAATGTGGCAAATTTTGGGTAGTAAACTCCATTATAACACTGCAGCCCTATGCATGTTGACTCAAAAGCGTGAGTGCATTTGGGATCGCAGCCTAAATTTGTGACTGAGGAACCTATCAGCCGTGTTGGCAGGAGGGAAGCTCATCTAGGATGGTGTCACTATATGTGAGCCACCATTTTGGAAGTGCCATCGTTAACAATGGCACTACTGAAGAGTCACATGCCCACACGTCCTCTCTGGGCTGATGTGCTGGGATTCACATTGGAGTTAGAAGTCCAGCACCACTTCTAGCTAAAACAGATCCTGGATTATCCCAAAAAGAAATCTCTCACTTCTAATATTATTACATTATAGTTGAAGGCAGGAAGTGATTCCCTGCCCCTTTTCCCACTTACATTTATATGATGCCTTTCTTCTATCAATCATGCAGGGGTTTTTTTATTAAAAAAGAGTGCTAGGCCTAATAATAATAATAATAATAATAATAATAATAATAATAATAAATTTATTTATATCCCGCCCTCCCCAGCTGAAGCCGGGCTCAGAGCGGCTAACAACAATAAAAGTAACACAGCATTCTAAAATCAATTCATTCTAAAATTAATTCAGAGTCAAATTAATTGGGCTAGAGTTCTATGAGGATTACAGAAGGAGGGGGTCAGACTGTGCCCTGGCCAAAGACCTGGTGGAACAGCTCTGTCTTGCAGGTCCCGCGGAAAGATGTCAAGTCCCGCAGGGCCCTAGTCTCTTGTGACAGAGCGTTCCACCAGATCGGGGCCACAGCCGAAAAAGCCCTGGCTCTGGTTGAGGCCAGTCTAACCTCCCTGTGGCCTGGGACCTCCAAGATGTTTTTGTTAGAAGACAGTAAGGTCCTTTGTGGGACATACCAGGAGAGGCGGTTCTGTAGGTACGAGGGTCCTAGGCCGTATAGGGCTTTAAAGGTTAAAACCAGCACCTTAAACCTGATCCTGTACTTCACCGGGAGCCAGTGCAGCTGGTATAGCACTGGGTGAATGTGATCCTGCGGCGAGGACCCCGTAAGGAGTCTCGCTGCGGCATTCTGCACCCGCTGGAGTTTCTGGGTCAGTCTCAAGGGCAGCCCCACGTAGAGTGAGTTACAATAATCAAGTCTGGAGGTGACGGTCGCGTGGATCACAGTAAAGGGGGAAAGGCATTCAACAGTGTCTTGGGCCAACACTACCATTAATATATTTACTGAATAGATATGCAGCACATCGTTATGTAGATGGTCACCAACATGGATGGCTTTAAAAGAGGACTCGACAAATTTATGGAGGGTACAGCTCATAATGGCTACTAGCTATGCTAGCACTGATTCTGAATACCTGTTTCTGGAAGCCGCAGGCGAGGAGAGGGCTCCTGAGTTTCCCACAGGTATCTGGTTGGCTGCTGTGAGAACAGGATGCTAGACTAAATGGGCCATTCACCTGGTCCAGGAGGCTCTTCCTATGTTCTTAATGTTGTGTACTGAAGTTCTCACCCTGGGCCAGCAGGGGGATACTGTAGATAGTTCAGGTCCACATATGCAAATAAGGGATTGAAAGTGACGCTCAGTGATTGGATAGTTACAGAAAATGGTTACTGTTGCATTCTGGTGGAGCTCTATATAAGCAGGTTGGCTGAACCCTTCAGTTCAGTTCTGTTCTGGCCTGTGAATAAACAAGAGCTGTTTGAAGAATCGCTGTGTCGTCTGATATGTTCACCCACAACTTAACACATTACAAAATCAGTTATTCCATAGCTTTTCACATTTTAAACCCCTAACTAATCATATATAGCACATGTATAGCTTTCCATAGCTATAACGTGAAACTGAACCATTGGTACAATTCGGTGCTGAAATTCCTCTGCTTGTAATTGTGGTAGCTTGTGCAAAATTATTATAATGTGGCAGCTTCAAAGCAGGACTCTGTGTTCCAGAAAAGAGATAGGTTTCCACCTAAAGTGGACTGCAAATCACTATGCCCCCATTTTATATATAGCAAGCCTAATAAGTCCCGTTAATTGACTGAAGCTCTTTATTCCCACAGGAGAAACTGAAACTGTGCCAGTGATTAACCCTGCAACACAGCTTGCCCAGGTAAAAATGAGCAACTTGCTCTGAATAATCCCAAACATTTAAGGAATTAGCGAGGCTTTTGATAACTCTATGTAAAAAAATCATAACACATCAGACTAGCCAAACAGAGACTTGGTTTAAAACCTTAATGCTATTAATAGCTCCCCAAAATATCTGACATTGAAAAGGCACTTCAAGAGATGCTCTGATACTTAACCCTTCTTCAATTTGGGGTTAAATAATCCGGAATAAATATTACATTCTGGTTTTGTTTTCATGAAGTCTTAGGCCACATTTACATTTTACATTTAAAGCAGTATCATATCAGTTAAAACAGTCATGCCTTCCCTGCACGGAATCCTGGCAACTGTAGTTTGTTAAGAGTGCAGAGAGTTAGACATTGATAAGTGGGAGTCATTAATCCTTACCCTTTGGGGAAAGGTGAATGCTCTCAAAATGAATATCATTCCCCGATTTATCTATATTCTGAGAGGACTTCCAGATTTTATATCTGCATCATACTTCCAAAAGATAAACTCCCTGTTTAGGAAATGCCTCTGGGGCTCAAAAATACTGAGAATATCCCCCTCTACCCAACCTGTTCCATATTTTGCCTGACCAAAGGTGGCAACCCTAGCTTCCAAAGACCCCTGTGGTAAAAAATGTTCATAGGACATCACTGCGATGTCATTTGATTGACAGGCAGGCAGCTCCACCCACCTGGCAAACTTGGCCCGCATGGGGTGGGTTAGGGTTAGATGAGAATCTGACCCCACCCCCTGGGCTAAAGAAGTTCTCTACCCCCGATGCAAGAGCAGGTGTCTGCCATGTTTGGCTTGGTAGGTCACAAGAGGTTCAGGCCTGGTCAAGAACTAAGGAGATCTCTATTAGCATTTGCAGATAACGGGGGGGGGGAATGGTTCTCTTTCTGGTCCTCATAGTCTTGGAAACATGGAGCCAGGTTTTTTAAGGTATTCGTTTGGAAGGAACGTGGTATGAATGTTCAAGGATCAGGGCTTCCTCAATGGGGGACATTGTCAATGCTTTGTTTATTTATCGGTCTAGGAACAGATATTGTTTGTATGTCTAAAAAGCAAAAAGGATTCTGTCCAATAAAAGAACAAAATAAAAGCAATAAGGGGAAATGTAATAATATTGCTTGTCAGTAAGAGCTTATTTCATAATATTGCTGTTTATTTAAACATATAGGCAGCGTACAAAAATTAAAGACTGAACCAGGTCCTGCATGCAGAATTGCATCTAAAGGTAGAGACAAGGCACATTGTGGAGGAGAGGAAAGGAATAAGGTAAAGAGGCTAATTTGGGAAGAGGCAAGAGGAACAAGTGTGTCTTGAGCGTAATGCCCCTGTTCTCTTTCCACTGACTTCTCAGTGCCTGCTGAAAGAGACGACTTCCTCATCCAACAAGCCTTTTAAGTAGAGGTCTTTTCCAGACTACATCTGTATTGGAGCTGTTTTTAAGATGCTTTCACAGTTTTAAAACATGTAATGATTTCTTTTGTGTGTTTGTCACCTGGGTCTCCTGTGGGAGAAATGTAATAGAAATGTAATAAAGAATCAATAAAAAACAGTGAGTACAATCAGGGTGGAAGGGTATTCAAGTGTCAGGAGAAAGCGACACAGGTGAGGAGCAGAGAGGTTAAATCTGAGGTTAATGTGGAAGATTGGCATTTATAATAAAAAGTAAAGGGGTGGGGGGTGGGGACTATAAGCTCAGTGGTAATAAGGCATCTGCTTTGCTTGCAAAAGGTCTCTGGTTCAGTCCTGAAACCCTGGAGAGTTGCTGCCAGTCAATATAGACAGTATGGAGTTAGAAGGGCAAATATTCTATAAAGCAGTTTTATTTGTTCTTATGTAATCCATTTCTGCAGCATTAGCGATGATCATGAATTCTGGTTCATTTAGTTGCAGGCTCTGGCTTCTGAACTGAAAACCGGTTTCACCGAAGCAATGCAGGAGCTATCAAGGATCCAGCATGGAGAGTATGCTCTGGAGGAGAAGGTCCAAAGCTGCCGCTGTGCCATGGAGGAGAAAGTGGCAGAGATGAAGAACTCTCTTAATTGTTTCAAGGTAGGCCGTGTCCATTGACAACCAGCCCCTTTTTCTAGGGAGGGGATTAAGCCTGCTTGAAGCAGAGAGAGACGTCTAGCACATCTAGACGTCTAGCACATGTAGAAGGCAGAAATACTGGCTGCAGTAAATTACCGTATTTTTTGCTCTATAAGACTCACTTTTTCCCTCCTAAAAAGTAAGGGGAAATGTGTGTGTGTGTTATGGAGTGAATGCAGGCTGCGCAGCTATCCCAGAAGCCAGAACAGCAAGAGGGATCACTGCTTTCGCTGCGCAGTGATCCCTCTTGTTGTTCTGGCTTCTGAGATTCAGAATATTTTTTTTCTTGTTTTCCTCCTCCAAAAACTAGGTGCGTCTTATGGTCTGGTGCGTCTTATAGAGCGAAAAATATGATAATTACTGCCAGGCATATTCCCCAATGTATTCTGAACATATTAAGTTCTTGTTGGCATCCATCCGTCTCGAGAGACAATGGAGTGTTCCTTCTGGGCGGGGGGTGAAGTCAAACCACAGTGTCAACATCACCAAAATGACCTTCAGTGCAAGTCTGGGGGTGCAAGCCTGGGTGGTGTTTATGGAGATCCTGGACTGCCCAGATTATGACCCCCCCACCTCCAGCCTCACTGATGTGGTCCAGAGGAAAGCAGAGTAATATGCTTGGCACCAGCTTAGCTGCAGAAGTTTCCAGAAAGAGGTGTACAAGACGCCATCCAACTATTTTAGGGATTTGTGTAGGGTTTACTCCATGGGTAGGCAGACTAAGGTCTGGGGGCCGGATCCAGCCCAATCGCCTTCTAAATCTGGTCCGGTTCGGGAATCAGTGTGTTTTTACATGAGTAGAATGTGTCCTTTTATTTAAAATGCATCTCTGGGTTATTTGTGGGGCATAGGAATTCATTCATTTTTTCCCTCCAAAATATAGTCCAGCCCCCCACAAGGTCTGAGGGACAGTGGATCAGCCCCCTGCTGAAAAAGTTTGCTGACCCCTGGTTACTCCTTAGCCTTTTCTTCTCCCGAAGATATCCCACAAGGCAGTGGAGGTTTAGGGTCAGAGTTTTCCTTCTCCTTGATGGGCTACCTTCCCAGGCTGATGAGCCCATCTGCCTCTATTTGGGGGTAATCAGCAATAAGCACATTAGAGCAGCAATCTAGTCTGATTTTGTTCCCTTGTGTTATTCCAGATTAGTATTACCAAGGTGCTATACCTCACTGTTATAAACCTTGACTCCTAAATCCTTGTCCTTCGTGAGACTGGGCAAAGCGGAAGTCTCATGCAGGGCAATAGAAGAAACAAGCTGCAAGCTAGCTGCCCTCTCTAATTTTAAACTTGCCCTCACTCTTTATGAGGTGAAAGGACTCCAGATACATGCAAACAACTCTTTTTGTACTTAAGTACCACAGGCACACTGTTCTGTTTGGCCATTCATTAGCCTCAGTGAGAATAACAGCACTTTTTCAAAAAACAACAACAACAATACTGTACCTTCTGGTAAATCAATCAATCAATCAATCAATCAATCCATAGTTGTTTGCATTTCGTAAGGTTAGGATATTGCACCCCAATTCTGCACATGCACTTGTATGCTCAAGATGCTTCAGGAAAATATCTACTGTTCTTAACATATGTTGCTATCATTTGTCTTTTTAATCAGGATGAGCTCAGTGATGCCAAGTCCATGATTGAGGAAATCAGTGCCAAACAGGAGGAAATGCAGCAGAAGATTGAACAGCTGCAGCAGGAGAAGCGGAAAGAATCTCGCAAGCTGAAAGCAAAGTAAGTGATTGTAGACTAAACCTTCTTCAAATCCCTGTGTAACTTGATAGCACTGGTTCTCTCCCCTCCCCTCCGTGCTGCAGGGTAGATTTTTTGGAGTGCATCAGCTCCTCCTGGCAGTCCCCCAAGTCATACCCCTCAGAAAGTCCAGTTTATTCAGATCAACTGACAGTAATAGAATAGATGTTTCTATAATAAATTCAAGTTGTAAAATGCATTGGGCTTTAGCAAAAGATCTTCAACCAGCAGAAACACAACATTTAGCTTTTAATTAGAAATGCAAACAGTCTTGCAAAGAGGTATTATAATTGAAACTGCTAGCATGAAGTAGAAGCCCCAGCCAAGAAAAGGAAAGAAGTACCCAGCCTCTGCTTGATTATTTTCCTTATTTTCTTACCTCCCTTATGCTAATGTGTCAGAAACAAGGTGTACTCTGCCCTTGCTATGTTTCCCCCTCTTCATGACCTACTCATAGAATTCTAGTTTCAATATACTACGTAAGATTGTGACAGTGTGTTTGAAGCAAGAGATATCTTATTTGTTTTTACATTTAACTTTTGTAAATTCTTATGCCTTAAAACAAATGTGTGTCTCCCAAGTGTATGCTCTGGTAGTCTTGCTTTTATTTTTGCCTCAGAAGAATACAGAAGGAGGAGCATGGGTCGCAAACAGTCCCCACACCTCTACAAGGAAGTCCCTTTCGATCACTAAACCTTCCGGAGCCAGTTTTGATTAATGAAGATTTTGTAAAGCTGTTGCATAACGCAACGTACGAGAAAGGTAGTTATTTTGTTTGATCGACCCTACCCTACCCTATCCTGTATGCTCAAGGCAGCTTACAATATTTTATTTTATTTTATTTTAAATGTTTATTGGGGTTTTACAAATCAAAAAATTCATCATTTCAGATAGAACATTACCATGAATAAAGCTCACATAAAGAACAGAAACAACAGAAAAACAAAAATATATAGCAAAAAAAGAAAAAACAGAAAAAGAGAAAAAAGAAAAATCCACTTTCTTACATTTACAAAATTCCATACCCCTCTGTCTTGACCTCCTCACATCCCCCTTTTTTGTATTCCTCTTTATTCCAATCAAATTCAGCAAATTCAAACCCTTATTTAAACCATGCTTAAATTTATATTCTTCTAATTATTATGTTCCAATTTTTCATTATTTTAACCCATTCCTCATCTTATATACTGTGACATAATATTATTCTGTTCATAACCCCTTCTCCTTATTAACATTCTTCTTTTCATTCACCTTTAACCAAATCCCACAAACCCTGTTACCTTCACTTCCCACATCCTATTAACACTTAAACATTTTGCAGTGTTTTTGTAAATAGTCCTTAAACTTTTTCCAGTCCTGTTCCATCAGTTCTTCTCCCTGGTCAGGCAGCTTACAATATTTTAACACCTTCTCCTCCCTCTCCCCACCTGAGATTTTTCACTTTCATGAGATCCTACCTTGCCATTCAGCAGGTAAAGGCGTCTTCCTCCTCAGATGGTACAGGGCCCAGAATGGTTTTCCCCATTTACAAATGTTTCTGTGGGGCCAAAGGTTTAGCAACTCTGGCTATTGTGCTATTAACTCCCTTTCATTAAAATGAGAAACAGAGAGAGAAATGTTAGGGATAATTAAGGAGTCCATTGAAAAACTAAAAATGAGGTTATAAAGGGACACCCACCACATGGCTTACAGTGAATGGCTACTGAGCTGCAAATGTCTGCGACTGCATCATTCCCACTGATTGGACAGAAAATACCAGGTTGTACACAGAAAAGGGACAATATATTGTTGTTTATAAGGGAAAGACAATGATTCAGATGCGGTAGGAATGACCCTCCTGGAAGCAGCACGGAATCCTCTGTAAAATTTGAGCAAACACATTATGTAAAAAGAAAAAAATCCTGAGAAAAAATGGCTTATTTTGTGGAAGCAACCACAGATCATAGGATCATAGAAAAATAGAGTTGGAAGGGACCACAAGGGTCATTAAGTCCAACCCCCTGCAAAGCAGAAATCTCTTTGCCCAATGTGGGGTTTGAACCCACGACCCTAAGATTAAGAGTCTCATGCTCTACTGACTGAGCTATCAGTCAGATGGATAGACTACATTAAAAAAAAAACCACCCTCCCCCCGCAGTACCTTAAATTTTTAAAAAACTAGACACCCTCAAAGCACTTTCCTCAGTGTTTAACTTTAGATCTCTAGGTGAAGCTTGCTTTACTCATCTTCCTTTACAAATAACTAAAATTTCTCCTGTTCTTGCTTAGTCTCTGACTGCAGGCCCATGGCACTAGGAGAAGGCAGCATGAAAGGTTGGTGCACTTGGAGGGGTGGTTTTTGTTGTTAATCAATTTCTGCTCCCGAATATTCCCTGTTTGGCAGATATTCCTAACCAGCAAGTGGTACTTGAGGAGGGAGCACAGCATTCTCCAGAATGGGGGCACAGGGCAGTGGTGAGGTTGGGGGAGTGCTGGGTTGGCATCACCAGTATGCTGCAGGTGCATACACAACACCTGCAGGGGAGCAACTCTGCCCATCCAGAGCTCCCCTGACCTTGCCATCGCCCTGCCCTGCCCTCTCCCTGTCCTGGTGAATGCAATGCAGCTGCCAGAAGGCCACCCTGCTGCTCCGTTGTTACCGATTATTAAGAGACATGTAATGACAAGGTGATTTCAAAGGGTCCTTTATTGACTTGTGGAACTCACTACCACAAGATGTGGCAGTGGAACTCTAGAACTGTTCACCATATTCACCATATTCCTTTCATACTGCATCACGGTGTGGTACGCTGGTTTGACATAATCTGACAGGAAGTGCCTGCAGAGGGGGGTGAATACATCACAAGATATTATGGGCTGTCCCGTTAATCTGCTGGATGAAATAGCGGAAGAACGTTGCCTCAGGAGAGTGAGGAAAATTCTCAGGGATGATTCACACCCTGGCCGGCACTTTGTTCCCTCAGACAGAAGATATACAGTGGTGCCCCACAAGACGAATGCCTCGCAAGACGGAAAACTCGCTAGACGAAAGGGTTTTCCGTTTTATGAGCTGCTTCGCAAGACGAATTTCCCTATGGGCTTGCTTCGCAAGACGAAAACGTCTTGCAAGTTTGTTTCCTTTTTCTTAACACCGTTAATACAGTTGCGACTTGACTTCGAGGAGCAACTCATAGAACGCAGTGTACATAGTAGCCTTTTTTGAGGTTTTTAAAGACTTTGGTGATTTTTGAAGCTTTTCCAAAACTTCTTTTGCAGCCATTTGGTAAGCTAAGCTTTAAAAACTTTTTTTGGGGGGTTGGATTTTGGGTTGGGGTGTTTGGAATTCAAGGACTTGGTGTTGGGGAGGGGTTTGCAAGAATCTGGAAGCTTGTGTGGTTTTTTTCTGCATTTTTATGATTTTCTGTGACCATTGGGGCACTCTGCTGTTTTTTTTTTTAAAAATCTGGATTTGAATTTCTGTGTGCTGGGTGGGTGGGGGAACAGTTGGGGAGGGGTTTGCAAGAATCTGGAAGCTTGTGGTTTTTTTCCTGCATTTTTATGATTTTCTGTGACCATTGGGCCACTCTGCTGTTTTCAAAAAAAAATTCTGGGTTTGAATTTTGAAATGCTCTTTACAGTATGTGTTACTTTAAAGAGCACTTAATAAACTCTTGTTGTACCAAATTTGGCTTTGTTTGGACTTTTTTTGACCATAGGAACACATTAATTGATTTTCAATGCATTCCTATGGGATTTCGTGCTTCGCAAGACGAAAAATTCGCTAGACGAAAAAATTCGCGGAACGAATTAATTTTGTCTTGCGAGGCACCACTGTAGAAACATGATTAGTCGCACCAACAGGGTAAAGAACAGCTTCTATCCATGGGCTGTTAGGCTGCTGAATGAAAATATAACAACCAGTGGTGTAGCGTGGGTTGTCAGCACCCGGGGCAAGGCAAGTAATTTGTGCCCCCTAACCCGTGGATTTGCGCCCCCTAACCCGTGGATTTGTGCCCCCTAACCCCCAGATGTTGCACCCGGTGCGGCCGGCCCCCCTGCACCCCCCACGCTACGCCACTGATAACAACAGGGCAACTGACTTTCGGGTTTGGTGGGTGTGCGTCAGTAAACGAGGGGAATTAAGACTAAGAGAGCTGAGCGGGGGGTGTGATCGTGTAATCTCACTGTATACAAGTTGTACAAGTGACAATAAAGTATTTCAATTTCATATGTCCTCCTGCTCTCGTTCCTAAGCTTCGTCCAGATTGCTCCTCTCTCTTTTAAGCTCTTCTGGCACACATAAGAACACAAGAAGAGCTTTGCTGGATTAGACCAAAGGCCCAGCATCCTGTCTCTTATGTCAGACAATCAGATGTCCATTGGAAAGCCCGTAAGCAGGACAAGAGTGCAATAGCACCCTCCCCACTTTTGATTCCCCCCAGCTGGTATACACAGAGTTATTCGGCCTCCAACAATGGAGGGGAGAGCATGACTAGTCGCCATTTTGCTCCAAATGAGCGCACTGGTTTCAGAGCCATCACGCAGCAGTCCAGCGTCTTTCGCTATGGGTTTTCGACCAGCCTGATGGGCCAAGTGGCCATTAAGGATGCGCCTGTTGGTCCTGCTGACCACCTGTTCTAATTCCTAGGGTTAACCGGTACAAATCTGGAGACGGAAGAGAACCTCAGAGCTTCCTCGTCTGCTGATGCTCAGCCAAAGGGCCAGTCATCATCCACAGTGTGGAAGCAGCCCAAGGACAGTAAAGACTGGGCTGGCGAACATATTTCAAAGGACCAGAGTGACAGGCAGAAGGAACTAGGTCCCAGTAGCTATAGCTCAATGGAGAATGCACTGCGGGAACCGTCTATTGCAGGTGAGAATAAAGGTAGTGGCTAGAAAGCAAAAAGGCTATAGAGGAGGGACGAGGAACCTGTGGCCCCCGTTCATTGCTAGATTACAACTCCTACCAGTCCAACAATATCTGTTGGAGCACTGGTGAGCTACCCCTGGCTAGATACTATTGAGGAATTTGAATAAATCATTGCTGTAATCTGTAGAGCGGGATTTGAAATGGCTAATCCTTGCAGTAGCTTCTGAACTCAGGGTTCGTTTGAAATCTAGCCTAATGGCTTCTGACTTCTTACGGTGCTACCAAGCTGGTGGTACTTCAGTGCAAGAAGCAGTGAAAACGTTACTCTGCAGTCACATTCCTTTGGAATTATTTCCCTCTTTCTGAGCATTATCGCAAAGGCAAATTCCAGCCAGGCAAAAGCAGTCAAGGAGGGTGCAGAGCAGGGCTGAGGAGGGGCCTGGCATGGGCATAGTCAGCCTGGAGGCCTACATTTGGCCCCTGAGTCACTGATAAAGGAATTGGGTCTTCGTTTTCTGCTTGCTCGATTTTTTCTTCTTGGAATGACACCTTGTCCAGATACAAGTGCATAATCACAATAATTAATAACCCGTTTGAAACACCAAATCATTTTTGTTTTGCTTCTCCAAAGCTAAAAGGCAGAATATCGCTTTGGACTTACTTGAGTCGGAAAGGAAGTATGTTGTGAACCTCACCCAGGTCCTCAAAATTAAAGCCACGTTGTATGGACAGGATGTGAAAAGGAACTCCAAAGATAGAAGGTATTTACTAATTGTACTTACTGTTGGGCAACGATGCTTTTCTTTAAATGTGCCAGCTGCTGTGTTGGATCCCTGCTGCCCTTTCCTCTTTCCATCCTTCCCTCTCCATTCAACTTTGTTCTTGCCTTCCTAAGCCAGGCACCCATTTGCTGCTTTACCTGGTCATGCTCTCTTTTTGATAATGGAGCGCCCTTTGTCCTCTTCAGACAGAGATCATCTCCAGCTGCTTAGCAGGCATTGTCTCCAGTGGCTTCAGGTGGCTGAAAACACTCCCATCTTGCCCTAGGAGCTGCTCAACAGCCACTACCAGACTTGTCCTGCTCACGTCCATTGTGAGCACAATTAGACCCACAGTTGAGGGTGAAACAGCCACCATGAGTTATGACACACATACCTGAGGGGAAGTCATTCCGCTGCAGAAGTGTGGAGAGAATCAGAACCTTAAAAGGGCTGAAATGGGCAAATTTATCCATCCTTAGTCAGATCTAATCTGGAATAGTTGTTGTTTTTTTCTGCTGAAGGTATGATAATATAATAATAATAATAATAATAATAATAATAATAATAATAATAATAATTTTTATTTATACCCCGCCCTCCCCAGCCAGAGCCGGGCTCAGGGTGGCTAACACAAATAAAATCACGGTAAAAACATAATGGGGGAAAAGGGGGGGGACCCAATTTAAAATACAGGTTAAAATGCAATTTAAAATGCAGCCTCATTTTAAAGTAGCCGATAAATCAAGACCATAAGGGGAGGGAAACATAAGGGTCAGACTGAGTCCAAACGAAAGGCCAGGCAGAACAGCTGTTTTGCAGGCCCTGCGGAAAGATGTCAAGTCCCGCAGGGCCCTAGTCTCTTGTGACAGAGCGTTCCACCAAGTCGGGGCCAGTACTGAAAAGGCCCTGGCTCTAGTTGAGACCAAACCTTGCAACCTGGGACCTCCAAAATGTTGTCATTTGTGGACCTTAAGGTCCTCCGCGGGGCATACCAGGAAAGGCGGCCCCATAGGTACGTGGGTCCTAGGCCGCATAGGGCTTTAAAGGTCAAAACCAAGAGGGTATAGCTCAGGAAAGTGATGTGGGGGTGGGAAGAGGATTAAATACCAGTGCCACTGCTTCAATTTAAAATAGCTGGAGGGGTCTACAACGTTGTGAGAAAACAAAAGTTGGGAGGTCCAATCAGATTCCCCCCCCAACCCAACATCAAGTCTACTTCATTGTTGAGTCAAAATCAGCAACTTGAATTGTCTCTCAAATACCTTCTCACGGCTTCGGCCATGTGTATATTTAGCAGGCTGGGTAGTGCTTTTAAGTGCATTTCTTCTGTTTGTTAATGGCTCTTCAAAATGCTGTTCCCGCTGTTTCCTGGTTGTAGTTTTGTCCCCAATTCTCTTCGATACTTGGTCCAGCAGCATGTGGACTTACTTCATGCCCTGCAGGAGAGAGTGTTGAGCTGGCCGCGCCAAGGAATCCTGGGAGACATCTTTCTCAAGCTAACCAACGATGAGGTACATGTGTGAGGGGAAAATATGGGGAGCAGGAGAGGAATGCATTGTTGAAGTACAGTAATTGGGCCATTTTGGACCAGCGGAATGAATTGTACATGTATGTTGCCCCTCCCTCAAGAACTAAGCACATTACATTATCATATCATATCTAATCTACTTTCCCCCCGAACAAGCTTCTAACTTTAGAGCCTAATGTTGAGGTGTCCAACAGGTCAGGTGGCACTTATTGAGTCAGATAAATGTGGATTCTATATTATCTCTTGCAGTTGTTTTTAGATGCTTTTTGGAGGGGGGGGAGACAGGTTAATACTGAAGCATTTCCACCTTTTGTGGAAAAGATCCATGATTTTGCCTCGGGGCATTTCGGTGCTGAATCGCTGCCTTGGTCCGTGTTTATCAAACAGAGTCAGGTGGAATCAGGGGGTCCGTGTGTCTGTCACACACATAAGGATTCTCAAGAGATGTTTCTGATTTGCTTTTCAGAACGGATTTTTGGATTATTATGTTGCTTGCTTGAGAGACTTGCCTGAGTGCATTTCGCTGATCCATGTGGTGATTGTGAAGGAGGTGAGTTTGGGTGCATCTTGAACTACTGTCACATCTGTGTGCGTTGAGCAGGTTTTTAGTCATGTTGGTGTTGATCCAGACCCATACAGATTCTGTAAAGAGGGTCTTCCCTCTTCACTTTTTTGCGCTGACAGGACACATTAGTTGGATACCAAGCTGTGAGATTAACTGACTTAAGCGCTCTTACCCCTTGTGTTTCACTCTGGACTATATTTATGCTGCCGAATTTATTTTAATGTTTGTTTATTGCATTTTAAATGGATTTTATTGTAAACTGCCTTGAGATGTTCTTATAAATGGTGGTATATAAACATTTCAGTACAAATGATCTTTTCTTCTTTATCTTCTCTTGCCGACAGATTGAGGAAGAAATTAAGTCTGATATTTACATATTCTTCTTTCATATTGTCCAGCGTGTTCCTGAATACCTCCTTCATTTACAGGTAAGATCTAATGAGGATCAGTGTTAGGAATATAAGACATCAGTTTCTTATTCTGCTCCAGAACCATTGCATTGCATTGCAGTGCTGTTTCTGTTCTGCTACAGCTTGGCTTCTGACAAAAAAGCTATGTTACCTATGTTATTAATCTAATTTCCACTTTGGCAAAATTTTACATAATTACGTACTTAATTTATTCTGCTATCGTTATATAATGCAAAGGAAGTGCAATGCATTTTTAAAAAGAAAATATTAAATTATATATTGTTTGGAGACTGAACACAACAACAATAGTGCATGCCGATTGTATTTGCTGTATTTCCATTCTGGACATGGGTGCAAACACCAGCAACATATTTCAGCTTTCATTCAAGTTCTCCAACATGCCTAACACTATAAACGATTCTAGTTACAGGTAGGTAGCCGTGTTGGTCTGCCATAGTCAAAACAAAATTAAAAAAATTCCTTCCGGTAGCACCTTAGAGACCAACTAAGTTTGTTATTGGTATGAGCTTTTGTGTGCATGCCCACTTCTTCAGATACCAATAGCTCATACCAATAACAAACTTAGTTGGTCTCTAAGGTGCTACCGGAAGGAACTTTTTAAATTTTGTTTCGGCTATAAACGATGATGACAGTGAGCTCTGCACAGCAGTCTTAGAGCAGTTGGTTTTTTTTTACTAACCACAACTTTGGGAATAACTTCAAAGGCAACCCCACGTAGAGTGCATTTCAGTGCTAAAATATTGAGGTTACCAGGGCATGGACGATTGTGGCCACATTATCTCTGTTCACAAATGGCCACATCTGGTGCACCAGCTGAAGCTGGTAGAAGGCACTCCCTAGTGACAAGGATGAGTCAATGATTAGAACCTTCCAAGGTACTGCAGCACCCTTTGTACGGTCATGCATAGGCCCTGGTGTAGAGCGTTCAGGATGTTTCATGCTGTTTTACTAAATGGGCAGAGAGGAGGATGTGATTCAGTGTGGCTCTCTTCCTTCTGCGCCAGAATATCCTGAAGTACACGGAACAAGAGCACCCCGATTACTACCTCCTTCTGGTTAGTGTACAGCGCCTGAGAGTGTTCATCTCGCACCACAGCCTTCTTTTCCAGTGCAACGAAGACCTGCTGATACAGAAGCGGAAGAAGCTGAGAAAGTGAGTGAAAAGGGGCTGCTTCCTTCTATTTTGATCAGGTACAGGCAAAGAAGAGCAAAGTTCTGCTGTAAGAAAAGTTGGAGTATGTGTCCACCCTCCCTCCCTGATCATTTATCCCTCAGCTGTGGATCACTTCTGGTGTGGAGTCTAGGGGTATAAAGAGATATCAGAAATGGCCTGGATGGGTGGGACCACGTGAAAAGAATGGTTGGACCTTGTTTCTGCTCATTCTCCCTTGCAGCTGCCCCTCCTTGCATGAGCACAATGTGCGAATCACAGGCTTGGGAACAGAGAGGTTCACCAGACACCGACACTTTCTGTCCCTGTTTATTCCTTGAGGAACACATGGCCTATGACTTTCAGAACAAGCTTTCAACACCAGAATGAGTCTGTTCCTTGAAGAAGTTGCTTCTTGCACCTTTCTCAGTGCCCTAAAAGCTGTTTTAAGCACAAATCTTGCTTTTCATTAACTTCTATGCAGCAGGTGGAGGTTTGTTTGTTTGTTGTTGTTTTGGCCACCCTCAGAAAGCAGTATATTTCTTCAGCTTGAAACATATACTCATATAGGAGGTATAATACACTGCTGAAGTGTTGTATGGAATTTGGCTCACAATTATGACCCTTTGAAATGGACTGAGGGAGCAGCTAATTAACTACCTGTCAACTGTTCAATCCTTTAAAGCCACTTATACACTGAAGTTCTGTGAAAGTTTTAAAGTCTTTCTGTATTGTAAGTAAAGATGTGCATAAAATGCAAACAGTTTATTTCCTAAAGTGAATTGTCAGCCCTAGTGCTTCAGATTTTTGGCTTTTTAAAAATGTAACTCCATAGCCATGAGGCCTAGGAACATGTTTCTAATCAGTCAATGAAAAATTAAGTTCTCACAAGCTGAATGTGTGCCCCAAACCAAATTTGTGGTATTACATCACAAAGCTGTAGAAACAATACAGCACAAGTATGAATGAAATAATCCACTGCTGCAATGGACATGGGAATAACAGGCTGCCATTTGTAAAAGCTGGTCCTCATGGTTTGACTGATGGTGGTATTATATCTTGATTCCACTAGATCTTCCTTCGGAAAGTTATACAAAGGTCTAGCTTCTCTATGCGCCAGCACTGGCCAAGATGCGTCTCCAACGCTTAGCGCTACTTCCATCCGCGACAGTGGAATCCACTCTGAAGAGGCCATGCAACTGTTCCCATCAGCCCCAACTTCTGGAACAACGGCCATGTGAGTGCAATGCTCTTTTAATTATTACACTGATACCCCACCTTTCCTTCAAGGAGCTCGTGGTGGTGGTGGTGCATGGTTCCCCCTCCCCATATTTTATCCTTAGTTTTGGCTGAGATTCTGCAAATGGCCCAAGAAGGGATTTGAACCCAGGTTTCCCACAGTCCTAGCCCAACACTGTTGGTCGCTAGACCACACTGGCTCACAGAGCATTACAGCAGCATCTGAGTGACCCTACTGCAGGATGAGAAGGTTCCATGGCAGAATTACTGTACTGGAGCTTCCTAAGCCCAGCCGGCTCACTGTGGTTGCTGTGTGTGGGGCAGCTTTTTGCTCCAGGCCTTTTGCTTCTTTCCTTCCATTCCCTTTCCCATTGCAGTCAGTACACCAGGGCTGGAATAATTGAGGGTGCATTTTGCAAGGGAGGAAGAACCAGAGGGCTTTGGATCCTAAAGATTCTCCACTGCCCTTAACAAGTGCTGGCCAGACAACCATTGCCTGTGGCTGTGGGTCTTTCAGTGAGTGAAGTAGGGTAACCGTGACAGCGTAAGTTCCCTTCCACCCCAGCTGTGGAAGGGCACTTATCCGGTTCCCTCAATTGGCTGTTGGTCACTTTTAGGACTCCTTTATTGTTTTACTTCACATAATTTCAGCAGAATTGTATGTATTTAATGATTACTGCATCCACTTCTCTTCGTAGCTGTAATAGCTCAGGCTGAGGTAGGCACCTATCCCAAACTATTCATAAAAGGGGTTTTTTGGGGGGGGTAGGTTTGTTCCCCTGATGTGAGGTGCCGGAGGCTGGCAGAGTGCAAGGGAGGTTTAGTCTGGCAGTGCTGAGAAGCGCTTTGAATAGAGCCAGATTAAGGATGGACTTGAGAGTAGATGCACTGAAATCAAAGGGTCTGCTCTGAGGATGACTAACATTGGCGCTCACCCATAACATTGAAGACCAGAATGTTGAGGTTCTTGCTTAGTTATCTGTAAACCACTTGACGACTAGGGTGCTCCCATATTGTTCTATGTTGCTTGCAAACTGCTGCGACGTGTCTTTCATGATGCAGCAAAGTATATAAAATAGGGCAAGCTCTCGACCCCAAAACTGGGGCTACCTGGTGTGTTTCCAGTCCAAACTTTCCTCAACAGCTTATGTTTGGTCTAGGGCTGGATTTAGATTTGATGAGGCCCTAAGCTACTGAAGGTAATGGGGCCCTTTATATGTCCAGCTGTCCTTTGCCAACAACAAATTGTTGCTGTTTTCTGTGTTGAATATATGCTATATGGTAATTTATGGACCTAATAGATATCTAAAGCCATTTGCACGTGTTGCCATGGAACCAGTCCATGCGGAGTGTAGGCACCCTATATATAGAAATGAGCAAACCAGTGATATTTTAGGGAGCAGGCTAGCAGGCGAGGCCCATTACTTACATCATAGGAGTCTACACAACACAAAACACTGTTGCTGTATGTAGGTTTTACAGTCATACCTTGGGTTGAAGTCGCTTCAGGTTAAGCCTTTTCGGGTTGCGCTCCGCGGCGACCTGGAAGTAACGGAGCGCGTTACTTCCGGGTTTTGCCGCTCGCGCATGCGCAGACGCTCAAAATGACGTCACGTGCATGTGCAGAAGCGGCGAATTGTGACCCGCGCACATGTGCGTTGCGTTCACCTCAGGATGCAAACAGGGCTATGGAACAGATCCTGTTCGCATCCAGGTGTACCACTGTATTTTATTTGTTTCTTATCTTATATTTTGGAAATTGTTGTTGTTTTTTCCTTTATTTTTTTTGGGCACCGCCAAGAGAGTGGGGCCTAAGCTATAGCATGTTTAGCTTATACCTGAATCCGACACTGTTTTGGTCTCCCTTCCAAGGCACTCGAGGTCCCACATGAAAGCGAGTCCCCAACAAGGCCTGGAGGGCCTGCAAGGCGCCTCCCCTTGCGAGTGGGAAACGGACGGGCGGCGGCCCGAGCACGGCCTGGCGCCCTCTCAGCTCAGCGAGCACGACCTGAAAGCTCTGGCCGCCTCCCTGCACGCCCTCCCGGACCTGGAGTACAGCGGCAGCAGCGCCCCTCCCTCGACGGGCCCCGACGGCAACCGCGAGCGGCCCCGTCGGCGGGCATCGGCGGCGGACCTCCTGCAGGACAGCTCCGGCTTCGCGCCGGACTACGAGGGCTTCGAGTACCGAGGCGACCCTTACGAGGAGGTGGAGCCGCTGCGGAACCTGCCCGCCTTCGAGGCGTGCTCGCCGGCCTCGTCCGAGTCCAGCATCGACATCTGCTTCCTGAGGCCCGTCCACTTCACCAACGAGCCCGGCAGGACGGAGCGCACGCTGCAGCCGCTGCCCAAGAGCGCGGCGCCGCCCCCGCCGCCGGCCAGCGGCACCTACAAGCGCGAGGTTTTCCGCAGCAAAGGCAAGCAGCTGAGCCGCTCGCTCAAGGAGTTCCCGCGCAGCAGCGGCGGAGGCGGCGGCTCCGAAGGCATCGCCAGCACCAGGCTGTACAGCACCCGCAGCAGCAGCGGCAGCCGCCTGCCGGCCCCGACGGAGAGGGGCTTCCCGGCTCACGGCGCCCCCTCCGCCGCCTCCCGGAGCTCCCAGCGGCACCACTTCCCGCCGCCGAGAGGAGCGGGCGACCAGCCCAGCTTTCTGGAAGTAAGGAGAGCAAAAGGCAAGGGCAAAGGCGCTTCCTAGCCAGGGTCTAAGCGACGGGGGAGGAGCGAGGGCGGGCCCTGGGTGTCCCCCGAGTTCCCACAAAATTCATGAAAATTCAAATTTCGATGCTAGGGTCAGGCACGCTGTATGGCACCCATGGCCCCGGGCTCCCACCCTTGTGGGGCCAAGCTGGCACACTTGAGTGCGGGGGTTAGACCATAGCTGTCAATATTTCCCTTTTTAAAAGGGAAATTCCCTTATTCCAAATAGGATTCCTTGCAAGAAAAGGGAAAAGTTGACAGCTATGGGTTAGACCTGTGACCTGAAGGTCCCCTATCATTATCATTATTGTTAAGTTGTGGGTGAACATATCAGACAACACAGCGATTCTTCAAACAGCTCTTGTTTATTCAGAGGCCAGAACAGAACTGAACCTAAGGGTTCAGTCAGCCTGCTTATACAACGCAACTGTAACACTTTCTGTAACTATCCAATCACTGAACGTCACTTTCAATCCCTTATTTGCATATGTGGACCTGAGTGAAAACTATCTACAGTATCCCCCTGCTGGCCCAGGGTGGGAACTTCAGTACATAACAATTATCATTAATTAATGCCCCACCTTTTTCCCTGAAAGGGACTCAAGGCAGCTTAACATACCCTCCAACAGTTCTCCAATGAAAATAGGGTTATCCTATTTAATAATAATAATGATGATGATAATAATAATAATTTTATTATTTATACGCTGCCAACAGACTGGGATGCCCCAGCTACTCTGGGCAGCTTCCAACATATATAAAAAAATAAACATTCAAAAACTTCGCGATACTGTACAGAGCTGCTTTCAGATGTCTTCCAAAGGTTGGCGCTGGGGTCGCATAGCTCTGCTTCGAAAACTCCAATGCAGGAGAGTCCACCAAAGTATTAGAGATATTTGATGCAGGTGGATTTCTCGGTGTATGGTTTATTTAAACTGTTACATTTGAAGTCAGGGTTGAAAAGCTGAAAAAAATACAAATCTCAGCAGCCCACTTTCTTACTGTGAACAAAATGTGAACATAGAGCAGACTGCCCCACAGCATACATTACCCCATAGTGTAGCCTACTTTGAATCATAGCTGTCAACCTTCCCTTTTTTTTGTGGGAAATTCCCTTATTCCAGCGCAGTTTCCTGCTGCTATCCTGGATTGTTAAATATCCTCCCGGGACAGGTGAGGCTGCTGATCCCTTATTTTCAGATCTGAAAGTTGACAGCTATGCTTTGAATCCCCAGTCCAATTGGAGCCATTGTGGTGCAAAACTGTCTCTGGTTACATAGCCATGCCTTTGGGGCCATGTTTGAGTTGTGACATACTGAATGCAGACACTGACTTTTAGGTACTATATAAATAGCTCTGGAGTGAAGCAGTCTCTCAGCATCCAGTTTTCATGAAACAGTGCCTGCATCCCTGTAGTTGTCGAGGCTAATGGAAGTACCAATTCACATGGGGAAAAGAAAGGGAGCAGTTGTAAGAAATACATGAAACTTTTCTGAAGCACTCCATGCAAAACAGACCTGAAAATAAGGACAAGTGTGCAAAGGCAAGGATGCCTTTGTCGTTCTACTTTTAGGCATGGGGGCTTGTAAACAAGGGTTTGTTATATCTGTATTTGTTTAATGCCATTTATAATTTTTGCGGGACAACTTTGTGAAATTCTTTTTTTTTTCATTTCAGGAGATGCATTTAGAAGACAACACCAGATTTTCTCATAGGGATGACAATGAGCAAACCTCTTTCAGCAGCCACACTCCAAGGCAAGAACAGAAAGGGAGATTGCGCAGTTCCTTCCGCAAGCTGTTCAAAAAGAAATGAAACACACATCTGATTTTAAAATTAGCTTATTTTAAAATTAAGACACCAGCCTTATGGCACTTGAAAAGAAGAAACAACCAACTCCTGAATTTTTTAGGAACTAGTATTTTATCCTGACTCGGGGGGTCAGAAGTTTACCGTATTTTTCCGTCTATAAGACGCCCCCATGTATAAGACATCCCCTATTTTGGGGGATTTAGACTTAAGAAAATGGCCCCAGCACTATCCGTGTATAAGATGCCCCCTAATTTTTGACATAATTTTCAGGGGGAAAACCTAGTCTTATACACTGGAAAATACGGTATTTTGCCACTCACGCAACTGTTACCTTATTGCTGCCATCAAGCAATAAGGGCCTCGCAGTTATAGAAGATTGTAGTATGATGTCATTGATGTATATGTCACAATATTTCTGAATCTCTTATCAGGATATTCTACGTACAAAGTCCAGACGTGTGCTATTTCACTTTTGCTACATGTTTATTATAATTAGGCAGGATATAAGGGCTGTACAGTGGTACCTTGGTTCTCAAACTTAATCCATTCCGGAAGTCCGTTCCAAAACCAAGGCACGCTTTCCTATAGAAAGTAATGAAAAATGGATCAATCCGTACCAGACTTTTAAAAACAAACCCTAAAACAGCAATTTAACATGAATTTTACTATCTAACAAGACCATTGATCTAGAAAATGAAAGCAATATGTACTGTACTAAAATAAATAAAACAGTATTGTAGAGGATAAAAATTAAAATTAATTTTTTTCTTAACTGCATTGAGGATAGTCATTGTTTGTATTGCTTTTATCCATTTCTGCAAGTCACACAATCAATCAATCAGTCAGTCAGTAGCTGAACTGGGTTCCACACAGTGACAAAAACAAATTAACCAAGCAAGCCTCAAAAACAAAAACGCAAAAGAAATAGCAAAAACAAAAGCGCCAAACTTAATCCATTCCAGAAGTCCGTTTGACTTCCAAAATGTTCAAAACCAAGGTGCAGCTTCTGATTGGTGCAGGTGCCCCTGAAACAATAGCCAACAACTGCATTGGATGTTTGACTTCCAAAAAATGTTCGAAAACTGGAACACTTACTTCCAGGTTTTTGGCATTTGAGAACCAAGGCGTTTGAGAACCAAGGTACCGCTGTATACTGATGTGTTTTGGGATGTCAGGTGACCATCCCTAGTAGACATCATGGAGGTGAGCACGAACCATCTAGTACAGAAGTGGGACACAGGGACCTATAAAGAATTACATCATTTTACAACCCACCCACCCACCCCAACCATTTTAATTAGCTAGCAAAATGTGGAAACATCTTTGCATGGTCCTAGATGGATCTGGCTGCCATCTCTAGGACGGCTCAGATTTAAGAGTAGCCAGGAAGTACCGGTAAGTGTGTTTATAGTTCCTGCAATAACTGATTTACAACTTAGTCTGTTTTAATGATGCAACATTGTTCTTGTTTTAAAATACAGTTGGATTGATGCTGAAAGAACAGATCTTCCACTGTTCTTTCTCCAAAAATATAAAGTGGTGCTACAGTGGAATCTGAATTTCTAAACAGATGTCACAGAAGAATCAATTTTATTTTAAAAGTGGTGGGGAATATTCAGAAGAGGGAGAGGAACTCCAGGAGAAGTTGACTGGTTTCTGAATAGTCTAGGCATGTATTTATTTTGTTTCAAATAAACTTTGCTGTATTATTCAGACCAAGGGTATTGCTTGAGAATACAATTACCGTACCTTGAACAAGCGCTGCTGAGCATCCCAACATGAGCCTAAAAGCTGCTTCTCATGCTACAACTTATATATTCTTGGTTATACTCCTGATTTACAGCCAGGGCTAAGAGTAGTTGGGAAGAAGAAAAGCTTCTGTCAATTTCCTATGTTATGGGTATACAAGTATCTACTGGAAACAGTCCAAAGGCTTCATATCCCATGCAGATGTTTAGGAAGATAAGTGTGTGCAACTGACCAAGGAAAGCAGTAACAAATACCAGATTAATCAATAAACTGGTAATCACGCTTTCTCATTGAATTGTAGAGTTGGAAGGGACTCAAGGGTCATCTAGTCCAACCCCTTGCAATGCAGGAACCCTACTAAGGCATTCATGACAAAGGGCCATCCAATCTCTGCTTAAAAACATCCAAGAGGATTCACCACTTTCTGAGGGGGCCTGCCCACTGCTGAACAGCTCTTACCATCTTCCTGATGTTAAGTCAAAATTTTCTTTCTTGCAGCTTGAACCCATTAGTTCAGATCCCACCTTTTGGAGCAGGAGAAAACAAGCTTGCTCCATCATCCATGTGACAACCCTTTAGATTTGAAAATGGCTATTCCTAAGGTGTATTTTCTTACACGTCCAACACCAAACAGGCCATTTCAGGAAACTGGATGTACAAAGGATTATCCTTCCACTATTATTAAAACCAACTGCAAGTAATTTTTTTCTGCTGTGTTGCCTACAAGAGACTAAATCATAACTGGGGTGGTGGTGGGAGGAATCTCCATATGTAGACACTGTTAAGTATTTAAGTATTTCAGATAAATACCGGTACCAGAATTGCCATACATCCAGAATTTTCCCGGACATTGCTGAGATTTGGCAGTTCAAAACAGTGTCCAGGCAGAAATTGCTTAAATGTCCAGAAAAATCCATTCTTCCTGCAGACTATCTAACCTCAATTGTTTAAGTATTAATAGTTACTGTAACCGCAATGTAGCAAAATACTCAGTTTAGCAACAAGTTGGAGGTCAGATGGAGCAAGACTACTGAAGAATGCAACCACATTGTCAATACTTGCACAGCATGGTATAACTTTAGCTCATCCTATGCACTTAATTATTCTGCAGTGGTAAATTTATTTGCTTCCTGTGTTAGGAGTGCATCTGAACCTTTGCGTGGTATCCAGATACTCTTAACTGTGGTTGATCATTATAGGACAACACTACACGGAACAAAATTAAAATAATGCAGCAGGCTCACAGACCTAAGTTTTTACATATACAAGGATAAACACTTATAGGATATGTAAGGCATTTTTATTTATTTTTTATGAACAGATCTCTTGAATGCCAAAAAGTAACAGCCACTATTAATTTTCACTTTAAATGCAATCTGAATACCATTGCAGACATAGCATACAAAGCTGACCTACAGACATGATTAGGTACACACATAGGCCCATAAGATTTGCCAATTTAGGATATCACCACTTCAACCTTAACGCAGCTGGATTGGACTGCCATAACTTCTCAACCATTTTAGCAAAGTATCCATGCCATTAAACAAAAGGCAATACGTTTTAAATATACAAATTATTAGAATTCATCAAAAACACAAACCTGTACATAGAGAAACAGAAAGTTTGGTTTCTAAATTGGCCAAATAAGAAATGCGACCAACAAGAGAATCTACCGTGTTTCAGAAAAAAAGAACCCATATTTTTTTTAAAAGGCACATTTGGCAGCTACTGAAAGTTGCATACACATCTGGCACAAGTTTCCCCCCCTTTCGCCTGGGTACATTACTGTTTTACAAAGGTCTCGATGTGCAATTCTGCAGCAACTGACTGCTTAATGCACTGTTTTGCTGTTAAAGGCAAAAGGGGAATTTGCTCACAGTTGACAGAAAAAAATATGCACTTTAAGGTTTTTTGTTTTAAAGTAACAAAATTAATGGCAAATAAGGCATGAAAATTCATCCCAAAAAACCCAAGTGCTTTTGGCTTAATACCTTTCATCAGCAATAGGCCTGCATTTACATTTCATTAGCAGAGAAAAATTATTTAGCTCTTCAATAAGTATGGAAGTGATCACTGATCAGTTTAAGAGCACAATTTACAGCAGCTGTATGTGAGTTACCTCTTGCACCAGAGAGAAAACATCCAAAGAGTTTGCCTTGTTTATTTCTCCCCTCCCCCACTGTTAATTAAAAACTGGTTTTATATTACAGCAAGCTCCTCCCTTTCAACCACCAAAAATGTAGGGAATAGCAAGGATTTAATTTGTGCATTTTTTTTGTACACTGAACAGCAAGCAGGCAAGACACAATGACGAGAAAACATTCAGACAAGCTGACACGTTCCAACAAAAACCATTCAGGAACTTATCCAGCTCCAATCAAAACCACCCCAAACGGCTCCATCTACACTGAACACTACTAACCTTCAATAGATGTTAGTCTCTAAGTGCCACCTACCATTGTCATAGCAGTGAGGCCAATTTTTATTTGGAGTCATGGTGGAACAAAATAATGCTTTTTTGAATTTCTTAAGAGACTACTTCCCTCTTCTTCTTATTCTTTTAAAAAAACAGACACCCAAAAATTCTCCAGGCACCCCGGCACAGGTGCTAATTCTGCATCTCACCCTACAGAGTGGCTTTTCAGGGAATGGAGGGAGTGCCTACGGTGGTATGAGTGGTGATGGTTAAAAAAGCCCAGGTATGTGCATGCCGATTTGGATCTCAGTCAATTTTAAATGTAGCAGACACGACTAATTTGCAAACCTACTCAAATTCTAAGGTAGAGTTTAAAATGGAAAAACCAACCAACCCATGAGTTAAATTTGAGCAACTTACAGGCGCGTGTGTGTATGACAGCAAGCAGCAGCAAGACATGGCAAAATGAAAAAAATCCCACTCTGTAGCATGGCAAGGTCAAAACATGGGCATCAACTTCCTGCTTACAGGCTCTCAAGATTTCCCTCTCACTTTATTTATTATACTGCAGTTGGCACATTACTTCCAGAGAGTGAAAAGGCAGTTTACTATCAACCTCTAATAGCCAATTTGCTAGAGGAACAAATTTTTATTTCCAAGTCTGGGTGAACTGTATGTCAACCACTTGGTTCTATATAACCAGTACTTGGATACCTCTCCATTCTTCCTGATGTTCAGTTATGTAACATCATTTCTATGGGGTTTATACTCCTATACAAACAGATATTGAAAAATAGTGTTTTAGATGGTCTGGTGAAGAGTTCTATGTAAGTCAGAAGTCTGCATACACAAATATTTGACCCCAAAAAGTTTATTTCCTTTCCTACTTTGTGACTTTCCAAACTCTTGATTGACGTACTAAAATTATACAAAGTAGTTTTTTATGGGGAATATTCTAGCAACTCATTGGGATGGATTTTGAAATATGCAGTGAAGTTTACTTCTGAAAAAGCTCGCCACTTCTTGTAAAACATCAAAAGGTGGGATAGCTCAGTTGGTAAAATCATGAGACTCTTAATGTCAGGGTTTGTGGGTTTGAGCCCCACATTGGGCATTGCAGGGGGTGGTCTAGATGACCCTCAGGATCCCTTCCAACTCTAAAATTCTATGATTCTATGAACTGTATAACAGATGTTTTGGGTGAGCACAAAGTAATTCTAATCAAACATTTTCAGTGCTTAAAAACACAGCACATTTAACACAATGAAAGTCGATTATGTTAAACAAGAGGCCTGAAGAACTACACACACTTTGCAAATGTACAACATCCGCTTCAGGGGATTTGGGGAAATTTTGCACACACAGATTTAAAATTTGCACTTTTTATAAGTTCTGCTGACCTAAATATTTTACTTCAGCTACCATAAGAGACCATGAAGCTGACAGATAGCCTCAATGGAACAAATGACTTAGTTTCTCTTAACTGGCTTAAGCCAATTCTTTCTTGGATTAAGTATTTTATTTATTTAAACTGTTTGTATACTGCTTAATTATCAAAGTATCTGGGTTGTATCAAGCATGATAATCTTAGCAACTAAGGGGCCTCTGGAAATATTAAGTGAACATCATTTTCCCACTCAAAACAAGAATAAGACAGATCTGTACAAAACGTTGCTGCTTGCAAATGCTAAATGGATTTATCAAACTATAATCCTGCTCCCACTTTCTTCTGGAGTGGATTGATTAGGGAACTTTCACTCTGTAGGCAGAGCCTGGAGAAACAACATTAGAGTGTTTTTCCTAGTTGGCTCAGGTGGGCGTAATATCATCTGCAGTATTTTAAAGTTCTTATGGACAGGAGCATTACCACTACCTTTAGTGTTACAAGACAAAAAATGTATTTAAGTAAGGAGCAGTTTCTCAGCTTTCCCTTAGCAAGTTCAGTCATTTTAAAGTATCTCTAACCCTCAGCTGGGCTCAACTTAACACTTGTCATAGGCTAGCATTATACAAATTTTTATCTCAGAATGCCCTTTTGTTTCTGCATATCGTACATGTTAAGAAGGATCCATTTAATGCAGGTTAAATGAACGTTTTCCTGAAATGCAAAGACCACACTACATAATGCTGTAGAAGTGTCTTAGAACAGTAGGCTTTCATGGTGATACGGTCCTCTACCATCACTGTTCCAGTGACATGGCTTTCTAGATTACCGAAATGTATTTTGGTTTTGCCAAGGAGAAAACATCCTATAAGAGTCTTAGCAACTAAGGATACAATACTGCACCATTCACAAGTCCTAGTGTAGTAGAAAGGATTAAAATATCTTCAATAAGTGGCATGCATTACTATCACAGTACAAGAATCAGAAGCGCAATTCACAGGTCTATGGATAATCCAAGGCAAAATATTCATGTAGATTATTTTCTTTCAAACATTTCTGACACGGTCAAGATCAGTTTCAAGGTTTAAGAAGTTAAACAGAGTTTGGAATTCTGAACTGTATTATATACTTGAGATCCATGTTAAGCACACAGATGTTTACTTCCAAATCACCCCTAACACACATTTATTTCACATGCCAAACCTTGGATTTCTTCTAAATTTTTTCTTTACAGACTAAAACAATGAGCAAGAAAGAGAGGTGTGTACCACAGCATGTGTCTCCTCCTCAGTGCTTTAAACTGAAATGTACATTTAGAAATGCAATAATTTAATATATGTCAGCCAGACAAAATATCTGTATCTTTATTTCAATTAAATTAAAAACAATTTGCAAGTATATTTATGCAACATTCACTATATACATATGATTTATTTATGCAACTACAAGGCAATTCTATGGGTGCTGATTATTCATCTACCTACTGCTAGTTAAAACATGGTGATAACTAGGGAATATGGCCAGCGGATCATCTTTTGCATTTTCATGGCATAGTCTCAAAGATGTTGCACTACCAGCCATTAAGTGGGTTATCAGTAAACCTTAAAATGAAGACCTAACCTAGTCTAGATTTAACAGTCTTCTAAATGGAGAAACAGATTCAACTCTGACAATAGCATTGTTTTGCAGTTTGCATCATTGGTGTCATTCATATAAGACTTAAATCTCATTTGTTTAAAGGCGGTTAAAAGTTAGGCATTCTGTTTACTGGCAAAAAATTCTTTTTGAACTGGCACCATAATATTCATAAAGGAGGAGGAAAGTACCTCTTTGGTGAAGCCTAGGTACCCATGTATTTACTAGTAACAGTTTGTAAACAGGACTGCAGTACGGTGCTATGTCTTAGCTCTATGTTGGTTCAGTTCAGTACCACAGATCTTCCTCACAGTCCAGTTCATGATTTGAAAGCAGGGAATAAAACAAAAGAAAATTAAGAAGCCTATCAAGTTCCCTGTTTGAGATTCTTTTTTTAAAAAGTGCATAATATTTTTACTCCAAGAACTTACATCATGGTGGACAGATGAATACAGGACTATGCATTTTATCCCTCACAGGACGTTACACAAAGCACAATGTCTGCTTATTGGCCCAAAGAGATCTGCAAATCTGATTTCTGGTACATTCAGGTGTCCACTGACTTTAGAACAGGGCCCTGCATACTATACTAACAAACAGCAACAGTTTATTCACGATAAGGGGCCTGTTATTAAGATTCTTTCTTCTTCTTCTTGTACACCAAATATCAAACGTAGAGTCTTTAGTGTTAGGAGCAACACAGCTCAACTCCTTGGTGCCCACAAGGTACAGTGCATCTATTGCCAGCAACAGACATGGCACCAGGGAAAGCCTTCTCTCTCGAGCACAAGGGAGAATTCAGGTGGAGTGGGCGTTCTCCAGCAAAGGGGGTCCATCACGATGCATCAATGGATGCGGGGGCTCCCTTTTGTAAGTTTTTGGAGGAAGCTTTGGGATATGTTGAGAAGTGCTTTGCCGAGGAGGAACAGGTGGCCCAGCAACAGAATGGAGGTCCGTATCTTGGGGTATCAAAGGAGGTGATGGCAAATGCCTCCGGACAACGTGAGGAGAAGGCGTCTGGGGGGGAGGCGGAGTAAATGGAGAAGGACTGTTGGGAAAGAAAGTGTTGCCCAGTTCACTTTTTCTGCCTAAGGGTGGTGGCTGGAGATGGAGAGGTGAACTAGAGAAAACATCAGGAGTTCGTACAGGTTCTCGAGGTGGCAATACAGGTGGGCTTTCTGGGGGGTCAGAGATGGAGGTCCTGTCTGGCACCGAGTATCTCGGTGAATAGATTTTTGATGTCGGCTGCCGAGGAGGGATTGCTGGTGGGCTGTCCAGATGTGCAGAAGAAATCTGAAATATAAAGATTTGTTAGGACATAATTCAAAGACCTCAATGTTGCACTGGGGAACAAATATGCCAAGACGGTACCTCGCAAAAGAGGGCGAAGACACTTTGGACTAATTCCACCTGCAGAGGTGAGTTGAGAGAGTTACCCAATTCAGGTTGTTCTCTTTCAGAGTAGAAAGAACCCACACAGCATGTCTAATATGAATTATCTTCAAAGGATTAGAGCAAGCCCAAAGCAGGAATGGCCAATCCTTGGGTTGTAGACATTATCTACTACCCAAAAGAACCTACCAATTTTGGTAGCAGCAGCAAAAGGAAAAAGTTGGGTGTGCAAAGCGCAGTGCTGTGATGGAGGAGACAACTGCCCACCCCTTCAAATTTCTCTCTGGAATGATCATTTGAGCAACGGGGGCAATGACACCTAGTCCTCAGCTAATCGGCATGGAAGAGGAGGGGCTAGGTGCCAACCTGCCTGCCTGTGAGAGTATGCACAAGAGAGTGTGGGATGGCCAGCTGCACTGCTGGCATGTGGCCCCTAGAGGATGAATGTGGCCTTCTGGCCAGAAGGGTTTAGCTACCTCTGGTCTAAAGGCTTTCATTTCATCTTCCTTCTAGGAGTGCTCCTACAACAAGATTCCAACAGAGGACAAAAGCTGGATGCCCATATAAAGGAGAAGGGGTGTGTGTGAGGGGGGAGGGGGAAATAGGAGAGGGTTGTCAGACTCTTCTCTATTGCCCACATCTCTTCCAGAAGCAAGAGATGGGAAGAGGAAACAGAATCGGGTTAGATAGGTAGGAGATCCAGCACAGGAGATGGGAGCCCTTTAGAAGAAGAAGAGGAGTTTGGATTTGATATCCTGCCTTTCACTCCCTTTAAGGAGTCTCAAAGCGGCTAACATTCTCCTTTCCCTTCCTCCCCCACAACAAACACTCTGTGAGGTGAGTGGGGCTGAGAGACTTCAGAGAAGTGTGACTAGCCCAAGGTCACCCAGCAGCTGCATGTGGAGGAGTGGGGAAGTGAACCCGGTTCCCCAGATTACGAGACTACCGCTCTTAACCACTACACCACACTGGCTCTCGATGGATAAAGACAAAGAGTTGCACTAAAGGTGTTCCCAGGTGCAAAAACATATAAGCACAGGAACAAACAGGGTTACCAGTGGCAACCAGAAATTTTATTTTTTACTAAAGTCATTATTGTTCCCCCTCCCTTCCTCTTAAAAAAAAGGTTATCCATTTGGATGGGACCCAAACCAGTCCTCCCATTGTTTTTGCAGGCGCATACCTTATTGGGTCTTCTTTTTTTAACTTTCTTAAAGCTGCTAGTTGTGAGTACGGCAGCAGGATCCCTACCTTTTTTAAAACAGCCACTTAAAACTGAAACTGCAGGAACCAGAGCTCCAGGAGCTCCAGGAGGTGGGAGTGGGTATGGAAACACTGAAGCAGCTTTAAATAGCCCATTCATGCTGTGCCTTTACATTAACATTAAAATAAGCCAAACTCATTTATCATTATAGATTATAGGTGGTGCATAAAAAACCCAGAATGTTTTCCCCCCAGTGAATGATAACTTTTGCTGTCAACATGTATAAGAATTAAATGAAACTAGATTGTAAATCTGAAGCTCCATTATTTTAAAAGGCGGAATAAACCGTTTCCTCTGTGGGGAGGCACACACTAGTGGTCTTTTGTCTTTAAAGGTTGTGGGGTGGCAGTGACAGCAGGCTCTCCCTCTCCACTGTATTTTCATCTCACTGTTCCTGCAGAGAGAAATGCGGTGAAATTACCTTTGAAGGAGAAGATTCAGCAGGAGCAGATTCTGGACGTCTCCGGGGAGGAATAGGAGGGGGAACGGTAATTTCATCTGAGCTTTTTGGAAAAGTTATGGAAGACACAGAAGCTGACCCTGAAAGTGTATGAAAAATTCTATTATCCATCTCATTTGAATTTTTCTACTTTTCTAGTACTTTACAGTAAATTCTAAACACGCGAAGTACAATACAGCATATAAAATGTATGCCTCTTCTTTATAAGCCTCCTTCTGCTAAGTTCCTGAGGAATCAGGATTTCTTTTCACAAACAAAACAAAGCAGCTTAAGCCAAAGAGCTGCTGTGGTATTCTTAGTGTTGTATCTTATGTTTTAACATGCCCTTGGACCATGGATTGATAAAGGCCAAGAAAGAAACAAAATGAATTAATAAAATAAAATAATTCTCACTGTTACTAGCATCCTGCCATGTACAGGGTGAGTCTTTTAAAAGAGGCCCTGTGGAACATGTGTACTCTGTATCCACGGGGCCTCTTTTAAAGGAGTCACCCTGTACAAACAGCAAACAAGGCATTCACTTAAAACAGTACATCTCAGTTTTCCCTTTTCAATCATGGTTCGAATTCAATCAAATTTAAGAAAACCGTTTTCAAAATACAAGCATCAACTAAACTATTTCCTGTGGTTTGGCACATAACAGCAGTATCAGAAAACATGGTCACATGCGACACAGGCCAAACTACTTAAAAAGGAGAATAGCCCAATCCTTGCTAGAGCACCTACTTGAATGAAAAGGGGTGGAGGGATCAGAGTCAAAGACACTGCAGACATCTGTGGTGCTGGAAGTGGACGATGGTGGAGGTGGGGTGAGAGGTGTTCTTGGAGAGTTTGGCGCAGAAGCAGCACTTTCTGTTTCACTCTCAGGGACACGACTGTAACTGATTTTTCTTGGCTCCTGTTGCAGAGGTGTAGGGTGTCTCATGGTGCCTGGTCTTGGGTTTGATGGACGAACACCCGGAGATTTGAGAGAATAGGTATACTTTTTGGGCTGCACAGAAAACCAAAACCACTGTTTATATGAAGAACACTGATAGTTTTGACTGTAAAATTACTTACTTTTTTTTCTTTTAAAAAGTTTGTGCAGCTCTAACTGTATTTTATAGCATACATTAACTGAGAAATCTAAATACTCACAAATCTTGGGGGTGGCTTGACGTTACGTGGCTCTATTTCTAGAGACTTGTTGAACAGATAATCTGCAAACTCTTTTTCCATGCTATTTCCCATTGGATTCAGATTTTCAAAAAATTTCTGAAACCCAAAATATTCAGAAAGATTAACACAGAATCGACAGATCTGCTGAACAGCAAAACCAGATTAAAATCAACTCTTATTTGATGAGGACATGCTCTAGAAGTTGATAATTGAGAAATAAAAGAACTGTAGAGTTGGGAACCAGTCTAAGGGCTGAAAATAAATTCAGACGTAATATAATCAGCACAATACCCTGGTCAGCAAAGGAGCTTCAGCCAACAGTAAAAGCATTTCCTCATGACCACTAAAAGGAAGCTAAACCTGGAAGAGCAAAAACCCCTACTTACTCTGATATCAGCTTCTCCTCTTAGGCAGTATGGCTGGTTTTGGTACTGTTGGATCTCCCCTGTTATTTCAGCCACCTTCCTCCGCTTACTGAAATTGATAAGTTCTTTCCCGTGTCGTTTGAGAAATTCAGGATTGCCTTCTTCCGTTTTCAAGATGTTTGTTAAATAAATTCCTACAATTAACATCCAAAAAAATTGCAGCTATAAAATGGTTATGGTGTTTCAATGGAAAACTAGAATTAAGGTTAGAGCTACAAAGGCTTTGGGATGGTTGAATTATGCACTTAAAATTTTTCTGGAGATCCACCAAAAGGATTCCTGATCTCCTCTCCTCCAAGCAAATGTGTCTGCTGGCCTTGCTGCTGCTACTTACCTGGGGTGAAACGAAGTTTGGGCTTCATCTCAACACATGGTTAACTAACCTTGGATGGTGGCTGAAGGGCACTGCCCACTTAATGCCTGTTTGTGACCAAGTCATTCTAATGGCAAGCTACACCTTTTATCACCTGCCTCTCTACCCACCTCCACATCCTCCTTCAAAACTCCACAGTGCCCCCTAACCCTTTCCTCAGCTTTTTGTTACTAGTTTCCAGACTCACAGCATGCACCCAACCCCCCTCTTCGAATCTCATCCTCGTTTGTTTGTTTTTTACCTGTCATTCTACCAGCTCTTCATCTAAAAGGCTCTCACTCAATAATAATTTTTAAAAGACAGTCTATCCACCCCCCCCCCAATGCAACAGACCTAACACAGAATGAAAAAGGAGGAGGGGATGGAGCGGGTGAAGCAGGTACCAGGACAGGTTATGGTGTTCTTATAACAACCAGCTGGGGTTTAAACTGTTCAGGGAAAGGAAGATGAAATGGCCCTGCTTCCCTTCTCTCTCTCTGCTCTGCAGCCCGATAAAATGGCTGCTGCTAGGTAAGTGCTGAAGGAGAGAAAGGCTGAAAGACTGGAGGTCTCTCATTAGAGCGAATGGAGTGACCCTACTTCCCTTCTTTCCCCTTACCTTCAAAGGTCTCCAAGTTTCTTCTCTCTCCATTCTTATATCTTTTTTTGTATCTATCCATGACTTTCACTCCTCCAGCTCCATCACCCTTCACTGACTTCTAGACCATCTGTGATGTTACCTACTTTCCTTCTTCTTCCAAACCCACAATTTCCATGAAGCCTTTGGTACCACCCCATAATCCCCATGCCCTATCACCAAGGCTATGTGTATGCAACTGGAACAGTAATACATTCCTTTTTACTACCTTCCATTGCACCCTTTTGGTGTGTCAAATTTCAGATTATAAGCTCCTTGGGGCAGGGCTATGTGTTCTTGCAATCCAAAGCATAATGTGTACTAATGTCATTATGTAAATAAATAATACAGTACAGGTTTGTAAACAAGCACTTTCCTGGCTGCCTGCAGAGCATATAAATTACCTCCATGCAACTAGGCAGCTATTTTCTAAAACCTGATCCTTTTAATCTTATAAATAGGAATTATCACAAGATAGGTTGGTAAAAAATGTGAGTGAGAAACTTTATGGATTATTATTATCCTTAATATTAAAATGTCTACACTGACCTTCACCCAAAGATCATAGGGGTAGTTTAGAATATAAAACCAAAAAACACATACCATAATAACAAACAAAAACTATTCTACCCCCTGCCCATTTAAAAGGCCATGGATTATTTAATTAGCCAAAGACTTGGAATAAGGCTTGTCTGGCACCTAAAAATATGTAACAAATGCATCAGACGAGCCTCCCTGGCTTATTTACATAGCAGATCTAGTATTCTATATTCAGGTGTTCTATATTTAGCATTTCCTCACCACTACTGGAGAAGGGAAAAGGAAAGGAGAAGGCACACAGGCACAATGTTTGTACTGTTTAAAACACCATGGTTTATTAGACAGAGATCATTGCATCTGAATCAGCCTACTGTCAAAGCATAGTCAGAAAGTATCTTTATCAAGCAGAGTATAGCACAGCACTAAAAAAAAAACCATAGAGTAAATTGGAGCACTTTATTTGATCTCCGTCCCTTGATATTTCCCTGGTTAAGCTAGAACCACAAAGTACACTTCACAAATGCTTAGTGTTTCTAAATGAGTTAAATACTAATTTGTATTAGTACCTAACACATAAAGATAGCTGAAAAATCAGGTCAAGGGTTCCAACTAAAATGTAGTGAAATTGTGGATTTGATATTGAACAGGGGGGAAAGCTTTTGAAGTTGAAATACTGATTCTTTGAAGTGCCTGGCTATTCCAAACAATACAGCAAGCTCCACTAACATATGTAATGAATGGCTTCTTAATTGTTCTGTGGCTTATCAACATTTGTGATTTTATATTCTTCAAGAATAAATCTTACTTACCAAAAAAAGGCACACATGGAGGATTAATAGACCTGAGTTTTGCCAAGTATTTCTTATGATGGTCTTCACTCAGTTCATGAGCTTCTTCAAAAATCTTTTTCTGGCGGCTTGGGATTTGCTGAAGATGCATAAAGAAAGATGAGACATGGACAACTACAAACCACATGTTATCAGTGATCTCAAATTAAGGGCCAGTCAAAATATGTAGATTCACTTGGAGGGTTCACTCACCCCTTACATATTGTAGTGCTTTTCATATCAAAAAATGGGTTATATTATGTGTGGCACTGGGAAGTGCCCTTGATTTTTTGCTCTAGTTTTCAATTGCTCAGCTTCAGCCCCACTTTCTTGTGGAGAGAAGAGACGCTACTTCTTAACATGATGCTTTTCCACCATGGAGATAATCTCAGTCTAGGGAATATATGCAGTCTGCAAATGGGGACATGATGCACAAAGGAACTTTTGGCAAAATCAACAAGATGTCACAGTGGCTTCTTACCCTTGTACATAGGACAAAACAAACATTTGCACTGCATTTTGTAAGTGCAATTAATGTAACCCTGAGATTATCTCTATGTAAAGAAAAATGTGCCCAACAGCCTTCCCAGTGCTCATGCTGAAGACTGAAGAAAAAGTGGTTTTGGTTCAAATGTTTTTGTTTTCTTCAATGATACTTTATTCAGCAATAGTTAAAACAATTACAGTTTCTAGATCTACATGTGACTTACCTCAAAGGTATGATCCAGTCTGTAAATAGGTGCAGAGTTCATAGCACTGACAACTTCAAGAACACCATTAAAATTGTTTAGTTCTTGGAAAACTTGCAAGATTTCAATTATCCGGCATACTACGATTACTCTTTCCTCTAGGTTTTCTGTTTCTATAATGCATCTAAATGTACAAAAAGATGTACTTATCAGTACAAGAATGCTAAAAAGCACCAATTTAATATAATTTTATTTTGACAAGTGTGACTTAATACAGGGGTTTCCAAATAGCTGATATAATTACGGAAGCCAACTTCTTTTCTGAATCCAAATGGGAGAACGTTAGACGTTAACTTGCACACCAGTAAGAAAGTAAAACTCCGCCTTCAGAAGAGCCCACCTCTTGTTTCTGCATGATCAGGGCACACACCTCTTGATAGGAATGAAACAGTCTGGAGAAGTAAAACTCATACAGAGCTGCAATGGGCCATCAGCTCCTATGGAGGGAATTCTACTACATGATAAACAGGAATGACTGAATGATCTTATCATGCCTGATGGAGAGATGCAGCCAAATTAATGGCCCTGAGAGGGAGCCAAGGCAGCAAGATTAAAGAAGTGAATCATGAGACATGCAATAGACAGGTTCCTCCACCAGCAGCTCCACTAAACTCAGAAGAGACTTTAATTATTTAATTTCTCAAAGCACAATTTGAGGATTACTAACTCAGTCTAAAACCAGTTCATAATTGAAAGAATATACTGTCTTTCAATTCTTAAGACTTTAAACAACTGAGAAGTTTAGGAATTATTGTTCTTGCTACAATTATTTCCTTCTATGAAGCTCCACTATTTTGCCAAGTTGCAGCTCAGGAATGATGTTGCATGCCAAGGCCCCATGATCCACAGTTCCCTAGTGGATAATAAATGCACGGACAAGTGGATTTGGTTTATTGTTTACAAATGTGCACAGTTTGGCTTACGCATTGGGTGAAGCCAGACTGTATCTCGACTCCCGCCCATCTGTAGGCGGTCAAACTAAGGGTAAACCACCAATATGAGGAGCCCAATGACTTACGTCAAATAGGGGCACCCTGAGGGATCCCTGTTGGGGCTGTGGCATGGTCCAAGCCCACATCTGGGCATCGGACAGAATCTACACCCCCAGATCCCTTGAACAAAATACCCTTAATAAGGAGAGGCAAGCGGAGGCTACAACCACCCCTCCATCCAAACAAAGGCTTACCTAATGCCTTTGGCTGGTTCTTTTTTTGTGTCATTCTAACAAGACTCCTATCTCGGGTCTCAGACTCTGTATATCAATATTTAGAAGATCTTAGTCAAAGCACTCAAGCAACTTACTTTTCAAACCACAAAGTAAGATTTGTGGTATGTCGTATCATCTTGAGCAGGTTAGGAGAATTGATTTCCTTATCTTCTTTTGTCCATACACTTCCAACCAGCTCTGATGGTTGCACAGCTCTACAAATTGACAATAAATATAAATTATAGAGAAAATGATATCATTTTATGGTCAATTAAGCTACTACTTCCATCTAGATTATTACAAATAACCAATAATTCTGAAATCAGAAAAAAAAATGACCGCATTTTTTTGTTTGCTTTGTAGAATGCCGTTGTTCTACCATCAACTTTTAACAACCAATTCTCTCCATCTCCAGTTAAATACTATATCTGTGGATGAGGTTCTGGAAGCTTATAGCTTACAAACCTTGCTTTCATAATACATTTTTTAACAGTGAGCTCCAAAATGCCAACATATGAAAATAAATTATCACTTTACTACCTATATCAAATTCACATTAATATATACTAGAGTCACAATTTGGAACATTGTTCCCTAAATGCAATATGAATAGCTCTGCTAGTAAGAACTGAATGCAGAAATGACCAGGACCGAACACTACATTGCTTGCATATTATGATGTAGAAGAGAATAATATTGTTTTCAGACCTACCTGTAAAGTTCAGATTCAAGTAATGTGAGCTGTCGAGCAATTTCTATTGGATGCAACGTAAGCAGGTCAAATGTTTCAATGTGTCCTGGCTTGCTAATATGCCACTCAATTGGAGGTGGTGAGCTTTCAAAAGTAATATTGTGACTTGGCCCAATTGCTTGTGCTTGCTTTTTCCTATGGATTATCTTTGTAATTGACTCAACCCATTTCTTCATAGCTTTACCTGAGAAGTAAAAGAAAAATACATTCTAGCATTTGAATAATAACAAAGTTACCTAGTAGCTAGAAACATTTCAATACAGTGGTACCTCTGGATGGGAATCCAGATGCGAATCCGTTCTGGAGCCCTGTTCGCATCCTGAAGCGAACGCAACCCGCGTCTGCACGTGACAAAACCCGGAAGTAACGCGTTTCGTTACTTCCGGGTCGCCACGGAGCGCAACCCAAAAACGCTCAACCCGAAGCTACTTTAACCCGAGGTATGACTGTAATGAGTTTACCTAATGGGAGAACAGTGGAAGACAATGTGAGAAATTCAGAAAATGAAACCAGAGCCATCTGGTCTAGCACCAACAGCCAGATGCAACCAGGAAACTCACAAATAAGGCAAGATGGAGACAGTCATCCTCTTTGTTCCCAGCATTTAGTGATAAGGCCTATAAAATACTGTTTCTGAACATGAGGCCCTAGACATAGACCTACATTTTAAAATGCCTAATCCTTTTGCTTAAACCTAGCTAAAGTAGCGATCATCATGTCTTGTGGTAAAGCCTCTCCTCCCTCCCATGCATTATGCCCCCTGCCCCGCTCACCTGGCTGGTGCACCCACGCCCACAGGTAAGTGCCCAACCGGGCAGCTTGGAGGGGGCGTGGATTGCAGTTTAAGTTACGGCTGCGCCAGCCCTTCTGCCTCATTTTCCGCCTTCCTGTCGCGAGTCATGTCTTGTGGTAATGTATTTCCTAAGTGCTGTATGTCACTACCAGAGAGTACCAGCTTGTCCCCAATCCCCACCACCACCACACACTATCACCTTGGCTCTAGCCAGAAGAGACTGAGAGAAGACAAGATAGCTATCTTCAAATATCTGAAGGGCTGTTACAAGGAAGATGCAGCAAGCTTGTTTTCTCCTGCTCTGGAGGGTAGGACACAAACTAATGGCTTCCAGTTACAAGAAAGGAGATTCTTAGTAAACATCAGAAAACTTTCTGACAGTAAAAGCTGTTGGACAGTGGAATGGACTTCCTCAGGAGGTGGGGGACTCTCCTTCACTGGAGGTTTTTAAGCAGATGTTGGATGGGATGGCCATCTGTCATGGATACTTTAGTTGAGATTCCTACATTGCAGGGGACTGGAGTAGATAACCCCCAGGGTCCCTTTTAACTACAATTCTATTGACAGGGAAAGTGAGTGCCCTGGCCCTCTGTACAGTGGCCTGGAAACTTTTGGAATTTCTAAAGCCAAATATCCTTCATATCCTATTTCAATCACAACAGTATTTGCCAGTAGCTTAGAGAGATCCCTGAGCTTTTAACTTCCAATCCATACCAAAAGACACCCACCTACAGCCAAGCATCTAACTGTCCAGAATAGCCCAGACAACCATCCTACCCTTTTCTGCACCTGGAAATCTTCCTTCCAGTAGCTTCCATAGTCTTGGAACAAAAACTGGAGGAAAATTACTATTTTTTGTCCTAAAATCAGTGTGACTTTGAGATCAGTCTTGCTGGCACATGCTAAGACTGAATGACTCTTGGATCTCCTGGCTCAGGGTGCCCATCTGTGTATCTCATTAGTGACCTTTGCCCAGTAAAGCCCAACTGGCAAACTGAAACATCACACTTTAATAAAACAGGTACAAAAGAAAAAGAAGCAGATCATGCTAGATCTTTGCAATAATCAAATCAAATACCTCTGACAGTGCCAATGAATTCTTCCAACCGTTGCAGTAAATCTACATCTCTCTCAAAATCATAGAAGTGATGCTCCACCCAGTGCCGGCATACATTTAGAACTCTACAACATTAACAGAGATTATACAGTATTTGAGGACAAGGTTTATATGATGTATTTTTGACAAAGTCTACTAGAGCTGTAGGGCTGGTTTCATTTTACAGCATATATACTGTCCTGACTCCCTGAAGAAGTGCCATACAGCTGTCAGGATCCATGCCAAAACTCCTGTCTGACTTGCTGGGCCTCGAAAAGGAGGACTAGAACACTGAGTTCCCCCAATCTCCAGTCCAAGCTCTGGTAGCTGGGTAATAAGTGAATGTGTGCAGTGGTAGCAAACCTAGCCAGAGCAAAAGGTCAAGTTGATCCACAGTTTATGTCTATGGTCACCCTCAAGTTCTACTACAAATTAACATTTACTGTGCACTTAAAAATGTTAAAAAGTATGCCTTTCAAGGATGAATTCTATCTCCCTCTAGACTGTAACGGCTTGTGCATCATCTAGTGGAATTAAAATGGTGAATAAACAATACAGAATATGAGACACAATATTAGTTAGGTAATGTTCTGGAAAAGGCATGGTATCACTGAATTAAGATCTGTAATGAAGAAAATATATAAGCAACAAGACTATCAAGTGAAACACAAGGTAGATGAAGTGCCATTTCTGAAATATTTTCAGATAAGACATATTATAACTACATTAATAAATGTAGCACAGTTCATTAAGAAATTACACAAACCTTGAGGCATACATTTCAAATAAAGATCAGTTATATGGAACTCTGGATCAGAAGTGGCTTTCTGAAAGTACAGTGGTGGGAAGGTTGAAAAGCTCTGGTATATGCATAGAACATTGTGCAGTCCTTTGGATCTCACCCACTGATTTTAAAAACTGGGATCTAAATCTAAATAAGATGCAGTTTACACACTTAAGATTACTTACCGCAGCTGTACAGGTTGTATATATTCCTTCCTAAATCTTTTTAGCTCTGCGCTAAGAGGTTGATCTCCATTCTCCATAGCTATGCGGTCTGCTTCTGTTGGTTCAGGTTCTGGAATTTCAAATCTAATGTGGGATGGTAATGTAAAAAGTAGGTTACTAAACAGGTATTTAACATTTGCAATGAACGATAAGGAATAGAACTAAAATTCTTAAATTTTATTTAGGAAAGTTCCATTCAGGCAGGAAAAGAAAGGGCCACAACCCCTATAAAATTTCAAGCTTTCCAACTGACACAGGTATAATAGCCTTAAGTGTGATTGAATAGGCAATATACTACAGTGGTACCAATATGAGATTAAATAAATTCAATATAGTTTGGAGTAAAATGGAAATCAATTTGCAAAGATGCAGGCATCTGTGGTTTGACTTCACCCCTGGAGGTGCACTCCATTGTCTCTTGAGAAAGATGAATGCCAACACAGGCATCTGACTACTTAGTATAACATAACTGAATAGCACTTGTATTTTACAACAAGAACAACAACAATATTTAATTAATTAATTAATTAATTAATTAATTAATTAATTAATTAATTTATTCATTCATACATACATACATACATACATACCCCGCCCATCTGGCTGAGTTTCCCCAGCCACTCTGGGGGGCTTCCAACAGAACACTAAAATACAATAACCTAAATACAGACAACCCTCAATTTATGTGGGGGTTACAGTCCGGACCTGTGTATAACCGAAATTGTGTATATCAGGAATACCCTGGAGGAGTGAGTCATTCAACAAGCCCCACTGTTGCTCAGGCATAAGCCGGAGGGGGCAGCAGGGCTTGCACAGCTGATGTGCAGGGAAGCTTCTTCCTCGCACATCAGCTGAGGCGGTCAACAAGACCCACTGCCCTTCCTGCTCATGTGAGTTAGGGGGCTGCAGGGTTTGCTCAGCTGATGTGATGTTAGGTGGGGAGGCTCTGGGGAGTCTCCCCATGAGCTAGGAGGACTCTTCAGGGTGATTCCCCATTTCTGGATTCCACTTCTGGGTTCCTGGCACCCCATGTGCACATAGTTACATGCAAATAGAGCACATGTGAATGGGAAGTTGCCTGTACCTCAAATTAAATATGTGTTTAATTTCACACACATTAAAGCAGTCATGTGCTGTAACTTCATTTATTTAGGTATGCATGTAAAGCACAGAATGTGGAATTGAAGATTCACACTAAATTGGGAAGAAATTGTTTCCCATGAAATTTGCATTTGGGTTTTTCTTAAATGCAAATCTGTAAAGAAATATGGGTTGGCTTCAGGTTTCCCACGGACAGAGTTCCACTGACGGGACTGCTCTATTAGAGGAAGGGAGAGGCGGCAAATTTTAGTCTCCCTTAACTTCTATTCTGGAGGTATTGGACAATAGCCAGGGTGTGCTTAGGGGGAAGAGGGAATAGGCGTAAGCACACAAGCACATGCACACACACAGAGAGATTCCTTTCCATAGGATAAAAGTGTTATTTAAAAGCTCATCTCAGAAGAAGGGAACCAAAATTACAACACAGTATTACAGAAAATTCCTCTTACCGTTCTATCAGGAGACTCAGTAATTCCTGAGGCTTGCAAAAAGATCTATATGTTGTAAGAAATGTTCGAACAAAGTTGGGATCTAGGACAGACAAAATAAATATTTCACTATATTGTTTTAAATTGTTTAGACAGCTAGTGAAGAATTCTAAGTGTTAACTTCAGAAGCCTCAAACCCTGGAGTCTGATGCAGATGTAAGAGATGTCACCTAATCATGGCTGAGGGAATGGGGAAAGGCCATTCATTCTAGATGGATTTCTGCTCTCTTTGTAGGCGAAAAGGTACTTAGGTAAAGCAACATCTTGCTTCTGGGACTGCGGAGCCAACTGTATTTTGCTGAAGGGAGTAGTAGCCAGTGGGGAAGCAGGGTCGTGTTGCACATCTCGCCTAATAACACTGCATGTCATTGCCGGTTACTGAGAGAGGGACAAGACTTGAGAGGGCTTGATGGGGGCATTGGACTGGCTTTGCCACTGTGCCCACACCACACCAAGCTCCCTGCTGCCTTGTCCCTTCCCCTTTCAGTAGTCAGCAGTGAGTGTGGCATTGGGAAGCTAGGTGAGTAGCACCCCCCAGGCTGGGCCACCCTGCTAGCTGCTACTGCTTGGGGGGTGAAATGTGTCCCTAGATCGTGAAGGAAGCTCCAAGCTAGGAAACTACACATGTGAGAGAATCAAATAACAATGCAAACCACACTCAAACATGGAGACTCATCATCTGATGGGTGGTCAGAATGTACTATCTACCAAAAGAACATAAGTCTATCAGGAAAGAGTTTTCCCCTTCTTTCTTGTACACAGAAGGGCGTTTAACTTAAGGATGTCAAGCAGCAGTAAATCCCAGGATAAGCACATCTGTTGTACAGGACCTAAAAGGCTCTGAGCAAAACCATTTGTTCAAAGCTACTCTGACTGAAGATTTAGCTAGGGACAAACACAAATCTTTATTGTTTTGCCAAAGGCCAAATGTAATCATATAGCAGTATAACTAAAAGTATGATTTAAACCCATAGCATAACCCACTGAAATATCCAGTACTTTTTACAACAACAAAAACACTAAATACTAATAACTACAAAAAAGGCTCCTGCTTCTTTACAATTTTACCAAGAGACAACTCTCCTGAACCAGAAATCCTCTCTTCCTCCCTGGCAAGCTTACACAGTTTTTAGCTCTGTTGTTTCCAAATTAGAAGACAAGGATCAAAGTTGAATATTTTAAAGTGTCCACTGCTACCACGTCTATAGTGGTTCGAGACTCTTGAAGAGTTGAATTTAACTATCATGGTTCCTTCAGACTGCAGCAAGAGAAAGTCAAGGCCTACCGCACAGCACATGAAACGACTTGAACGCAGTTACCCTAATTGGTGTGTCTTCACATCTTCCTTGATGCACTTGGTGAGAAAGAATGAGATGCAGGGTGGAAGGTGGCTTCCAGCTCTTTGGGTGAGCTTTGTAAAAGCCTTCCCTGACCAAGAATGAAAAACAGTTTGGGATTTGGGGAGAGGTCTTGCCTACCCAATCCCAGAGATGGGACCTTCCCCATACTGAATTTCCTCCTACCTACAAGGAGAGAATAAGCCTCAAGCACTCCTTTCCCATAGCCCTCAACCTCTCAGACATGAATTCCTCTCACCCTTAATCATGGGGTTCACTGTGCATGCACCAGAATCACTTGGGGTTAATTTGACCTGGGATGTTCTGGAGCACAGAAGTAGACTTTAAGGGAAGGAGGGCATCAACCCAAGGCCCATTCTTGATCAGGGCTAAGGGACAGCTACTGTAACTTCTGTCCCAACATTAGAACAATGTATTTACATACACTATTCAGTATGCACATTTAGTTATAAAACTCATACCTTTCTATCACTTTGTTTGATGTTACTTTACAGCAAGTTCAATTTTCCTACTAAATTCTTTTCCTGCAATGACTTCATAGAGCCAAGTAGTTGGTTAAAAATACACACACACAGTTAAGTCAGGATGTCTGTCTATGTGATAAATTTCTCCTCAAACAGGCATTTTAAAAAGCTAAAAGAAAAACAACATCTAAAAAAATCATAAATAACCATTCCTGAATGCGTTAAGAAAGGAAATGGACACTATGCTGACGCACAAGCATTCAACATATCAAAGCTCTATAAATAGAACAGCACAACCCTCCAAGAGAAAAAAAGTTGCAAGCTCTTTCAAAACTGGAAGGGCCAAATCAGGAAACGGAAATGAACTTTTACCACACACAGAATTGTGAACAGAGGCCAAAAAACCCAAAGGCTTTGGGAAGATGTAAAAGTTCTGTCAAATAACCCATACTGAATTTAAATGCCATTTGCTCAACCTGGCCACTTTTGCACCACAAGGAGCTAATGGTCCCGATTCCAACTTCCCATTCATTTACACAAACTAGTTACCAACAAAAAACATCCCTGTATATGGGGTAGGATTGAGAGGGCCATAGCTTCTATACCAGGTGAGCCAAGGCAAACCCACCCACTTTCCCCCATTATGATTTTGCAGAACCCAACCTTGTGCAAAAGGACTTCAGCTGACACAACAGGACTTCTGAGTTCCCCGTGTGTCTCCAAAATCTGTGATGTGGAAGGGGGGGTGTCCTCCAACCCGCCAGAGCAGGTTTTGAGGATACACAGAGGCTGAAATGGGGAACAGAGAAAGTCTTGTTGAAGGAGCTGAACTCCATTCTGCTTGTCCATGGACAGCATTGGATGCAACTGTTTATTTTTTATTCAATCTATTAGTTGCTTTCTACAAGGAATCTCAAAGTGATTAACAAAAATAGAATTCCAATAATGCAAAATACATGTTTATTTTAAAACCAGAACACCACTAAAAGTGGTTAAAACATAAAATCATAAAACAAATAGCTCCTCTCCTCAACAAAAACTCGATCAAAGACTTACCCAGTTAAAGTACAAACAGAGCAAGGAATTAGCATTCAAATGCTTAGAAGAGCAATGCCTTTGCCTGGTGCTGAAAAGATATCAATGTCAGCACCAGCTGATTCTACTGGTGAGAGCATTCTACAAATGGGAAGGCACCACTGAAAAGCTTTACTATGGTCTGTTGAAATGATAATGAGTTTATTCTATTTATCGTGCTGATTTGGTAAGAATGAATTTCAGCGTTTAATGCTGAGATCCCCTAACCTATGTATAAGAATATTATTTTTCTCAAAAGTAGCGGCTTTATCTGTTAGAATAGCCAATAGAAACAGCTAGAAAAAAGAAACAGTTGATATGGAAGGACATACACTACTGATAATTTTAAGGAATCATTAGTGATGGAATTTAGATCTTTTAATGACTAATTTAAGCAATTTGAAGAGAATGTGTTTGTTCAGTTAGAAGAGGTGAAAAGAGGTATTGATTCAAGATTTAGAACTCTGCAACTCAAAAAGCAAGCAAGGGAAGCTATCCAAATATATCATCATATTCATGCACAGCAGTTTTTGTTTACTGTTCTCATGAAAAAGAACTGAAAAAGGTATGTACATTTTTCTAGGAAATCAATGGAACTGTGTGCATGCTGCATTCCTGTAGCAGTGGATGCAAAATTCAGCATCCTGCTTTTTCATTTTTTAAAAGCTAATATCTGGCCCTTTTAGTACTTGGTAAACTTTGCAAAAGCTTCAGAAGCCAGAGTAGTGGATGAATATGTTTTTCAATAGGTGCACAAGTAATAGCTTAAGTGTCCTTACCAGTCCTATAACTAGCAAAATCACAAAAATATGCATATCTATGCTAAAATACAGATTTTGCACAATTTATACATGACCTAAAACCATTCTTTTAATTAAAGCAGAATTTGGATTGGGGTTCCGAATTCCTTTTAGTATGAAATACACACAGCCCTGTATACAACAAGTGCTATTCTTGTAACTATATTCTGCACCAGTTAGCCAGAAAAAGGAGAGAATTCTACATAAAAGTCCTCCTGAATACAATTTCCATGGATTTAACCTTCCTCTCTGAAATGAAATATTAAAAGCTAGCATGGAAAAAAAACAAGTCCTAAGTCAGATGAGCATAACCCCACCACTATCAAATGCATCATGCTTTAACACAACATTTAGGGTCAAAGGTGTTTCTCAACTATTTTGTAAAGTGGAATGGCCTTTAGGATACGTGGACAAGTTTAAATAATTAAGATTTTCCCCCATTAATATACTGTAAGCAAAGCACATAAAATAGGAGGTGAACCAATTGCATGTGAGGGTACCTTAAATAAGTCTAGACGTTTGCATTCCAAGGTCCTTGATTCAATACTAAACTGCTATATTACAATTTGAACAAATTATAGGTAATGTTTTCAATTTATTTGAGACCACCTGATTCAAGTGATTTAAGATAAGCATATTCCTGTATTTTGAAAAAATACAAATTGATATGGTCTTATATATTCATATTAGCACTATTACAAAACAATGTTACAAAACCACATTGTTACACATAAATACTCTCTCTTCTGGTAGGCAGCTGCTGAAGTTTATAGATGTAATAAATTAGTCCGTACTATCTGTTTATGCTTCTGCATGTATACTAGTACAACTGACATGACATTTCAATTGAGTCTGTTTCCTAAAGAATGGCTCTATTTCTGTGTAGGTTTGTTAATGTTAACAGGATATTAATGCTTATCAACTGGATGTATGCTAAAGTCTTTTTGTTCTTTATCTCAGAGATAAATGATCCAGCATCCGAGCTACAGGGCAGGTGTAACTAGAGGCATAGTCACTCAACCCAAGGATACCACTAATTATTTTTTTTTACAAGCTGCCACTTTTATCAGAAACCTATACCACCTTGATTCTCTGGGTGTATGGAAGATACTAATAAACTAAAATTCATTCAAACATAAATTCAGATATTTTAAAGACCTGGAAAAATTCCTTACCAGCATACATATGGTATGTAAGTCTCTCAATGAGTTTGACAACAGTGCCTGCCTTGATAATAGGAATTCCAGATTTGGGCTGCATGTTTTCTTCAAAAACAATATTCTCTTCAGAATCAGGTTCTGCAAACCTATAAAGCTCAGGACTTGGAAATCTCATCTGTTCCTCCTTCTCTTCTTGTAGCATTGTTACATCTAACATTCGCTCCAGGGTGCTTCTATACTGTAAAGAGATCAAGGCTGCCATCCAGTTGTTTTTCTCTTCTGCCGATTTTGCAGCAAATATAACACTGTTCTCATCTTTCAAAATTATTTCAAAGGCATGCTTGTACTCATTAGTGTCATCTTTATCATTGATCTGTACCTTCCGCATGAGAAACTTTTCTTTCAGACGATATTCTGCATTGCTAGCACCAGGCAATCTTGGCTGGCCATGATTTGATTTACAACAAATCATTAAACCATCAAAGAGAAATATATGTCTTTCATGCTTGGCACCCACACGTGTGAGAGTCCCCTCCATTATAAATTCATTGCAGCACTGTCCTATATCTTTACCCTCCCAACCATCAATGTTCTTCTGGATCTCGTTCATTTTCTTGATCGCTAGCTGCTTTCCCTTCATTTGTTGACTATAGAACCGGCATGCAGATTCACTTTGAAAGAGAAACAAAATGACATTAATTCAAACAGCAGCTGCACATACTAGCAGAAAAATAACTAATGTAGGCTTAACTTTGAAAACAATTAGCCTGAAGAAATATTCAAAGTATGTTCCATGAGCCAGCTTCAAACGTTCCAGACTTGAAAGTGCTATGGTCACTGTTAATGTTTAAATTATATGCCTAATACAGAATTCCAGTTAACCAATCAATTCTGATTAAACAGTAAAGTGGCAAGTAATATTTCCTGATCAAGACTGTAAGCATCTGAAAGAAAATCTGACACCACACTGTTGTTTACTTTAAATACAGCACATGCTACAATAACTGCATGAAGAGTTAACAGAAAAATTGTTAGGCATTTCAAATGGTTCTGCATGGTATTTTTATTTCTTAACAGCTAATGAAAAACGTTTTTTCTTGCTGCTTACCAGAAGATTCTCAAGATGCATTCACTAGAAGTGTACAAGGACACACACACATATCAGAGACTCTGAAAACAATAGCTATCTGGACTTTGATGTCACTTCCTTTGAAAAAGTAGGCTTGCCACAAATTGCTTTGTTCATTGTTTACTGAAAGAGGAAACTGGAAAGCCTGGCTTTATAGAACAACAAACCAGGCTAAAAGCGAGGGGTGCGGTGGGGGGTGGAAATGCATTTACCTAAGTCTTCTCTTTGCAAGACTTTTTGAGCATATCCTTTCCATACTACTCTGAAGATTAAGTAGGGCTGTAATTGCTTGCTTCAAACACTCTTTGTCCTCTTGATCTTTGCTTTTCTCTTCTAATTGCTATGAAAGTAAAAATAATAGTTAATACTTCTACATAAGTTTACAAATCAGATTTCATCCTTCAGCAGCAAAGAAGTCCCTTAAGAGATCAAATACAGTGGTACCTCGGGTTACATACGCTTCAGGTTACAGACTCCGCTAACCCAGAAATAGTGCTTCAGGTTAAGAACTTTGCTTCAGGATGAGAACAGAAATCGTGCTCTGGCGGAGCAGCAGCAGCAGGAGGCCCCATTAGCTAAAGTGGTGCTTCAGGTTAAGAACAGTTTCAGGTTAATTACGGACCTCCGGAACGAATTAAGTACTTAACCCGAGGTACCACTGTAATATGGTAGCAATCTATGAGAAGGGCTCATGAAGCCTGCTCAAGTGTTCACATTCCATCATAGTACTGAGACACTAAGATAGAGGCTGTCAACTGCTATTAGTTTAAGTAAGACTGTTGGAGAAAGGAGACTAAGAAAGATAAATAGTTGCAAGTAAAGAAGCCAAACTGAGGAGTCCAACATCTAGCTTTAATTAAAATCTAGGTGCTAAGTTTTCAATAACAGACTGTTTCCAGTCTATAACTTAAGTGTGTAATTCTACAACCCAGTGTCTAAGTTATGAAATCCCCTTCCCACAGAGGTGTTTCAGGCATCTTCATTAAGTTTTATTCTTTGTAGGCTTAAGAAGCACATTCATACCCCTTTAACACCCAAGATATACAACTCACCCTATTCTCTTGACTGTAATTTAACTTTTTAAAAACCCAGATGCATTTGCCTTGTGCCTTTTACTACCATGTAGGTGTCAGATCAAAATGTTTTAATCCCTTTAAGGCATTTTAAGGTCTCCTATTTTAAACACTGGTTTTGTAGAAAAAAGTCACTTTGAAGTTTAACTGTTTTATTTGATTTTGAATTTTTTTTTGTATCTTGTTATACTTTTAATTATATCAAACACCTTGGGACAAGATTTTATGAAGTGTGGCATATGAACACTGTAAATTCATATTTACCTACATCAGCACTCTACTTGCCAATTGTGCACTGTTTTTCAGAAAACCCCAGTGCCAAAAGCAAGATCACATGACAATATAAGTAGGTTGCAAATGCTATTTAAAATTAAATGTAAAAGCTTTAAAATATTAGACGCAATCATGTCTACCACTCTCTTACCTTTAAAAGTTCAAAATAGTGAAGGCAATGGTAAACAGGAACTAGAAGCAGCCTGGGTAAAACATACTGAACAGCTTCTTTAAAACCATCTCCTATTGACTAGAAATGAAAAGATATTTCAGTTTCACAAACAAGTCCAATTATTACATCATTTGCATTGTAAACTTTACAACTTAACATACCTGTAAATAGAATGCTGCACCAGGCTTTGACAGTAGGCTAAGAAAATGGTCATGAAAACCAGTCCGCAAAATATCTTGAGTGTATGATTCATAAGGATCAAATGCTAGCTCCTAAATAAAGGATTTTAGAATATTTCAGTTTACTCAAACACTGTTTCAATGCTATCATGCAATATACAGATAGATAGATAGATAGATAGATAGATAGATAGGAATATGTTTACTGCCTTATGTTAATTTGGGAACCCAATCAATATTAGTGCATACCATACCAGAAACTGGCCAATGCACCAACATTCATTGGATTCCAATTTGTTTTGGTCATTAGCAACTCAGTGGAACAGGGAATAAAGCTTACATGGTAGAACAAAACAAAACAAAACAAAACAAAACAAAACAACACCTAGGCTCCTGATTGTAACTGAAATTAATTACTCAGTTTAATAATATACAGTGCTTAAGAGTATAAGTATATTATATTATATATAGATAATAATAAATAGATTACAAATGATATAGAAGTTATATAGAAAGAAATTAATATGAGGTAAGACAAAATGTGTTCGAGCAACCTACGTATGATAGAGTTTAAAGCAGGCTTACTCAACCTCAGCCCTCCATATGTTTTTTGGGCCTACAACTCCCATGATCCCTAGCTAGCAGGACCAGTGGTCAGGGATTATGGGAATTGTAGTCTCAAAACATCTGGAGGGCTGAGGCTGAGGAAGCTTGGTTTAAAGCAACTGGATATAATTCACCTATGAACTAATAAGTAGTATTGTCTAATCAATAAATATTTGGAGATGAGAAGAGATATTTTTTTCTTAAATATTATATACCGAAACACACTAGAAGTACAAGAACATGTACAGCTAGCTGTGTACATGGTAACTGGTTTCTAACAAGTAATCTATCCCTCTAAGTCATGCAGTTGAAATTTTTAGCCAACATAAACTGCTTAGAGTATCGCATTACGGATATATTTTATTGCAGTTCATAGGATACATCTAGAATTTATTAGCAATCTGTCACATATAAGCAACAAATCTATAAATACTATTACCTACCTCAGCTAAATCTTCAAAACAGCTTCCAACTAAGGGATGGGGACTACCTTCATCTGTCATTTCTACTGTGTCTTCAATATGGCCCAACAACTTCACACTAAGTTCATGAATATCTGATATTCGACTGAATATATTTTCTACATCCTGCAAAAATAAATGGATTGATAAATAGTAATTGGAGGTGGGAGTTAGTCAATCAAAGCAAGAATAAATACTGCAGAACCTGAATAATACAGATTTCATGGAGACTATTTAAGACGTAAGAAAAAATGTACAAGTATTGGCTTTCCTAACAAGCATTCACTGTTTGACTAAAGAAAAATCTCTCCTGCCCTCTCCCCAAGTTATGCACAGATGTGGCTTTCACTTGGAACCAGGGCTCTTTAGATCTCAACCTTTAATTGGATTGATAATGCCACATTAGAAAATCCAGGATACCTGTAATGAGGGCAGGTTTGAGGGGGGTAATATCCCGATTCAGGTCTCCAAAGAGGCAGAAGCAAGCTGGCTCACATATAACCATGAATTAAGATGTAAATCAGTCCTGCTAGTCACTTGATTGTCTGATAAAGGTTTTAAGTGAATGTATGTATGTATGTATGTATCTGTGTGATGGCACCTGTAACCTGATTGACTATACTAGCACCTCAAATAGCATTTATACAAATGTTTTCAGGGTTTAAATTTGAATGTGAGGAAGGATGCACTCACTAGCTTTACATCCTGTCATAGAGGCAAAGTGAATGTCTGCATCGAGGAGCCTGCTTTATATGTGCATGCTCTCTGCGTTATTCACAACCTTGATACTGCAGGATTCCAAATCATACAATGACCCTTACACATGGATGGCAAGCTACAGACATTCAGCACTAACTTGTGGGTGAGTGCAGAGACAGGCTGTTGAGAATATGATCGAGTGGCTTTGCTAACTCATTTATTAAATGTATATGCTACCCTTCTGTACAGGGCAGCAATGAGCACATTCCTGCTTCCACATATCCAACCACCAACCCACACAGTAGAGGATACATGAATTTAAGCTTGTAAACAGGGCTACAGTATTCTTTTGGTTTTCAAATGCTTATGCTCATTAAGTTTTTGTGCTAAGACTGTACACCACTCAAACTGAATAGGCTTTTCCAAAACAATACTATCAAAATAAAATTAAATAGCAGTACTTACATGACCTGAAAACAGCTTAGGGTTGGTAATAAAAGGTTCTCTAAAAACTTTTATTACAAGATTTAGTTCTCTTATATATTGTCGAACCTCTGCCATGAATGACTTTACAAGATCATAGTAGGTTTGTTCTCCAGAAGTAGAGGGCTCTTCATCAGATAAAGTCAGCGTACTAATATCCTCTACATCCTGATGGAACATATCCATCAACACCTATTTAAATAAAGGTGGGGGAAAGTAATAACTTTTGAGAAAAGATGTAATCAAAGTTAAAGCGAGCCCTGGGGAATAAAACTGTTACTAACCAAGCTGAAATCAAATATAGAAGTAGGCAAGCTGTGCTGTGTATGATCCCAGTCTCTAGGAGACTGGCAGTCATACATCTAAGTTTAGGTTGCTTCACCTAAAGTCATTCAAAGTACCTATTGTCAGAACCATAAAGGGAAGAGAAAAATCTAAATTTTATATTCCTCAGACTTCAGTCTTCTAAGATACACTTGCTACTGAGCTTAATTCAAGGTTTTTGCTATTGGTGTACAAAAACCTGAACAACTTGGGCCCAGGATCATTGAGATCTTCAGAGGCAGAATTATTCATAATCCTGCATGAACAAGAAACACCACCTGCATCACAACAAGCAGCTGAGCAGGCACCACCCCTGCTAAGTTCCAGGTGCCAGGTTAACACAGTTTTACTACAGAAGGGTTTTGCACTATAAATGCTGTTTTGTGTTTTTTTACTTTCTGGTGTTTTAGCTTATTATTATATGTTTTGGCTTTTGTATATTTTATGCTTCTTCTTTTTGTAAGCTGCTTTGAGGCATATAGTGAAAAGTATATGTTTAAAATTAATAAATGGAAATCCAGATATAATTTAGCTGAGGGGTTCACTATGAATATTAAACTGTTAGAGTGTGAATAATTAGGATACAGAAGTTTAATATTGACTGAAGCAAAATAAATTCACTGGACTCCATTATAATATATATTTTTTTTAAAAGGGTAAAATCCAACATCACACGTGAACTTTTTATGTGCAACAGGACTTCCCCTTTCCCCCCAGTATTGCTCAACTCTGCTCTTGTGGGTTTGGGGCTGCAGAGATTTGGGGCGGGAAGAGGCACAGAGGCAGTGAAAGCTCCACTACGCAAGTGAAAGTGCCTTCGACTGGAGGGTTAAAATTTGATGTCAATAAATCTCACTTGTGACCTGAGAAACTGGAGAAATTTAATATAGAAAATGGAACATATTCTCTTCTTGACCAGATAATGGTTTAATATCTATTATTGTATCTATTATTGAGCTCCATTCATAACCATTAATCAGTATGCTAATACGATTAATCACTGAAACAATAAAGGGGCAAAGGAGGCAACTTTTGACTAATTACCCGTTCTCTTGCAACCTCTTGAAAATCTGCTCTAAACAGCTTGAGAATACTGCAGAACAGCATGAGAGATGGCAGATCACAGGGTACAGGTAACTTGCATCTTACAAAAGGTTCAGTTCCAGGGTTCCAGGCATAAACACATAAAGCCAGGAACTCTGGGAACCGCCCCACCCCACTAGGTGGAGGGCTGCTCACACAGATTTGGGGAAGATGTGCAAAGGCTCTGGCAGTGTCCCAAAGCCCTCCTGATTCTTTCCCAAAGTTGGGTAAGCCCACAATTACAGTTGGGGGGGGGATAAATAAATGGGGGATGGGTTTCCTCCATTCTCTATATATTCTGCCTCACTTATGCAATAGCTTAAGTAAAATAAAAGTAAGATGTGAGTTACCTGTACAGTGGTACCTTGGAAGTCAAATGGACTTCCAAAATGGTTTGGAAACCAAAGCACGGCTTCCGATTGGCAGCAGGAAGTTCCTGCAGCCAATCAGAAGCCATGGAAATTGCTATGGATGTTCAGGTTCCAAAGAAAGTTTGCAAACCGGAACAATCACTTCCAAATTTGCGGCGTTCGGGACCCAAAACGTTTGTCTTGCAAGTCGTTCAAGATCCAAGGTATGGCTGTATATCATTTCCCCCCTTCCACTCATGCAAGATCAAAGCCCCTTCTGTTTATGGACCCATGTTGTTTGTGGAAGGACTCTTCTGGATCTAAAACATTTAGTAATTACAAATATAAATTCTACCTACCTTATCAGCACACATTGCCACCTTGATGTCTTGCTTTGTAATTTCATCATGTCTAATATTCCGTACATAGTTCCCAACCAACTTTAAGATATCTGCAGAAATGTATTCTAATACTGCCACTATGTAAACAGATACTTGGTGGTCAACTTTATAGCCCAGAACTTCCTGAAAGAGAGATAACTTATTCTAGTATGTTGGGTTACACAAATGCACCTAATAAATTCATGCTTTTAAACATCTACACCAATTTGCTCCTGTGTCATATAAGCAAGGTCATTTTTAGACAGCTAACAACAATGTAGTTCTAACAAAAATGTTTTTGCTGAAATGTTGAGTTACTGGTGACAGGAGCATCATAATTGTTAACACCACACAAAGTAACTTAAATATATTTCTTGTTAGTCAAATTGCACAACAATTATCTTAGGCTTGTATCCAGCTCTGTGTTCTGCAGTTGTAATACGTGAAAATATAATGCTGGGGATCATTAGGAAAGATAATGAACATAAAACATATGATAATACTGTTATACAAATCTATGTTTGTATAACTTGGAATACTGTGTTGCCTCACGTCAAAAAGGTTGCCTCACGTAAAAAATGATATTGTAGAGCTGGAAAAGGTTCAGAAAAGGCAACAAAAATGATCAATAAGGTGGAGCAAATTTGCTTTCAGGAAAGATTACAACATTTGGGGCTTTTAGTTAAAAGATGAGTAAGAGGGGACAGGACAGAGGCATACAAATTTGCCCGTGGTGTGGAGATAAAGAAACAATTTTCTCAAACTTTTGCTTCTCAAAATGCTAAAAGTTGGGGATACCCAATCAAGCTGAATGTCGGAAGATTCAGGAGAGACAAAAGAAAGTCTATACAAACTATGGAATTCACTCCAACAAGTAGTAGTGATCCCCACCAACCTGGAAGGCTTTAAAATATGAGACCAATATTAACGCTTATGCCTCTGAATACCAGTTGCTGGGATCTGCAAGTAGTGAGAATGCTGTTGTGCTCAGGTTCTGCTTGCAGGCTTCCTACAGACAGCTGGTTGGTCACTATAAGAACAAAGTGCTGGACTGGATGCCCGTGGCCTGATCAAGCAGGTATTGCTTCCAAGTCAAGGTAAGTGTTAGATTGTGGCAGTCAAATTCTGACTAATTACACCAGCTAATATTTATTGAATTCTAGTTAGATCTGTTACTAGCTAGGATCAGAGATTACTTTAATAAGATTTATAGATTTGAGTGAAATCTAGGTACAGTGGTTTTTAAAAATCTGTTCTTTATAGGAAGTAATTCAGCTTTGAAGAACAAATGGGTATATTCTGTTAATTTTGCAACATTTTATACACTAAATTTAGAATACTTACTTTTAACAATGGGTGAATTTTTTCTACTGGGAGAAATAATGGATTTCTTCGCTTCCTCTTTTCAATTGCAGACTGTGCATCAGCTATTGCCCACTTATCAATAGGATGGGGAAAGCTTTTTTGTACACGATCCTTTTAAAAAATAGGAATTGCAGCTAAATATATAATCAGCACATAACATTTTTTTAACAATATCTTGTCACTGAAAGATATCTAGTTTGGCTATGGAAACATTATTAATTTGTGTAAGAACAGAGATGTTAATAACAAATCTATATATTTGCTAATAATTTTCCAAACTTAACACCCCCCAATGAAAGGTCAAAATCAGAATCCTCATTATTAATTAATTTATATGCTGCTTTCCCACAATATATTTGTACCCAAAACAGCTCACAGAATAAGGTAATAATAAAAAACATAGAAGAATCAAATAATTTAATACAATATTGTAAACAAAACAAAGTGTTAATAATCCAGTGATGAATGAATGGATTAATAATATATCACCATCAGCAAATAACAGTAGTGCATAAATAGCTACAAACTCTTCTTGTACCTCTACATCCAGGAAGCTTCTTGGCTGAGCTTGGCATAACATGTTCAGCAACTGCAGTATTAACTCCTCAACATACTGCAAAGCATCTTCAGTAGATGACAGCTTAGGGTGGACTTGCATCTGAACCTACATTCAACATAAAATAAACAAATGTGCATATCATACAAAAGTTCTCAAGAGCATCTTACAAGACTGAACACAAAAAAATTATATACTTTGCTTTTAAAATATGAAACTGGGTGAGATCCAACTGTGCCAGTAGCAGCAACAAAAATTCTCCTGTATCTCCTTTTATTGCATTACAATTTGAATTCTATGCAAATCATATAGCATCTGGCACAGTACAATTGCTACAAATCATTAAGTGGTCCATGTTGTCACTCAGCAATTTTCAAGTGGTTAATGAGTGTGGGTGTGGGGTGTGAAACTGGGAAGCCACTGTGCTGCTGCATACAGCCTGATGGCTCCTCTCCAGGTGCAAACCAGATAAACAAACCAGGAAGCCTTGGCTTCAAACTATGTTTGAATGAAGGATCATCATCTGGAAAAGCCATGATCAGCAAGGTTGGCTAGTCACTGTACTTGTTTGGAAAAACTAAACCACAAACTCTGATTCAAACATAACAGGAAGCACCAGCTTCTTGGTTTGTTTACTCTACTTGCACCAGGGAGGAGCACTGTACACCAGCATGCTGTTTGTTTACACAATAAACAAATATACGCCAGAAGTCTGACTTATCATTACATGCTAACAAGGCCATTGTCTAAAAGATACTTAGCTTCAATTATCAAGTTTCATTTTGAGTCTCATGGATGTCAAAACTGAAGGTCTGTGCAAACTGAAACAAGCCTAAGCTCTTTCTACATGTTAGCTGATCTTTTACTTTGTGTGCATTCACTTTATGCAGAAGAGAGAAGCGAGAAGAGGAGTCACAGAATGGCCTGATTTAGACCTAATGACAAACCATCTTACTGAATGAGCAGGTGCAATCTGAACTTGTGCATTCCTACCCCTCTCTAGACATGCAAAGGGGAAGAGATGAGATGCTTCTGTTTGCTGTTTGTAACCATCCACTCCTGTTTTCTCTTAACTGAGGGGAACACCCTAAACAGATTTGGCCCTGTATACGTGAAGGAGCGTCTCCATCCCCATCATTCAGCCCAGACATGAAAGTCCAGCTCCAAAAGCCTTCTGATGGTTCCCTCACTGTGAGAAGTTAAGTTACAGGGAAACAGGCAGAAGGCCTTCTTGGTAATGGCACCCTCCCTGTGGAATGATATTCTTGTGAGGAAGCTGGTAAAATGTGGGTTGAACAAGGTAACTGTTAGGTGGATTTGTAGCTGGTTGACTGACTGAACCCAAAGAGTACTTAATGGTTAGGGAAAAAAGTGACAAGTGGTAGTGCCGCAGGATTCTGCCCAAGGCCTGTTGTTGTTCAATGTCTTTATAAATGACTTAGATGAAGGAACTGAGGGGATGCTCATCAAATTTGCAAATGATATCTAGGCCGGGGCAATGTATTGATACATTGCCCAGGAACGGATTGGGAACCAGAGCGCAATAGCGCCTTCACTTGGTGGTGTATCGCGGGTGGAACTTGCCTGCACATGACTCCCTCGGTGAGCTGGGTGCTGGTGGTGGAGGGACTCTCTCTGCCACCAGCGCCTGGTGGGGGGAACAAGCGGCATCCGCTGGAGCTGATGTGGCTCATTCCTCCCTCCATGTGCTGGGCTGAACATGGTCACTAGATGGCGCCCTTGAGTCACAAAAAAGACTGATGCTGGTTTAATTTTGAACGCTGGCTAATTCCGTAAGTTAAGTAAGTGCTGAGTGAAGTAACACTGCGTATTGTGTTAGGATCCAACAGTGTCACGGCCTGTAAGAGAGGGGCTGCTTGCTATAAACATCACCTACAATAAGGGGTCCGCAAAACCAACTACTGGACAGTTGGTATAAAAACACTGCTTTGACTTTTGCTCTTAGGATTGAGGAAGTGAAAAATCACTAGGTACTACAAACAATGGGCTGGATCCAAACTAAATTAACTAAAACCAGTAGGGCACATTAGTCATGACTTAACTAAGTGCAACTAACTTAATTGGGATCCAAAGGAATGACTGGCTATCAAGCCCAGCCAAAATGTCTAGACCCCTAAACTCCATCAACATGTTGCTCTTTTCCCAATTACTAATGGCAGAGTTTGAACCCATTATTACAAGGAAGACAATGTACAAGGTGAAGAGGTGTCTTTCTTCTCCACTGCAATCAAAACAGAGGTTGCCTCTCTAAATAGCTAGAAGCCTGAGGAAAAGAGCCTCTAATTCCAAACACTAAAGGAGACCTTTTTCCTAAGGGTGAAACCCACATAAGAGAAGGGGGAATCTCTGTACTGATTGCCATGTGGAAGATTGTGTACTGTTTTCAACACAAACTCCCCCCAAATGTCTGGAATTAAGGAAAAATAAGATACATTGTCACTGCTACATATTAAAAGACTATTTGTTCCTGATGGTTTTAGGCTTGAAGTGACTACAGTACTGTACTTGGTCTTTAATGCAATCTCACTGCATTGAAGTAGACTGTTTTGCACTCATAATTGGTTATCCTTTATTATCCAACATGTAATGTTCCCCAAACAAGAGAACCAGGAGGACAATGTCCATGATGCACTTTGTCACAGGTGCTATTATGACCTCTAAAAATGGTGAAATTAGCTTTAGCTTAAGAAGCAAATATTTCCTAAACTGAAGCACAATATTTCCTTTCCAGGTAATAGAAATCCTGTTATCTAAAAGCAGTGCTACACATTACAACCACTACAGAAAACACTGGTCTTACAAAAGTGCTGCCTACAGCAAATGTATAAAGTGTGGAAGTAATAATACATGTGCACACATATCTGGTGACACCTGGCCCAATAAACCTTCCCAGGAGCCCATACGTTTATGTATTACATCCAATAATTTACTCATTGTTACAGAAAACATCCATTTGTAATACTGCTGTAATCCTCAGATGGAGTTGAAATTGACTTGATGCTGTTTTACAAACATAAATAGTACAAAGAAAAAGGCATGCATGAATGCACCCCATGGCAAAGAAGTATTAATTTCAGCAGAACAAAGGTTAATACAAAAATGGTATCCAACTGTTGGTAAGGAATTTGTATGTTTTGTGTGAATATATGTTTCAAGGACCTGTCTCTGAAAACTTCACTGCAAGCTAAAATCTCCTCTCACCCCCATTAAGATCTTATTTTAGTATATGTTTACAGATTTAGCCCTATACCTGGCAAGGCAAGCAACATTTTGTGCTTGCCAAATAAGAAATCAAAGTAGTGCACTACTAAGAGATCTACACTAAGATTATTCCAATAGGAATCCACTTACAGTTAAAACAGGCTCACACCAGTTTTAGGTTTCACTTCTTGCTCCCTTCCTGAGTTTTTTCTTTATTTGGGCCCTTTGCCCAAACATGAAGACCTGATTTTTCTGCTTTTTTAAAAAAAAAATTGGCCTGCCACTTAGAATATCTATAATTCAGTCCCACTGAATTAGGCTGTAATCCTAAACATATTTCTAGGCAGTAAGTTTGATCTCTGTGAGATTTTATGCTTGAGTAAATACGAGCAGGATCACACTGTTGTTGCTGTTTCTAGTCAGAATGGCACCATTCTGGTAATAAAAGGAGACAACTGCGTGGATATGTTTGTGATGGCAATATGGTAGCCAGTTAAAAGCAATCATGCCAGAAGAGCAGAAGAGCCTAAATACATATATGAAATAGATACAGATGTGGATACAGATATCAGCATAGGCTGCTTTCTGAAAGTATTAGCCTCTCCAACAAGTTTATTTTAGATTTCTAAATGTAGAGGGGGCCATTTTTAATTCACAATTTCCAGCCAGAACCGAGGTTACTCTATAAAACAATTTCAACAGCAAAGTTAAATGCAACACTACGTGTCAGTCATCAAGACCACTGTATTACAGATAAAATTAGAATTACACATTTGCTAGGCATACAGTCAACCTAATAAAATGCAACAGGTGACATTTATACATGAAGTCTAAGCTGTGCTCGTGCAAGTCTTATAGCACCCCTCAACTTGGTGTCTTCCAGATGTCCACTGGAGACGATGGGGGTTGCAGTCCAAAACATTCAGAGTGTGCCAAGTTGGAGAAGGGTATTTTATCATCTTAAGCCACCTGAAACATGGCACTGTTTTCTTTTTAAAAAATTTTGTAGACAGAACAATGCTGTCTAGCATTCCATATTTCAGTTTTTATTAAAGGATTTTGAGGGCATATATGTAACAGCTGTCATTCTACCTCTAAAATAGTGAAATTAAACCTTACTTATATTGGGTGGTATCCAATTATGCCATACTCAGAGTAGACCCATCAAAGTCAATGAATTTCAGAACTAAAGTCCAATTATTTCAATGAAAATATTCTAAGTATAAATAACATTGGATATACTGTCCATTCTTTTTACAGGATAAAACACATTACTGTGTACACAAATAATAGGACTAACAAAAAATGTTGGTCTGAACTTTAAGTCACCTTTGTTCTAAATGCCACTACATATACGGATATTGTAAAACTATTTTCCCCAGACAACTAATAAGTAATCAGTCCCACTACATAGCAAAGCTAGATGTCCACTGAAATCTGAAGTATGTATGTCCCAAGTAAAATGAAGTTAGCAGATATTTTATACTAGAATACAACTTAACAAGTAAAATGCACTGGGCACTTGAAAACTATTTTATACTCCCTGGGTTACTGACCCAGGGTTAAGCACTAAAATTGCATTGATATAACCCAAACCCTGTTTAAATCACACTGAAATCACTGGTTCTTAAGTGCTTAACCCAGGTCCGTACTTCAATGAAGAAAGTGTGATAAATACAATAAAAAAATTAATCTTTCAGGAACACAAAACACAACACAGCATAAATCTGTAATCTTTTTGTCTCAAACAAAATGTAATGTTGTAATCAAACGTCTATTAAGGCCTTAAAACTTACGAGTATTTATTGTTATCAAAACTGTAACCACATTAATTTTTAACTGTGACTGCAGTAATAGAAAATTTAAAGCAAGTATGGTCAATATGTGTGAACATTTTAAAAATAAACTTCTTTTTACCTTAAAGTAGTTCTAGAAAGTTCTCACTAAAGCCACTCCAAATGTAACACCTCTGATCTCCTATCCATGGCTAGGGGATTGGGAGTATGGAACAGGTTAGTGAAATCTCTTCAACACCTAATTACCCAGTTATCTCTAAACTGATGTTAACACTAACTTTAGTTTAAAGCTAACAGAGTTTAAATAAAACCAAGGTTAAAAGAGAGTTTGCAAGTAGTAGTTAAAGTTAATTATGGGTAGAATTAACCATTGTGCTGTTCTGAAAAGACAAGAAGGAATTAACGTTCAGTAAGGGAAGTTAGAAGAGAACATGATTAGAAAATTTGAAAAGTTACATCTGGCTTTATACTTTAATATAGGTGGATTCAAAAAAAATCAATGGGAGGTAGAAATCTTATTTGCCAAAACAGAATGTCTAGTTGTCTTTTAGGGGCCAGACGGCTTGAAAGTTGTATTTTTCAATGCAACGTTTTGGTTCCTTAAATTCATTCTGATAGCACAGATAAAATATAACAGATAGAATTCTACTGGATATGTTGCTAGTGTGTGAAAACAGTCAAGATCCAAGGATCCCCAGGCATGCACCTCCAGATAGTGGAAACATCAGGTACAATCCTGGTGGTGCCCGGGTATCTTCACTTAGCGCCCGGTGAATTTTGAACGCTGCTATCACCTTTCACCTGGGAGCTTTCATTTACTGACCCATAATCTCACTTGCTTTTCCCTCAGGGTCCTTCCATCATCTATCTGTCACTTTCATGTGGGTGAGGTCCTTAGTTCTCAATGGTTTTTCAAAGGGAAGACACCAAAGGGGTACCATAATTCTCTGAGGTGACTCCTACTAGCATTGGCCCATCACTGGAAAGTCCTCTGCCTGCAGCATGCCTGGCTCTCTCTCCCCATCCTGAATCACATCTTCAGTATACACAGAGTCCAGCTTGCCTGCTTCAATGCAGCATCAGCTGCAGCTAATTAATACTGTCCCACGCACCAAATTACCAGCAAATAAGTAAAGGCATGTAAAGAATTGCACTGCAAGAATCTCTAGTCACTTCATCTAGGGCTGCCATATGTCCAGGACATTACTGGGATTTCAAAGGTGGAAGTGACGTCTGGGGGGAATTTCCAGAAGGCACCGTTTTGTCCTAGATTTTCGGCATGTAAACTGAGAAATCACTTTTTTCTGGCGTTTTGGTAAAAAAAAAATATCAGGAACATTGGGGTTTGTCTAAGTAAGCTCAACAACTTACTTTTTTGAAATACAGCAACCCTACTTTACACTCTGAACCAAGTTTCCTCAGTCCTCTTTTCCCCACCAAGTTCCTGACATCCTCATTTTTTAAATCAGCCCTGAGTGCTCACTGGAAGGACAGATCCTGAAACTGAGGCTCCAATACTTTGGCCACCTCATGAGAAGAGAAGACTCCCTGAAAAAGACCATGATGTTGGGAAAGATTGAGGGCACAAGGAGAAGGGGACGACAGAGGACGAGATGGTTGGACAGTGTTCTCAAAGCTACCAGCATGAGTTTGACCAAACTGCGGGAGGCAGTGGAGGACAGGAGTGCCTGGCGTGCAATTGTCCATGGGGTCATGAAGAGTCGGACACAACTAAACAACAACAACAATATTTGTTTGACAACAGCTTCAGAATAACTTCAATATGCCCCTGCTTTAAAAATAAATGAGGCTAATGAATCTTTTTGAGAAAATCAGAAAAGCAAGTTTTCAAGTTACACAAACACACTTATGCATTATTCCGGCTTCAAAATACTGGTGCATGATGTGTATAAAGCACAGCCCATGTATTTTAGGGCTGGTAGACCAATCATTAGAATATTGCCCTAGGATAAAGAAAGCAGGCTTCTCAAAGTTGTGAGTAATAATTGTTCAGTGCACCTAGATATTATGTATGGGTTAAAATGTTACCAACCTCACAAGATAAAATGAACCATGTTCAGGTAACAAAGTAAACCTAGCTTGTGTTTTAAAAAGTGGTTATCTGCACAAGCACCCAGGGAACAAATTAAACAACAAATTGCAACACAGATCTAGCAAAAACAAATACCACCTTTATCCTATTAAATTCTATGCACTAGCCATCAGTCAATAATGTTTAAAAACTAATCAAGCTCAATACAGATTCTGATGGAGCAGGACTTTCATCACTTAACTCTAATTGTCAAGAAACACATATTGGTAGAAACTATACTGGAATATAATACAACAGCAAATGACATAATTTTCTTCAGTGAGGCAGGTATATCTGAAGGACTCATAACATTCCAGTCTAAATTAAAGACCAACTCAAAAACCTGTCATGCCACATTAATATATTTGTGTAATATTCAGTATCATCTGAACTATTTAAAATGCTGCCCATCTTCCATTTGGGAGCAAAGTGATAATCACACCTACAGCTCTCCTAAAGAATATCACTGCTATATTTTTGTTGTTGCTTGAAGTCATGTGCACATGTATCTGGTACTTAAAGTTCAGATCATTTAGTAGCTATCCTATAGGACCATGTTGGGAAGTGGAAAACCAGCTATCTACCCCAAGTGTTCTACCGGCAGGCGTTTATTGATTATATTTATATCTCACCTTCCTTCCAACACACAGTGGCATATATGGCTCTCCTCCCTCTCCAATTTATCTTCACAACAACCCTGTGAGGTAGGTTAGGCTGAGAGACAGCGACAGGCCCAAGGTCACCCTGCGAGCTTCATACATTACCTTATATTTTATTCTGCAAACTGCCCTGAGATCTTATGATGAAGGGCGGTATATAAATCTAATGAAGAATAATGAGTATACAGACACCCATGAGCACAGCAGACAGGTTCGCAGGATGTCAACACAGGCGCATGAAAACATTGACTATCCCCAAACCGATTATGTGAAAGTCGGAGTACTGGAGCACTGCCAGTTATCACACATGCCTGTCGGCATTCCCTTGCGTTACGTCCAAATTCGGGACACACACACATACACACGTATCTGTCCTCACCTGGGGCTGTCACCAATGACACGTGGATGTCAACCTTGGGTATTTGCTATGGTACGCGAATTTACCTCCTATAAAACGCGCAGCCTTTCCACCCCTTCTGGATCCCCCCCCCAGCGCCCCTTCCTCACCTTCTTCAGGGCTGGCACGAGCAGCCCCCGCCACTTGGGCGCGTTCTCCTCGCTGAAGAACTCGTACTGCAGCGGCGGCGCCTGCATCCTGCCCGCGCCGTCCCGCGCCCTGTGAGGGGAAGCGGCGGCAGTCACTGCTGGGGACGAGCCGCTCGGCGGTGCTCCGGGGCCCGGAGCGGCGGCGGGCGACACCCGGAACCGGAGGAGGGCAGAGGCAGCAGCGGGAGCCGCCAGGGGTGGTGGCAGCGGCGGCGGCGACGGAGGGACCCAGCGCCGGGGGGCGGCGGCGACATCCCTTGCCCGCTCGCTCGCCGCCCGGCCCGGCCTTCCCTCACTCAGCGCCGGGGCTGGCCTGGGACAAGGCACCGCCGGGCATCCTTTCCCTCGCCCTGACAGGACGCGGCGAGCGGTGCAGAGGGCGGCCGAAAGGGCGACCGAGGGGAAGCCCTGCCCGGCAACGGCAGGAAAGTGACGGTTGCTGAGGGGAGGGAGGGGCAGGGTCCCGAGCGCGGCTTTGAATTCTCGGGCGGCGCGAGCGGGGTGGGGGTGGGGGCTGTTCTTCCCTTGCCCTGACGGTTACAACCGCCCGCGCGTGCGCAGTCGGCGCAAAGGCCGACGGGGCGTGCGCAGATCGGGTCGCCTCCAAGCTCTCCTCCCCTTTTCTTCGCTTCCCGCAACCTTTTTCTCTGGAAGTCGATCCGGCTCGGCTCTGCCTTTGCTCCCCTCCCCCCGCCCCTTCCTCTTCAGGGCGGAAGTGAAAGTCGGAACGCCTCGAGCGACGCAGCGCAACAAGTCTTTCTCAATCCGCTTGGGGAGGAGGTGTTTTCAATTGTCGGGGAAAGAGAGAGAGAGAGAAAGAGACGGATCATTTCCACAGCGCCCCCTGCGGAGAGGAGGACAGGTGAGCTGCGAGAAGCCCACGGTTCCTTAGATAGGAAGAAGCTTTATAAACAAAACAGAGCCGAGCAGTTCTATCCTGTTTCCACTTGCTGTTTTTATTTAACCCACTCCACTTATTTAAACCAAGGGTTTGTACACTGACCACTAATAACGAATCATATGTTGTAGATATTATTGCAAATTTATTATGCTATTTTTGCGATGTACAAATTACAATAGAAGACTTGGTCTTTTTATTTATACACTTTATTATTTCTATGATCCTTGTTTATAAAATTCAGTAAAAAGTTACTTTAAAAAAAACCACAGAGCCGAGCCAGAACTGGACTCGCTACTGAGAGAGCGAACTTTGCAGAGTCTGTGGGAGATGGAGAAAGCTGGGGGCTGTTTCTTCTTCTCCCCCCTATGTCGAGGATGTTATATTGTTGTTTGGGGTGTTGTTATTCAGTTTATTTGTCGCTTGACACATGTGGCCTTCCAGCAACTTTGAAATTTTTAAAAATGTAACATTGGGTAAGGAAATGCATTGCGATATTATTATTTATTAAATTTATATTCCACCCCTCATCTTAGGATCATATGGCTGTTTATAGTGTGTGTGTGTGTGTAACAAAAAATCATAACAAGAACAAACAAAACAGTAACCCACACACCCAGTTTAAAAGGCCATATATTTAATAAGCCAAAGGCTTGCCCATTGCCTAAAGATATGAAGGCACAAGGCAAGCCTCCCTTGGAGAGCGTTCCACAAATGAGAACCCCTGAACTCTATGGTATACCAGTACCAAAAATGAACAATCCATATAGTAACATAAAATGAACCCAATTAAACAAGCAAAAACTTCAGCAACAAAAACATGCCTTCAGTAGACAGCATAATCATCATAATCCATCAAATGCTGAAACTGCATTACATCTCAGTAGAAAGTGGCTTGGGGTGTTGTCATAAACTTCTAATACTTATAATGTATTAATATAAAATGTTACTTTCTAAATATCAATAGTATTTTAATACAGTGCTGTACCTTTAGTGCCACACCGCTGTACAGCGGTACCTCGGGTTACATACGTTTCAGGTTACATACACTTCAGGTTACAGACTCCGCTAACCCAGAAATAGTGCTTCAGGTTAAAAACTTTGCTTCAGGATGAGAACAGAAATCGTGCTCCAGCGGTACAGCAGCAGCAGGAGGCCCCATTAGCTAAAGTGGTGCTTCAGGTTAAGAACAGTTTCAGGTTAAGTACAGGCTTCCAGAACGAATTAAGTACTTAACCTGAGGTACCACTGTATAGTGTTTGCTGAGGGCAAAGAAAGGGGACAGGCAGATGACACACATTTTTCACTTGTGTTGAGAACTTTTATCCACCAAAGAGAAACGTTTTGCCTTTCACCCAATTTGCTTTGTCTCCTCTTTGATCAGTTGAGGAAGGCATCTAGCAAAATGGCACAAATTACATTTAGGCTTTAGCTTGGAGATTTCACAGTGATTGCAGATGTATTTCACATCTCCTGTCACAATCTCTGTGGCCTTGTCAAGAGCAGCCTCATGGTGGTGCCCTTGTCTGACTATGTTCTTGTCATAAGCGCAGAGAGGGGCAGGAAGCCTGTGGGGAAACGCTGCGTATGTGTCTGTCCGATTATGTTTTGTGCTCTGAAAACTATTTCCTCTACCTCTGTTGATGTCAGGGTGCAGCTGTCAAAGTTTGAGGCCTCGTGCTGTCACTATGCTGCAGGAATGTTTAGCAGTACAGTATCTGTTTGGATAGGTTCTGCCGCACTTATAGCTGGTTTTAGATTATCCACCTACTCGGAGAAGTATTTGGCAACTTCTACAATGAACGCAAATATTACCCTCACTCTGTGCGGCAGCACACATAGTCAGTAGCGGTCAGTGAGGCTGTGATACCCTCTTGCCTTCCAAACGCTCTGGGGCAAGGCAGTGGGAAGGGGCACCATGTCAGAGCCAATCTAACCTTCCTGACACTGTGCCCAATGCTGTGCCTGCAGGAGGTGCGAAGGCGGGAGAGTACCCTTGCCCTCATAGGGACCCTGAGGGGCTCCCATTTGGTGTCACCCCAATGCATTGCAGGGACCCTCTTACCACTCAACATCGAAAAAACCCAAGTGCTGCACCAACAAGTACAAAATAACCCCTCTGCAGCGCCACAAATCCAACTCAATGGTGTAACGTTGGAAAATGTCGATCACTTCTCCTACCTAGGCAGTTATCTTTCCACAAGGGTCAACATTGATACCGAAATCCAGCATCACCTGAGCTCTGCGAGTGCAGCTTTCTCCCGATTGCTTTCTCCCGACAGTGTTTGAGGACTGGGACATTCGCAGGGAAACCAAAATGCTTGTTTACAAAGCTATTGTACTGCCAACCTTACTATATGCTTGTGAAACATGGACCACTTATAAACGCCAGATCCAGCTCCTCAAAAGATTCCATCAACGGTGTCTCAGAAAATTTTTACACATCACTTGGGAAGACAGGCGAACTAGTATCAGTGTACTGGAAGAAGCAAAGATCACCAGTGTTGAAGCAATGATTCTTCAACATCAACTTTGCTGGACTGGTCATGTTGTGCGGATGCCTGATGATTGTCTTCCAAAGCAACTACTGTATTCCAAACTTAAAAATGGAAAGCGTAATGCTGGTGGTCAACAAAAGAGGTTTAAAGACTGTCTCAAGGCAAATCTAAAAAAATGTAGTATAAAGACTGACAACTGGGAAACACTGGCCTGTGAGCACTCCAGTTGGAGAACAGCCTTTACCAAAGGTGTCATGGGCTTTGAAGACACTTGAACTCAGGATGCAAGGGAAAAACGTGCTTTGAAGACACCGTGATCAGCTCCCGCCTGGAAACCAATGTCCCCACTGTGGAAAGACGTGTGGATCCAGAATTGGCCTCCATAGTCACTTACGCACTCATTGTTAAAACCGTGTTTAACAATCTTACTTGGCTACGAGTGATCGCCAAAGAAGAAAGATCTAGTTTGTAGGCTGGGGTGCAAGCCAGTCACGTCTTTCCACTCTCCTCATCTGGGATCTTCTCAGACTCAGGAAGCGTGTACATACTGGCTAGCAGGATAACTGGAAACCCTGTGTTTGTGTTTCTCCTAGGGAGAAGCAATTTCAAGGAGAAAGGCATTGGAAACGAGACTGGCTTTTCCTTTCTGCTTTACAGAAATATAGCAGAGTTTGTGGCACTGTCATTTCTAGTTTGGGGCCTTTGAAGTCTTGGGAGCAAGTTTTGTTTATTCCAGTGGACCCTACACAGAATATCCAATCCTTAGCTTTGAGTTTAGCATATGTTACCTGCAATACCAGCAATTGTTGTGGCTTGGTTTCATAGTGGCTGTTTATGCTTCATTTTGATTGTGAAGCAACTTTCGTTAGCGCCGTGAAATAGGTGCGCTTCTGGATATAAGTCAAAACTACTTGTGCATCTTATGCAAACTCTGCTTTTATGTTCAGTTTGGAAAGAGCAATCAAAGCATACTGAAATTCTGACTGGAACCACCTCGAAGATCCTGGTTTAAAATTTTGGGGACGAGACGCTAAAAAAATGTGACAAGTACAGGGGGAAATTACCGGTACATTTGTGCATTGTGTAGGTGCCACAGAAATATCCCAGGTATCATTAACTGTACTAGTTAATGGTGGACATTTGCTCAAATTGATTATTATTGCAAGATTGGTTAACATGAACTGGTATTAATTTCTCAAGGGATCCTTTAATAGTTTTGTTCAAAAACCTCTATACCCACACAGGCTGGAGGAAATGTGTTTGTGTGCGCAGTTTTCACCAATTCCTCCTCCCCTGGAAGCCCTTTGAAAAGCTGCTTCAGAAGGTTGCTGGACCCTCCCCTGTGGGAACCTCCACTGAATTCGGGCCTCTTCTACAAAAAGGAGAACGTCTGTTCACAAAAGGGGCATTCTGGATTCAACCAACAGTGGATAATAGAGGTTCTCAGAAATAATGATTATTATTTTTGTATTTTTATATTTTAAACCACCCTGTTATCTTCAAGATGAAGGGTGATATTGAAATCAAATAAATAAATAAAATTAAAAACAACCAGTTTTGTTTGAATCAAAAGAAGGTATTCAAAGAAGGAAGTAAATTCAAGATTTACTAAGAAGCTATTGGTTAATTATAACTTAAATCTTCCCCAAATGTGTTTATTAATGTGTTCTTAACATTTATTTTATATATAGTGTAATGTAAAAGTCAAAGTAACTAAAGTCATCTTAATTTTTATTCTTTCTGCATTTTTATTGGAATCAAAACTGATTTCAGTTAAGAAAACTTTTCCCCGATCAGAAAATTAGTGCAGATGATAATCCACTTGTACAACAAACATGTTAAAAAAAGTTTATTTTACATTATATACATTATGAAATATTCAAAAGCATTAACAACATCAATACAGACCATAAATCACTTCTTAATGTAGTTTTGTTCTTAGTCTATATCACAGTATAAAGAACTTATACAAAAAAAAAAAGCGCCAGTATGTGCATTTTTCTCAAACTTGGCATTTACATACTGCACTGGGGAAAAAAAAAATCTAAAATAGGTTTCCTCAAAACTAAAATTCCTGTGATGTGTAATAAAAACCATTAAAATCATTTGCGTGAGGTAGTAACTAAATCATTTGGCCGGGTGTTAAGACATTAAAAAAAGTGAAAATAAGGCCATTAAAAAAAATAAAAGCAAAAAAGCCCCAAACAGGCCAAATTAAGACAATTATTCCATTCAACAACTCTTTTTCTATTCAGAACAGCTATTCTGTATGTGCAACCTCTTATGGCAGCAGATTTCAAGCGTTCTGCCTTGAGAGAAATCAGCTTGTCTGCTGATGAAGCTCTGCATGTTTGCAAAGGAATCTTGGGCACTGTATGTGTTGCACACTCAGTGAACACACGGCTGCTAGCTAGGCACACTGACTGGGCCTTAGTGCTGCCCATCTTATACTCTCTGCAACTGCTCATGGCAAGGGGGAAAATCAGTAGGGGTAAGCATGCTGTCCTTCAGGAATGCTTTCCACTATTACCGATCATCTCAGGGAGAAGCCCCCTGCGAAGAATCCAAGGAATTCTGGGGTTCCCTGGAACAGAGCTTGAAAAACCTACAAGATCCCACCATGTAAGGAGATTAGGAACCGGTATGGGATCCTATGGTACAAAGTTATCCTATAAGAACCGCAGAACAGCTCTGCAGCTCCAAATGGGTACATTGGCAATTCAGTGTGGATGTTAACTCATTCTGTCCTTCCAAGTCAGTTATCAACATCTTAATGAGGAAAATGCACACCTTCATCTTAATGCAAGTGCTAAGGAATATTTTGCAAGTACTGAACAGGATACTTTTGCAGGTGGCGATTTGGATCCATCCCAAAGTATTTCAACCACTTCCATGATGTAAAATGCTGTAATTTGTTGCTGTTTTTTTTGCATGATATGAGCAGCACTGGTTAACAAAGACTCATAATAATGCTAATTTTACCACTGCAGACATTTAGAATTACGGCAAGGTACCACTATTCAGGATTTATTCCCATTCCAAATTATGTACTCCCCTGCCCCCAAGCACAGAAAATAATTAAAGAATTTTCCTTAAATATAAAAATACAGGTGTTCAACTGGCTGGTTTCACAAAGAAAACTACCCCAAACTCCTAAAATTATAACGCCCAAATCATATTCACAATGTCACAGCTTACGTTTGTGACTAAATACATCACATATTAATACTTTGTGCAACCAAAAACACCAGTGTACTTGCATATAATTAAAAACAAGATCGTAATAGGATTGCAGTCTTGGTTACAATGTCTAAAAAGGTAAGGTTTATTTGTATTAGTAAATTACATAATAAAATACAATAGTGTTATTAAATGTGCTGTGTTTATCGCTAGCATCCAATTCTCAAAGAGTCCTTAAAATAGTACCCCAAATGCAATTTTATGTCCTCAGCAACCTTTTTACATTTATACAGATAAGACATTTGACCACTATCTACATAAACTCAAGAGAGGCTTTCAGCAATACATTTCACTGAAAAAAAAATTCTGCATATGTACAAAGATTACATAATGGTGAATCAAGCACTTTTGTGGTATTAATGTGCTAAGCGTGTCCGTATCATTCAGGCAAGAGTTCTTGCTCTCACTCACTCTCCCATACATCACAATAAATTACAAAGCAACTGAAGTGGGGGTACTGCAGCTTTTGTGCAATTTCAGCCATCCTAAAGTGTTGAAGCAGTAGTGTTTCTCTGTTCATGATTCAATCGCCATGCATATTGCTTCTCAGTAACTATTTTCATGGCCTGCTAAGATGTATAGATTGCTGTTGGCTGTCGGGTTGTCTGTTGGCCTGCTTTCCAGTACCACAACTCTGAAGGGTGGGGAGGGTGGGTGGAGGAGAAGAAGCAAAAAAAAGTAATACGTTAATCCACTACTTCTAAATCAAATTGGGGCTAGGCTCCTGGCAGGAAGGAGGTGAGCAGAGCACATCGTCAAGAAACCCTCTGATGGAGGGCTCCTCCTCAGCACTTGCTCCGCCACCTCCAATCCACAACCAGGAGGTTTGCCATTTACAAGTGTGTAAATGCCATTTACAAGTGTGTAAATTGTAAATTGCCATTTAAAAAGGTAAAGGGACCCCTGACCATTAGGTCCAGTCGTGACCGACTCTGGGGTTGTGGCGCTCATCTCACTTTATTGGCCGAGGGAGCCGGTGTACAGCTTCCAGGTCATGTGGCCAGCATGACTAAGCCACTTCTGGTGAACCAGAGCAGTGCACGGAAACACCGTTTACCTTCCCACCAGAGTGGTACCTATTTATCTACTTGTACTTTGACATGCTTTCAAACTGCTAGATTGGCAGGAGCAGGGACCGAGCAACGGGAGCTCATCCCGTTGCGGGGATTCGAACCGCCGACCTTCTGATCGGCAAGTCCTAGGCTCTGTGGTTTAACCCACAGCGCCACCTGTGTCATTTACAAGTGTGTAAATGCCATTTACAAGTGTGTAAATTGTAAATTGCCAATTACAAGTGTGTAAATGGCAATGGCAGCAAAGCTCTGCGGTCATAGCCGCTCCCTACCCTCTTTCTCTGGGTGGTGGTAGGAATTGGTTACCTCAGGTCCAATCTTCATAGCCCAGAGGGAAAGGGCAAGAAAGTGAGTAGCTGGTGGCTCTTACTACTTTTCTGGGGCAGTGCCCCCTCAACAGTTGTCCTAATAGGCTAACCCCTGGTGCTGGCCCTGGGCTGCATGGTCAATGTATTTATTTATGAATATATATAAAGGTAAATGTAAAGGACTCCTGGACGGTTAAGTCCAGTCAAAGGCGACTATGGAGTTGCGGTGTTCATCAAGCTTTCAGGCCGAGGGAGCTGGTGTTTGTCCACAGACAGCTTTCCAGGTCATGTGGCCAGCATGACTAAACCACTTCTGGCACAATGGAACACCATGACGGAAACCAGAGCGCACGGAAATGCCGTTTACCTTCCCGCTGCAGTGATACCTATTTATCTACCTGCACTAGTGTGCTTTCAAACTGCTAGGTTGGCAGGAGCTGGGACAGAGCAGTGGGAGCTCACTCCGTCATGGGCTTTTGAAGTGCTGACCAAGAAGCTCAGTGGTTTAGACCACAGCACTACCCACGTCCTATGAATACACACACACGCACATACACACTGCTGTATCATAAAACATAAATCACAGCAGTTAACAATATGAAAACATAAAACCAAAGAATAAAATCACAGAAAGTTAAAAACAAACAAGAAATTTAAAACAAAACCAGGCCCTACTCCCTCCCCACTTGAACAGTTTCCACTCTTGTTTCAATATGTTATCTTACCTGTCAGAGCCAAGGAGTCTGAATATTCTTGTGCTGTCGGAAATTTCCTGTGTGATCTGTTTGAAAAGCCAAACAAATACTTAGTGGAGTTTTAAGTGTCTGATATAATCAATGCTTAAAACAAAACTGAGAGGATAGCATTTTAACATCTTTGCTCCCTGCCCTGCCCCCAGCACCGCCTGCATCTGTCACCAGGGCTGGAGCTGTGAGAGACATAGAAGCAGCCACCAATCAGGGAATTCCTGGCCTGTGTGGGACCAACAGCTGATTCAACAGTTAGGAGATTTGGCAGCAGAATGGCACATTTGAGAACAAAGGGAGAAGACTGATATACACCTTTGCCCTCCTGTAGTTATGATGGTTTCACGGTCTTATTTTATTGAGTTTTGAATATATTTGCAATCCTTCCTTTTGGCAGCTTTACATAAATTTACTCTAACTAGAAAGTAGTGTTTGAAGACACTGACAAATTTAAAAATCAGTCGGCTAAGGAGTGCCCCTCTTTAGTAGAACTACTAAAGGACAAGTGCTATGTAGAAATCTACATGCTCCAAGTGTTTTACACAGCTTGAAGCAATTCTTATAATATGCCCTTTATTATACCTCTCTCTTATTCAGATGGCAGAGGGGATATGAGGGAAGAAGAAGAAGAAGAAGAAGAAGAAGAAGAAGAAGAAGAAGAAGAGGAAGAAAAGTTTGGATTTGATATCCCGCTTTATCACTACCCCAAGGAGTCTCAAAGTGGCTAACATTCTCCTTTCCCTTCCTCCCCCACAACAAACACTCTGTGAGGTGAGTGGGGCTGAGAGACTTCAGAGAAGTGTGACTAGCCCAAGGTTACCCAGCAGCTGCATGTGGAGCGGAGACGCGAACCCGGTTCACCAGATTACGAGTCTACCACTCTTAACCACTACACCCCACTGGCTTGCCTTAGGCAAGGAGTTTACAGATAAGCTGAGCAAGGTACCAGAACTTCCAGCTATTCTTCTGATTACTGTGCCATACATTAGCCATTTCTTTCAGGGCAACCCAAGTACTTACAGACATACCATTGAATTTTATGAAATTATGTGGAAAAAATGAAATATTAATTATGGAAACAAACAGCAATCTTGCCTTTCAAGGCAATTTAAAGGAACAGAACTTTTTTTTTTATTCCACCCTGCAATATTTACCTCATTTGATCGAAAACTCCTGCCTTGCATTCCATGTTTCCAGAAAGCCAGAACACTATCTTGTAGGCAAACTGGAAGAAAAAGACAATTTGAATTAGCTTTTTTTATAGACTACAGCCAAGTGCACATGCTTATTTACACCTAAACTGCATTGAATCTATGCATACAGTGGTACCTCAGGTTACATACGCTTCAGGTTACATACACTTCAGGTTACAGACTCCGCTAACCCAGAAATAGTGCTTCAGGTTAAGAACTTTGCTTCAGGATGAGAACAGAAATTGTGCTCTGGCGGCACAGCAGCAGCAGGAGGCCCCATTAGCTAAAGTGGTGCTTCAGGTTAAGAACAGTTTCAGGTTAAGTACGGACCTCCGGAACGAATTAAGTACTTAACCTGAGGTACCACTGTATCTGAATAGGTGCAGTCCAAAAAGAGTTCAACATGCCTAAGCCCAACTAAAATTGAAGGCCTGGTTCAGACAACTCCCTAAGTTCATATGTATCGGGACAATGTTGTTTTTAGCTGAAAGCAAAAAGGTTTCACTCTCCTTTTGCATGTGGGCCTGAATCTCTCCATGGCTCAGGAACTGAGGTCCAGCTCCGAGGGCCTTCTGGCAGTTTCCTCACTGCGAGAAGTGAGGTTACAGGGAACCAGACAGAGGGCCTTCTCGGTGGTGGCGCCCACCCTGTGAGATGCCCACCCATCAGATGTCAAGGAAATAAACAACTATCTGACTTTTAGAAGACATCTGAAGGCAGCCCTGTTTAGGGAAGTTTCTAATGTTTGATGTTTTATTCTGTTTTTAATCTGTTGGGAGCTGGGAAACCCAACCAGATGGGTGGGGTATAAATTTATTATTATTATTATTATTATTATTATTATTATTATTATTTAGTTGTGGTCACCCAAGCCAACAACAAGGAACCTCGGCCCATGGAGTTAATTAGGACTGGCACGGGTTCCACCTATTAGTCACAGTCAACATCCCTAGGACATCACCATGGGGAAGTCAGTAGGACTGCTGAGGCCCACCTACCTGTCAAAACAGTACACTAGGAATGATGGAACCAAGGATCTGGCCCACCAGCTGGATCCAGCTTCCACCTCTCATCTAAATCATGGCTTAGAAAGGTTAGATCATGATCTGAACTGGGTTTAAGAACGTGCCTGCATGCTTACATTTCACTGATCTCAATAGGACTTGGGTGTCCTCTCACAAAGTGACAAAATAGATTCCTCTTAAAATGAAGGAGGAGGAGTTTGGATTTGATATCCCGCTTTATCACTACCCTAAGGAGTCTCAAAGCGGCTAACAATCTCCTTTCCCTTCCTCCCCCACAACAAACACTCTGTGAGGTGAGTGAGGCTGAGAGACTTCAGAGAAGTATGACTAGCCCAAGGTCACCCAGCAGCTGCAGGTGGAGGAGCGGAGACGCGAACCTGGTTCACCAGATTACGAGTCCACTGCTCTTAACCACTACACCATGGGGTTGGGGGGGAGAGACCCACAACAACCAGGGGACTGGGGGAATCTAAGGGACCATAACACAGTAAAAACCTCACATTTAACACCCCAATAGCTATTTAATGTTAACACAGAAATTAAGGCATTCAGCTAATGGTTTTTGGTTTTTTTAATATTCCTAACTCCAAGTGTTAGTAAGGGAAATTGCCTAAGGATGGTATCAGAACCCACAGCAATTAACAATGGAAATCAATGCAAACTCCAGATATCATTTACTGTACACGATACTACTGTAAAACATTTACTTGTTTCTAGAGATATTTAAATGTTAGAATTCTGAAAAACGTTGGTATTTTATCCAATAGATACTTTTACAAACAGTGCTGCAGTCACATATTTGCCTTTGCTCTTGATCTTCCATTGTTTTAAAATAATAGTTTAAACAACTTTTTAAAATGGTAATTTATTATTTGTCCCAACTGTTCAGAAATACATAAAATGAATTGTCTGTGGTACTTTGCCTCCTCCAAACCTGATGATGATGATGAGGTTTTCAGCACGTTGTGAAACACTCAAGGAACTAGCTGATAAAGTTTTAAGACTAAACTTTACATACCTATTGTTTCGATCTGGAAATCGAATGTGAGTTCCGAGGACAGTTTCCGACTAGATTTTAATCTGCCTTGCAAATTTACAATTTTTATACAGCCTGAAAAACAGACATCATAATTCAGCAGCTTTCCTTACATCATGAATGTTACTAGAACATGTATGTCTAGGTCAAAGACGTAACTTACAATCCAAACAGACTAAAATGGTATCTCTCTCCAATTGTGTTACATGCGCAACGTTTGTCTGTGTAGTATCTGCCAAAATACCAAAAAAAGATTAGTTGACATTCATGTGTAAATATTAATTCAAGGCAAACACTTTCCTGTTCAATTGTTCTGTTTGTATAAGAAAGCCACCGTACAGGGCATTTTTCTTTTCTTTTTGGAATCCATGATCCTGGTTGGTTTGGTACCATGTGAATGAGCCTTTAAGGCTCCCCATAAGTCTTCCCTAGACAACAAAAGGTGGTGCTGGGGCAGGGACTCGTTTGGGGGAATGAATGAATGAATAAAATTTATTTATTTATTTATACCCTGCCTGACGAAACTCAAGATGGCTTACAGATAAAAGAAGAAAAAACAATAATTAAAAAGCAACCATTGATGGAATTAGAACTATATATATTCTGTTTAAAACAAAATAGTTAAATAACTTCTCCCCCAGTGACTCAGTCAGAATCACCTCCCTATAGCAGCGATGGCTAACCTTTTGCATCATGGCCTCACAGAAAATCTCTGTAGCAATTGGTAATGGTTCTGCAAACGGCAATGGTTCTGTTAGACAGCTAACTATTTGAAAAGGTGATTGAAAGATACACAAACCTGTTTCTGTAAACCATGAAGAGGTAGAATTTGGGTTGACTGTTTCAAACTTCACCACCTGGTTGAAGTCTTTCCCTTTACTCACACCGACACAAACCAGAGGGAATTCCTGCTCAGGTACTACCAGCATCTCAAACAATCTCAGTGGACAAGGTACAGGAAAGTCTATGTGCTGCATCAAGAAGTAAACTGGTTAGCCACAAAATAGATATGGAGGTATTTGTATAATACCATTAAAGTACTGGGTGGTCTTCAACTATGCACAAGTATAACAAACAAGTGGATGCCCTCCTTCCTCCCCCATCCCCACCCCTAATATGCTCCTGAGGACTGAGGAAACCCCCATAACAGATTGGGGGGGGATATGAAGGGAGATGTTCTGTTGCACAGGGAAAAACTATTGTGCTGATGGAATGTCACCCTTAGCACTACTATTATTTCAACATCATAACAGGATAAAATAATGTGCTTATCAATTGTATGGTGACTTCAAGCCTCTTTTAAGAAAGGTGAAACAGGCATCACTAATACAAGGTTTATGCAGATTTTGCCATTCTTACTAAAAGTGTTTCTTGTAGTTATCTGAAGCACTGTGCCAATATCCTTTGGCTAAGAGCAAAGCCTTTTTTGATCTTAGTCAAAGGATAATGAGAAGCCTTTAAACATTACAATAGCAACAAGCCACTTGATCTTATACCAAGAAATGCATTAAGTTCCCCTTCCAAACATAATGTGCAAGAGTCCGTCCACCTCTTTAAATCAGTGTGCCAGATCTTAAAATTATCTCAACGGTGGTTAGTTGCAGGGTCTTTTCTGCTACAGCCCCGGGGTCTGGCACGAGTTACCCAAAAAGATGCTCCAAAGAATCTCCTGGTTGCTTTTTAGAAAGACAGCTGCTTAAATTTTATCTCAACATTGTGTTTTGTTTTTAAGGTGGCGTTTATGGTCTTAACTGGCTCCCCTGGTTTTTGTGTTGTTTTTGAGAGAGTTGGAACAGAAGTGGACAAATCAACAACAACAACAAGGAATCCTTTTCACTCTTCAGGCTGGAAGCTAATAGAATACAACAAAATATTTTCTGCTGTGAGAGTAACATTTACAGCAGGATAACTTTTCAAATGCAACCTACCTTGATCAACATGAATTTCTGCATTGGCTCAACCCACTCTAATAGAATGATACTAGACTGCAGGGCCCCACAAAGGTATTTGTGTCCTGAGTAAGGATTCCTCACTAAGAAAGAAAAACGATTTTTTAAAAACCCTTCACAGTAAAGCAAAGTGTAGATGAGTCCTGTGTAATGCTAGAGATGTGATCTGCAAAAGACCAATGCTGCTCTGATGGATTTCTTTCCTGGTACACCAGCTGGGGAGAATCTCAAGCCTGGCAGTGAGATACAGATAGCCATGGAACTATCACAAATATTTCCCCATTTCTGACACATATAATCCTACTACTGAAAAAGCTCCTGGCTAAGATGAGGCATCTGGTAGGGCTTGACTGCCTGAGACTCATTTTCTCTCTTCATGTGAGGGATTTCAAGCTTCAGACTATGAGAACCAGTGGCTCAAGTCCAGAGTAAGCTCTTGAAAGTTGAAAGTCCTCACATGGGATGGTCCTGCTAGCAAATACAGAAGACATACTGCAATTTACTTAAAGACTATATTTGTCCAGGTTTTTCACTAAATGCAAGAATTATACAATAGTCACAACCTGTCACATGAACAACCTCTGCTGAACTGTAGTAAAGAGCCTAATTTCCCCACATTTTGCTGTTCTTTCCACCCTTCCCTTTGTGACCTGCGGTTGCCACCTGCACACATTAACACCTGAGAAATACAGAGGAAACTGCAGAGAGGACTCCCCACCCCCTTGACTGCTGCCTTCCCCTTTCTTTTCTACCTTCCTATGTTTCTCTCCCTAAGCCGATTCCCCACTGTTGTGTGACATTTCACAGAATGATGAAACACCCAGATACTACAGAGGCATTTTGAGAGGTCCAAAAGGTATCCGATGTTAAATTCCAAGCAAACCATTTTATTGCCAAAGTAATCAAAGTACAAATTACACTAAATGTCTAATTTGTACGTATGCGTTGATGTTAGATAGTATCTCTACTTACCCACACAACACTTCTGACACATCTTTGTGTCTGGAATTTTGGTTGACACTGCAAACTTCCTGGAATACATATATATTTAAAAATACAAGTTAACCTCCTAATTGTCCTTTGCATCATGATGATCCAGCTGAAGTTCCATGAACAGGCCCAGAAGTTCCATGAACACACCTTGTCACAACCCAGTGCCTGCATGACACCCTCGCAAATCTATGCTTCAGGTAAGCACCAACAGTGGTGGAGGAAGGGGGGGTGCGGTCCGCCCTGGGTGTCAACATTGGGGTGTGTGTGTGATAATTATTATTAATTTTTTAAAAAACTGGGCTCACAAAAGTTTTTAGGAGTGATGTGGTGGCTTAGGTGCCTGCAGGTTCCGCACTGCCTGAAACGGCAGCGTGGGACTTGCATCTGCCTACTGCCTCTCCCTCAGTCGCCCTACAGCTGAGGGGGAGGCAGCGGAGAGGTTCCAAGCGACGGAGAGGCTTGCCCCGCCCCCACAGGCAGATCACCCCGCCCCTGGCTGCAGGACATGCCCCCACACCAGGCACCCGAGCGGCTAGCTATGCCGCTGAGCACCAATCGTACTTTCTCTTCTGCAGCACTACAGTGGTACCTCTGGATGCGAACAGGATCCGTTCCGGAGCCCCGTTCGCATCCTAAAGTGAACACAACCCGCGTCTGCGCGAGTCACGATTCGCCGCTTCTGTGCATGTGCGTGACGTAATTTTGAGTGTCTGCGCATGCGGCGAAACCTGGAGGTAACACGTTCTGTTACTTCTGGGTTGCCACGGAGCGCAACCCAAAAATGCTCAACCTGAAGCTACTTCAATCCGAGGTATAACTGTATATGTAAGGGGGCAGAGGAGTGGTAGCTCCCTCCTGGTGCTGCAGGAGCTATGCTCATTGGGGCAGTGCAGAGCAAGGCAGTAGCAAGGTCTCAGGGACCTCCTGGTTGTTGCTGGTGGCCCTGCAGATGCATGTGCAATTGCAGGACAGTACAGCCAACCCAAAGCTCCCCTGACCTTGCTGCCACCTCACCCTATGCTATCGCTGTGAGGGCAGTGCTATTGCTGTTTCTGCCCCAAATCCATCAGTGTGGGAGGGTGTGGGGCAGACCACTGCTGCTGAGTGTGGGTTTAATCTGCCCTCCAAGGTGCTGCAGCACGACCCACCCCTCACAACCTGAATATTACACATTTGGAACCCCACTCAAAAAAGAAACAAAAGTAGCACAAACTTATTTACCTGGGGAGTATTCTGTCAGGAAGTTTGTGCGCTGGGATAGCCACAGGTAATTTTTGCATTTGCCTTGCATAATCAAATAAACCCGGCAAATTATGGGAATAAAGCTGAGAAGCTTTACCTGCAAATAAAACAGCCAATGTAGTACAAAAAGTTGAACAGAGCAACAGAGCCCAGGCATTTACGTCCCAAATTATTCAAAAAGAGGTCTTACCAGATATCGATAGCAAACAATTGTTCATAACGTACAGCCACGTGCACCGTCGGGGAAACAGCTGGCGTAGGGAATATAATGTAAAGTAATAATAAAAGAATAAAGTAATTTTGAAAGAGGCATTATGATGGGTAAGAAATTGCTATATATATGGTGAGAGCAGTATATTTTCTTGAGCTTCTGTGAGGCAGAGTGAACATTATTTCTAGGGCTGCTGCTGAAGTGGCAAAACCAAAGGGACTTGCTTTTTTTTTTAATTGCCTCAGGAAGGAACGAGAGAGAGCACAACTCCTTGTTTCCAAGAATAATGATGGTATTATCTGTACTCTCTCTTATAGGAGAGGCTGAGCATTGGTATACAGCCAGGATGAGAGGTGAGGAGTTCTCTGGTGAGAGCTGCCATTCTTAGGGAAAGCAAACTCTCGGAGGCCTTATTCAAGCTGAGCTCTGTAAATACCTTAATCTTGTGGCTCTACATTTACACATACTTGCATTCAGATTATCTTCAGATGAAGGGCAGTATAAAAATGGAATAAATAAATAAGCAAGCAAGTGGAAATGCTTGTGCTAATGGAACAATCTCCCTAGTGCTACACTGAATTCCCCTCATTATGTTGGGCTACGCTGGGAAATACTAAATTTTAAAATATCACACCACTACATAGGAAAAGCAAAATCTGAAAACAAACCTGTTCCATTGATGTTTCATGGAGCTCATTAAGGTTTAAGGTGTAAATCCCTTCCTCAGCACCAAATATCAAGTACTGGTCTACAAAGATACAAACATATTTACTATAAATGCCCCACTTTACAAGGCAAAAGCCCCTTAAAGCAACTAACAGATGTTAAAAGCAAAAAAGTGCATAACAATACATAATACAAGCAGGAGTATCAGCCAGGTTAATAATAATTATTATTATTTATTGAATTTATATACCGCCCTATACCCGGAGGTCTCAGGGTGGTTCACATTAAAAACAAAACAAAACACTTGGCCTAGTAGACAGCAGACAGCACATGAGAGAAGAGTGTGACATTTTCCATTTTCACTTCAAAGCAAGCCACAGTTCTTTGTTATGCATTCATTTGGGGAACTGTGCCTTGTTCTTGTTCTTGATCTGAAACTACAGGTTAATTCTGGTTTGTTTTAACTAACTTGGGTGAAAACGAATTACAATTCCCCAAGTTCATATGTAACACTGAACTTTGGTTTGTTCTAAAGGAAGAAACAGTTACTATTGTCCCCTGTGAAGCAGTGTCAGACTTCAACAATGAATGAACTTCTTATCAATAGTGTAAGGTTTATCCTGTTCTGGAACTGGTGCTATTTAACTTTCACTGGGTCTACTTATAAAGAAGAATGAGATGGTTATGTGGTAGAACTGACTGCACTACTTTCAGACCAGCAGATGGGAGTATCACATTTCTGAATGCTTTCCTACATAAAATATAAAGCTAGCTGCAAGCTGAAAAATGGACAGGAGACAGAGCTACGATCTTGTTTCCCACCTTGCTATGAGGTTTTACATGACGAGAACAAGTTGTTATTTCTCATTTGTGGTATATAGTTCACTCTCATGCTTTTAAGATACTGCCATTTTGTTCTACTAGGTGTGTAGACCAGGCCAAGAGTGGGAAAATTTCAGGCTCATAAATCTGCATGGGTTTCTGGTTGTGTTACAATCCCATGGTGTAAAACCATGGCTTAGCAGGTTATGCTGGTTCTAACACAAAGAACCAGTCTCCAACTGGTCAGCAGAGCTATACAGAATTCTAACCAAAGGCAACCATTTGAGACTCATGTCTTACAGATATGAACAGGGAGCATGCTGCATTTAGAACCAGAATTGCATTAGAATAGAAACTGTTTCTCAGGCGGCTAGTCCTGGCCTTTATAACCCTATACCTTCTTCCAGAAGGCAGAAGCTGAAAGAGATCATTTCCGAGGTGCGTACTATCATGTGCTATCTCTGCCGCTTTCTTATGGCACCTGGAAGCATAGATTTGATCTAAGGTGGGAAGAGTGCACCCAATAATTCTCTCTGCAGTCCTTACAACCCTGGATAGCATTGTTTTTTCCCTGGCCGTGCAGCTCCCAAACCACACACAGAGACCATAAGTTAGTACACTCTCCACAGTGCAATGGTAAAATGCCATCAACAGGTCCTTTGAGAGATTGTTTTTCCGGAGGATTCTCTGAAAATATAACCTCTGCTGTGCTCTCTTCACCAGGTCAGAGGCTAAGGCAAAAGTGATTAGTACAAGACTAGTCATGGCAGCAAATATCTTTACTTGCTGTGAAACCATTGAGAGTCAGAAACCACTGCATATCCCTCCCCCCCAATAAATCCTGGTTTCCTGCCCCTGGGACCAAGTCTTATTCATTAAATTATCTGGAGTCAGGACTGAATAGTGATGCAGCAGGTTCATGGAAAATTAAACAGATATTAAAATACATCTTCAAACTCAAGGTAGTAGAACCCTGAACAGTACAAAGAAGCTCAAAAGGATCTATCTTAAATGGAAAGTGAAATATTAAGCCTAAGTGCAAAGTGTACAAGAGAATCTGGGTAAGTCTGGCAATTATACATGAATTGTAGTTGTCCTAGGATGCCATACTGGCTTAATAAATCTGCCCAAATGGAGCGGTGTTGACTTGCCCAGTATAACTAGAAAAGCAATTTGGGCTTCTGACAGGGTAAAAGCTTTGAAATGTATCTTGCAAATGGATTCCAAAGACATAACCTGGAAAGAATCTATCGTGTTATGAGGGCAGAGAATACTGCATGGGAGAGAGAAAGTTTGTGAATTCCCAGGGAAGGACAGAACTCTCAAATCCTTACAAAATTGTTCTTAAGTGTTTCTTTCTCATCCTGGCTGAAACTGAATATTACCTCTTGTATCAGGATTTATCCATGAAGTTGCACAATGAATTTTCAAGGGGCATCCATTGAAAACCTTTGAAAAGCAAGCACCCATCTGTGAAAAATAAAAGGACACAATTTTTACAACAGAGAATTCATCTCACGTGTGTCTTCACTGAATACTGCTTAACTTCAGTCACAAAATTAGCACAATAGGTGCACTCATATTACTGAAGAAATGCCACCAAAATCTATGGTATTTCAATTCTGTGAGGTGCAGTTTTTCCGCAGTTGTTTCTTGGTGCCATTTTCTTCCTCTTCCTTCACTGACTGTCCTTTACATTATTTGCCCACAGTGCCATTCAATCTGATTAGCTACAGCAACCAATATTATGTGGTTAATGGGCACATTTCATCATAACGTGAGATTTAGCATTAAAACATTGGCACAGAATTATGTTTGTTGCCACAGCCAATCAGATAAAATGGGAAAACAAGGAAGAGTAAGGGTAAAGAAAGAGAAGGCAAATGGTGGCAAGAACAACACTGAAACAATGCAAATATATTTGCAATGATGTTGAAAATGGGAGGCACTTTTTGATACATGAGCACAAGACAATGTTTTGGCTCAGTAGTAACCTTAAGTGCACTATTCTAAATGTTAAAGTGGAGGTGGCTCAGTAGTAACCTTAAGTGCACTATTCTAAATGTTAAAGTGGAGGATGGTATACCACCTGAGAAGAAGCTCCCTTTTTCTTCAGCAAAGTTGTCAAAAAAAAAGGACTGAAGTACATAACTAATTAAATACAGGGAAACTCCACTTAGTTGCCAACTAACCTGCTCCTGAAATACTCAGGAATACTACTTGTGTTAAAAAAATGAATGGGGTACTCAGACTCAGCGTCCCCTCTGATTTCTAACCTGTCACACTGTTTAATGGACTTATTCTGTGGACAATTCCAAGGAGCAAATTAAAATCAAATATTACAAGTAGGCAAATTCAAAACCCGGTTTTTAAAGAAAGCATCTTAGATATATATTTTATTTGTACGTAACATGCGTTCTGGAAAACCCATTAAGCACAAGTTTTCAATTCCCACTGCTCCTCTGGAATAGAAAAAGGAACAGCCAAAAGGAAAAAAACAAAACCCACTTAAGGTATTATTTTTAATGGGGACCTGGCCTCAAAGAATCCAGGAGGATCCTCAGTTCTCCTGATCCAGCCATTCACTTTACTTTGCAGTGAAGAGCATGTTGTGCATAGCTATGGAAGGACAAAAAGCTTGAAGAGCTCTCAATTTTTCTTCTAGTACAATACTGAGGAAAAGCTAGCCTTTGACCTGAATTTTATTTTATTTTAAGTATAAGAACTAGAATTTGCTTGTGTTAATACCTCCACAAACTTAGAAGGCATAAAGAAGGAAACTGAAAGTTGTAAGAATGATCACATTTTGTCAGGGACAAAATCCACTCCTGCAGTCTCAAAACATTCAGCCTAGTATTATATGCTATGCAGAAGAAAGTAGGGCAAGTTGTCCCTAAAGGAATGAAAACCGAAACTGCATTTGACAGCGTGTTGAGTTCTCTAGCCTACTCTCCAACATTTCTAGTAATCAAAATATGCTAAATTAGGTGGACTCTTCAAACTGGAGACCCAATTTTCTTCTAAGAAGGAATTTTAGCATAAAAGGATATACTGTGGCTCAAACAGACTTAGTAAGAGGTATTTAATTTTGAAGTCATCTAATGGGATTCCATCGTTCTTCCCTTGAAGTCCAATTCTGTGATAAAAGTGCAACACTGCATTTCAAGATTCAGTAACTGTATTTAGTTAAGAATATAACTATAGCTGAATTATAAATTCAACTCATTTTTGTAAAAAATATTGCCTCATACAATCTACCCCATCTACAGACAACTAAATTACTGATACCTGATCTACAAGACAATGAATAAATACAAGAAGTTATAAATTCTATTTGAGCAGAATAGCCTGAATTGGACTTGGAAGAAGGCCTAGTAAGTGTATTATTATTATTATTATTATTATTATTAGGTGTATCATACACATATGGGGAAGCTGTCACTCCAAAACTAGTTCAGCTACATTCTAGCAGTTCAACATATATAACACTATGAGGGTTAAATCTTTAACATAAATGGTAGTCAACAATGCCCTGAGACAGAATTTAAGATACTTTGAATAAATCATCCTATGCGAAACTCAATACTTACATGCACTTTTGGTGTAGGAGGAAGACCATTACTAATTGGTTTCTGGAAAACAAAAATGCACATTTGAATTGTGACTTTGAAAGATGAGCTATATTTGTGACACGAACACTGAAGGAGCAAGCTTCGTACACATGCATTCGCGAGTCCCCAGTTTCGCTTGCCATGGTGAATGTGGTGAGAGGAATCCCAGCCCTGCTTTCCAGGCTGGATCTGTGGAGGGACTGCAGGTTGTCTCCACAGCACTAACCATGGGGAAGATCACCCCTGCTTCCTGCTGTAACCTGGAGAGCAAGCTTGGAGCTTATGCAATCCAGTGCCAAAAGCAATGCACCGCTGCTCCTCTCCGCTCCAAGTCTGAATATGGAAAGGTGGCTGGAGATTATTGGTGCAGTTCTACAGGACTTTCGAAGCTCAGTGTAACCTCAGGAATGATCTCCCTGTTCCAGATCCAAATCTGGAGACGTGCTTCACAGTAACAGTATACACTCCCACTTCCTCGCTTTCAATTTTTTCCGCAGCTCTCCAGCTTTCAGTGTTCCCCTCTTTCCCCCCCCCAGGCACTGAAGCATTTCCATGCAGCTGCCTTGGGCTCACGGCCACCTCAACTCTCTCACTCCTTATCTCCCCCCGACCTTCATTTTCTGGGACTGGCTTCATTCTTTTGCCCTGCAAACTTCATGTTTTTTGGAAAAGATCTAGCCTTGTCTGTTATTCCTTTCTGAATATCTTAAGATATGTTGTTGTTTTTTGCACAGGCAGTGAGGTGCTAATACTGGGCTCCTGTGTACGTGGTAAAACACGCTCGTTTCTGGGCCACCTCCTTCAGACTGACAGCAGCCAGGATCACAGAAGGAACAGGTAATTCCCTTCTGTCATTTTGTTCACGAAGGGCTTAGTTCCTGAAGATGAAAACGTAGGTTTCAGACACATATAGATTCATGGCTTGGGCCTATGTGGCAATACAGTGGTACCTTGGGATATGAAGGGGATCCGTTCCGGAGCCCCGTTCGCATCCTGAAGCGAACGTAACCCATGTCCACGCGTCTGCGCATGTCACGTTTTGGCGCTTCTGCGCATGACGCCATTTTGACACGTGGTGAAACCCGGAAGTAACGCACTCCATTACTTTCGGGTCGCCACGGAGCACAACCCGAATTTGCCTAACCTGAAGCATATTCATCCTGAGGTATGACTGTACACTGCTTAATTTTACACAGACACCTCCATCCAAAAGCTTCTAGCTTACCCAGATGCTCCAATGCACATATTACAAAATACTGCAAATGAAGATGCCAAATATATAGCACACGGAAACCAGGAAGCGACATGCTCATTTTGAGGCTTTCCCGTGCGCTTTACAGAAACAGGCAAATGGAACATTACCTACCAGAACTTCCTTCTTTTCTCTTCTAGAGAGATTTGTGTGTCTATTCTCATTTGGCTCTTGATGGGGAGATCCTTCTCTGTCGCCATTTGTCTGGACAGAATTCAATCCATTACCTTCACAAGAAAAATTCAGAGACCATTACAGAGCATAAACCACCATTACAATTAGCAAGATTCCCGAAGGGTGTTTGCTTAATCCAGGGTGGCCAAACCCTTACCTCCCCCATCCCTTGGGCCAACCGTCATAGGTAGGTGGGGCTGCTCATCTGTCAATCACAGCGCCTATAAGCTGATCGGTACTGAGAGCAGACCCACTGGCTGTACTGGGAAGTTCTCAGTTGGGAACTCCCTAAGACAGCCGATTCAACTAAGACTGGTGTCACATATGACGGCAAGTGGACACGGTTTGGGGGAAATGACCAGGCCTAAATAGGCCCATGGGTCTTGATGTGCTTAATGAAGTCATCTATGCCTCAGCTTCAGGCACTAAATGCATGAAGAGCAATTGGGACTCCATTTTACTAAAGTCCAAGCTGGAACATGTTCAGAAGTACTACAAGGCCTATCTGTTCATGCTTAACTTTGGGGCTGAGGGACAAGTTTGGAAAGCATGAGGGGATACCAGTGAAGGGAATAAAGTTTATTCTGTTCTGGTGGAAGTGCTGTTTTTTGTCCTAAGCCATGTGAAAGTCTTCAGTGGCAGAATTCCGTAGTCCTCAATGATTGTAGTTTGGACACACATCACTACAACATATCACAGACATGTACATAGTTTTGATAAACATGATTTTAGAATTTATTTTAGAATTTATTTCCATGTTCAGCGGCTTAAAGAAGGTGGGGGGGGGGGGGAGAAACACCACTAGAATCTAAACAGGGGTGTGTTTTTTAGTGTGCATTTTCTGCTGCTTGACCAGAGCAAAACATGCTTATTTAAGAATAATTCTGGGATATGTATTGAAGAAGGCAAAATTAAATTGCTGTTATTAAAGAATTTGTGAATCATCTGTAATTCATCAACATTACCTAAAGCATGAGATTTCTGTGGTGGTAACCGAGGTGGTGGTGGTCTGGGTGGTACTTGGGTGTTTGATTTTGCAGGACTTTCTGAAACAGGACATCTTTTGATGGTTCCTTGATTATCATCCTCAGAAGAATGCATCTCCTGTGGTACGTAGATGGATTTAGGCTGAAATTATAAAATTTATTAGTCCATGTTTTTGAATTCATATCACATCACCTTCATATTAAAACTTTGATGCCAAGTCATTAAAATGTGTTCAGGGAATACAGTAGAAATGAAGAAGCAACAGGAGCCACGTATAAGGAATTCTTCAGCTGAAATTTCATGGCTGGATAGAAAGACTTTCTAAAAGTCTACAGAAAACATCCCTATTTTGTTTGTTTGTTTGCAAATTTATAACCTGCTGTTTCATAAAATATAATGTGGCTCATAACATATAAAATACAATAAAATCTAACTAAAAATCTGTAAAGCATAATTGAAAACATCAGTAAAACAGCCTTCAGTCTGTTTTTGGACAAGGTGCAAATCTGATTATGGTTTTCTAAAATCACATATATCACCTGCATATTAGCCAAATAGAATTAACTTAAAAGAGGGACTTAACAATGTATTATGTTCCCTCCACTGACATAAGCTATCTGTCAACAGACGGAGAAGAAAGTAATTTTTGGTGATTTTCTCGCTGCTTCTGTAAATCTGCTATGAAGAGCTGGGGAAACCTCTGGAGCAGATTTCAGGGGCTGCAGAGTGGAGTAGCAGCTGAAAACTGCTCCCCTCATGATCCTGACAGATGCCTTCCATGAATAGAGAGGGGGCAGAACTGGATGCGACCCATGAAGATTGCCATTCAACAGGCTAAAAAACAGCATGTATACTGGGGGAAACAGTTTGGCAAAGCAGACTGCTAAAAGAGAAGGCAACTGAAACTATCACTGTGTTCAGATGTTTTTAGGTTACTGTTACTGTTTTCCTCTTTTTGTAAACTGCATTGAGGTTAGGTTCTGGGGAGGTTGGGAGAACCCCCAGAACAGCATTATGTGGTTGGTAAGGAGGGATCATTCCAACTGGCAAGCTAATATACTAGCACAGATGTGTGGGAGCCAGAAAGCCCTGGCCGAGGTTTGTAGTGCCACCTGGTGTCTTGCTGACCCAGTGACCAGCATGTCTGTGCCTTACAATGTATTAGAATTGTATTGACCTTAAAAGGAGTTGTGTTTCCTCTGGGCAGTGTTGACCCTATATGGTGTGGGTGGGTTTAACCCTGGCCAGATGAGGTAACATGAGACACTGGCAAGCAGCCATGCGGCTGGAGAGAACAAAGGGTAATAAAGTGACCGGACTGGAGAGGAGAAGATGTCTGAAAGAGCTGCTTCATCAGTCCAAGGAAAAATACTAGCTCTCTGCGTCTTTATTTTATGCTAAAATAAGCGCCATTTGTAACGGCTGGCCCGACAAGTGGTGCCCCGTGTGAGGCTGAATAAAAGATACGACTGAGGTTTTTAAAAGAGAGCTAAGAAGCAAGATTTGAAGCAAACAGTCTGAGGCCAGACTGTGAGAAGATTTTTGATCCAAGCAGTGGATATTCATCGACTTACCTCGCCTGGAAAAGGTTTCAAGCGCTATTCATCTACGGATCCAAGGTTAGTCGATCCCTTAAATATTGATTTTAGAAAAATGGGCAGCTCTTTGACTACTCCCCAACAGAAATTTTTAAAAGACTTAAAATTTCTCCTCTCCTGCAACAAATTGGAAGTTCCTGAGGGAGATTTGATACAGCTCATTCTGGCAATTGATGAACATTGCCCCTGGTTTCCTGCAGAAGGAACTTTGGAATTAAAACATTGGGACAAAATTGGAACACATTTTCATGGACATCCCAGCATTGGTGTACGGAATTTAAATGCATGGTGCAAGGTTCGATATGCTATGGGTTCTTTATCACCAAAAAATATCTCCATAGCTGCATTGCCAACACAAGCTTCAGCTTCTTTAATTCAGCCTGCTGTCCTGCCATGTGTTCCAGCCCTTGCTTTGCCTGCAGCCCCAGATCCCAAACCTCCAGACTGCAGTTCCTCACCAGAGGACCCAATCTTGCAAAAATACCGTGGTCTGGCTGGAAATGATCCTGCTTTTTCAGCAGCAGCAGAAGTAGCTACCCATTTGCAATGTGCAGTATTTGCCTGTAACTTAACTCAGGATACTATGGCATTCCCTGTTAGTATGCCACCTGCTGGTGTTCCAGCAGGAATTCAAGCCCAGCTTTTGGCTCCAGATGACATCAAGCCTTTGGCACGTACAGTTTTACCCCCATCAGCTGGTGTATTGTTTGCTCACGAATGGGAAATTGCCTGTGGTGCTTATGCTCCTGCTTTACTGAACCAAGCCAGAGGAAATAATCCTAACCTTACCCTCGCAGATGTGATGGATGCTATGATGGGGCGTGGGACCTTTGCTCAGGCTTCAGTACAAGCCACACTGCTGCAGATCTTATTGAGGGATACAGCTCTTGCTGCTAAACAAGCAATGAGAAAAATCCCAGAACCTAGAGAATCATATCCTTCCTTTATGGACAGGCTGATTACAGCAGTGAGTAGCCAAATTGAAAATCCTGAAGCCAAACAAATAATTATCAAACAATTGGCCTTTGAAAATGCCAATGAGGATTGTAAGGTTGCGTTGCGCCCGATAATACACCTTCCTGCCATTGATACAGCTACGATGCTACACATTTGCCAGTCTGTTGGTACAGCCACCCACAAGGCTCAATTGCTGGCAGCAGCACAAGATAAAAACCAACCTGTAGCTATCAATACAGCGTTTCCAGCGTGGCAAACCAAGATCACTGATACCTCAGTGTGGGTAGAACAGTGGCCTCCACCAAAAGAAAAAACCGCAGCAATGGCACCATCTCGTTTCTGAACAGCTTATTTCTGAACAATTGACTTTGGCCACATTGAACTATCTCTATCCCACTGGATCCAGCAGACAGGAACAGTTTGCTTTTACATTGCCAGTATATAACAAATTGCAATCCACCCAGTGATATCAGTGGATTGTTCTGCCACAACAGCATGCAGAACTCCCCTACACTTTGCCAAAATTTTGTGGATGAAGCATTGAAACCTTTCCGCATGCGCCACCTAGAGGTGCTGAACACAAGCTGCATCTGGCAGTATTTGCTACACCATTGTTGTCAACAGGAAATTTATATGCTCAGATGGACAAGAAGAAGACTATCTGCATTATAGAATGGTTACATTTACCTCATACCCCTTTGAAGAACATTTATTCAGCAAATGAATCCACATCAGACAATTGTTATCAAAGGACATTCACGTGCTATAAACTTTGAGCAGTTTTGATGTTGCATCAATTTATTTGCCTTTTTCACAGACTGAACAGCAGCATTTATTGATCACAAATGCTGCCATGCAAATTGTTTTGGCTGATTTTATAGGTCATCATTTTTAATCCTCCAAAGGATGACCGTTTGACATTTCTGACACAGGTCACTTATGTTTTGACAAACCCTTTATCTCTCACACCTCTCCCCTCTGCACTAACCCTTTTCACGGATGGAACAAAAAAGAGGGGGGTGGTGACATGGGAAGAGGGAGGAAAATGGAAAAGTTATTTACCTCTCCACAGTCTTCTGCCCAGCGAGCAGAGCTAGCGGCTGTGATTCTTGCCTTTCAATCCTTTCCTACTCAATCTTTCAATCTTATTGTGGATACTCAGTATGTATATCGCTTTTTGCTATTTTACCAATATCTTATATAACTCCTTCCTTGGATTCTGACTTGTTTTCCTTGTTTCTCGCCCTGCAAGCCTTACTTCAGCACACTATCCGCTGTTTCTAAGTCATGGGTAAACCTACGCGCATCAAAACTGATAATGGTCCAGCATATATTTCTAAAACATTTTCGGAATTTTGTATGTTGTGGAATGTGAAATTAACTCATGATATACACTTTAACTCCATAGGGCAAGCGATAGTGGAAAGGGCGCATCTGACGTTCAAAACACTATTGCTAAAACTGCTTGGCGGCCGAAGCATTCGAACAGCACTCATCCCTTCAGCTGTTCACCAAGTTCTTTTTGTGCTTAACATTCTCTTATATCCACATACTAGGACCCATACTCCCGCGGAATTGCATTTTAGGAAGGAGGAGGCACTCCCCCACCCCTTGGTGGTGTACAGACGCTTGCCTGATCCCGCATGGCATGGACCTGTCCCGCTGATCACGTGGGGACGAGGGTACGTGGCAGTGGATGTCGAGGACAAGCCTTTATGGGTTCTAGCTCGATGCGTGCAGCCATGGCAAGTCCCTTCAACTGCGGAAGTGCTTCCTAACCATTTGCCTTGCCATCTTTTGCTACACCATTATACAAGGAAGAGAAGCAGACGACACGGTCCAGTTGAAACCACCATATTTCACCTTATTGGCTGGCAAGCAGCAGTCACCTGAATCCTACACTGGCTGGCAGTATTCACGGCTCAGCCACTCTCGAACTAGAAGAACAGTGTTGTTGAATAAGACTTTTAAGGGTGAAAATTATCATAAGATATGGAGGAATAATATTTTTGTAGAAGTTATGATTAAGTTTACTAGTTTATTGCATGCTTCTAAATGTTGGGTATGTATGCCTGCCCCCAGTTATTTTCAAATTAAAGAGGGAAAGAATCATGGGGCATATATCCAAACTGTCAATATACATTGAATTTCACTTTTAATAGCTCTTGTTCTCTTACAGGAACATACAGTGACCAATCTCAGTGCTATAGAAGCGATACCAGTGCATGGCTATAAACTAGAAAGGAAGCCTACTATGCAGCATGGAATCAGAATTCTTATATTCTTAGCTTCCGGATGGAAGTTGGCTTCGACATTTATTGATTATAGTGATTATTATAGTAGTTATTTGCATTATTTTGTGTTGCTATATACAATGTATTCATTCTTTTTTGTGTTGCTATATACAATGTATTCCTTTCTTAATTTCTGTATGTACTGCATGGTTCTCCAGTCCACGGCCCGCTTCCGGTGTCAAAAGAGTCGCTTCTCGCGCTCGACAAAGCCATTGGTACTGATATATATGATTATGCTTAAAATATAAAGAAAGAGGGCATGTGGGAGCCAGAAAGCCCTGGCCGAGGTTTGTAGTGCCACCTGGTGTCTTGCTGACCCAGTGACCAGCATGTCTGTGCCTTACAATGTATTAGAATTGTATTGACCTTAAAAGGAGTTGTGTTTCCTCTGGGCAGTGTTGACCCTATATGGTGTGGGTGGGTTTAACCCTGGCCAGATGAGGTAACATGAGACACTGGCAAGCAGCCATGCGGCTGGAGAGAACAAAGGGTAATAAAGTGACCGGACTGGAGAGGAGAAGATGTCTGAAAGAGCTGCTTCATCAGTCCAAGGAAAAATACTAGCTCTCTGCGTCTTTATTTTATGCTAAAATAAGCGCCATTTGTAACGGCTGGCCCGACACAGATGAAATATCTGTATTAGCTGAATTCCACCCATTGACTTCTATTTCCATTTTAAAAACTGACCACGGTTTGTAGTCATCTGACATAAGATTATGGTTCAGATATAGTCAGGTCAGATGTTAACAAACCATCATTTATTATAGTAATCTCTCTCTCTCTCCTGCTTTCAAGTGAAGCTATCTTAGTTGCCCAAGCCAGTTTCTTAATTTGGAAAGAACGGAAAAATGATTTAAGAAACCAGAAATTGTTGCCAAAGCCAGGCACTGGCAGGGGGGTTGAAAGGGCAGGGGCAAGGAGAGAATGTGCAGGCATCTATTTTCTTGAACTGAAGTTTATGAGATCAGAGGTGCTACATATGAACTAGGCCAGTAAGCATATTTCCTGCAAGTAGTGACAGCCCCTCTTACCTTTGGCGGTAAAGGTGGTGGCACTTTAGCCTTCATAGTTGAGCTACAAGAGGGAAAACAAGGATGAACTACAAAGATTCATTGATCATTTTAAAAGTTAGATATTCATTACATATATAAAGATAGAGAGAGAGAGGGTACCACTGAAATGATCTAAACTGGGGTGGGCAATATAAAAACTTTGTATTTTTAAGGTGGCCCATGGGTTCTTGACAGATTCCTCAGAACTCCAGTTTAATTTTTTAAAAAACGTGTGTGCAGATGTAATTTTCACCATCATGCTTGCAGGCAAATGTGAAAAGAATGGCAAAAGCAATCAGGGTTCGGAAACAAGGAGAGCCAATTACAGCAAGTCAAATTCGTTGTTTTTCATGTGGTTATCAAATCCATGCATCAAGGGGCAACATCAGTGGTGGAACTTCATGCTCCTGCACCGGGGGGGGGGTGGAGAGCAGGTGGGGGCGGGGTGTGCCACCTGCAGGGGCATGGCACACGTCCTGGGGTGGCGCCCAGCGCGGGCGGGGAGGCAGGTGCGCTCCCCCCACACGCTTCTTCCTCCGCCCCCGGGCAGCATCCAACGATGCAGCTCTGCTGGAGCAATGAACGTCTGTTTGTGCAATGGAACTTCCTTTCCCTCTCGCTGCCAGTTTCCCGCACACTCTCAAAAATCAGCTTTAGAGGGTTGGGGCAAGTTTTGGCGACACATGGCGGGGTGGGAGGGAGGAGAGGAAACTGAAGTCTTTTTGTGCCAATGGAACTAATCTTGCAGAACAATGGATTGAATTTACCAAGGCACATTTGAAGGTGATATGCTTCCTCTACCGCAGTTTGGAATCTACTTTATTGATGAAGATGATGCATGAATTACATTACATGTAACTAAAATATGCAAATTTTCTGTACCATGTCAGATTATGGTATATTTCAAATGCAGCCCTCAGTAGTGAACCAGTTGCCCATACCAGATTTAAATTCATAACATTGGAATTTTCAGTAAACATTTTTCTATCAACCCTTAAAACAATGAAATTAGGAATACAGCACTTATTGAGAAAACCCATTGTATCACAATTAAATACCAATCATTGGGGGGAGGGGTGATGGTATGAGGGGTTGATTTCAAAGAGGTAGATTATGGCAGAATGAAAAATCGAGATCCAAGGTAGATTAGGCTATATAGATTGTGTTTAGCCAGAGAAATTCTAAAAGTGGCAATCCCACATTCAATACCATTTATAATTCCAACTAAAAACAGTGAGACTTAAATGTGTATAACAGAATGCTGAACAAGAGACAGGCTTTTAAAAATGATGTGCTATGAAGAACGTTGCACATATTCTCTAAGAGGCTACTAGATGCAATTATTTCCGCCTCTGATAAAAAATATATATTTTGTATTTCAGTTTGGCCACAGCTAAGGTTAACTTATTAAAATATGTAGGAAGGCATTCTGCCTCATTCTTGTTCCAACTCCCTATATCTCTCAATTTATCCCCAAATGGGCTTATGTATCAAAGAAAAGCCTGCTCAAAAGTCCAGCTTTAGAAAAATGAGATACCAGCAGAAATGGAAATTCTTGATGAAGTATTTTATTTACCCAGAGTTTGGGTTTATGGTATTGATTGGACTCCCTACATATTGCTGGGGAATCACATTTTTCCTCCTTGATTTTCTTTTTCCAAACTCCAGTACTGTCCTGTTAAATAACAGCACGTTTATGATATTTTGCATTTATAAAATTGCTACTATAGACAGGTTTTGAAAATACAGGCTTGATTCTCTTGTTTTAAACTACAATGCTCAAAGCAACCAGACGACAAATTAGCACAGCAATTCTACTGCCACTTAATGGAAGCAAGCCCCACTGAACTCCATGGCATTTACCATGGAATAGGTTACGTATAAGGTTATACTGTAAAGGTCGTTACTCTTGAATAGGATATATATAGGATTATATTGTAAAAATCAGTATCACATATTGCCTCAACTAATGGCAGAACTCTTCTGGTGGACGGGTCTTTCAGATGAGCTGTTTCAATCCTAAAAATGATATCAGCTGCTATATAATCTGCAAGGTCTTTGAAACTCATCATGCAAGTCCAAGCAGGATCGGGCTTCCAAACATGTCCCTTCAGATATAGTACTACCACATGGAAATAGCATCCTGATACATTCAGATGTAGGCTATAAGCACAAATGAAAGTATCAGGATGCTATTTCTGTGTGGTAGCACTGTATGGTGCTGGTAACACCAGCTCCTGTTGTAGAATGTTTTCATCTAAGGCAGCAGGAGAGGAGCCTCTGGTGTCGGTCACTATGAAATTGCAATGGGATTATATAAGCTTCAGTAGTAAGTTTTAAATAGAGCTCTGGTGGAGTTCAGATGGGGCAATGTAAAATTAACAGCAATGGTTACATTGCAGTTAATTTTAATATTGCATATTGTTATTCTTAGTAGAGTTAAGTTTACAGGTTAAGTTACAGCTTTAAATTCTTCCTGCCCCCCCCCAAATAATAGTTATTTACATGTATTGTTCTTTATTTCTCCCTTCCCTATTCACCGGCCTTCTAGTGATACTGTATTTTTCACTCTATAAGAGGCACCCGACCATAAGACACACCTAGTTTTTAGAGGAGGAAAACAAGAAAGCAACGCAAAGCCTCTTGCGCAAAGAGGGAGGAGCGCTCCCCGCTGCGCTCAAGAGGCTTTGCGTGGCTATCCCTGAAGCCAGGAGAGTCCTCTTGCTCTTCTGGCTTCAGCGATAGCTGCGCAGCCTTCATTCGCTCCATAAGACGCACACACATTTCCCCTTACATTTTAGGGGGGGGGAAGTGTGTCTTATAGAGCGAAAAATATGGCATATTTAAAATAAATGTTCCAAACAAAATTTTAGCTTCATGAGTCCTATCTAGTCATCACTCTCTCTCTCTCTCTCACTGGGGCAATTTAAGCAAATCAATTCCACGAATTAACTATGGTTTGTTTAAACAAGCCTGCTTCATAGCCCATGGCATGAAGCTGGGTTTGTTTCAAGCAACCCATAGATATGATCAAACACATCTGGTTAGTGCAGGCAACACAACAAACTGCAGTTGATCTAAACTTGAAGCAAAAGCTTCCAAACTTCTCCTTACAGCCATGCCAAAAGGAGAATGGAGAAGAAGAATGCATGAGCCCAAGGCTCACTGTGGCTACTTCCTGTCACACTAAACAATGGTTTGGGGTTGCGTCTGAAGATGACCAAACTGTGGAGCAAGAAGTGTTGGTGGGGTGATCATAAACCACACACAGACTGAACAAGATTTCTCGATTGTCTACAAACCAGATCTACTTTGAAGATTAACAGAACTTACTGTTTAGCGTCATCACTGTCCCCTTCTTCCTCATCTTCCAGATGTGCGACATGTCCCCTGAGGAATTAAACAGGATATCACTTCTAAATGTCAATTGTCAACTTGTCTTCAGCCATCAAAAGATTTGTTATCTGCAATCCTAAAAAGCTTCTCTTTTAGCAAATCACAGTTGCAAGACAGACAAGCAAGGGGTCCTCTGTAAGCCAAACAAGCACCATTAGACCATGAGAGATACAAGAAACATACAGTCTGCGCACAAGGAAAGGGACTTCGCAATCAAGAGAGAAAGAAAGTCAAGAATTACCGCTGATGCAGTTCTTCTTCAACTGATTTTAGAAGGCTCCTTTAAAAATAGAAGTAAAATTCAACGACTGGACACATTTAGCAAAAAGCACACAAAATCAGACACACTTTTTATATGATCTGACAAATGTAAGCTGTGCAATAAATTACATCAATTGTTTGAATTTTCAGTCTGACGTAAATAATTATTCAGCCTAAAGTGTAGTTAAGTGTGTTCAGCTGTACACCAGCCTGCTAATTAATGCACCTGGGTGGACACAGCTCATCTTAATTATAGTTACTGCTGTAAAAAAATGTGTGGGGGTGTGGAGGGGAGAAGAACGTACACTAAAATAATGCAATGCCACAAGAAAAGATTGGCAAAACCTAGAATAAGAAAGAAGTATCTATCTCTTCCTTTTATCATATTTACACTAATTCTGAACTATTGACTTAACTTGTTGGGTTGCACCATTAAAGTCTATTTTTCCAAAATAATTTAACATGGATCACTGAACTCTCTTTGAAGTGTTCCCTCACTTACAGGTATTTTATGAAGCCCATGGCAGTAAGACTAGTCCTATCTGAACCTTAAGGTCCTCTTTAGTAGACCTGCTCCAAGTCCCTCCAACTAAGTGCCTCCACAAAGCGTGGATTCTAGGACCTGCTCACTGGTGACATCAAAGCTGTGGAACAGCTTCCACAGAGAGGCTCATTTGGCTGCCATCTTTATGGCCTTTTGCATGCCAGGTGAAGACCTTTTTATTTCCCAGGGCCTTCAGATAATCTGTGATATTAAACCCTGGCTGTGTGACACCTGCAGGCTTAAGAGTTCTCACACTGCTTTTTCTTTTGTTCCTGTATTTTGTTTCTTGGAGGCCACTCAGAGAATATATGTTATTGGGTGGCCTATATACATGCAATAAATAAAAAATAAAATGTATTTATTACAGATACACACATATAGGCACATTTGTGGATACAGATGCAGACGATAAAGCTGCCTTGCTATACACCTGCCAACACCAAAAAACCCATATATGAGGCTACATTGGGTTGAATCCAGACTACAGGACTAGAGAACTGTGTCTACAGGATGCTCCATTGGAGAGGAAGGGGAGATCCAATTCCTGCTTTAGACTCCAGAATATAGGAGGTGGCTCTGGAACTTCAGGAGAAATTGAAAAACCACCTGCCCACTTCTTCCAAAGGGAGCCTCTGCAAGATCTTAGTCTTGATCCAACTTGAGTATCTCAAAATACGGATTAAATAGTCAGTTTTTACTATAAATGTACAACTGGTTTCACTGCATAAACATCAAATTGATAACTACATTAAAAACCACTGCCAGATTATTTGGGGGTGGGGGTAGGGGGAGAAAAAGAATGGTGTTACTAAAAATACTCACTTATTTCCACCCAAGAAGTAACTGCCTTGGGGACCTTGACCATATTCTAGTTGCAAATCCTATTGAGAAAAGAAAGCATCAAGCTCTGTCTCATCTTATTGCATTCCCCCTTTAAAAAGATAATTATTATCTAACTAGCTCCGGCTGTTCTTACACAAACTTGAGCCCCACAAATAGCTTCACAGCATATACAAATAATGCATGTTGTACAGCAGATTCCCTCAAATTTCACTAACGGAATACTACGCTTCTAATATGACACTTCTGTGCATTTAAGGAGAGGAAAAGATACAAGATTTGTAAATTTTCTGCTTGAGATGCTCTGTTGCACCGTTGCATACAGACAATATCCATAGGTTTCCTGGGCAAGCAGAAAAGCACCTTCCCTTGTGTAAGGTGTAGGCAGCACCCCCGATTTCTGCTAATTCCTCCTTCCTGCTGCAGCCCCCAATGCCACATCCCATACAGTGTTGGAGCAACTGGACATGAGAAGGTGCTAATTTCCTTCATAAGCGTAAATCACCCCACGGATGAACTAACGGCAAGTGCAAGGTCAGCCAAGCCAGCAGCTATGGTAACAGCCCTGTTCCCCGGCTATATCTGTGATTAAGGTATGTCAGCTCAGTTAGTCTGTGAGTCGTCAGTCTGCTGGTGTTATTTGCCCAGTGGCTGGAATTTATTTGGAGCAACAGAGCTACTTTGTAAATGTATGCATCTGCATATATCTGTATCTGCAAAAGCCTACAAGCTGTATATATCCAAGTACAGAACTGTTTTACCGAGCCTTATCTTCTGCAACAGTAAACTATTTGGACCTTAGGCAGCTTCTGTGTGGTGACTGGTACTGGAAGCAACTTCCACTGCACGGATATCTCACTTGAGATTCCCAGCAGGCTGTTCCTGGTAGTACAGAAATCCCCAGAAAGAGATTTTCAAGGGGGGAGGGAGGCATGAAAGCCATTTCTATGAGACAAACTCTGCTCAATGAAATTAGGATCCAATCAAACAGCTCTTTAGATTTATGAGAGTCATCAGGGTCCACAGTTCATCTCCTCCTACTTTGAATTGCTACTCCCAAAATGCACAAAATCTGTGCAGGGAAAGATGAACATACATGCCACGAGCAATGGTGGCTTGATCACATAACCTTAAAGTCTCTGAAAGGCTATTATTGTACGCAACCCAACATATTTTAATGTAAAGAGATCACCTTGTACGACTATCCAACAACCATAATTCAAAATAGATAAAGTGCAAGGGCTCTGAAATCTCCATGGATGCAAATGAATATGAACTAGGGATCCTAGCTTTGCAGTACAGAAACATATCTTCAGGATCCTGGAAGCCACAACTTTCGTGTGGGGAAAATGCTTAGGAGTCCTAATGATTTTAATAAGTGGTTTAGTAGACCAAGGTCAATGTGCTACCACTTATTTCACAGCAGGGACAATGTCATCATCTGCTGGAGGCTCTACCTGCCAAACCTCTACATGTCAAATAAATAAACTTTTCTCAGAAAGAAACCCACCATATAAACTACACAAAGAAAGAGGCAGGCTACAGTAGGCTGCCACTTCTATTTTTGGAAAATTCCAACACTCCTTTGAAAATGGTCCTAAAACAGCAATAAAGCTTTTTTGAGTCAGCTAGAATTCTTTCTGGATGATTCAAACCAGGAGGCATGGGGTTAGAGGAAAAACTGGATTGTTATTGGAGCTATGATATCTGCTTTAGTCCAACATAGCTTTTTTGTAGTATACAGTAAGCCCACAACTTTAAGCACATTTAACTTGGACACATTCAGCCTAAGCGGCTTTGGCCCTGTGTACCTGAAGGAGCATCGCTACCCCCATCATTCAGCCCGGACACTGAGATCCAGCCCTGAGGGCCTTCTGCTGGTTCCCTCAGTGCAAGAAGTGAAGTTGCAAGGAACCAGGCAGAGGGCCTTCTCAGTAGTTGTGCCCACCCTGTGGAACATTATCCCATCAGATGTCAAGAAAATAAGCAACTATCTGAGTAACCTCAGCCAATGTTAGATTAATGTGATTCCGCTCCTTTCGATTACCGTAATTCCCTTACCTTTATGAATCCCACCACCTATGTCTTATATAATATAGTCTCAAATCCACCCACCCACCCACCCATATATTACCAACTATAGAAAACCTTGTGTCTTCCAGACGTCTTGGACTACCACTACTAGCCAGCACAGCCATGCATCATGCCAAAGCAACATGCGCCATCATTTTTAGTGGCCAGTAAAGCATTTTATCAAGGAACATTTATGAATATGATCTGCTTTCTTTTTCTAAGCAAAGAGAAAATTAAGACGTTTGGAAAACAAAGCTTGGTGATAAATGACTGTTTACTTGGAGGCAAGGGGTGAGATGGATAAAGGACAAGAATGTTAACGAGGATGCTGGGTTAAACTATGGAGGAAGTGAGAGTGACTCCAAAAGGACTTCTTCTAGAGTGATGCAGAACGTGGCAATTTCAGAAATGTTTTTGGATCTGAGGCATGTGGGTAAGAAGGGAAAATTGAATCAAAAATAGTTTGAGGGCAAAAATCGCTCACATTCACTCTGAACTTGAAGCCGCAGTTAAGGCGAATCCTGGTGAGATTCCCAGAGTACTGTCTAGGTGCATGTCGTGGGATTAGTATGAGTGAGCGTGGTCCGAGGATGTGGAGAGGGCACTTTGCAGGAGTTTGGCGGACAAAGGCCCTTTCGACCCCCTTGTGTATCTGAGAGGGAATGACTGGGTGGACTACAGAGTGCTAAATACTTCACTGTGAGAGCCACTTCAGAAGAAGCAAAAGATTGCCTCCTCCTGAAGGAGACCACTCTGGACCATGAGATATCAAACAACTGTTGCAAATATCCCTTTTTTGAGAAAGGTGCTCAAGAAGGGGATGAGTGCAGGTGAATCTGGATATGGCTGAGTTCTGGATCTATTTTAATCTGGTTTTTCAACAAATCTGTCTTTGCTACCAACTGATTATAGAAAGGGGGAGCACTATCCTATTGATTTTTCTCAACATCTTGGCAGCTTTTAATACTATAGATCACAGTATCTTCCTGAACTGGTTCTATGGATTGGAGGTACTACTGTGCTACAGTGGTTCAACTCCTACCTTCAGGGTCATGTTGGGAGATGTGTGTTTGGCCTCTTGGCAATAGTGCTGAACGATTCCCTTCGGTCTCCCATGTTATTTAATATCTGTAATAAAACTCTTGGGAGGAATCATCCAGGGATTTGTAGCAAATCGTCATCAGTATGACAACACTCAGTTCTATCTTTCCACTCCACCAGAATTGGGAGAGGTGCTAGATAAGATGGATGGATGCTTAGAGGCAGTGACAGACCAGATGTTGGCCAATAAAATACAATAGAATCCTGAAAAGTACTGTGCCTAGTCAAGTCTCTGATCTAGGAATTGGCCTAGGAGAAAGGGCAGCAGTTGCCCTGTGGAACAGCTATGTAGCTTGGTGGTCCTTTCTGATCCATTATTGTCCTTAGAAGCTCAGGTGGTGTTAGTGGCTAGGAGAGCCTACCTCCATTTACAGTTGGTTTACAAGCTATGGACATTCATGGACCAAGCCAGCCTGCTATCAGTAATTCATGCTCTAGTGACCTTTGATTACTGCAATGGGCTTTAGGGTTGTCCTTGAAAATGGTATGGAAGCTGCAACTTGTGCAGAATGTGGCTGTCAGGTTATGGACTAGAGCAATGAGATCCTAAAATCCTAAAATCTCTGCACTGGATGCCTGTGCTCTACTGGGCTCGTTTCAGTGTGTTAAGTGATGGTTTGCAAAACCAAATGGCCCAAATATATGCAGAAACAGCACCTCTCATACCAGCCCATTTGATCCTTAATATCAGCTGGGGAGGGGGTTCTGCTCATCGTGCCCAACAGGATTCATGAAGGCCTTCTCTGTGGTAGGGCCCTAACTCCCCTAGAGCTATATCTGTCTCCTATGTTATTTAAATATTTAGCTTGTATATGCTTTTATTGATGTATTTTGTTGCTGTGGTTCTTGTGTATCTCCTTGAGCTCCTTGAAGGCAGGATGATCCATAAGTACTCTAAATCAACAAATAAATTTCGATTTGCAGTCTCAGCAGTTTCTATACAACCACTTAAATAGCATTAAGCTAAGCATCCATGATTTTTTACGTGACTGGAACTTTAACAGGAGCAAATGCTTGAGTTTGTGTCACCAGGGGTTCCCAACGAAGAAACCATGCTTTAGATGCTTCCTTGAAATGGCATATGGTAGCCACAAATCAGAGAAACACTAGTGAAATATTTGAGGGCCCTTATATAGGATTTGGTGGTTTTTTTGTGGGAAAGAGGGAAGCTGTAGCAGTTGCATAAACATAGAAACTAGAGCTCTTATGGCTGGGCAGAGGCAAGATGCCACTCTCAATTTGCAAAGCACAAATCCACGACAATATGTATTCTACTGCAGTGACAGAGAAATTAATAAGAGAAAATAAGCAAACCGCTACAAAAAAGTAAAAAGATCCTTCATCTGCCACCGTACGTTAGAAATCTCACAGGAACATTTTTATGAAAAGTGACACCTGTCAGTGTGGTTTATGTTTGTATTATTTAATGGTCTAAACCTTTGTTTATAGCCAGGTTACTACTCTACTGTCTGTTAGCATCAATAGGCTAAAATATGATCATGTCTCTTTCTAATCTACTATTACTAGATGCTTTTAAAAATAACCTGCATTTCATCCTGGATACAGTTACAGCAAAACACTGGGAAAGAAATTCATTTGTGTACTGTCCTAGCGTATTTCTGTGGGAAAATAAAGCTTGCAAAATGAAGGTGATAGAGACAAAAATAAAACACCTCCATCTTAGTTTGCACAGAGTGTTCCTAACGCAAGATTTTGAATGCTCAAGCCATGTATCTCTGGAGACGAAAGACACATGTGCACACATGGCAATTTAGCAGTTTTCATGTAGATACTGTGCAAGAAGGTCCATCAAACAGAAATAGCTATCCAACATAAACAGAATAACTAAGTTCAACTCTAAACAAAACCGTGGGATATTTAACCATATCCAAGTGAACAGTGAATCACACTCGATTCTGATAATTCCACTGATACTCTTTGGATAGTAGTGCTGTTCATTACAGTATTGGCAACAAAACTTTGGACAAGCCAAGGTAATCAGAAGTGGCTAAATATTGCAAATACCTATACCAGACAATGTTGTCCTTAAAGTGATTGTTCATATTCAAATTTTAATGTTTTTGCACTGGTTGAACCACTGGACAGAATGGAACTTTAGCGCTCGAGGGTGGATGTTTGTGCAGTCGGTGTCTAAGGTCTAAATGACCACTATTTGTGGATAAAGGAGACACACTTGTCTTTTATTTTTTTATATATAGAAAGCTAGATAGATAATACATTGTATATATTGTGCATGTTAGTTTTACAATTGGCAAATGTTGTAAACACAGAAAATGAAATACTACTTTTCAGGAAGTGTGTCAACTAGGTAATTATTGTTAAGGAATTCAAAATCATACTACTATTATTATACCTAGTATATGCACATGTGATGCATTAGGGAGTTCAGTGTGCTTCCCATATATTAATATAATCCTTACAACAAGGTATGCCAGTATGAATTGCCCCCATATTGCAGATCTGGGGTCTGAAGGCAAGAGCAAGCAGCTTGTTAGCAGTTTGAATTTCACATAAGTAATATGAGAATACTGAATGAGGTGGTCAGACGATTCTGTCAAATCTACCGCTTGCAGGACTGAGCCGTGAAACAAATTAATTCTAACCGAGTCGTCCCACGTAACCTTCCAACAAAAGACTAGGCATAAGTGGTAAGCATGTTTGACAAGACATGTTTTTGCTTCAGAACCAGGAACGTTGCTTGGATAGAAAAGAGTAAAATGAGATGCATTTGCTAGCATCAAGCATGATGTTTTAGAAATGATCTCTGAAGTGACGCTATACGTTTTGGATTAAATGGTTTCAATTTTCAGGTGATAAAGACGTATCAATTGCACTGAACGACCATTCTTTAAAGAATTATTTTTTTTCTGTCAAAGGCCACATTCCCCCAAGAACAATTTGCAAGAAGCCACAAGGCAGTAGTGGGTAACCCCTTTTCTCTCTCCCACTTTCTCCACGCCCCCCCAGGGGGGGAGGTTCAGATTGCTCTTCTCAGGGGTCTCGGTTAATCACTCCCTGTCTTAAGTTATCTCCGGAAGGCCACAGACATTGGATGACATGACACAAATCACACTCCATTCTGTAAAGACTACTTTCAAGCAGACATGCAGCAAATAAAATAAATAAAATAAAATAAAATAAAATAAAAATTAATATAATATAATATAATATAATATAATATAATATAATATAATATAATATAATATAATATATAATTTGTATACTGCCCTTCATCTGTAAATCTCAGGGCAGGTCACAGCATAAAAATAAATGATGGAAACACAATCACTTTCAGTACATGTTTTGGTTACAGCTTGCAGTTAGCTAATGAGGAGTGACCCTGAGTCCTGGTTTGAATGACAACCTGAGCCAAACCTTGGCTTACCTCCCTGCAACACGGCAGCAAAAAGGACCAACGGAGGTGCAAAGCAGCTGTGAGCAGTCTAGCCAAGACAGGGTTTGATTTTGCATGCCTTGCAAACCAGGCCGCTATTTTGCCCTTTGGATACAACTGGGAATGAGGATTAGGCTCATATACTACCACTTGCACTTTCATCACAGTGTAACGAAGGCGATGAGTAATTTGTGCCCAAATATGAGACCTCTCCAACTGTGAGAAATAGAACCCAATTTCTAGAAGGTTCATTCTCACAAGAGTTAGGGAAAATCTATGTTCAGACAAACATGGCATTTCCCAAGTTCATTTGTTACCTTCTGCTCACATTCATGGAAGCAGGAAGCACACATACCCCAAATCTGCTCATAATCTCAGAGTAGGTAGAATTCTGGGAGTAAAACAGTGCTTGGCTAAGGCCACTGACACCATCCTTCCCAATGTAGAAATCACCACAAGCTTCCTAAAATCCGCAGAGGCACAGAATATGCCAACTATCTATCTAAAAGACAAGCTTGTTCTCACACTTCTGACATCTCTCTTTTAACTGTACACACAGTTCCGAAATATCTTTGGCGGAAAATCAAGAATGAACTTCCTAATAAGAAAGATAGCGTTTGTGAAAACAGATGACGCACAGCACATGTTATGTTTAGTGCAGATGACCGTAAAGTATGTACCAACATGCTATGTCGTTTACTGCTATTAAAAGGAAATTGTTTCCCCTTGAAGAGAGATCACAATTAGTACAAGTTTTGCCAAAAAATTATAGGCAGGGACAGGACAAAAATAAATATATTTTAAAAGAAATTATGTTAAAGTTCAATGTTGCAGGAGTGTCTCAGGAGATGCTATAGAACAATAGCCTAGAGTTATTCTCACAGAGCCAGCTGGAAGCCACCATTAAACTAGGGAAAGAATTACTGGAGCTACAAATACAAATTCTTGAAGGCAGGTTTGTGTACCAAGGCAGAAGAAACAGACAACATCCATCTAAATGGAAGCTGGTGTCCATAGTAAACAACTGAAGTTTTGCTATGTTACCTCGTTAATGCCAAAAGTTTATTTCTTTATGAAATAAACCCAGAAAAGTAACATTTTAAGTATTAGGCAAAGGATATTAACGACTAAAATTTGTTTCTACTGCTAAAGATCAAAGGAGAAGAGATTTCTGAACAAAATAATTCTCGGCTAAAATGTTTCGAAAACTAAGTTGCTTTACACAAAACAATTATCCGCAAATATTATTAAATCTCAGTGCTTACTGTTGTACTCATGTTTTAAGTATTAAATAAACAAATGCATGTTGGAAGAGGTGGAAAATAAGATATAGAAGCAATACCTGCACTCCATTTTCTTCAAGCTGATTTCAATCCTTTCCTTCCCAATGAAATTTGTTACCTTTTGTTATTTATGTGCTCACGTTTCTCTCATTATGAAAAAAAACTAACCTAGTCAGCAGCTTAGCAATTGTCTTAGCAATTTGTTTTAATATAGTTTTAGTGAAATTACAAAAATTGTTGTGAGAAATGTTAGTATATAAGAATGCAACACTGAATTGGGTAATTAAAATCAGTAGCTTTATTATTACGCAAGTATTTGATTAGTAGACCTTTTGACTATTCTACAGATGGCAAAAGCAGCATGACAACTGAACAAAACATTTAACTTTGAAAAACAAAAAAGACGAACAAACACTGACAAAGAAAAAGCAATAGATGAAAATACCAGATTAGATCTTGCAGTGTAGTATATTTCTTCTGAACTGTCCGAAAAATCGTTACTGACGGGCTGTTCATCAGACAAAGACCAGAAACTCAGGTTAATTACTTTTAGACTCAAAAACATCTAAGTACAAAGGGACATTGTTGCACGATAGCCGACTCGGCCATTATCATTTATTAAAGTGTCTAAAGCTTTATACAATATAGCAGGTGGATTAGTATAGCCTTTAGATGTTCAACGGTGACTTAAGAAATGCAAGGACTGGTAATAGGGGTACATTTGTTTATACTTCTTATCCTATATGCCAATATTTTTTTAAAAAAAACACACATATTTTGTTGTTCTTCCCTGAAAGCTGCAAGCCACAGATTTCCCATCATTCCTGTACTATTATTTCTTACAAAGATTATCAAAGTCTTCTGTCCAGTCAGCTGCATACCCACAGGCAGTTCCATGTGCCAGGTGGTTTATGGTTCAAAATATGGAACCAGACCAACTTCATAGTTGTAAGCGTATTTACTTCAATGCAAGTTGGTTCCAAGTGTGTTTCACACTGGGGCATATCAATGTGCATTGCATGGGGTTGGACTAGATGACCCTCGGCAGCCCCTTCCAACTCTACAACTCTATGATTGAGTTCTCCCATGTTGCTGACAACTGTGTGTAATAAAAATGCTTAACCCCAAACTGACTTTATAGGACACTGTGGCCTAGAGTCAAAGGACTCCAAAACTAGTTTTGTGAGCCTAACTAGGGGGTTGACTCACTCTTCCTTAAACAGCGGGCCCCCATGCCTCATATTACTTTTGAGTCTGCAGCAGAAAGGAAAATAGTTTCCACTAGTACATGCCCCTTCTTTGAGCCTAGGTAGCTCTTTAGATCCCAGCAGTCTCACTTGCATCCAACCAACCAACATTATAGATCTTGGAGCTTCCTTTTTTAAAAAAAGAAAAAAAGGTGTGCATAGGAGTTTTAATCAGTAATCTGTCTCCATCTTCCACTGGTACAACAAGATGAGATATGAAGACGTATATCTCCAACAGAACAAAGCGTTTAAAAGATACTTCTCCAAGACTGGATTTAAAAACCAATTGACAGATTGGAAAGCAAGCTGCTCTGAAAACTGAAAAAAGGTATAAAGCAAGACTAATGTTGGTAAATAACAATGCAGAAGAGAACATGCAAATGAAATGAGTGGTCCCCATGCTTAACTTTCTGCTTACAAAGTCAACCAGTATCAGCACTTAAACTTGTGAGTGAGAGGGGCAAAAACAGGAGCTGAGGTACAACCAGACAAGCACTTTAATTGTATTTTATCTGAGTTTTGTCCCTCATGGTCTCAAGACAAATAATCTGTTTCCCAAACACAAACTTTTCTTCCATGCCAGTGTTCTGGGTTCAGATTTTATAACTGCATACAATTACTGATAGGTAAATTGTCATACACAAGTAATTTTCCAACCTATTTTTTGGTCTCTCTAATCTGTCCATAGCTCAGGAATAGAGCACATGTTTTGTTTGCAGAAGGTCCTAGGATAAATCCCAGGGACTTCCAGGTAGGGTTGAAAAATAAACCCTCAACATCAACTGCAGGTCAGTATAGACCATAAGGAACTAGAAGGGGGAATGGTCTGGCTCATTTGAAATACGGCAGTTTTGTATGCACCTATCTTGAATAAGAGAGCATGCAATACGGAAGTCAGAATGTGGAATACATGGACCACATGTAGTTATTGTTGAGTAGAACTATCAAAGAGGCTAAGAAAAACACACAGGAGGCCTCGCAAACAACATACAAGATAGGAACAAGCACTTGAGAAAGAGGGAAGGGGATGCAAAAACAAAACAAGTCCACACATTTAGAGTCAGTCCTTAAAATAGGTGCAAGGAATGCGAATTAGAAGCCAATGTGAAAAGAAAAACAACACTAAATTGAGTAAATTGTTTTCTAGAAGTACAAATCTTTTAAAAAATATAGTTTTATAACCTGCCTAGTAATGGTCTATTGGGTATAATCATGAATCAAGAAATAAACTGTGTTTGAGAGCAAATTTCCAGCCTTTGCTCAGAAAGATACATAATTAGAGAAGTGCAAATCTACCATGAAAAACCTGGTAGGCATCCAAATAAAGGTGCTTTTGGGGGGAAATGGTAGAGCAGTGGCCTAAGAGATGTTGAAACTGAGAAAGCTGAAGGACTTGATGAATTTCCGGAAGGAAATTTTAGCAATCAAGATCCTTTCCAATATGTATCGGCATGGCTGCTTTAAAGAGTATACCAAAGATATATTTTCTCCAAGGAAAAGTGAAATTACATAGAGATGAAGTAAAATAAGAAATGTCTTTATCATTTTTCTGCCTAAAAGTCTTCACATGTTTCTATCCTGAGAGATAATTAAACACAAGGCCTAAGGACCATCAACACTCCTCAGAGTGAGTTCATGATTTAAGAGAATGCAGCAGCTAATCCAACACTGCCTTGTTGCTCATATCCTGAGTGAGAGATCTGTAGAGTTGCCAGCTTAAAAAATGATGCCTGCTGGTACCTTTAAAAGTTAGGAGGCAGTGGAAGAGGATGCAGCTGCCACGCATCAAGTACCATTCTTCTAAAAGACCACACTACTTCCTTGCCTGCTGTACAAAACAAAGCTTCAGCTTCAACCCACACCAGGCAGGGACAGAAGGGAAGAACAGGAAAGGAGAGCGAAAGAGTCAATTCCTCTCTGCTACCCCAGTGTTTAGAAAGCAACAGGCAGAATTGTTGTGCCCTAGCAACTCTTGTTGGGTGCTACCCACTGAAGACATTAGGAAGCAACATTTGCAAAGGGCAGCAGGAAGTAGATTTCTGCCTCCACTGCCTCCTGTGCTAAAACAGGGGCTTGTTTGTGGGGGAGTTCAGAGCTAAGACGACTTGCCACATTTACTACCTATTGTTGGACTCTCTGCTATAACACAAAAATGGCAATTAAATCAACAATGAGCAGGCAAATATCTGGGCACAATTGGATGGAATGAACTGGGACAACCACAAGACTCAAGGGTAGACAGCATAGATATATGATGCCCAAGAGCAAGTTTGCATGGGACCCACCTGAATGCAATTCCCTGCTTTCTCAGTACTTTAATCTTTGCCTTGAAGTATATACTAGCCTCCTGGCCACTGGAATGTATCCACACCTCAGGGTTTCTGTCATATGGCAATCTGGTGTACAGCCTTCTATTTGCTGACTACAATTAAGGTCCTGTCTAATGGCATCTCATTGCATAAGGCTCTCCTGTGTTTCCCCCACTGAGTTCTCTGCACTCAAAACTGCTTTCAAACATCTTCCCTCTGCTAATATCCATCTTTCCATACTAATGAGATATTTGACCTTAGATGTGCACACAGTGATCAAGCGTATAATAGCCATGTTTTTTAAGTAAACAAACTGCAGAACGAGGGTGGGTAACTTTCTTTGGTTCAAGGAAGGTATGCCAGTAGTGCGTGTGGCCACCTCACAGACTTTCACTCTCTGTGGCACCGGGCGTTTGTGGCTGATTCAGCGACAGCTTCTGCAGAGGGGCAGAGCAAGCTGCCACCATTGTGACCGCAGCAGTTTTTGGCAGCAGCAATAAGCAGCTGACCACCACTGAGCGCTGGCCAGTGCTCTGGAAACATGAAGGAAACCAGCTCCACTATTATTTTTAAAAAAGAAACCATCCCCAATGTTTGGTCAGCGTTCAGGAAACAGATGAGTGCCCCTTCTTGTTCCTGGAGCATTTTGACCAGCTCTCAGTGTCACCATGTAAGGCACCCCAATAAAATGGGTAAAATTTGCCATGGGTCAGTAGGCCAATAAAACTGGCTTGGCAGGCTGGGTCTAGCCCATGAACTCATCACTACTGCTGGAAGGCGAGGCAATACTGTAGCGGGTGCAAGAGCAAAGTGATGCACAGCATGCGGGATGGTGGGGACCCAAAAGGAAGACATAAGGAAGAACACAAGTTACATGCAACAAGCCTAAATTGATTCATTCGTCTGATGTATCAGGAAGCTGAGGCTGCATAACAGCCTGCCCCACATAAAACTTGTGACCTGAGCCAAAGAGTTGTACTTGTGTAAGCTTTGGCCTGCTGTGTTTTGTGGTTACAGGGTCATGGTGACTCACAAGTCTCCCTTTGCTGCAGTAAGCAAAGTGGGTGAGATTTCTATCTAATTGCCAAATTCAGTGGTCCCACCTTATGAGGAAGCTGCTCAACAGCTTTAGAGAAATACATTTAAACAGGGGTACTCAAAATGGCCTTAAAACAGGAAGGAAGACAGCTATATCTACTTGTGGGATATTTGCTTAAGAATCAGAAGACAGATCTGATTACGTTTTGAAGGATCCCAAATTTTCAGGAAAAAAATATTATGCAAATCATAATTTTGAGGTCTTGCACAGATATATACACCATACATATCCACAGGAGTCTACAAGTCTTATGCTCCAAATCACATTTTTTTATATGGCATGATTTCATGCAGCAAAACACATACAACTGTGTTACTCACAAACTCATGATGAGGCTCTGTCTCCTTTCTTAAAGGTGGATCAAATTTTACTTGGCCAACTATCGAAGAGAATAAATGAAATATTCAGAAGTGAGGTCAAAGCATGTAGATACATAAAATGATGGTAAAAGCCTTTGGAAAACTAGTCAGAAAGGAAGCATCACATACAGTATTGTATCTTTCTAACATGTCTGTGTGTTTTGCAACTCTTGGCACTTGGTTTCCATTTGGTTTTTCAAATGCTTCATATCCTTGGGAATACAATGAAGCACTGAGGAAACAGAGACGCATGGAAGAATCTAGCTCAGCTATGGGCAGTACAGTTAAGGCAACCAATAGCTATGGAAGTAAAGAAACTATATACTTCTAGCAAGACTGAAATTTTAAATCTATGATCATCTAACACAGACTGGGTGGTAATGAGCTAATACAAATCACCACCACATGTGTGGATATGGAAGACTAATTCACAATTAAGTTTGAAAACTTGCGTATGTACTTACAGTTTATTTCAGAGCGTGTTTTTTCTTCCCTCACATTTCTGCTTGTCGAATGAATTCTATGAGGCACAAGAAGAGGCTAGGGAAAATATATACATAGTTTAACAAATGAAAAGACAGGTGTTCCATATGCCTCTTGTGAATATTCTTTAAAAAGACCTTTACCCAAAATTCTGTATATTGAAAATAACTACATATACACAGATATTTATCATGACTGAAACTTCTAGTATGAAATGAGGTGGAAGTACAACAGAATGCCCTCCTGTAGAAGCAGCAGTGTAAAAGCATCCTGTGAGTTTAAGCAATTTTAAGGCATAACTTAAAATTCAACGGAGAAGAAGACCCTTGTGAGTTTCAGATTAAGATTCCACATTCCAAAAATAGCACTAGCTCGCAGTGGAAAACTACATTCAGATAGAAACCAAGTTTCTATCACTTTATATAAAAGTCTGTCATCCACAGGGACATAAGTTCTTGGCAGACTGATGTCTACTCCATTGTCTCTACTTATGAGTCTAGACCTGTCACAGCTACTAATGGTATACTATTAATTTTGAAGAAAGCCTTGGGCAAGTCTTTTTTCAATTGAGGGCTATTTTCTTTCGTTTTTGGAAGAATCCTCCTTTGTCATCAAAGTCACCTTTACTAGTAAGGTATTGCTACTGCAAACGTACTGTTTGGTGGAAACTCTTACAGCGAGGTAGGTTTTAAGTGAACTGCATGAATAGATGCAGACAGACAAGGTGATAGTGACATTCTATTTAGTTTTGTAAGTGTGTGTTCATCAGCAACCAGGATGGCTTGGCAAATGCGTCTCAGGAGGGAACACCGAGGCCAATGGTGGTCGCTAATATCCTCTCCCTCTCTCCTTGTTACCTGTGCTTCAGGGCAGCAAGCATGCTATGAATTGTAGCTGTTGTAAACAAAATCTGCCCTTATTCCCTTATAGGGGACACAAGAGCCCTTATGGAGTCCTTTGTAGGTTCTCCATCGGTAGGAGAAAATAACAGAGGGCAACCAAAGAATATTGAGAAGCAAAGCAGCTTGTAAGCCTGATCTTTTATTAAAGCTGTTGCAGCAGGGTGCTCCCCTCACACGGAGGACCCAGAACAAAGGTGTGCCTGCCCTTATATAGACATTTTTAATTCTTTGCCCTGGAGCTCAAGACCACCCCCAGAAACATCATACATACATCACAGAAGGGGTGTAACCCAAGACCACCCCCCACAAACATCATACCTACATCACAGAAAAGGTGGTCTACAACAGAAATTTGAATGTTGTTGTTTTTCCCGTCTGCCAGGTTATCTGATAATGCCTTATCTGATTGCCTTTCCTGGTAGTCTGGCCACTCCTTTGAGATGGTGATTACCCAATTCCTGAGACAATGGGAAGGTTCCCTCAGCCCCTCCCTCCTTGCAGAGAAAACATTTGGTCAGTTTGGGAGTCAAAATGGTTTCAGGATGGTCTTCCTGTGCTGCTCCAGACATGTGGTCCACATATCTACGTACGTGCTTGGTTGGTACATTTATGAACATTTACTATATATATGACCTTAATTTTTTTTATTACATAGCAACAGTGAAGATTACAGCCACCGGCTGAAAAAGGGACCTTTACTTACAATCTAGTAAACTGATTTTTTTGTGGGGGGTGGGGTGGGCACCAGGGTAGCATAAGCCTGCTCTGGAGGCACCTTGCCCAGGTGCTAGCTCTGCTTTACCACCAGTTTCTCTACTTAGCTCCCCCAATATGCGTGCATTGTAAACCTGTTGGGGTGCTAGTGGAGAATTACAAGTAGAAACCATTTCAGAAGTTATGCTTTCAGCAAAACTGAAGTTATAAAACCTGAAATAAAGATTTTGCTATATAGGTGTTTAGACGAGACACTGAACTACAGCCCCCTCTAGCAACCGAATGTATTTATCTCAGTGTTATAGGGATTAAATCCAAGTAAGCTTCAGGATGCATCCTGAAGGGTAAAACAGCCTAAGCTAGCTAAGACTGTATCCCAGCTTCACATTGTAATTAGCCACTAAAGATTTTCCTCTAATGCTGCTAAGTGGCATCCTTATCAGTCAATCAAAAACAAACCAGCAGTTCAATACGAGGCCTGGAAACTGCCTTATTGTTTCAGATAACTAGTTTGTGGAAACAGATGAGGAAGTGCCCTAAGCTCCGCAAGCAATGACGTAGTAACAAGTAATAATTTAAGTGTGAGCATCTTCAGAAATGCCTAGGCTGCAAATAGCTCCAGCTCAGTGAATTCATGGCAAATTAGGGGACTGGAAGATTGTTTTCCTACAGTACAGTAAAAGGATTTTGGCTACTTTGAGTCTAAAGAGTGGACAAGGTTCACAGAATCTCTGACTTGTTCAATATTTTTTTAGACAACTAAAATGTGCATTGTCAATATATACTTATGCAAACCTTAACATGGGAGATAAACCACAGCACACACCCCATGCAATGATGTGAGATACAACGGTAACAAACTGCTTGGAGCTACAAAAAAGCCTGTAGCACACTATTCTGAGCAGTGCTAGCGTCTGTTGCATGGTCTCTGGGCTCTGTGGTGTCTCAGAGACCAGCTAAGTCTGGGGCCCTGAGGATGAGGGCAAGAGAAATTGCGCCCATCGTCTGGCATTTATTGTTGAGTTCAACTAGTAAGCAGAATCAGTGCAGCAAAGCAGCTAAAGAGCACGAGTCCGGTCTCATTGGGTAAGTCACTCTCTCTCAATCCAAGATTCCTTTCTCACCAATTCACTCATTCATGCGACAAGTTCTAGAAATTCAGATATTCGCAACCACTCTCCTTATCCTCACATTACCTGACATGGGGAAGGTGTCTCAGATATAGCTCAGATGTTTTATTTCAAAACTGCAAACGCACTGACTTCTATAAGAAAAAAGTATTCTCACCTCAGGATCATCATCATCAAAATCATGATAGGTGGAATGATCAGGATTATTCATTTTATCCAACAGTTCAATAGCAAGCGTCCGGGTCAAGGGCTGGGTAACAAAAGGATGCTAAAGAGACAAAATGAAGCAGGAAAGAAAGCAAATGGAATTTGCACTAGAATTTGAAAATTTTAACATAGATAGAAGTTGGGCGAGCTCCCTAAAACCAGCAGTAAAAACAAAGTTTAAGTCTCCCCAAGGTTATCAAGGCAAAGTTCAGTCAAGTGCTCACTTTTCCTGCGCACTCCCACATGGGAACACACAGACTAAAGAAAGAAGCAGCAGCTCATATGATTCTATGCACAGGGGAGGAAATCAAATAAACAAAAATAGGTGTTCCATAGGGCCTCAGCACACCAATCGTTGAACCAACCGGATATTGTATAACCTAATACGCCACCCCAACCAACTGGTTTCCCCCACCAGGAATTATTTGCCTGGGCACCTCCTTATGGAAGGCTTCTTCACATAAGGACAATACTACAGACAGCCTTTTAACACAGTGGAAAACAATAAAACGTAAGTTATACCTGTAATAGTTTTTCAGCTGTGGGTCTTTTCTTAGGATTCTTTGTAAGTGCCATTTTCACAAAATGGTGGAAGCTATTTGACCTTTAAAATGTAATTGCAAGCTTTAGAAGGTTATTTGGTGAATACAATAATCAATACAGTGTGGCTATATAACAAAGGTATTTACCATTTCATTTTGTCCTTTAGCTTGGGAGACTGAAAGTTGCTTTTTGTCATTAGAAAGAGTGCTCTGAAAAGCAAGAACACTTGTTACTTGCTGTTTAAGAACTACAAAATCGATATTATTTTATATCCAGGAAAAAAAACTCTGAGATGCCTTCAGTAGGGGAAAAGATTTTTTTTGTTTTTTGTTTAAAAAGGAAACAAAAACAAAAAAGACCCTACTCTATCAATGGGCCCATAACATCCAAGTAGAATGCACAAGGCAAGAATGGCAGCTATCTGATTTACATCATAAATTAAATGCAAAAGCAATCTATCTTGGGTTTTAAAAAAAATGTTGAGTGTCTTTGATGACAGGGGTAGCTATACTTATTTAAGGCCTTACTGTTTGGTTCTGTAAAGACACTGTGCACCTGAAACACAGGGTATATACAATGGCTTCTGTAGGGCTCTTGCAAACACGACTCTCATTTCCCCCATCAGCTGCCTTGGCATGTGATCTTCTGAGAGCAGTGCAATAGCCAAAGCTCTTCAGCTGTTACAAGCAGCACTCTTGATGGCTCTTCTTCAGGCCTCTAGCACACAGGCTACATCAGGCATAGGCAAACTCGGCCGTCCAGATGTTTTGGGACTACAACTCCCATCATCCCTAGCTAACAGGACCAGTGGTCAGGGATGATGGGAATTGCAGTCCCAAAACATCTGGAGGGCTGAGTTTGCCTATGCCTGGGCTACATCTATATGTGATAGCTCAGGAAGAATTGTCAAAAGGATGCTACTAGTAATTTGCAGGACATCTACTCCTGAACGGATGAAGTGGGTTGAAGCACACTCAGAAGACAGCATGTGTGTGCAGGGGAAAGGAATGTAAACCAAAAGCTCTTGAGAGACCTGAAGTCACCACTGCTGCCCATGTCTGAAGGTTCATTTTTCTATCCCTCTATTGTCTCATGCTAAGCAGGCTTTTATGATAACTGAATATCTATTTTGGAAAGAGACTTTAGAAATGGCAACCACATAAACCCTGTATCATAAAGCCTTAAAGTAAGAGAACTATCCCCTGCCCACATTTTTCATATTTGAAATTGTTCCAGAGCGCTTTCCTAGAGACATAAGGAAGAAATAAAAGGAAAGAATCACACCTTTCCTTCTTTTTCCTTCCTCTATCCAACAGCTGCCAAAGCTGACTGTGCAGGCCATCTGTCAATGGACAGAAAAATGCAAACATGCAGGCAGGTTCTGTATTCTGTGGTTAGTACGTTCTTTTTAAGAAAACCTGAAAATCACATGTATCCTCTCGTAGTTATTTTCCTATTTTCCAGCTTTACATACATTTACCAACCTCATAGGATGCAAGTCAAACATAGGGGGCTGAAGTTCTGCTAGTTCTATAGCAGTTATTCCAACAGCCCATAGGTCACAGAGCTGATTATAGCCACCCTTCCTTTCAACTGCAGCAACTTCAGGGGCCATCCTAAAAAATCAGAGAACACTAGATTGGAATATGCAGCAAGTTCTAATCCTTAAATTTTGGAAACACAATGCAGCCCAAGCAATTTTCAATAAATTTCAGTGTTAATCTCCCTGTTGTTCATTACACTTTTAATTAAGCCAAAAACAGCAAACGCCCTCCTACCTTCACGCGTCCCAATGCCAGGTCAAGGTTGCTGTTTTTCCACTTTGCCTGCCAACATTTCAACTGGCTATTCTAATTGTATCATTAACATTTTACAACATTTATCTCCATGCTACAAGATCTATAAATACACACACACACCCTCAACTGCTTTTGAGGACTCTTTCTTTTGGGTAATTGGCAACCATAACTTTGCCCAAGTATTGTGTGAAGATTGAGAAAGACATGCCTACTGCAAGTCCTTCAAAAATGAATCCACAATCCATGCTGAATCCCCTACTGCCCAAACGCTGATCGAGCGACAACCCACAAATCCTGATTCTGTCATCTCAAAACAAATGTTACACAATTCATAAAGGTTTCCCCATCCACTTCAAGACAAAATGCAGCTCAAGTTATATTTTTATCCATGCAACAAGTATTACGAAAGAAAGGAGAATTACCAATATGGTGTTCCAATGAAAGATTTCCTTTTAGCAATTGTAGCTGTTATTTGTGCTGCTACTCCAAAATCAGCTGTAAAAGATTTGCAGGCAATGTGATGTAATAATTAACATGCTTATTGTAACAAACAGAACAGTCAGAGTTTTATGCAGCCCAGATATTTACAAACTGGTTGGAACAACTTTTGAAAGCCTTTTAAATCTTTGTTTCATATTTCCCTCTAACTATGCAATTATCCTCAAAGTGCAAGAAAGGCCACATTAAGCAATTCCTTCCCATTTCTAAGACAATTAGTCTTTTCATTTTGAATGGGCTACCTTGCAGCCTGCTCCTGCACCCTTCTGTTTCTTCCTTCTATTGTCTCCATTTAAACTGTACAATAAATACTGGTCACCATCCAAAAGAGCCTCTAAGTGTATGCAGGTGAAAAATTCACATACAAACAAAGCTTTCTAGTTTCCAGCCCCGCAAGTTCTGACAGCTGAAGAGGAAAGCCTTCTTTGAAAAAGAAAAAGATGAACAGCAGCTTATCTCTGCAATCATTCTGGTAAAAACTTCAAAGCAAAAACTTGCCAGGCACACATACAACTTCTTTGGATTGTGACTGTACGCTTTCTGCTTTCCTAAGCAAAGCTACAAATAATGATACGATACTTCGCTGCTCAACCATCTGGATGATCGTACTACAACATATAGCAAAGTGTATATAGAAGTGAACGTACCTACCTAATTTCACATAGCCGTTATCAGTTAAAAGAATATTTGCTCCCTGGAGGGGGGAAATGGCAACAGACAGCTTTTTAGACTTCATGTTCTTTTAACTGTTTTGACACAACGAACATGCTACTTAATATTCAGAATATAAATGCTAGGAATGGAACAAAACTATAGTGCCATTCTTGCATATATTTTTTAAAAAAGGATAGCAACTATAGAACCATATTTGCAAACGTAAAGAGAGGGGTGGCAAGCAATACCCACCCTCAGGGTGATGATTACAGAGCTGTCCACCCTCATATCAAGACAATTTGGAACCAATGCCATAAATAGGATATCCTAATTGGAATATATGTCATCATGAAATATGGCACAGCAACATTGCTTTATTTTATTAAGTTAAACTGGAACTAAATATACTTCTGCAAAGTATACACTTTGGCTCTTCTTTGCCAGTAAAATAGCATTTTGGGTACAACAAACCACAGATATCCTTTACAAGATGTTGTTCAAACAGAAATAACATATGGTGCTTCCCTAAAATCATCAGCTTGAATCCTCATTAGCCCAAGCCGACTTCAGTTCGTAAACCCCCTTCACAGTTCACCCCTGAGGTTTGACAGACCCTGTAAGAATGGCAGGTTGATTTCACCCAAGGTGATTTCAGTCGCTAATGTAAATCAGTGATTCTTCCTCCCCCTGCAACCTCCAGCATCAGTTCACAGAGACCTTCAGCTCCCAGTGTTCCAAACCCAGGGAGATGAAGGATGGGGCTTTCTTCAAACTGTCAAACCTTGGTATAGATCCGGAAAAGCATGAGCACAGTGGAGCTTTCTTGATCTCTTTCCTTTCTGCACTCCCCAGAGTTATTCCTAAGGTAGGAGGGCCTTCTGGAATATCATAGGACTGCAACACGCACCCCTTAAATAGGAAAGTGTCTTCTGCTTGTGCAAGGGGAACTCTATAGATTCCACTTTATGTCTTCATCAATTTAAACTGTATTTTGCATCATCCACATGCAACACAGATATAATCCCACAGGAACAGAAAAGCCATTAAAACATAACTGAAACAAAACCTCTGCCAAAGCACTTCACTAGACCTTTTAAAATGACATTTCTGCCTTCTTCCTACAATACATTTATATGATCCCAATTTTTAAAACCAATGGGACATAAAATCATTATTTCATGGTTAACATTTTAACTGAGAACTGTATACACCACATGAAACAATTCAAAGAATCACCTACCTTTATGTCTCTGTGCATTTTTCCTCTACTGTGAAGGTAATATAATCCCTATAGTTAAAAAACAAAAGCCATTAGAAAAAGTTGCCTGTGTAAATTCATGTTTTATTCTATACAGGGGGAAAACCAACTAGATGAAAAAAAGCTAAATGGTGTCTCTGCTATGTGTCTTGATTGTATTTTCATTCACATCACTGCAGGACCAACCTACATTTGAAAGGCTGACAGAAGGAATAAGGAAGGAAGCGGAAACAAGACAGGTTCACTCTCTCCTTTCAAGGCAAAGGAGTAAGTGAACATCTTCAGAAAAGCATCTCAGATAACTCAAATTTAGGCAACGGCAAAAACCACAACAGAAGCCCATAGCTATACTGAAGCCTGCAATCGTAGGTAGCGCACTTATGTTCCTTCCTTCTGAGCAAATGTGTTTGGAATTTGGGTGCTGCTTGTACTGGCGGTTCATCAGCAAATACAAATAATCAGAAGTACGCAAGAATTTTTCGTGAGCTACAGAGCAGTACATCTGATGCCTAAGATTCTAAGCCATAAGATAGGTATGTTTCTCTGCAGCACCCTAAGCCAACACACACATATGTAATACATAGGCAAACGCATAAGCTGCAGCACTGACTCCTTTGTGGGGGAGGCAACTAAGAACTGGACAAGAAAAATATGTGGCAAATCTGGCTGGGAAACCCAGACAGATGGGTGGGGTATTAATTATTATTATTATTATTATTATTATTATTATTATTATTAATCAGAGCAATACCTAGAATTAATGCACAATTCCGCATCCGTCAGTATTCAGCAAAAGATGGCGACTTATCTTTTTTCCTCCAGATTATTTCTATGCTAAAGGCTAACAATATAAGAATAATATTCACCTGTAGTGTTTCTCTGCTAACATAAGCAATTTGCTGCTCCGAAAGAGGTCCAGTTACTAGAAGAAAAGAGCCCCCCCAACAAAAAATTAGAATGTTCACCGCAATTTCACTGTTACTCTTCAACACCTCACTGCAATTTCGTTCCCTTATCGTTTCTCACATGCGTGCGCATGCACGCACACAGTTAATATTCCTAGCCCGGAAGCAGAAGAAATACCACCACTTCACATTTTGCCAGAAAGCCAAGGCAGGCTCACATATAAGGATTTTGGCTGGAATTTGTAGTGATGCTCCAAAGGACCAAGGCACAATTCTGTTTGGAGGGTGTCTTACCCCTTTTGCCCAGATTAGAAAAACCTAACAACGATGTTTTTCACGTACTGGGTCCCAAAGCGTGAAACTCCCTACCTCCATATATTGGCCTTTGTTTCTCCCTACTCACCCTTACAATGCAGCTGCAAACAATCCCCTTTTTGTTCTATACTTGGCTTTCAAGAGTTGCCTTTGTTTTCCTTTCCATATCTTTCTTTTGCGACGTTTCTCCCTTTTAAAGAACTTGCTTGGTATTTTAGGATATTTTATTATTTCTGTAAATCCTTGTCTATTCTTTCTCAGGCCCCCAAGAGTGATCTGGGTGTGTGTGTGTGTGTGTGTCAGTAGGGGAGTGTATCTAAACAGCCCAAACTCTCAGGTTCTACGTACTTTAGAAACTATGATCAGAGTACCATGAGCTCAGTTTCTTGGAGGGGGGAGTTGTGGAAGATTATAATCAGATGATCTAAACTGAACTCTAGATGTAGCTAACATGGAACAAGTTGTTAGAACTATTCTGTCTAAGAATCTCATGGAAATACATAGAAGATTGTGCTTAAAATCTTTTGGATTTTACGACTTGCATATCTAACGGTTGACACTGGCCTGGGTGAGAGAAACAGCTTGGAAATTAATTAAGAAGCAGAATATTTCACTCTTTTAAAAAGCAGGTTTGCAGCCAAAATCAGTAGTAACAGGAAAGCATTAGCTCCAGACATCTGTTCAGCCACACACGTAAAATAAGCTCATTTCCTAACACACAGGTGGCACCATCACAAGGACACCATCAATCAGAGAAACACAGGAATGACGAGGCATAACGAAATAACACAATATGCCTGTAGGAGAGAAGAGCTCTCTTCTTTGTCGAGCATAAAAGAGTGACACAGCTTGAGTAACAGAAAGGTCACGCTATCATTCAACGGGAGGGGAAACCCTCCACTTTCCCTCCCTGTGAATTTTGTTCAGCTATTGCAAGTGGAGAAAATGCCGTCTAGAGAAATAAGGGGAGGAGATTAGCAAGAATACCAAGGAAACTGCTTTGCAGCCCAGCAGAACCCTAGCCAATAACAATATGCTGCAGTGTGTCCAGGTTTCTGCTGAAATATGACCAAGCATCATCACTGGGTTAAATCCCTTCCATGCTGTGCAAATAAGACTTCTGAGTGGGGCCGCACTCTGTGACGCTGGGCATATTTGGGGCAGCAAACTCTGCCTTCAGCATACTGAAAACTGTACCACACTAGGTGGGCCAAACAAGCTTGTTACCAGGGTACATGTTATATTAGTAAGTCCACACACGTGGCATATTATACTCAATAAGGAGATTTGGTTGGCATTTTCCAAACCCTGCTGTATACTTGACTAGCAGCGAAAATCAAAACATCCAACTATTCAACATTCAATCTAATAAGATTAAATGTCTGATAAACTTTGCTGAGCAATAAGTAACAATGCTGGGATCCTAAGCATACTTTCATTTTGCTGTTTTTACCACTAATTGACTTGTTCCCCTGTTAGAACTGTTTTCAAATTTTGTTGCAATTTATCTATTTACAAGAGGAACCGGCAACAAAATGTTGCATCATATCCTCCTTTCTGTTTGGGGTTACAGATAGCTATTCCATTCAAGCAGGGCATTCCACTTTCTCTTTTCCAACAGACACTTGGAATTAGGTGGTTACTAAACATGATCAGTCCTCATTGAGATGTTCCCTAAGTACAGTGGTACTTCGGTTTACGAACTTAATCCGTTCCGGAAGTCCGTTCTTAAACTGAAACAGTTCTTAAACCGAGGCGTGCTTTCCCTAATGAGGCCTCCCACCGTCGGTGCCCTCCCACCGTTCAGATTCCATTCTTAGACCGAGGTAAAGTTCTCAAACCAAGACAATACTTCTGGTTTTGCAGAGTTCATAAACCAAATCGTTCGTAAACAGGACTGTTCTTAAACCGATGTACCACTGTATAACAATTCTTCCCTATTGTTTCTCAGAGGCCCCATTACGGCTCCACTTCTGTTGGCACTTGCCAACTGAGTTTTGTTATTAGAGGGAGCCATCTGTAAGCTGCCTTGGGTTTGATATTATAACAGAAAGGCAGGAAACGAAATGTAAAAGCAAACATATTAAATTCCACTGAGAGCAATAGGACTTAATTGTGCCTAGGATCAGGTTGCAAATATTTCACTATCACATATCCAGAAAGCAACAGGGATTGTTACAAGATGTGCAGAATTTCAGGTCAATTTACTTGTTTCACAGTTTTTATTTAAGGGATGGTGGTGTGCAAAGAGATTCTACTATTATTAAAACACAGGTGTCTGTTGAATATATTAAGGTAAAATGGAAGTTTAGAAGTGGATTATCCATCCTCTAATCTCCTTTAACCTGAGTGTTTTACATAACTACCTTCTTACAACTGTAACCAACTACAAGCTTTCATAACTGCCAGTGCTGAAAGCAAAACAAGGTAATATTCAGAAAAAGAATTAAGGCAGAAGGGCTCTTATACTGAGCAGTTATTAGTCAATGAATATTCATATTACAGTGGTACCTTGGTTTACAACCATAATCCGTTCTGGAAGTCCGGTTGTAAACCAAAACAGGTTGTAACCCAAGGCGCTCTTTCGCCAGTGGGGCCTCCCCCCCAAAATTGGTTGTAATAAAAAAAAATGGGTTGTAATCCAAAAAAAAGGGACATGCACTTCTGGATTTGGCGTGGTTGTAATCCAAAACGGTTGTAATCCAAAGCGGTTGCAAACCAAGATACCACTGTATAGTCAAGAGGCTTGGCCTGTTATTTTGTGGTGCCTGTAGGCTATATAGTTCATACATTATATATATTTTCTTGGCTTTAAAATAAACTTTTCTAGGTCCAATCTGGAATTATTATAGGAGTCAACAGAGCCCTCTTAATTTTCCACCTCCTATCTGCAGTTCCCAAGAAGAATTACACCTCTCTTTAACTTACCATGGTAAATGTCCTGCAATGAACCACCTCCACAGAACTCCATGCAAATCCACAGTTTATCACGTCTAAAAATCAAATTTTATTAGTTTTGCATATTTATAAACAATAAATAAATGGTTAGCAATGGCAACTTTGCCCTACTTTTTGGATAAGCACTAAAGCCTGCACCTTTTGCCCTGCACAACTCTCCCTTATCTATCTCCTGCAGTGAACTCCAAAACTGACAAAGAGTGCTCTCCTCTTTGAATTGGGCACCACATCCATATTCAGAAGTGTTCTTTGTCACTGTTACATAACTATGGGATTTTCTTCTTGGAAGAGGTGCTGAAGGAAATTATGCAATACCATTTGGTGGTGGCATTTCAATGGCCAGTCTTTGGAGAATTGGTTGGTATTTCATTCTATTAGGATTTTTCTTAGTTTTCTACTGTCAATGCTTACACTTCTGGTTTTAAAATGATGTAACCAATCTACGGCCTTCAGAGTAAGCAGGAAAAAAAATCTAAAATAAATACAAAACCACATGAGGCAGCACATAACATGCCGACATGGTTCAAAATGCTGTCCAAATGCAGAAGTTGAGACACAGTAACAATTAAATATGCCGCACAATGTAAAAAAAGATGCAGGACACATCTAAATAATTATGCTGCATCTCAGCTTCCTGGCTAATTTACTATATTTGCCACAAATGTAACAGCACACATTCTTTCATTCTGATAAAACTGCAAACTAGCCACACAAGATTTGCCTTGCTATTTTAGGAAACTGCAGTTCCTTCCAGATCATAAAGAGTCTTAACAAGGGAAGTCTGCATTGCAGGGGGGTGGATAGATGATCCTTGTGGTCCCTTCCCAACTGTACAATTATATGAGTCTATGAATTGCATGGTTTTCATGAATAAGGATGTTGGAATTCAATGGAATTCATGCTACTTGAAGTAACTCAATGAGCCTTCACTAAAAAGCCAGCCTGATTAAACTCAATGAGTCTTAAGAAAACAAGTATGAAACAGCTTTAAATAAACTGCTGAAGGCAAAAATATCTTCAGCTAAGGTTCAACAGCCATGTCAAAAATGTGGTTAAATTCAATCATAAATGGTCCCGGAAACATTCAAAGCAGCATATTTAGGCTTGATGTGCTCTGAGTAGTTCCAATGAGAGTTTAGAAGGAACTACTCAGGGAACATCTTTATAAACAACTTGGATAAAGGAATTGAGGAGATGCTTAGCCGATTTGCAGATGACACCAAACTGGGAGGGGTAGCCATTGCCACAGAAGACAGAATCAAAAAGTGAATGCTCTTCTATGCTGCATTGACAGAAGTATAGCATCCAGTTCAATGGAAGTAACAGCACCACTCTATTCTGTCTTGGTCAGGCCGCATCTGGAATACTGTAGGGCTGTCTCAATACATTGTTGGCCCAACACATGTGGCTGGACTTTGAATGGGTAATCTGGCCTTTGAGATATATATCATTAGGAGCCACCCAATTAACTAGGCTGTAATTTGCTTTAACAGATTTTAAAATTGTATTTTTAAATTATTGTAACTCGTCTGGGGACCTTATATGGTGAAGGGTGGATAAGAAATCTAATAAAAATACAAAGACTCTTCCATGAATAGGATGACTCCACCTGTTCACAGAAGAACACCATTTAATACAACCCTTTATCGGAACCTCAGCCTTAATACATCAAAGCAACACTGTCAACTGCATATCTATAGGCCAATGGTCACAATAAAGAATCTCAACAATGAAGTAATTCATAATTAAGTAACAAGACATTTCTAAACTGTAATAAAACAGGCATAGCTGTGACAGTTAATTAGGACAATCAACTCTGCCCCACCCCTGACAAGTCTCTTGTACCTACAGCTAGAGGCATTTGGAAATTTGGCAAGAGGGGTTCCCTCAACCCCCACCCCATCACAACAATGATAACTGAATACTAAGAAGAGCTTCACTTGATACATTTCTGTTTTTCTGGCCAAGAAGCCATGCCTAAGGAAAAGCTGACAACCTGATTAACAAGAGAAACAGCTGGAGAGGAATTTCTTGGTCTTTAACGCAATACAGAGAAAGTGCTGGCCAATACAGGAAAAGTACTCTGCAGAAGTATAATAAGGATTTGTTCAACTGAGGGATGATAGCATTAATTGATTAGCCAGCCGTGACTGATTAATTCTTTGATTACAGATTAAAAGGATCAACTGTACTCTCAAAGCAAAAGACTCCATCTGGCTCCTCCACTCTGACTAGGTTCCATCTTCATCCTTCTTCGTGCTGGAGGAGAAGTACCCATGAAGCCCAGGGAAATGGCGTAGAGCAATGAGGCAAGAACTTGTGATGGGGAGAAGAGAGCCTACTTAATCGTTTTCCAGAAAAAGGATTATCGTGCCCTCTGTATACTCTAGGGCACGAACCACCAGGAGTTTGAAGTGATTTGCTATGGATATGAGAAAACAGACAAAACAAACTCCCTAGGGAGTGCAGCATGCCACAGATAATTAAAACTTGGTACTGGCAAATCCCCTCCCAGTGCCCCCCACCCCCACCATCCAAATTCAGGGTCATAATAGGTCTTTTATTTTTGCAAGCAGCGAAGAATTCTTAGAAGAATAAAATACACCATAAAAATATACCTGAGATAGCTGCCAAAATAAGCAACAATGTTTGCATGCTTACAGTCTTTCATCATAATGATTTCCTGCTGCACAACAGCAAAATCTTCGCCTACAATAGAGAGCACATTTTTTTAGTAACTCAGTAAGGGATGATAACAATAAATACTGGCTTACCTTAAAAGGCTGTGATAAGGCTTACCTAGATAATGCATGTGTAATAACCTCCCATTCTTAAAATACACTATAAAGGTAAAGGTACCCCTGCCCGTACGGGCCAGTCGTGTCCGACTCTAGGGTTGTGCGCCCATCTCACTTAAGGGGCCGGGGGCCAGCACTGTCCGGAGACACTTCCAGGTCACGTGGCCAGCGTGACGAAGCTGCTCTGGCGAGCCAGCACCAGCGCAGCACACGGAAACGCCGTTTACCTTCCCGCTATAAAGCGGTACCTATTTATCTACTTGCACTTAAGGGTGCTTTCGAACTGCTAGGTGGGCAGGAGCTGGGACCGAAAGATACACTATATAAAGAGCATTATTCTCTCCCCCCCCCCCCCCGTTATCAATAACCAACTTATTCAGATTTTCTGAAAAAACCCTGAAACAATCCTAAGCAATTGCTTTCAAGAGTACTTGTGTTGGAGTAGTTAAGAGTGTCAGACTACGACATGGGAAACCAGGGTTCAAATCCCAGCAACCATGAAGCTCACAGGATGACCTTTGGTCAGTCACTTTCTCATGGCCTAACCTAATTTGCAGTGTTGCTGCAATCCACGCGATCCACTGTGATCCACGCGACGGTCACCTCCAGACTGGATTATTGTAACTCGCTCTACGTGGGGCTGCCCTTAAGACTGACCCAGAAACTCCAGCGGGTGCAGAATGCTGCAGCGAGACTCCTTACGGGGTCTTCGCTGCGAGATCACATTCATCCGGTGCTATATCAACTGCACTGGCTCCCGGTGGAGTACAGGATCAGGTTTAAGGTGCTGGTTTTAACCTTTAAAGCCCTATACGGCCTAGGACCCTCGTACCTACGGGACCGCCTCTCCTTGTATGCCCCACAGAGAAACTTACGGTCTTCAAATAAAAACATCTTGAAGGTCCCAGGCCACAGAGAAGTTAGGCTGGCCTCAACTAGAGCTAGGGCTTTTTCGGCTGTGGCTTCGACCTGGTGGAACACTCTGTCACAAGAGACTAGGGCCCTGCGGGACTTGACATCTTTCCGCAGGGCCTGCAAGACAGAGCTGTTCCGCCAGGCCTTTGGCCAGGGCACAGCCTGACTCCCTCCCTTGGCAATCTTCGCGGAGCTCTGGCCCAATGGTGGCCAGTGGCTTGAATTTAATTAATTTTATAATGAATGATTTTAGAGTGTTGTTTGTGTTGTACTTTTGTATTGTTTTATTGTTGTTAGCCGCCCTGAGCCCGGCTTCAGCTGGGGAGGGCAGGATATAAATAAAATTTTTTATTATTATTATTATTATTATTATTATTATTATTATTATCCAAAGGGTTTGTTTAAATGCCCTGCCCTAGGCTGAATTCTCTTCTTACTGCCCTTAATATTTAAGGCAGATTTGCATGACATGCTGAAATCACAGCACAGGAAGGTCTCTCTGCCCCAGAGCAGTACATGCTGCTACTGGAGAAACACCAGAGATAATCAGCCTACAGTTTACGTATATGCACATGGGGTTTCTGTTTCGGCAGTAGATCTATGCTGAATACCAGGTCTAGTTCCTTCTTCCGTCCTGCTATACATGCAACAGTTTTCTACATGGATATTATTTATATGCAGGAAAAATTGCATGCACACCACCAAGCATGACCAGGGCAAGTCAGACTAATTTGCATGTGCACAGCTACAGGACACAGCTCATTTTGCTTTCAAGCGTCAGCTTTTCAACGGGTATGGAGTTTCTGGCAAGGATAAATGTGGAATATATGTGTGTGGGCATATTGGGAATGACAAAAGAACAGAGCCCAGTGAATAGCAGCTGTTCTGATCACCAAAGTGTCACATTTGTGATTGTTAGAAATCCACTCACAGTTCTCATGTTTTAACCAGGCACCGTTCACACGTTTCTCCAACTTTTCTCCAAGCCATTAAGCACTAGGAATATCTGGGTTTTTAAATCAAAAAGCGATTTTCTACAAGAATATGCACCGCTTTGATTCCAGGAGGCGCAGATACACACAGGAATACTCACTGCTAGTTATGTTCGCAAAGTCTGCAACCTCCTTGTATGTTTGACTTGGCACAGACTTCTCTGTAGAGGGAAGTTTATCCCTTTACTCTTTCCTTTGCACCCGGCTGTGTTGGTTTCTAGGTGTTCTGTAACTTACAAAGGTCCTTGAAATACGGCCAAAGTGTTACCTACAACCACTTCCCTGCTTAGATCATCTTCTTTAAATAAGAACACAGAATTTCAGGGTGGTGTGACTGTACAGTAAGCCTTATCAGCATACAAGGCAGAAAAATGCTAGTGAATGTTGCTCTTTTTTGCCATTTTTGCCAGCAGACAGCAGAAACCTGTTATATTACTTTGGTTTTTCCAGTATTTCTCCCCCCTATACTTGGAATAAATAATTCTATACTATCTGAGGTTAAGATAGGAAAGGTCAGGAACTGATAAACAGTAACATATTTTATTCACTTATATTTGTGGGGGGCGGGAATTCGTTCATTTTTTTTCTGCCAGCCTTTCAACTCTTTACTCATTGAGACCAAAGGGTGTGCACAGCAGGGCCTTAGGAACTGTGGCACCAACCTAACACATTTAGGTGTGGCTGCAGACTCCCCAACCATCCAGCGCAGGTTTGGGAGAAACACAGGAGAAGTGAGTAAAGGCAAATCCTGACTGTGTAAGTGGAAGTCCCTTGTACAAGTGGGTTGCCCCAACTGGATATTACCTTAACCAAAGACTGTTAAAAAGCACTCTGATAAGATTCCAGTTATTCTGTGAAATTAGTAGCTAACAATAGTTATTCAGGTGCCATGGTTCAGTCAGACACCTTTTATAAAAACAACACCCCCCCCAAAAAAAGAAGATGATGATGGGGGACACACAAAAAGGATAAATGGAAATAGAAGTACAAGGTAGAAAAAAATGAAAAGCTTACCTGGTTCTAATTTTATTACTTTAATCGCTGCCAGTTCACTTGTGTTAACATTCCGAGCCTATTAAAAAATACAACCAAAGGATATTAGAACTAAGAAAACAAGCAGTACTACTAAAGTGCTTAAAATGCTGGAATCTGGACACTCAACTTTTAACTGAGCCACCTTCAAAGTTCAGGGCAAATTTAAAATCATAGTTGAACAGTCAAGAGGGAATCTTCACTCCCATATATATGACATTTTGTTGTTATTAAAAGCATGCAATAAGCTATCAAGAGACCTTCGAAGGTGGGGGGGGGGACTGTCTATAAATATGTGCCTTAATTATTCATACTAGCAGTCCAATTTGCATTATAAAACAACCTAATGCTACTCAAGTTTGTGATAAAGTCACCCGGTTGTATCCGGTGGAGGCTTTGCGCTAGCAATAAAGCACTACTGCTGATACCAGGAAGGGCATCCCATCCAGCTCCTCGTACCAATTGAAAAGCTAGTTGCTCTTGAGGGTTTGGGACACTCCAGAACAGAACTGGATATTATACAGAAGGCTGCAGTAGGTGAGTCAGGCAGGAGGGGATGGAAAGTCTATTATTCTATGACCAGTCTGCAATTCTAAACATACAGGCAACCTGTTTACTGGGGGTTACATTCAGAGGCACAGTGCGCGTCAGTGAAATCGTGTATATTTGAAACACCATTGGAAAAGCCTGCAAACACTCTGTCCGTCCGTCCCCCGTCCTGTTCCAACCCCTTTGTGACCATTAGGTCCAGTTGTGACCGACTCTGGGGTTGTGGCGCTCATCTCGCTTTATTGGCCGAGGGAGCCGGCGTGCAGCTTCCGGGTCATGTGGCCAGCACACGGCGAACCAGAGCAGCGCACGAAAATGCCATTTACCTTCCCGCAGGAGTGGTACCTATTTATCTACTTGCACTTTGACGTGCTTTTGAACTGCTAGGTTGGCAGGAGCAGGGACTGAGCAATGGGAGCTCACCCCGTCGTGGGGATTTGAACTGCCGACCTTCTGATCGGCAAGTCCTAGGCTCTGTGGTTTAACCCACAGTGCCACCCCCGTGTCCCTTCAGCATGTGTAGCCACATGCATATTGAATGTGCGTAAATGGGCGGTTGCCTGTACTTACTGAGAATAAATCAATTTGATGTCACTGGGCCTTACTTCTGAGTAAACATGCTTAGGAATTTGCTCTGGGTTAGGAGACTCTAGAGCAGATTTCTGGGGCATCAGGGGAGAACAGATTTGGGGTGTCCCATCACGCAAGTGGGTGGGCATCATTAGATGTTGCCAATCATTATTTTCCCACATACCCTTATCAGTCATGTTGCACTTTCAATACGGTGTATTACTGAAGGGGGAAGGAGAAGGGACCCAAATGGAAGTTAGGGTCCTGCTTCTACCAAAACACAGTAGCCTTGTTAATTCTGCCCTGACTACTGTTTGTAAGTTCTTCTTATGAATTGCCATATATTATATTAGCAGTAATTCCAGGAAACTATTTGATGAGTTGTTATGTTTCTAGAGTGACTTTTGTTTTGGTGAACTGAAAGTAGTAAGTCTCTTCTTCCTTTAAGAGAGCTGCATGAAGATGGGATGTTGCAGAGTTTCACTGTAAACTGGACTAGCGAACAAAGAGAAAGAGTAAAGGCAGCGGATGAGTCAAACTCATTGCTTCACTTGCTTTAACAATCACTGCTGCTACCTTAGAAGGCCATCAACTGTCAGCAGCAGATTTAGAGGCCAAAGCCAGCCCTCGTGGATCATATTTGCTCTAGCACTGAAAGTCCTTCAACTGCCAGAAGCTAAAGGAAGGTCCAAATCCAGCTCTACAAGTTTCTATCGAGAATAATTTTCCACTGAAACTTAGAATTCTGCATTGTAATTGTTTTGTGTAACTGCAATCTTGTTAGATGCCTTAAGCATGCCAATGGACAGTGAAGTTTTAATAAAATATCAAGCCGCAATCCCCCGCTCTACCATAAACCAAGGTACTGCATACATTCTTTGCATAGTGGTTCATTCTGTAGGTAGTGAGTGGTTGTCTTTGCCATATTTTCTAACCAATTACCATAGCTGTTCCCAACAGACCAAGCCGATAAGTAATCATCACTTTATATTAAGTGCCAACAAGTGAAAAGCTGAATAACCAACAATCTCCACACTATGGTCTCTTGAAAATTGGTTAGGTCCATTAATGAATATGATCACATAATGCCACAATACTCAAATAGGCTAATGAAGAAAATCCAAGGTTGGATCTAGACACATCAAAGAAGCATTTCAGTTTAAAGAGTTGGAAATTTAAACAGGGAAAACAGGTAGAGAAAAGTAGGACTCCACGTCGCCATCTGTTGGCACAATGTTATATCACAAATACAATGCATATAAATCACTTTTTCTTTAACAATCTGAGTCCCAAGGCTCAGCAGTACAAAACCAACATCCCTAAGGCAGTGTATAAATTTTATGAAATAAATAAATAGAAACTAACAAACAATATGGTCTACCAAAACACTAATTCCTGTTCTCTTATGTGAGGAGTGAGATCCTGAATTTTGGATACTACTGTTAAAATGTAGGACCCTTAAAATCCATTCCTAGAATACTTCTGTCCATGAGTTAAAGAATGGCAACTTCCAGATAAGAAAGTAAAGAAGAAATATTAATATCCAGGAATTTTCTCCATTACTAAGATACTTGCACTTATTTCACAGTGCGGATTCATATGAAAAATCATTATGGAAAGGATCCAACATACACAGGGATGATGAGCCAACATAAGTGTTACTAATCTCAAAAATCACGTCTGCCAAATTGTGCTGACATTTCTTATGTTCCAGCACCAAATGCATCTACCGTATATTCTGAGATGACTGCCATAAATCAGCTTGCAGTAGGGGAAAACACCTGTATTTGATCTTGTAATCTGAACTAACACTGTCTGTTTTAATACACTATTTGCAGCCTTTTAGAAGGATAGTAAAAATGAGGATTCTGGGCTCCCATTGCAATTGAACCCACAATGTGTCCATCAATGGCAAGTCTATTTCAAAAGCCTTGTCTCAGAGAAAGAACCCCTTCCAAAGACATAGGATCTATGTCAGATGTAATAATATTTTGTTTTTTCAATTCTATCCTTACAGTGTATTTGAATGTCAGGTATCTGAATGTTTTGATGTTCTGAACAGTTTTTATATAAAAGCTGAATTTTATATTGTTTTCATTTTCTATTATTAAGTTACACATAAATGTGTTTATCATTAATTTACACCAAATTCCAAGGTGAAACTCCTTAAAATAAGGGCCATTTCATAAATTAATTTTATCCCAATCAGGGCATCAAATGCAACTTGCAATGTAAAAACTCACTCTCTCTCTCTCTGTGTGTGTGTATCTATATTTAAATCTATATCTACAGATTCCAAGCCAATAAAAATCTTTTTTTAAAATAGAGCTGAATTAAATTTATTCAAAATATACCAAAACAGTGGCACAAAAAAGCAAAAGATTTGAAACAGCTGCCTTAGACTGAACAGTTCTGCAGCTGGAGTTTCCACCATCCCCTATGTTTCCACCAACCTAACCTCTCTCGCTGATGGGAAATACAGCAAGGTCTCTGAAGCAGATCTTAAAACTCTGGGCAAACTCATATTGGGTCAAGCTGCTCTTCAGGAATCCCAGCCCCAAACTGTTTAGGACAGTGGTGTCCAAACTTTTTTCAAAGAGGGCCAGATTTGATGAAGTGAAGGGCCATGGGGGCCGACCAAAGTTGTTCACCTTTTTTGGATTAAACCAACCAATGGGATGGATTAGGCCCGAGAAACGGATTTTGGACATGTTTGGTTTAGGACTTTATAGCAAGAATGAGTAACTTGTGGCCCTCCAGAGGTTCTTGGACTCCAACTGCCAATAGGCCCAGTCAGCGTGGCTAGGGATGATGGGAGTTGTAGTCCATCAGCACCTGGAAGGTCACAGGTTCCCTACTTCTGCTTTATATAAAAGAATCAATATCTTAAATTGTGCCCAGCAACAAACTGGAAGCCAATGGACAACCTAAATAATAGGAGCAGGGAACCCTTTTCAGCCACATTCCCTCCTGGGCAACCTTCTGAGGGCTGCCTGCCAGTGGTAGGCAGGATCAGAGGCAGAAGTAGGCAAATCAACTAATGTAAATTTTGCCGTAGTACAGTCTGCTAGTTTGTACACACACTCATACACTCCTCTGCACCCTTCATCCAAATAAGCAAGAGACATTATCAGAGTTCAATGACACATTCCAGCCAGGCAAAAATGCCTGTTAGTTATGAAACATGGCTGGTGAGAGGGATGGCTTGGGGATAGCTCCAAGGGCCAGACAGAATGAGCTGAGGATCATATTTGGTCCGCAGGCCTGATATTCCCCACTCATGGTCTACACCAACTAGAAGTTGCTCTCCAGAATTTTAGGTTTGAGTCTCTCCCAGTCTTACCTGAGGATGTTGGGGAATGAACCTGGAACCTTTTGCATGCAAAGTAGATTCTCTACTACAGTGGTACCTTGGGTTAAGTACTTAATTCGTTCCGGAGGTCCGTACTTAACCTGAAACTGTTCTTAACCTGAAGCACCACTTTAGCTAATGGGGCCTCCTGCTGCTGCTGCTGCTGCACCACTGGAGCACGATTTCTGTTCTCATCCTGAAGCAAAGTTCTTAACCTGAAGCACTATTTCTGGGTTAGCGGAGTCTGTAACCTGAAGTGTATGTAACCTGAAGCGTATGTAACCCGAGGTACCACTGTACTAATCTTCCAGGAGCAGTTCTGGATTCAGAAGCACTCCCAAACTGCAAACTTAATCCTTCAGAGAGAGGGCAACTCTATGCAAAACAGGCTGTATTCCCCAACCAGGTTTAGCTTGTGTACTCACTAACAGTACTTCCAACTTATCTAGATTGAATCTCTTCTTGTTAGCGCACGTCCAATCCATTGCTGGGTCCAGTTTCAACTCTTTGGCATCAGTTGAAAGAGAGATAGAGAGAGCTGAGTATCATGAGAAGACCCAACCCCAGACTCCATATGACCTCCCCTAATGGCCTCACATACAGTAAATATCAAAAAACAAAGAGAACAAAATACAGCCCTGAGGAACCCCACAGACAAATGCTGAATGGGCTGAGCAGGAGTTTCCCAGCACCACCTTCTGAGAGGGATCAAACACTTAGGTTTGAACTACTGTAAAACAGAGCTGCTAAATCTCCTTTCAGCCCAAAGCTCTGGGAAGATACCATGATTGATTGAATCAACCAGCAGAATCACCAGGGACACACTCCTCCTGTCTAGCTCCTGGTGTTTGCTATCCAAAAAGACAGTTTCTGAACTCAGGTTGGAAAGGATCCAAATAACAAACTTCAACCAAGAAAGCCTATAATTGAGTTTCTATTGCTTTGGCTAGGCCCTTCCTCCAGAAAGCAATTCTGGAAAATGAATAATTATTGAGGATGATGAGATCCAGTTATGTTTTTCTTTAGCCTGTGGTCAGGACAACTTCCTTAAAAGAAACTGGGGTACACAGTCTCCAAAGCAGCATACAACCTCCACCACCTAACTGGGAAGGCAGGCCTTGTTGGCAGCTTCAACTAACTAGGATGGACAAGAATGTAACAAACAAGTGGTTGGTCTCATTCTGCAAAGCAACTGGTTCGCCTCTAGACTCAACACAACACAATTCACCCATCAAAATTGAATAACTGACTGTCTCAGTCACAACCCAAGATCAAGCTCTCAACATAAAGTCGAAGTTGAGTCGATGTGATCAGCAAAATATTTTGCAAATTCATCACACGTGTCATACTGATACATTTGCCAGGGAGTTGCAGCTGCATTTTGGGTGTACACAGCAAACCTGAGCTTGCATCTGCATCATGTGGGAAATGGCCCAAATAAGCAAAGATTTTCACAGGTTTGAAACAAAAATATTTGCCAAAAATCAGATGCATAAATTATCACTACCTATCAAGATGTTTTTGGTTTTTAAAAAAGAAAATGACAGAAACTGTGCTTGTGTGTGTATGCATACATGTGTATGTGGGCACAACTCTTTCCTTCGAACTTAAGACCCCATCTCAGCACAGGATGCATCCTGGCAACATTTGAAAAATGCATTCTCTGCCTTCCTGTGCTGCCAGCAGCTTTAAAGAAATCTGTGACTCTCACACTGGAGTGTATTGGAAGTATTTCTGCTGGTTGCCAGAATTACATTTCTGTTTGCCACTGACAACCTAAGATGTGAACCCCTGCCAATAGCAAATGTTCTATTAACTACAGAATGCTTTGATTAAGGAAAGTTTATAAAATGGCTCTTTAACTACTCCAAATTGCACAACCTTGTTTGACATCCTCATGGCATGTATATGGAAATCAAAGTTAAAAGGCATCTGAATATTATTAACCTTAACATGCACTTCCTGGTTTTCTTGCACTAACATATTATGCCAACATTCTTTGTAAGACATATGTTGTTATATTGTAACCAAGCAGTTTGTGGCTTTTCAGCATTTAAGTATTTTCTGAATCAGCATATGTGTATGTATATATTTGTACAATATTATTTCCATTTTAACAGAATATGCAAATACTGTACTTGATTATTCACAAGTGCTTAACTTAATAGTTACAGAAATCAAAGTGTCAACTAAACAAGATCTTGGTGTCAGCTAAACAAGGAGGATTTTGGAATTCAGACTAGCAATAGCTCAGATTTTAAATTTTTAAAATTATTTTCATATACATAATGTAATTTATGTACAGGGGGATGCAAGGTGTAGCTTCCATCATACGTTTTTTCCATTTGTATGACTGGAAGAGTTAGAAATAGTTCTGCTACTCTGAAGTTCTGGTCACATAAGTTTCCTCAATGTTTAATTTAAATTGACCAGCTCCCTCCATCTGTTATTTACTTTTTACTGTCCCCTAAGTGCTTTGCACTATGTTCTTAGTTCAGTCTCAAACCCACACCACTGCATTAACTGCAACCCTGAAAGGTAGCAGCAGCATCCTTATAGATAACAAACCTCCCAGGGCACACAAAGAAGGTATAACTGCAATGTGAGTTGAACCTATGTCCTATCAAATCTTAGTCCAGCAATCTATCTGTGGCAACCAGAGGCCCATGTGACCGCTAATCTGACCTACTACCTTCAGACTGATTGGTCTTTTCTTAGAACTGTCTCTTATAAAAAAGGACATTAAAATATTCAAGTTAATATTTTAAATATTAAGTTTGCAACAAGACATTGAGAGTAACAGCCCAATTGTGTGACATTTCCTCACAAGTACATTCCACAGTGCTCTGTGGAGCTTATTTGCAGGCAAATGTGCAAAGAACTGCATCCTAAAAACTGATTTACCGTACATGGAGGAATTCAACATTCCATCAGCACAAGTATTTCTGCTTGCTGCAATGAATGATCTTTCCCCACCTCCCCTATTTGCTGTTCTTGGTGGGATGGTCCTCCTGACACACCCTGAGCCAATGGGGGAACGTTTGAGAGGCACCTAGGGAGAGGACTAGTTAGTTAAATTCAACCCTTAATTTCTAGACGCGGTCTCCACAACCAGATTTTTGGTAGAGACATGCCTCCATTCATCTGGCCCAGCTCTAGACTATGGCACTCCTCAGGGCATTCCAAATTCAAAATAACATTCATGGGCTTTTTCAAAGCTCTCCTGAGTGATCTAAACCCACTTCTCCTCATGCCACACTCCAAACAGGGTGTCTACATGCGTCTCTAGTTTGGGACTATAGTGGTGGTTTGTTTCGTTTTACTAAGAATTCGAAATGATCCTGGCTCTCTTTATCACACACCTTCCCTTATTTTTCATTACTTGGAGAAGCAAGAAAACTGAAAGACAGGCAACACTGGATTGTAAAACAAGTTGTTCTCAGTAAATCATGCATTCTAGCAGAGTATCACTACAACTTGGATTAAAAGGCATGTTAGAACATTGCTATGAACAAGCCCTAGGGACTCTGTCAAAGTGAGGTGTTGATGAAAGGCAGGGTAAGCGGTTTGTTTTACATGGAGTTAAGCATGACTCTGTGATATTCCTTCTTTCTCAGAACATGGCTGTGTCTGATGCTGTGCCTTGTTCACCAGGAATGCTGAAGAGCACCTTCTGCTTGGGACCAGGCCTCTCCAAAACCTGAGCCTGGCAGGAATCTGGACTAAAGCTCCCACTAGCAAGAGTCCATTACCTCCTAAATGCAAGCGTCAACAGCCTAGAATTCATTCCTGGGAGTGAGAGAGCTGGCTCTCAGGAAACTCTGCTTCTGATAACAAACTGATAGCTCCTTGCAAGTAAGAAAACACTTTAAGTCCAAAAGGAAATGGGACTCCTGTCTCTTAGCCTCAGGGGCTGCTGGAAGACTGGGGGGGGGGACAAGCCCCTAAAATCAGAATTGTGGGCCTGAAGTAAAAAAAGAAACATGCCAAGTAGTTGAGAGACCAGGGGGAAGAGATCAATAGATCAAAAGATCACAGGTCTTAGGAGGGATTTCTTGGCCAGCGGCCCTGAGGACTGAGCTAGCTGGGTTGGGTCATTCAGAGCCAGGTTTGTACTGACAAACCTGGCTGGTAAGGCTGAGAATGGCCTCCAGGAAAAGGAAACCTGGCTGTCAGGTTGTGGGTGAAAACCGGCCTCTATTGACAAGAGTTGAGCATCTGAGGAATAGGGTAGTGGGCTGGGAGGGCATGGCATATGGACAAGGCCTGTGTTGACATAGGGTGACCCACCACTTCCTACCACCCCAGAACAAACCAACTTCTTATTGCCCCGCAGCCACCTTGATCCTCCCATGTGGGGGGAGGAGGAAGAAGGGAGGGGGGGTCTGTATTATTTACTCAGGATGCCAAGTGACTGTATAGGAAACACTCTTAAGGTATGATCTTTCAGAATGCAATAAATAAATAAAAATAGATGGTGCACTGGGACTGCACCAGGAGAGGTATGCTGGTGTCACAATGACAAGTCAGAGAGAAGGAAATCTGTGGTTGCAGGTGACACCCCTCTCCCAAACCTCCAAGGCACCCCCAAAACAGCCAGGAAGGAGCAAAGTGGGAAAGTGGCGCCCCCAATTCCACCCACAAGGAAGGGAGAGACCCAGATCTGGGAATAATGGGATGTACATCAAAGGGGAAGAATAACGGGGGTGAGGTTGACACTGGGATATGTGTGGATTTGGGAGAGGGGCTGCTGAGACACGGGCAGGCCAAGCAACCATCAAAGACAGGAAGGGGGTCCTGCTAAAAGACACCCCCCCAAAGAAAGTGGAAAGGGGCGGGGGGGAAGGGTCAGCTTTTGCAAGGGGGCGCGGAGAAAGGGGCTCTGCGGGATGCCCCGGAGAAGGCGAGGCGGGTACCTTGTAGACGTCGCCGTAGGTGCCGCTGCCGATGCGCTGGATGAGCTCGAAGTCCTCCTGGGGGTTCCTGCGGGACAGGTCGCACACCCGCCCCCCGCCGGCGCTCATGGTGCGCCGCCCCCGGGAGCAGGGAGCGGCCCCCTCGCCCCGCTCCGACGCAGCAGCGGCAGCCACCGGGGGGGAGGGCGAGGTGCGCGGCGACGGAGAGGAGGGGGCGGGCGGGAGGAGGGCCAGCAGGTGGGCGACGTCGGGGGGGGCGGGGGAGAAAGGGGGAGGAGGAGGAGGAGGAAGAGGGAGAAGAAGAAGACCCGGAGCGATCACCGCCGCCAACGACGACGCCTCCCCCCTGCCTGCTCAGCCAACATGGCGCCCGGAGCCGCCGTCTGCGCACGCGCGCAGGTCCCCTCAGCAGCCCGGCGGTATTGCTTGCGAGAGGGAGGAGCCCAGGAGGAGGAGGAGCCGGACAGGCTCGCGGCCCCGCCCAGCACGCTCGGAGGGGCGGAGCTTAGCTCACGGCAGCTGTTAACGGCTGCGCGCCACAGTGCGAGCTTGAGCTTGCGGGGAGAGGCAGTTAGGCTTTTCCCTCCATTCGGGAAGGTGGCAAGAGGACGCAGTTGTGCAGGCAGTGGGAGTTTCAGCAGGTATTTATTGATTTGCAGGTATTGCTCTGTTTTCGCTTGATTCTGGCTTCAATGTGATGTTATTACAGTAGTCTTAAATCTGTACGCCGCCCTTCATGCGATGCTCTCAGGGTGGTCCACAGCATAAAGATGCAGAATATCATTATTATCATTTATTAAATTTGTATGCCGACCTTCATCCATAGATCTTGGGGCAACATAATATCACAAGATAAAAAAAACACAAAATACATAATAAATATAAAAACAATGGCAAACCAATAAATTCCCCCCCTCCCACAGCACATTTAAAAGGGCATCAGATGTCAAATCAACCCAAGGCCTGGTTGAAGAGGAATGTTTTCGCCTGGCGGATAAAGGTGTATAATGAAGGCGCTGGGCGAGCCTCTTGGGGAGAGCATTCCACAAACGGGGAGCCACTGAAGAAAAGGCCCATTCACGTGTTGCCACTTTCTGAACTTCTGCTGGAGGAGGCACATGAAGAAGGGCCTCAGAGGATGATCTCAGGGTCCAGGTAAGTTCTTACAGAGAATAAAAATATGTAATAAAAACAAGAACAAAAGCAAAACAAACCAATAAACGACCACTCCCCCCCCCCCGTATGTGTATGCACGGCCGGCCCACTCATGAGGCAGGTGAGGCAACCGCCTCAGGCAGCCAGATCCACCGGGGCAGCAGATCACAATGTCAATCTTCTATAGAATCGTAAAGTTGGAAGGAACCCTGAGGGCCATCTAGTCCAACGCACTGCAATGCAGAAATCTCAGCCACCTCACACATGACAAATTACCATTCAACCTCTGCTTAAAAACCTCCAAGGGAGGAGAGTCCACCACCTCTAATGGGAGTCTGTTCCACTGTCAGACAACTCTTACTGTTGAGGAGATTTCACCCCTCCCATATCCAAGAATCTGCTGATGTTCTCTGCTGATTCTCCAGAGAGGAGGGGGCGGTTTCTGCTCTCTACTTATTCCGCTCCAGCCTCACATCAAAGAGAGAGAGAGACTGAGTGTTAGAGAGAGATCGTGTGTATAGATAAGGTTGCTGCTAAGAGCAGCTGCAGACACTCAGTGCAGTTCAACATTTTCGTTAAGACCTCATTTAGCTCTGTACATAGTTGTGTAGTATAGTTGTAGATAGAATAAAAGAAGATATTCTACAGAGCTGCTCTCCGAGTCGTTTATGCTCCGCTATACTCTGCTGTGCGATGACTGTCTTCTTGTTGGAGTGAATCCGGTGCTCACAACTCTAAGCTGTGAGTCCACAGCACTTTGACCTGTTCCTGTGCAGAAGGTGGTCTCTGGAAGTGCTACCCAGCTCGCCTAGCCCAGTCGGGGCTGAAGTGGATGAGTCCAGTTCGTGGCACTGGCTCAAGGGCAATGCTGACAACTGTCAGGAAATTATTTCTGGTGTTTAGTCAGAATCTCCTTTCTTGTTACTTGAAGCCATTGGTTTGGAGCAGGAGGGGGGGAAACAAGTTTGCTCCATCCTACATGTGACAGTCCTTTGGCTATCTCCTTTAGCTGTTTACCTTTGTTCCTGATGTAGATCCTGTTAGAATTCCTGCTCTGTGATTGCAGTCATGGGACGGTTGTCTTTCACATGACTGTGTGTGTTTTGACTCCACAGAGTGGGAAGTAACGGAGACAGGATGTTTGTGTTACTGTGTTGAAGTGGGACTATTGTCCTTTGTTATTTTTCTTTGATGTCTGATGCTAGAGAGAGAGGGAGCCATGTTGCAGTGCTCCATGTGTGTAAATAAAGTAGATTAGCCAAAATGCTGAAGTTGCTTAGGTCTGTTACGCAAACTGCAAACACTCTGCAGATTCCTAAGTGTGCTGATGTCTGTTGGCATCGGTCGCTATGATGTTCGGGCAGAAGAAAGCTTTTGAAGCTCCCAAACGATCGATCAGGAGGGAGAAAACATGCCAGTCGGGCATGTCTCGCTGCCAAGGTCCTCCTCGAGTGTAGGACGAGCTCCTGACAGATCCCCCCTCACCTGGCACCCCCTTGTTCCCTAGTGGGGAGTGGGACACCATCTTGGGGTCTGCCTTATGTGCCAAAATGTATTGGGCTGGCCTTGTATGTGTGTGTTACTTTTTGTAGCTCAAAGCAACACTGCAGCAACCTGGTGTTCTCCATATATCTCAAACTGTAGCTCCCATGACCCCAAGCCAGTTATGGCCTGATGGGAGTTATATTTTGAGATATATGGCGAACACCAGGTTGGGGCAGTGGTAAATGTTGAAGTGCAGGTATTTATTATGATAGCTTCCATGGACAGTCTATTGCCAAACTCCCAAAGAAAGTTCAAAAATGAAGGTGGCTGTGTTGATCCATATATCCCCAAAGAGCAGCAAGTCAGCTGATAATAATACAATCATGTTTTGGCGAAGGCTGATGTAGTGGTTATCATTTTGAGCTTTGCCTGGAGAGACCTGGGTTAATATACCTAATCAGCCATGAAGTTCACTATGTGACATTGGGCCAGTCACTGTTTGAGCCAACCTACACAGCAGAGGGACCATGTGCCAAATCAGACCTGTCCTCCAATTTCCCAAGCTTAGCGTCACTGGCAAGTACTGTTCTAGTAGATAACATCATCACGCCTGCTATGGAAAAAAAATAAAAATACTGGAGCTGCATTTTTGCTCCATTAATGCTGCATTGCTGCACTTAAGCTTCTGTGCTTCTTTATGTATATATCCAATAATTTGGTCCTGCCTATATTACTGAATGTACTTTGCTTAATATAGTCTTTTGATGTAATTTGTGCTTTTGCTGCATATCACTTATTTCCTTGGTGACTTAGGTGAACTGTTTTGTTGTTGTTGTTGTTGTTGTTTTTTGGCCAGTTAATTTTTATTGATTTTCAAAAAATTTAACAGATTAATTCAAATTAATTCAAAGTTAATACAGTACAATTTAAAATGTTGACTTCCCACCCGTCCTCCACATTGTGTCCTTGTTTTCGCCCTCTTGCTGCATTACAGCACATGCTTTTATCTACTTCATAATCTGTTGCTTATAATAGCTTATCGTTTTAATATTAACTATTATTATAGGGAGATTTTTAATGTTCAATGTTTTATTGTCCTTTTAATATTATGTTGGGAGCCGTCCAGAGCAGCTGGGGAAACCCAGCCAGATGGGCGGGGTATAAATAAATTACAGTATTATTATTATTATTAGGCAGGAGTTCTCACAATGTGAAAGTGGAAGTTGCTCCAATAGGGCAAATGGGGCACTGTTCAAACAGATTCTGTCTGCCCAGCTACCTGCCTCCTATCATTCCAGAGAGTGACCTTGCCTGGCAGCTTCTTCCTCCACTGTTGCCCTTGTATAATTCAGCAGGGAGGAGGAGAATAGGGACAGAACTAGGATTAGTTGGCTCTGTCTGTCATTGCCTCTGGCGCCACCTGCTGCTGGCCTCCCTGCCTTCTGCCCTGACAGTCCCAATTGACATCAGCCACCATGGTGTTGAGGTACACAACTTTAAGGTTTGCTTGTTGTTTCAGTTGCTCCTGTATCTTTTGTGGTTTTTGGCTTTTCTTTCTCTAAAAGACTAAAGAGAGTGAAGCTGAGCTCATTCTTTCATAAGAACACAAGAAGAGTCAGCTGGATCAAGCCAATGGCTGATCTCAGAGACCAGCAGGCCGGGCAAAAAGCAGTTGGAAAGAAGTTGGGAAATGCACATGACCACTCCGTGCGGCCTTTAAGTCCAGAGTGCGAAATCTACGAGGCCATTCCCTTGCCCTGCGGAGAGAGGTGCGCCCTTTTCCCCTTCTCCGTTGGCGGCAGGGCCGCCGTCCCCTTCGCGCGTCTCCTTGCACTTCGTCGCCGTCCAGTCCAGGCGGCAGCGGCGGCGCTGCTGCTGCTCCCCCTGGCGCCCGCCGGCTGCAGCTGCAAGTGCCCGCGCTGTCCTTTGTGCAGCTCGGCCCGCCCGCCCGCGGGGAGTGGACGAGACGCGCGGGACGGACGCCCCCCGCCCAGTCCGCCGCGTGCCGGGGCTGTGCGCGCGTGCTCCGGGGATGCTCCCGCCCGGACGCCGGTGGCCGCGCTGCCGTCGCCGCCGCCGCCGCGATGTGCGGGGGCTCTGACGCCAGGCGGGGCGTCCTCTGAAGGGGGCGAGCCATGAGGGGCGGCCGGGGGCGAGGGCTGGTGGGCGCGCTCAGCCTGTGCCTCAGCCTGTGCTCCTTGGCGCTGCTCGTCACGGCCATCTTCAGCGACCACTGGTACGAGACCGACCCCCGTCGCCACCGGGAGAGCTGCGAGAGCCGCGCCGGCAGCGCCCACTCGCCCGAGCAGCGACGCCGCCTCCTGCCGCTGCCGCACTTGCCCTTGCGAGGCGCCAAGCGGCGGCTCCCTCGAGGAGGCGCAGCTCCGGCTCCCGCGCCCACCGGCGACTTCCCGCCGCTGGAGAACTGGAGGGCCCTGGTGGGGCTCGGGGTGCTGCAGTCGCCCTGCGGCCGCCCGCTCTTCGCCACTTACGCCGGCCTCTGGAGGAGATGCTACTTCCTGGGCGTCGACAGGGACCTCGACAGCTTGGTGGAGAGAGGTAAGGCGGCCAGGCGGGTCCCCCCAGCTCGCGCCCTCCCCACTTTCCCCTTCCTCGCCTGCTGATGGAGTGCCCCCCATCACAGGATCACCATGCACGACCCCCTTATCATTTCTTCACTGGGTTCCCTTGCCTCTGGCACACACCTTCTTTGTCCCCCGAGCCAAAGCCGTCCTTTCGCCCTGTCATCCCCGAAACATCATCCCTGCACCCTTTATAAGACCTCCGTGCAGAGTTAATACACCAATATCCTCTCCTTGCCGCTGATTTTGGGCACCCCTTCGCTCCCCCAGTTTGGAGGAACCAAGCGTGTTCCTGAGCGTACGCACCGACACTTGGTTTTGCACACAGCCCTAGTAACATCTCTAGGCAAAGTCACTTATTGGGTGCACAACATCGCTTAATACTGCATTGCCTCTTTGTTATTGCCCAGACCCAGTCTTCCTCTTCCACTTCAGCATTGTCTTCTGTCATTCCTTGCGCTCCTCACTTCTGGTTATTGGCTTTATTCTCTCCGCTGCACCTTCCTCACACGATGCTGTCCTGTAACTCCCTTGCATATTCTTGCTTCCTACCCTTCCTCCTCTTTCTCCTGTGGAGCGCATAGCAGGAAGGACATCAGGAGAACCGCTCAATTCATTAGGAACCAGTGGTGTGCATCGGTGATGGAATGCATGGCCGAGTGACTGTGGACTTGGAGAGTACATTTCCTTAAGTAGCCATGATCCTTCCATCATTTCTCAGTTAATGGAATGCATGGACCACACAACCACAGCACATGGTTAATCTGTAATGTGCTTCTCCATCGATCTCCCTGTGTGCCAGGATAGTGGCACTATGCACTTTAGCACTCCAGACCCTGTTCCTCCTTATTATTCACACATGTGAATGTGTTCCTCAGCACAGAACCATTGATAATGCCTTGTGAAGCCCCCATTTGCCATATCATGACTCCAAGTTATTATGTCTCCATGCCCCATTCTCTGTCGTTATGTCAAAAAAAACAACACAGATCAAGCCTTTAACACATGTATAGTAGCAGTGTGTGTCTTTTCCCCACAAAATGCAAGCAGCCATCCAGTGGTACCATTCATCTTATTGCATCTCTACACACCGTGCAGGTTCTTTCTCACTCCCTGTGAATCCCCTTTTCTTCCTGAAAAGGCTCTTCAGCCACTGCACTCTCCTCTTTAATACAAAGGCACTGTGACCTTCCCTTCACAATAAATGGATACTGTGTCCTGGCATGCAGAAGCAACATTCACTTCCCCACCAAGCACACAGAAACCACAGACCACCTTTCTGTTGAGGTATTAGATAGGCCTCTTAGCCCAAGAAACTAGCATTTTGACCTTTTTGTACTCATTCCTCCAGGAGGCAAAACTTAAATCTGCTTTCTGTTAGGTGTTTAGCAGACCCATTATGTGATTCACCCAGCTACTGGACACCTAATAGTGTTGGGTTGCAAAAGGTTGCACCCCCAACCCCAACCCCCAGTTTTATGAGCTTCTATTTTTGGATGTAAATTATTATCAACAACAGTCAAAAAAAGGGGAGGGGGAGAGCAGAGTATTTAAATGTGGCCAAAATGTTAGTTTTACCAGCACAATCACTCTGTGATTTCTTCTTCACTGTCTTCACTGCCCACCTTCAAATTATGCTTAAGCCCGAAATATAATCCCTCCTTATCCTCTTCTCTGCTGCTGTAGGTTTTGCTGTTCCCAGCCGCCTTTTGTCCTCCTCCCCAAATGACAAGCCCATGTGAGCAAGAGAGGGATGTTCTGATCTGTGTAAATCTTAAATATTGGTGAGTTAGCGCTCCAAAAGTGGAAAGTGGAACGTTCCAGTGTCACGTTAGTTTGAGAATCAGCTTACATCTTTCTGTCACTACACTGCAGGGGAGGGGAACCCTTTGAAGACCAAGAAACACATCTCCTTATGGGAACCTTCTGGGTGCCACATGCCATTGGTGCTGGGTGGGGCCATAAGCAAAAGTGGGTGGAGCAATGACTTGATACAACTGGCTAGTTTTACATGTATTCACACAGGCAAGCAAGAGGCATTAACAGAGCTCAAGGACACATTCCAGTCGGGCAAAAATGCTCAATGAATATGCAAAGTAGAACTGGTGAGGAGGGGGCATGGCTGAGAAGGGGCTGTGGTCTGGAGAGAGTCCTAAGGGCCACATAGAGATGACAGGAGGACTGCTTTTGCCCCTGGGGCTGAAGTTCACCACCCCTGCTATATTTATTTGTTTGAAAGTGCTGTTTTCATGCTGCATTTATTTGTTAGTAGAGCCTTTACCAACCTAGTGACCACTTGTTTTGGGCAACGATGCCTGTGAGCCCCAGTCTGCTGATTTGGTCTGAAGGGAGTTGTAGTCCAAAATGTTTGGTTGGGGAGGCATCAGGTTGGCAAATGCTGATTTAGTATGTGGCATGCTCTGCTCTGCCTTTATTAAGTTTGAATTTTGCAAAACTGCCAATTTCAGACTGTACTTGATGGATATACTGTAGTACTGTTTCTAATTAGTATATCTTGCAGCACATTCCCTCTTAGGAATGACCTGTTTCATGCAAACCCATGTTTGGAACCACTTGGGGAGTAAAGTAGCTTGTGCGGGGAGGGCTGTGCTAGTTAAAGGTAGATAAGAGGTGGACAGGGAAGGGGTCAAGCACACTCTCCTCTGGCTTCTTCTTTCCAAACCCACTTCCTGTTGTGCTTTTTTCCCTGCATGTGTCTAAGCATTTTAAGGAAGGGAAAACTCAGCATGTTGCTAGACTACAACTTCCATAACAACCAAACATTGGCCATGCTGTCTGGAACTGATGGGAGCTGGATGGAGTACAATGACTTCTGGAGGGTCAAACCCCCCTCCCCCCAATACTATAGAGAGAGAAAGAAACGTAAAGGCACAAAAGAAGATGTTATGTTCTGGGATAGCTCAGTTGGTAGAACACATGACTCTTGACCTCAGGGTTGTGGGTTTGAGCCCCACATTGGGCAAAAGATTCCTGTGCTGCAGGGGGGTTGGACTAGATGACCCTCATGGTCTTTCCCAGCTCTACAATTCTATGATTCTTGACACAGTATACTTTACATGACAGGGACTGCAACATTCTTTTGAAAAGGACAAAGAATCAGAGTGAAATTGGTAGGAGTAGTAGCAAGAGGAAGACCTTTAGCTCAGAGGCAGAGCATCTGCTGTGCATGCAGAAATTCCCAGATTCAGTCTCTGGCATCTCAAAGTAGGGATAGGAAAAAGATCCCCCCCCCCCACATGCCTGAAACTCTGGAGAACCCTTGGCAGTTAGTGTAGATAATACTTAGCTAGCTGGGTCAGTGGTCTGACTTGATATAGGGCAGCTTCCTATAGAGATACAATTATCATAGTAGTTTAACAGTCAATCCCTCTTCTCCGGGAACTCTGGAATATGAGCTCTGTACGGGAATAGGGGTCTCCTAACAACTCTCAGCACTCTTTACAGACTACAGTTCCCAGAATTCTTCAAGGGAAGCCATGACTGCTTAAAGTGATATAATAGCACTTTAAATGTATGGTGTGAGCGTGGCCTAGTTGGTGGCGATCATAGTGTCTCGTGGTAGAAAATCCCACGATTTAACTGTGTATACGGTATAAAGAAGTCCTTCGTTCCAGAATGCACCACTAGTGTGCAACAGCATTTTGGATCAGGAGCTAGCCACAAAGTGGTATTATGCCTACAGCTGTGGAGAATCACTTACGTGCAGTAGATCTGCCAGGAAAATGGCATAGCCTACTCCAAAGTTTCTGCATACAGGGAAGGAAAGCAGAATGGAGCCAAACTCCGGGGCTGATACTTCATAGCACAATTCCTTGAATTGGCTGAGACATTGTTGCTAGCCCAGCGGTGACTAAAAGCTGGCTCAAATGCTAAAATAAAGCAAAAATGACTTGCTGTCAGGAAAACATCAAGCATACAATTGAGATACAAGGGTCAAGTTGACCCAGGAAATTTATACTCCTCCCGGAGCAGAGTCAGCAACATAAAGAAAAGCCATCTGAAAAAAAGAGTATATTTTTCTTTTATTTATTTTTGACAAAATAATTTGTATTTTTGTACTGAGCCTCTTGGAAAAGCAAGTTTCTTTTGATATACATAGTTACAGTGTTTATTCCAGTAAATAATAAATGGTGCCCACTGATCCATCAATGATACTGATATAAAGTACCATCAGCACCATTTTTCTCCTTGAAATATCAGTCAGTTTGTCCATTTCCGTACTCTCCAAAGCTTTTGTCAGATATTCTGTCATTGATGGTATAGTTTTCAGCCTTCCAGTGCCTGGCAAAAACAATCCTGGCTGTAACCAACCGTTCTGAGATGAGAAATCTTACAGCACTTGGATATCTTATTAGCTAAACAATTAAATGATAGTAAATTCTGATTATGGGGGTTGCTTATTTTTACTTATTTATTTGCAAAAAACCAAAAATATGTACTACCAATGTTAAGAAAACATCATGACAATTAATAGCATAAAATGAACATTAGAATTCCATTCATAAAACAAGTACAAAATACATCACAAATCAGAAGATCAAATTAATACATCAGCATAGATGGATTACCCCTCAGGGGAAGCATGGGTGAAAAGATGGGAGTTTTATGATGAGTTTTAGTACTGTAGATGCCTGCCTGATGTTTATTGAGGCACACTCCAAACTCTAAAGGGCAGGTGACACCACACTTAGTCCCAGATAACTAAGACAAACCTCGAGAGCATATGTCACTATCAATCTCTCCTGAACATCAAAGTTCCTGGACAGTGGTATACAAAGCAAGGCATTCCAAGAGGTAACCTGGTTGTTCAAGACCATAAACTTGGCCTGGTAGCATATTGGCAGCCAGTGCAGTAGTGTTGATTGGGTACTCACTCCAACAGCTTTGCTGTGGTATATTCTGAATTAGCTTTAGTGCACTGTGAGATCAAGAGGAGGTTTCAAGCTTATGTACTTCTTCCGCTCTTCTCAGCATGCATAGAGCTGGGCACTACAATTGAGTAATCCTGTTTATTTCAACATGGGATCTCCTTTGTCCCTAGATATCAAATCCACTAAGAGAATTGGGCTCCGTATCTAGGCTGTGGGAGTACAACTCCTATCAGTCAGAGTTAGCATGGAGTGGTCTGGGATGATGGATATTTCTGTTTGTTCCAGCAACATCTGAAGGACCAAAGGTTCCCCATCCCTGATCTAAGCAAAAGGGAAATCTTGCATGCAGAGAACCTTGTGGTGCCTGGTTTGGACCTTCACTTGCATGGCAAGGGGAGTGAGGAATGGAGCAGCAAAACAGCTTGTGAGCCCAAATACCTTTTCTCCCTATCAGACTTTTGTTTGCCCCCTCTGTGGGCTAGTTCAAGACCTACTTGGTAATCAAAGCCTCTATATCAAAGTTATCCTTTAATTTCAGTGGGTGTGTTCTGAGTAAAACTTAGTTGAATGCCATTCTGGGTTGCTGTATCTTCTGACTCCAATGTTCTGTTGTTGTACTCTTATTTTTGAATTAACAAAACTAAAAGAAAAGGAAGTTTCATTGCACTAGCTGGACAACTGTTCTGATATCCTATATCCTAACTGTTCTGATATCCTATACTGAGGTTCTAAGGCTTCCCTTTTTTGCTACTTTGTATATACTTTGTTGTCTAGTATAACCACTATTCTTCATGGAAGACAATCTTACTCTGCTATGAGTGATTGCCAAATATAACCACTATTACTCCTGTTTTCAATATTGAAAGAGATGCACATACCCCCATTAATACTGCTCTCTTTCCCCCTCTGGGAACAAATAGAAAGCCTAGTCAGTAGGCATTAATGTCATCATCTGGTTGTCCACTCTGGAGTGTGGCATTTTGCTTACAAGTGCAAATGAGGTCCCTCTAAGACAGTCAAGTTTGGGAAATGGAAGTTTACAAGGTGGTTAAGTAGTTAAGGTTGTGGGCTGCACTGCTAGCTCACTAGGTGAGTGAGAAAAGGGCAAGATAATTCTATCAACAGCACAATTACTTTTTGAAAAGAGTGAAAAAGGCGGGGGCATGTTTAATGCAGTTTCATTTAAGGAGCTTACTCGCAGCTACCCATTAAACTTCACAGCTGACTACTGTTTGAAATCAGTATTCCCTGCATCCAGCTCAATGCTTTAGCCTAGGCATCAGCAATTGGAGACCCCAGGGTCTCCAATTCACATGTTTGTATTGCCCCCTTCTCCCCTTCCCCTACAACTGCCACGCCAAAGTTAAAAGAAATGTGCAGAATGATTACTTTCCCTGTGATTTGCTGGGACACCTAGAAAGCCTGTTTAAAATAGCTCCCCTCCCCCGAGTTTAAATTAACATCTTAGCTGTAGTGGTGGCAATGCCTAGAATATCTCACTCTGAGGAAGGACACTGTCTATCCAATCCCCAGAGCAAGGCAGGAAGGAGTTAGAGGGGACGGCAAATAAAACTGCCAGCAAATGGGGGGGGGGACAAGAAGGGAGGAGAAGAATAATTGGGAGAGGGGGTGCCAGGAGGGAAGTGTGGGGTGTGGTGGGAAAATCTCTTGACGTGACCAAGTCCAAAACCTCTGGAGAGCTCCACTTTGGGGAAGGCTGGTGTATAAATACATAAAGAATGTAAAATACTTTACCCTGCCAAGCAATGTGCAACACAGTCTTACAGAAAGAACACAAGAAGAGCCTGCTGGATCGGGCCAATGTCCCATCTAGTCCAGCATCCTGTTCTCACAGTGGCCAACCAGATGCCTGTGGGAAATTTGCAAGCAGGACCCAAGTGCAAGAGCACTCTCTCCTGTGATTTCCAGAAACTGCAGTTCAAACACATAAAGCCTCTGTGGAGTCAGAGCATAGCCATTGTGGCTAGTAAACCCTGATAGCTTTTACCTCCATGAATTCATCTATTCCTCATAGAATCATGGAATTGTAGAGTTGGAAGGGAAACCAAGGGCCATCTAGTCCAACCCCCTGCAATGCTGGAATCGCAGCTAGAGCATCTCTGACAGATGGCCATCCAACCTCTCCAAGTTGGTGGCCATAGTGGGAGTGAATTCCATAGTTTTAACTATACACTCTGTAATTCCTAAATGGTGAGGGAGGGAGTGAGCTCTCCTGGGATCCCTGCTGATAGTTCAACTCAAGGGTGTTATAGGTGGCAATGTGGCCCAGGAGCATAAAGGCCAGATCAGAGTTTGAGACTGATATTTGGTGGTTCCATTTGGGTTCAACTTTTCCTCTTCCATTGTTCTTCTCACATCATGCTAAGAAATAGCCTTCAACCGTAATGCTAATTTTTAAAAATTCAGTAATAAAACTAGGCAATGAGCTTGTAGGTATCACTGAGATTTCAAAATGGGTTTAAAAAGAAAATCATGATGGTTGCAGGCTTTCTTTTACTATGACATGTGGCATGTTATAGCAGCTGAGGCACAAGACAACAATCTTCTTAATGAAATGTTTCAGTGCAGTTGCTCTGAAAATGCAAACATGCATTCACTAGATTGTCTTGAGAATTGTGTTATAAATTGTGTTAATTGTGCTGTGCAAACAGAAATGGTGGAATTTTTGTCAGCCTCAGTCAAGGGATGTACTTCCCTATTAGTAGCAAAGTGTAAAAATAGATATTGCTTTAAGTGCTTTCATGATCATAATCGGCAGAATCATTATGACATTTCACTGCTTGTTTCTCTAGGGAGAACATTTAATATTTATATCTAGCTACACCGTACAGCAGAAGAAAATACCTTCTTTGCAATAGATGCTAGGGTTTCTTGGGCTTCTCCTACTAATGATCCTTCCATGCCTCTGATAATACCCCAAATACAGTATCGCACATGTTGTAGCAATTACTCTTCACAGCAAGGAATGCCCAGAATGTTACTTGATGGAAATCAGCATTTCTTCAGGCTTAGTCTTTCTGCTGGACAATGGAGATATGCATCCCAGGCACTAGTAGCCAACTTGTGTTGCTATATTTGGTAACTAATCGTCAGCCATGACAGGCCCTTGGCTGGTTCTAATGAAGATAAATTAGTGCATTGCCACTTCTAGGTTCAATGGACTGCTACTAATGTATTCAAAGGATTTTTTGTTGTTGATGTTCATACTTGTAGCAATGAACTCAGACGGAAAGTGAACGATTCCCCTTTGACTTTTAGCTAGGGATCAGGGAAACAAAGCTATCCTTCAAAATCTGTACTACTCAATATTTTGTGATGCAGTTCTCCAACAACAAAGTTGTATTAAAAAGCTTCTATTAAAGTGTCCAGTAAAATGCATAAAAAACACTAAATTTAGGTACCACAAACTAAACATAAGATCTGAAGCTATCAAAAGTGTTTGTGATGCCTTTCTTTTAATTCTGCAATCAATATTTCTTCCCTTGCTCTTACTTAGTTTTACAAGCACAGCTGAAACATCTTCAGCTTCTTCACCTCACCCTTAGTCTCTACAGCTCTTTTTGCTCCATATTTAGTCCAGAACCTCAGGCTTGCTTGCTTGTCTTTTTGAGACGTTCCAGCATAATTTAACCTTTCACCTCCCTGACTCAATGGGCTCTTTCTTTCCATGCAAGGGAGTTATGCCACAGTTGGCATGTAACAAAGAATTGCAAGGTTTTATCCCTTGGATGCAAATCTGCTTGTTCCAGTTTCTTAGTTGGTAACAGCCCAGATGTGCCAGTTAGTTACTGAGCACTTTGCTCCAGCAGACTTCGCAGAGAGCTTTCAGCATTTATGCAAAAATTGGTCTGAAGGACATGCTTCTGTGCAATAGCGGAACGGAAAGTACACATCGTGCAAATGAACCAGATCCTCATCATCTTGCAAAGTGGAGAGAGCGGTGTAATTGTTGTAGCTGTGTGTGTGTTTAGAACACCATACAGCTATGGTGAGGCATTGCCATATCATGCACCAGGAACAACTCTAGAAGGCATATGTGCTGCCACCACAAGGCCTCTGGGAGAGCCCAGAGGAACTGTGTGTGCCATGCACTGCAGCAAGGTACATCACATGTTCCTTCAGGAGGTTGTGTGTCCACAGATGAAAGCACTGTCAGGCAGGGTTAGAAATCTGCCAGTCCAGAAGAAAAGCTGGGAAAATAGAAGGGTTGAAGAAAACTGTTCTCCAGCTTCCACATTTTTTTCCACACAGCCCCCTGCTCCAAAGAAGAATATTGATAATTGAATAATTTCAAGCTCAAAATAATTTTAAAGAGATTTTAATTACTTTCCCCTTCAGATTTCTATAGTAGAATATGTCTAATCTTAAGCACAGCCTTTTAAAGAATTGGAATGATAAAAAAGTAACAACTTTTCCTAAAAACATACCCAAATAGCTTCTTGTCAGTTTCTCTCCCCCCACCCCTTACGTCCACATCTTCACCTTACCAAAAGTAAATATCATACCACTTTAAATAGTTATAGCTTCCCACAAAGCAGCCTGGGAATTGTTGTTCATTAACTGTGATGGGAGTTGTTAGGAGACCCCCATACTCCGCTCACAGAGCGACAATTCCCAGAGTGGCTTAACAGGCGATGCCTCTTCCCAATGAACTCTTGCTCCTTGCTCCCACCCCAGTTCAGAGTTCAAACTCAGTTGGCAACCCAGGCTCCAATTAAGATCTCAGTGCGACTTGTGCTTTAGGTCTCATGTACTTGGCTACCCCCATGGCTCAGTGCTGCCACAGATTTGGGGTTCGTTCTAGCTGGCTGACCAATTATCCACCCCTGACAGTTACTGCCAAACTCAGTGTCCTTTTTTGAGACCCTTCCTGGAATGTTTTTCAAGCAAGACTGAAGAGATTGCTTGAACAAACCCCCATACTGAATAAAATGATTTGGGGGACCAGTTATTCCTGTTTAATAAAAAGGAAGGTGCACTCTTCAATTGTCTCTTGAGGCAGACAGATGCCAGCAAGGAGGCATAAACAATAACCCACAAATATTGGATAGTCAGGCTGATGGGTCTCTAGTTGCAGAGGTTTACTGGCCACCCCTGTTGGCATGGAGATAGCCTGAGCAGAATGCAAATATGGACATTCTGATGTCATAAACAAGTTATGCTCAAAAGTCTTGGCAGAGTGAGAGGCAGTTAACAGTCAACCCACATCTGAGCTCTGGCAAGATGGATCATCATGGCAGGTGATGGATATATATTGGGGCTATATTCAATTTTATTATAGGGGAAAAGTGTTTGGGAATGAAGAGGCCTTTTGACACTCCCCCCGCCCCACCAATAACATTATTTGGTGAGCCAACAACTTCTACATGCGAAATGGCAAGGAAGCCTGGAACGCAGTCTAGACATACTGGACTTTTCAAAAGGATTTTAAGGTATTCTGAATTATTAAAATGCTATAAATGGATGAAAGGAAGTGGGGATTGGAGGTGAGTTTATTCACAAGAGAGGTTATCAAATAACTTTGGATATATTGGATCAATTATATTATAAACTTCTGGAAACAGGCTTTCAGGCCAGCCACACACAGCTCTTAAATCAGGCATAGGGCATGAAAGCAACAATAAAATTTGCTGGAGTCTTGCATTGATGGCTCTCTAGTAACAGGGACTTATTACTGTCCAATGCAGTTGGCATGGAGATAGCTTGAGCTGAATGCAAACATAACATTTTGCTGTCATGAATGATGTCACAGCTTAAGCTCAAAATTCTTGGCAGGTGAGAGTGAGTTAACAGACCAAATCTGAACTCTGGCAAGATTCTGGATCTTTGTTAACAGGTGATAAATTTATTGGAGGGAGAATTGTCCATTAATTTTTATTGGGGAAGAGTTTGGGAATGTTTTGTAGATTGGGTTGTCAGTTCTTAACCTACCAACAAGTTTAGGTCAGTCAATACACCTTGCCTATCTAAACATCTACCTTATAACTGCCTATTTGTGTTGATTCTTGTGGAAGCCATAACAGTTGTTAGGAGACCCCTATTCCCCTCACAGAACTATGATTCCCAGAGTTCCCTGGAGAGGGACTGATTGTTTGGCCACTCAGAATATATTAGCTCTGTGAGGGAACTAGGGGTCTCATCTCAGCACCATTATCAAACTACAGTTCCCAGGATTCTTTGGGGGGGAGCCATGACATTAAAGTGTTATAATAATGCTTTCAGTGCATAGTGTTGACATTTTTTCAGTCCTTGACTCTTTATTTCTTGTTTATGGAATATTGTCATCTCATCTGACTGGTAGCAGCTCTCCCAAGTCTTCAGGCAAGGATCTTTCCACAGCTGTCTACCTGAATTCCTTTTAACTGGAAAAACCGGGAATTAATCATGGTGCTTTCAGCATATAAGGCCTGTTCTTGATGAACAAGAGCTAACTCCCCCCAAGGCCCAGCTCTATATTTTGGGCATTGTCAGAATTAACATTTAAAAGTAGAATAAATAGGTAATGAAATTATGTGATCTAGCTGCACTTCCTGGCTTTGTGTGAGGGTGCTTAAGTAAACTTGGAAAAGGGGTTTCTAGATGACCTGTTTATTGAGCATTTATCTTGATTTGTTTGTAGGGAGATTAGATGATGTTTGCTATTTAATAAGCATGCATTCTGATTTGTTTATGAGGTTAGATGATGTGGCACAAAAGCAAGTGTTAGCCCACACTTGCCTGTGCATCTCCCCCATCACCTCCCTTATCACAGAAAGTTCCCCCTTTTGGGGTAAGTGGGTTTATTGCCCAGGGCATCCCAAATAACTACAATTGCACAACCCACATTTTCTGGTAAGTAACTGAATCCCACCCCAAAATAGTGACTGCCTGGAAGCACCCAAAAAGTCCTGAATGGGCTGATCGTTTTCTTCCCTCTCCTTCCTAGAGTTGTTGTGACAAAACCTGCAGGGCTTTCTTGAGGGACAAAATTGACGCTATTGATTTAAGCCGTTCTTCCTCCCATCTCCATTTTATTGTCATACTTCCAGTCTCCTCCTCCTTTTCACTAGAGTCTTCCCATTCAGGTTTGGCTGAATGCTTACAAGTCAAGGAGAGACTTGTAGGTGGTTTTCCTGCATTAGCTGTCCTCACCCCTACACAATCCTGACAATCTCATATTTCATATTTTAAAATTCTAAGGAAATAGTCTAGCCAAGAAGCAAGCATTTTCAAGCCCATGATTTTCAGTGGGAGAAAATAGAACACATAAATTTAGTTCTTTTGTTGAAGTCAATTGTCCTAATCCATCTTGGGAGTTCTTTTACACTGAGAAGAAACCAGCCTTCCATTTGCACAGTGAATAATAATGCATTAATCAGCATGCCTATCTCCATCTGAGTTACAGTCCTCATGTGGGCCCTACTGAACAGGCTTGGTGCATTTTTTAAAATAGTTAAGGATGAGAATCTGCATCTGGGATTGTGAAGTGCCAATAGTTGCCTGCAATGTAAGTTGAATCAGAGCCAATAGATCTTTTTAGTTTTCATGGTTGCAGAGCTCTGGTTGAAAATTTAAGGGCATAGGGCTGGAAACAATGCGGCAAGTAGCAAGAAGCTTAAATGACTTGTGTTGCACAATATACATGTCACAGATCTGGACCTTGCAATAATAATCTGAGGCCCTTTGTGTGCCTTCACGAGGGGTCTGGAAGGCGGCAACACAAGAATGGGCCTTTTCTGTGGTGGCTCCCCATTTGTGGTATGCTTTGAGGGAGGCTTGCCTGGCACCTAAAGATTTGCAATGAAGACACAAGGCAAAAACATTCCTCTCCTCCCAGGCCTTTGGATAATTAAACCATCTGTGGCCTATGGCCTTTTAAGCTGTGCATGTTTGTGGGTTTTTGTTTCATTCATTATGTTATATATATTTGTGTTTTTATACTGTAAACTGCACTGTTATCCTTGGATATATAAATTTAAGAAACAAACAAATCCCATGTTTGCAAGAACATCCCAGCATGAGGCTCTGGTTTAATTAGGTAGTGGATCTGGTAAGAGTTGGCCACAAAGTACTTATAAAGTTGTTTTGAGTGACTATTGCAGCTCGCTTCTGATGTGCAGCAGGCTCCAAACTCCCTGTATGAGCACCTTGTGGAGAAGTATGACCAAATTTGCTTCCAGGGCTAGTTAATAGTCAAGGGTGATTTGAAGTTTGCTCAGTCAAAATAAGAAATAATTTTTTACCCTATGTCTCAATAAAGATCTGACATTATGTCTGCCAACCATTAAATCCTTCACTGACCCATTGGTTGGCAAAATGCAAGCTTATCTCCTGTTATCACTGACCCTTGCCAAAATGGTGCTTCACTTAACACTGATACTTGCCAAAATGGACCTATCATGAATAAAACTATTTAAAATATTCATAGTTCATTTTATCTAACATTGCATGTGTAAACCGTATGTTCTTCGAATAAATCTTTGTAGCTTATGCCGCAATATCCTGCAATCAGATGGTGTTCTTACATTCCCATAAACAAAACTGTGAATAACTTAGTAAGTACTATAAATATTTCAGCAAATTCCATTTTAATATGGGCATTAAGTAAATGTTTGCTTGGGCGCCTGCAGGAAAATAGGCAAACTTGCAGTTAAGATGCATGAAACCGACAGCTGCTGAAGATCTAACATCCAAAATTCAAGTGGCAATAAAATTAATCATACCAAGGGAATTCGGACTTGTGGGCCCACCATACCAAAGAGGCTGGGAACCACTGTTCTATTTCACTGTATGATTTCCTCAGTTTGTAAAGCGGGATGCTATAAGGGGTATCTGGGAGTCTAGATGTATTGCAAAATAATCAGGGGACCAGAATGATCCCACTTCTCTGCCCCAAGCAGAGGAGTAGCTAGGGGGGCACACTGGGTACCGTGGGGGGCGGCACTTACTGTGGGGCCTGCAATACGTCCTAGCCATGCATCTCTCCTGCGAGTGACAAGGTGGCTCGGGTGCCTGCTGGCTCTGTGCTGCCCGAAACGGTAGTGTGGGGCTTGCATCTGCTCACCACCTCCCCCTCAGCCGCCCTACAGCTGACGGAGAGGTGGCAGGTAGACTACATACAAGCTTTGCGCTGCCCGAAATGGCAACATGGGGCTTGTGTCTGCATGCCACCTCCCGTTCAGCCGCCCTACAGCTGAGGGGGAGGCAGCGGGCAGACCCCTTGGAAGCATCATGCAGCGTGCCCTGCCCCGGCTCCCCCACTGTGTGTGGCTCGCCCTGGGCACAGAGCACAGGTGCCACCCTGGGCACCCAAGCGGCTTGGTACGCCACTAGCCCCAAGTCAAAATTGACATGGGCCACAGCAAGGGGTATTGTGTAAGCTGCTTCCAGGGCTGCAGGGGAATCCTGTCAGCAAAAAGTAATGACTATCCATGCCAGAAATCTGATTTGGACTGGCACCCCCTACACCGTGAAAGAAAAATCTTGCACCCAAGGGAAATATAATGTACAGCTTCATTGCAGAAAGGATCAGTATGCTAGTATGAGAGAGGCAGAGAATTGTCCTCTTCTACAGAGAGTTGTTTTGATTAAAGATGTTAACTGGCCTCTTCTGAAGACTTGAGTCCTTCCACAAAGGATCCTCTTTGTTGCACAAGACCCTCCCCTTCCACCAATGAAAGGAAAATGATTTTTGTGTGGTGAGGAATTGGCCTCCTTTGAACCCAGTTCTTCCAAGTGGCTTGCCCTTTGCTTGCATATTATTAACAGCAGATTCCTCACTGCTGAAGAGCTTCACTTATTCATCCTCGTTAAATAGAATTTGTTAATCATTTCTGCCCTTCCCTTTTGTAAAGGTATCACTCAGAGATGTACGGCAATCAAGTACCACTTCACTCCACCAATACGCTTACGCAACATCCCGTTCAATTTAACCAAGACCATCCAACAAGATGAATGGCACCTGTTACGTAAGTAGTTAGGTTTTCATGATGCTAAATGTTGTTATTTACCCATTATAACATCCCCCCCCAAATGGCAGTCCAGGTCAGGAAACTGTGCAGCATCTTGCAAAACCAGTCAGCTTTTGTTATCAAGCCCAGCAGTGACAGAAAAGGATTGAAAAGGCCTCAGGAAATTTCTCCTCTGATCCATGCCCAATAGCCTAGGCAAAGAAAATAACCTCTTTACTTCTAGAAGTGCATCACTGCACAGTTTCGTTAACTTTGATTGTATTATTATTTTTTTAAAGGGGGTGGGAGAAGACAAGGGACAGGCAGGATGGATTGATACTTTTTAGGGCAACAGTGGTAAAGAGAGATCAATGATAACTACTTGTACGTCACAAATGGTGACCTGTAGTTCAAAGGGGAGAAAAGACCACCGAACAGATGGATATTGTTCCCAATGCATTTCTAGGCAACTGTTTTATCAAGGGTGATTTTTTTATGCTTAGCGAAAACACTTTGGTATGCTGCAGAAAAACGTGTCTCACTTTTTGTTGATAGTGGGTATGTACGGATATCTTAAAGTGCATTTTTTTTGTATTCAGAATCCATTCCAGCAGAGTTCAAGGGGCTTGTTCTCAGAAACATGTGCATATGATTAGACCAGTGTTTGCCTACTCGACGCCCTCCAGAGGTTTGGGGCTACAGCTCCCATCAATTTTGCTGGCTGGGACTGATGAGGAGTTGGAGTTCAAGACACGGAGGAAACCCGGTTTGCCAAGGCTGAATTTTAAATTGTGTTACTGATGCATATTTAACCTTGTCCTCTCTCACTTCTGGAAACAGATCTAAGAAGAATCACAGCAGGATTTCTTGGGATGGCAGCAGCTGTTCTCCTCTGTGGGTGCATCGTAACTACAGTCAGTTTCTTTTGGGAGGAAAGCCTCACACAGCACGTTGCCGGCCTCCTTTTCCTTATGTCAGGTACTATTTCAGCTCTGCCTGCTATATCCTTATGTGTGTCAGGTTTTACTCCCATCTGTTGGAAGAGTTGTACCACATAATCTGGCCAATGAGTTTTCACATTTTGGGCAGGTCAGCACTGCAAATGTAAATGGGTTTGATTGCTTCCCTCTTCCTTATCTGATAATCTTAATTCTACTAGGGAAACTAGGGATCTTTAATAGAATTTGTGGTTTCCATACAAATTTGTAGCACTGGGGGAGAGAGGTGAAACCACAGAAAGATGCTGGAAGTAGAGAAATTAACCAAATGGTACAATGGTCAGGGCACTGGAAAAGAGAAAGACTGCCTTTAAAAATACTAAATGTAAAAAAAAAGTGTATTTTTCTACACAAACACACTTTAGCAATCATACATCCACAAACGTGTGTTGAGCAGTTGTATTTTCCAGTAAATTCCCTGCAACAGTTTGAAGTTTCACATTCCCCCTCCTTGGTGTTGCCGTGTGTGTGTGTGTGTGTGTGCGCGCGCCACTATGTATTTATGAAGCTTTCCTAATTCAAGGTGGTGGGGGGGGGGGCTGAACCTCCACATGTTACCTAAGACCAAAGGAACACACCAGAGTCACTTATTCTGTAAACAGACCTAAACAGGAAGAACAATTCCTGTGGAAGAGCTAAAATAAAGAGGATTGTGGTGCCTTAAAAATGTAGGAAGAGCCCTGCTGGATCAGACCAAGGGCCCATCTTGTTCTCACAGCGGGTACCCGGTGCCCATAGAAAGCCCACCATTAGGATCTGAGTGCAGCAGGACTTGTGATTCCCAAACACAGGAACTCAAAGACATACTGTTTCTGACAGCGGAGATAGAACACAGCCATGAATTTGCCTTTAAAGAATTCACAGATTTATTACGCTGCAAGCTTTTGTGAATCATAGAGTCCACAAAAACTTATGGTAAATCTGTGAAGCCTTGAAGGTACCCTAAGCCATTTGTTTTCATGCTGCTAGACACTAATGCCTCTACACCTCTGGAAGTTGTGGGGTGGGATGTATGACCCTCTTTTACACACTGCTAGTGCTTCTAGATGACATGGGAGGCTGTGCTTACCTTGTGATGCTTGCTAACGCGTTAGACCTGGAAAAAGTAAAATCTCCCAGCACTTCCTTCTAGAAAAACAGTCATAATATTTCTCATCCATTGCCCACTCTCCTCCCACTTAAAAAAAATCTTATTCAGGCAGAATCTAAAATGACATTTTGAGGGGGTGGAAGCTTCTTAGCGCTGCAAATTACTGAAAGCCAAAAGAATGGAAAGACCATAGAAGGGTTTGTTTTGTCTACTCTTCCCATGTCTCTTTACAGAGCAGGGCTGCAGAAACTTTTTAAGCTGCTGGGCCTGATATTTATCTCCCTCCACCCCTGCAGCTCATCTGGTCACCCTAATAATTGCGCTTAATAATTATTCAAATTCTGATGACGGGCTAAGTGCATGGAACATGCTCACCATTACTCTTGTAAGAAAACAATGCCTGTTGACTTCTGGTTTCAAAATTGTCTATCTTTTATTTGCCTTGCATGTCTCTTGATGATTTTATCCTGGGCTATTTTGAGCTGTTAGTAATTGCTGATTGTGCACATTTGGTAACCATGACACTGTGATTTTGTCTCCTTTGCAGGCATCTTTTGCACTATTTCTCTCTGCACTTATGCAGCAAGTGTCTCCTATGACCTAAACCGCTTACCCAAATTTATCTATGGTCTTCCTGATGACGTGGAACATGGATACAGCTGGTCTATATTCTGTGCTTGGTGCAGCTTAGGACTCATCGTAGCAGCAGGATGTCTTTGCACCACTTATCCACTCATTAGCAGGACAAAGATTAGCCATCTAAAGTCTACCAGAGACTCTTCTGTATGACTGCTTATCAGGGGATAATCCCTCCCCTTGAAAGGCAACAGGTGAAGAGTAGTCTTCAAGGATTTATAAGGGAGCTAAATTCATAATTCCAAGCACAAATGAAAACAAAACCCTGTCCCTTAAATACCAAACATTGTGTCTTACTAGCCAGGAAATACAGAGGATTTCTTCTCTACCTTCAGGGTGGCTGAAATAAAACGTTCAGACAACTGAGTTCTTGTGGAACTGATGACTGCAATTTAGCACAGTGTATATGCACACATCACAAGCGAGACAGGGCTGTTCTCACTCTGATAAGAAACCTGCGTTGACAATGTAGGGCTGTTTTATTTAGCAGAGGTTTGTACATAAGGTAATTAACAACCAACAACAACAAAAAACCCCACAACTCCCCAAATCTCAACTCTATTCCCCTATTACCCTCCCCAGTCTTAGGTTGTAATCCTATACCCACTTACTTGGGGGTAAGCCCAATTGAACTCAGTAGGACTTACTTCTGAGTTGACACGTATAAGATTGCACTGTAAAATATTTTAGACTTTAAGTGAAATAAACCTTCTCCTTTAGGTATCTTAAGTGGTTACGGAATGGTATTGTGTGAGAGACTGTGAAGAGTTCTGATGTTGTGAGTGGATGGGCAATTTGTTTTAGCAGTAATGTAGGGAAGGAGCTGAAGGGGAATGACTTCCAGAGTGCGGGAGGGGGACCTCTTCAGTAAACCAAAATGCCACTAGCAGTCCCTGTAGTAGAAAAAGTTTTAAACTACTCATTTGACTATTCTGCGGTAGCTAGATTCCTGCTTTTAATGTATCTCTCTGAAATACATTTTGTATTTCATAAGAAGCCAAATGCCATGTATAAACGAGTTTAATTGTACAAAAACAATTATATGACATTTAATATTGTTGGAAGTAACATCTGTTGTACAACCTCAGCCTCTTTGTCTAAAAAAAAAAGTTTTGTGGTAGAACTTCTGTTGAAAGTGTTTGTAAAAATTTCCAAGTGAGTGACTTGGAAATGGGTCCTTCTTAAACCGTCATGTAAGTTTAAGACAAAAATACAACCTCGAGTTAAAAACTCTGTCTCCAGTTATGTGGCTATACTACTTTGCATTTTTCTAAATAACATCCCTGGAATTTTACACCATTCTGAAAAGCATACTGGAATTTTCCAGTCAAGTTTATTTTGGTTTACTTCTGAAACAAGAGGAAAAAAAGAAAGCTATTTCTTCCAAAGCAATTAAAATTAATACAAGCATAAGGGGTAGGAGTCCAGTGAACCAAATCAGCAGAACCCCTGTGCAACAGAGCTTCACCCTCTCCTTCTCAGGGCACTTCCAAGGGGTGATCAGGAGCAGAGTGCTGGGGGAGGAGGGGGGAGAGAAGAAGGAATTGTTCCATCTAACACTCCAAAATTCTTGCACTGATGGAAGTCACCTTAAATTCCTCCCTCACTTGGCTTGCGATATGTATAATGCACTGTCAAGCATGGAAGTTACCATGTTGTGGTCAAAAGCAGCCAGACTATAGCCATGTCCGGATTTTGTTAAAGACATAGGAGATGCGCTTATAAGCCACACGTCTACTCTCAAAAAAGGCAGACATTTTTGCACCCCTGTGATTTACCGCGTCAGCACTGCAGCACACAAAATAAGGCACCATGCCCCTTTCTGCCAGCACAATGCCACAGCCTGCCTTGAGCCCCACCCTATTGTGGCAAAATGGTCCCATGTAAGCCACCAACTCCTTTATCGGGCATGCTATATCGGCTCCTGGTCGGCAACTTACTTTCCTAGAAGGCTGTTTTGAGATGGTAGGGGTGAACCTGCACCACATCCCTAATAAAGCTGCCTGCCAGCAAGCCCTGTTTACACTAACCACACCTTCTCCAGATCTCTTTTAAGGAATTAGGGAATTAATTTAAGGAATTAAGCATCCCTTAAAGGCCTAGATTTGGCCAAAGGCCTTCTCATTTAGAGACCCTTGCTACATACCTTTGGGGCCCACTGGAGGTATGGAAGCTAAGGCAATTCTGATGGCTGAGCTCTGGGCTCACCAAAACTCAGCGGCTCCAGATCCATATGGTTCAAAGCAGAAGCTCCAAACTGCTTCATGCACATTTGCTGAATGCTGCTAACTTCTTGCAAAACCTCCTGTTACCTTCTTATACTTGCATATGAATGCATCTGTTTTGCCAAGGCTAACTTCCAAGGATTCCACCAGCACCAGTGAGCCAAAAGTCATCCTTTTATCGCTGGTGTCTTCTCTCTCTGCCTCTTGAGTTGATAGGGGAACAGTTGTGGGGACAATGCTGTTTCCTTTGGTGTTGCTGACTAACATCATGGCACTTTGTTTGCAAGGACTTGCAGGGGTGCAGTTCTCAGTACCTAGACTGCTGGCAATGTCACCAGAGAGGCGCTTGTAGAGCTCTTGACTAAGTAGCAGCACAACAATCCCTCCACCACAAAGTACCCTGAAAGGGAACAACCGGAGGATAGTTATTAATATCCTTGTGCAGTTACAATATTTATTAATTCAGCAGAAGACTTTTCAGTGTACAGAGGCTAACAATACGGCAGTCATGACAAATCTTAGAGATGTTTATTCTAAAATCACTCATGGCCTTTTAAAGAGCTGGGCATGTTTAGCCTGGAGAAGAGGAGGTTAAGGGGTGATATGATAGCCATGTTCAAATATATAAAAGGATGTCACATAGAGGAGGGAGAAAGGTTGTTTTCTGCTGCTCCAGAGAAGCGGACACGGAGCAATGGTTCCAAACTACAAGAAAGAAGATTCCACCTAAACATTAGGAAGAACTTCCTGACAGTAAGAGCTGTTCGACAGTGGAATTTGCTGCCAAGGAGTGTGGTGGAGTCTCCTTCTTTGGAGGTCTTTAAGCAGAGGCTTGACAACCATATGTCAGGAGTGCTCTGATGGTGTTTCCTGCTTGGCAGGGGGTTGGACTCGATGGCCCTTGTGGTCTCTTCCAACTCTATGATTCTATTCTATGATTCTATGAAAAGCAACTGAGGACTACTGGCAACATGATTTTTATCGCCCTGTTTTAAATTCTCAACTTCATCTAGTAGGTAACATGGCCACGTTGAAATGTGACTTTCCTTTGTTTAGCCTGCAATACCATTAGCCAGATCCCAATCTGCAGTAGCAGTTCTTCTGCCTCAGATATCAGAACACACATACCTCTCAATTTCTTGAAAAACGTCCGGCAGTAAGGTCATGTCTTTTGTTATTTTGAACTTCTTTCCAAAGGGGATGTCCGCAAGAACAACATCAATGCTTTCCGACTGAAATGGCAACGCTACGAGATATTTAGATATTTAAGCATGTGAAATGCTCAGCCATTATTATTCTTTGTATATAATAATAACTCTAATTAGGGACTAACATCTGACTACAAGGCATCACAAAGTATTTGATGCAGTCACAAATCATCGTTTCAATTACAATAAAGGAAATATAAAGCAATAAATTGATTTGTATAGTACTGCAGATACCCTTGCCAGCTCTTACCTGTCACAGAAGCTTTCAGTAACCTGATTTTATCCACTAGGCCTGCAGCTTTAATATTAGTGTAGGCTCCTTCTAATTGTGAATCACTTATGTCAGTCCCTAAATAATGTACATTCTGAAGAGGAAAAACAAACATTTACATTAGTTTTTTTTAAATCCCCATAAATTATCAAAATAATCACTGAGAATTAGGCATACTAACACCACCAACTGCAGAATCACAAGCTAGAAGGAATCAGCAGTGTGTATTAGCATGAACGCCTAAGCTAAAAGTCAACATATTTTCTAGAGAGAAATTTTGGAACCTAATTTTCAGCCCCGCTGCTGCATATTAGAGGTTCATTATTTACAGATTTGGCCACAAGATGCCATCTGTGGCCAGACATCACACTTGCTGTTATGACGGAGCTTACAGGCCATTCGGTCGCTGCTTCTAGGAGTATTGTTCCTAGCCCACATGTAGGATCCAGTACAAATGCACCAGGCTGTGGAGAAAAAAAAGAAAGAAAAGCAAACACAACACTATTCCATCTGTCAAGACATTAGGAAATCTGCCTTCTGGTACAAAGATCTTATCTACCAAATTAAAGGAAGCAAGAAAGAAAGACTGAGCTTTACATGGTTAGGCTCCTCTGGTCAATGCTGTGGTCATTTAGAATAAACCACAAGAACAGACATGGAATACAGACGATGCTGTTGTGTTAACAAAGATGTGGGAAGCATGGATTGAAGTCCTGCCTTAGTTGCAGGATCAGTGGTCCACCTTGGGCAACTGACTATATCTGAACCCCATGCCCCTGTCTGTGAAATTGCTCTACAATTCTCATATATTGCTAGCATCAATAGCAAGGGAATGGCAAAGCATTCTGCATAGTTGGGGCACTGTGTGAAATTAGTAAAAATGGAGCTATTGCAGCTGAAAGGCATGCTGTAAACTCATGTAGCCCAATCTACAAACATGCTTAAAAGTAACTGATCCAATAATACTTATATCTCGTTGCCTGTGGGGCACTGATGAATTATTTTCCATATGTTCATTAATAGTTCCTTTTCAGCAATCCTTACAACAATGGCTTAGGGCAGGGCTGGCGAACTGGTGGCCCTCCAGCAGCTGAGGGACTCCCGACTCCCATCAGCCCAGCCAGCATGGCCAATGGAGAGGGAAGGTGGTGTTGGGAGCCCAGAAACATCTGGAGGCTCATGGGTTCCCCGCTGCTGGTTTAGTGTATTAATTATGATTCCCATGATGCACCTGGGGCTGGAGCCAAGCAGAAACAGCTCCAAACACAGCACCATTTTTTGCGTGTTCAGTCAGAAATTAAGAAGAAGAAGAAGAAGAAGAAGAAGAAGAAGAAGAAGAAGAGGAGGAGGAGGAGGAGGAGGAGGAGGAGAGTTTGGATTTGATATCCTGCCTTTCACTCCCTTTAAGGAGTCTCAAAGCGGCTAACATTCTCCTTTCCCTTTCTCCCCCACAACAAACACTCTGTGAGGTGAGTGGGGCTGAGAGACTTCAGAGAAGTGTGACTGGCCCAAGGTCACCCAGCAGCTGCATGTGGAGGAGCAGGGAAGCGAACCCGGTTCCCCAGATTACGAGACTACCGCTCTTAACCACTACACCACACTGGCTCAAGTCTGCTTCAGTTCATTACTCCCAAGTAAACAGGACTCTGACTGCCACCTTAGCCACTTCACGATACTACACAAGGTCTCGCTTGCATTTAAAATACTTCCAGTGGCAAGATTCTGGTTACTGAGAGTTGCTCAGTAACCACAGAGCAACTAAAACTCTACTTGGCTGATTACCTTGATTTCAGCAAGGGATGCCATAGCCCAAGCAACGGTAGATCGCAACCCAGCTGTTTTGATATATGATCTGCTTGCCAAGGGAAGTCTGCAAACAAAACACCATATTAAAATGTATCTCTCTCTCACACACAGAATTCTAATATACTCAAACTCTAAAACTATGCGCTATTGTTATTCCAAATAGATAAGAAGTTTTTATCCCCAAATCTTCAAATTTGTGAATAAGCTGGTGGCAAATCTTGTTCAAGATACAGAGACAAATGACAATGAGATATATTGTTGTTAAGTACTTAGGACTAGAACAGATGGGTAGATAGCCCAGAAGAACCAGTGGAAAATTGTCTAGATAAACAGATATACACACATGGGTACAGAGGAAGGAAAATAACTTTGCAAACAGCGGGACCAAAAGTCCATGATGAAATGCAAAAGACAGCAGTCACTGGTCACATTTAAACATCCCAGAACATTCTGGAGCTGACCTCACAAGTCACATACTTTAATTCAGAAGTCTTTTGAACTGAAATTGGAAAGATCTTTTCCACTAAAGTAATTGTCTCCCTTCTTATTGTCAGCAAGCACAACAGTTCCATCACAGTGACTGCTGCTATACCAGCCTGTTCTTATCTTGTATACATCTAATCTGGGCTTTGCAGAGAAATGCAACAAACGTACTGTTACTCCTTGCGTTTCATGGCAGTTTGGTCCTACTGCTTAGAATTTCCGCACTCTGCACCAATGTGTATGTATATTATTTTAATCCATCAGCCAACTGAGAATAAGTCCACAGATCTGATTTAAGGGGGCAGTAATTCATAAAGCCTCATGCCACAATTAAAATGTCAAGTTTTTAAGGTGCCATGGAAGTCTTTGTTGATTATATACAACAGGGAAACATAGTAACCCCTCAGAAATTTACTTCAATTAAAGGTGTCCTTTTGGACTATGAACTGTAGTTTTTAATGCAGTATTTACCTGAAAACAGGAATCCCAATCACAGAGTAAATGTCATTTAGATGCACAAAGATCTGAAAGGCAATGGAATATTACAATGAAAAGTTACGTGCATTTTCAGCTTTAGCCAATTTGAATATAAATATTCAAATGTCCTATCTCAATGATATTTTCAATGGTATTTTAAAAAAAAATTAAACTAGCAAGCAATCTGATTCTCATACAAAAGTTATTATACTGGGGACTATCTGTATCAAATAGGTACATCTTGTGGGCAAAGGCAATCCCTGAAATCCTCAGATTTGCACAGAAGTTGCAGCTGTGGAGATCTGAGGTTGCACCATGGTGCATCTCTGTCAGTGCATATATTTATACTGGTGCTGAGAACAGAGGAGGAATTGTGGAGAAGAACCGAATGCAGTGCTGAACTCATTTGTTTCTGCCTGGCTGAGAGTGGCATTAGCTGTTTCACAGACAGCACTACACCATCCTTGGGAGTTTAGTACAGGGTTTTGACAGGAAGTCTGTAGGGCTGGGCTGTAAATTCTATAAGGAAAATATATATGAAAAATGTAAAAAAAAAAAGAAAGCACTGCCACAAGCATGAACTATCAAGGTATCAGTTTTATAGTCTAAAATTTGTCTTTTATCTATTGATTCTACTACAGTTCATATTCAGTTTTTCATTCTATCCTTTGTTGATAATTGAAATGTCTGCTTATCCTGTTTCTTCTGGTTTAAGCCTCTTCTCTCTCTTTTTAATTTTTTTGTTCATTTTTCTTTCTTTTCGCTTTAATCTTTATTCTCTTCACAGGCTTCCTTTATTGTTGCATTTTGTTTAAACTTCTGAGATTAAAGCATCTTCACAGATTTGCCCTCTTCCATATCTAATTTCTTTGCTTTCTTTCAATTCTCCTTCTTGGCTCTTTAGTACTAAATTTCTGATTAAATCACCACTCCCTTGTCCATCTTCTTGCCTATGAGATTTCACTACTCCTTTGCAGACCTTTATGCATGTAACTCCCCTTTTAGATATCCAGCTAGCAGGCTCTTTATCCTGCTTTGAAGTTATTTAAAAACTCATTATCTTTGCTCTTTCGTCTTTGCTTATTGTTAGGTGAATTACAGAATAAGACTAATTTTAAAACAACTCTGGATGTTGCTGATCAGAAACTTTTATTAGGGATGATGGCAATGATAGTCCAGTAACATCCCTGCTTTTAAAAGAAATCAAAGGGGTTAATCTCACCCAGGTGGCAAAGTTTCCCCCTTTAGAGTGCGGTGCTGCAGGTACAGATCTGTGCATTAATTCTAGTATATTTTAAGTGAATTTATAAAATATAAAATTTGCACAGGGCTGCCATTCATAAATCAGAGAATCTCATAACTGCCAATTGGTTGAAGGTCTTCAGACATTAAGCATCCAGAGACTGGTTATTGCAGGATCACTGTGCTCTATTAGTACCTTGCTGTGTTAAAAACCTCTTAAGGTACCTGGATCTTTCCATTGTCGGAGACAGCATACTGGGTTAGAAGGACACATTGGTTTGATTCCCAAAGCCTAATCTCAAAGGGACTTTGAGAGGAACTTCAGTGTACAAAGAAGTTCAACTCAGTCAGGTCAAGACCTTTATCTGAGGACCAAGAATCCACAGAGATTACCCACATTTCAATGTATTAATTTTGTTACCTCTATGTCAGGATTTCTCAAATCTGCTTTCCATCCAAAGTTCTTCATAAGAGCAGTTCCAATTATCCTCCCCATCTCCTGAAAAGACAAATCAGCAATGAGAGAGACCTGAGCATGTGGCATGACAAATTGTTCCTGAAACTTGAAATGGCAAGGAAGAAAAGAAGACAGGTTAGGCTGAGATCAGTGGAAGCTAACCGGGTGCCTTCCATATCTTGTTATGTTAGAAACAGTTCCCAGCATCCTTGACCATGGTGGCTGGGGCCAAAAGATCTTGCAGTCTCAACCTATGCATGCTTTCTTTGAAGCAACTCCCGATAAATTCTATGTAGCATAGTCCACATTAAGGACTGAAATATTGAAATGACAAAATCCATAATTACTTAGAGGAAGCAATTATTTCATGGAATATTCTTCCAAACTGAAGACATTTTTGAAAAAGAGTTCAAAGAACGGAATTAATTGCTTCTTCCACGCTCTCATCAACATCTACTAAGAGCGTTCTACTTTACAAGACAAGACGTTATTTTTGCTTGATAACCAAACCTTCCGAATAGCAGTCTTGAAATTTATCTCGAGTATGGATAATCAAGCATAATTCAGCACACACACACACACACACACACACACACACACACACCCCTTTGCCAATTAATAGGAATTCCAAAAGATGGTACAGAAGACAGTCTGTAAAGCTCAGCTTGCTTTTAAAAATATTATTTAGGATGCAGAATGCTAATGATTCCTATATAGCCCACTCAAGCGCTGCTATTTTTTCCTTATGCGCCTGCCATTCAGAAAACTTAATGACTACTGATTATGCATAACGAAGAAATAAACTCTCAGCCGCCTGCATAATAATCTGGGCTGGCAGCACACAATCAAGAACATTTAACTATTTCATTAGCAGCCTGATGCTGTGTGTTGGGATTGTGTTAAAAGAAGCTGCATGCATCTTGTTTGTAGATAAGAACATAAGAATAGCTCTGCTGGATTCCGACCAGTGGCCCATCTAGTCCCACATCCTGTTCTCACAGTGGCCAAAGAAATGCCCACAAACCTGAGCAGTAAATATTTTTGCAAGGGCTCCACTACAGCGGCAGGAAACTCTGAAGCTGAAGGAACTGCTGCTCTCGCCAGATTCCTCTTGAATAAGTTCAGGAGTCTTTTCCAAAAATAATCTGCCCAAAGACAAGCTGTTGCTGTTATGAACCTCGGAGGTGTTACAGCTTTGTTGGTTTTCTATTTGAGTTTCACCAGAAACTGTCTCCGATATTAGTTCTCTCTTCTGTTTTTTATTTTGGATGCTGCCCTCCTCTTCCAGCTTCCGTTTCTGGGAGTCTGGACGTTCCTCACACCTGTTTTCTTCTTTCACCTCCTGGCAATGAAGACTTCTCCAAAGAGTAACCATATCCAGCCAATGCCTGGGAGTCTCATTTACAAGTTTTTGAATGTCATGAATTACTCTGCCTGAAAGAAATGAAGAATCTAAACTCATGTAACCTTTAACACATAAATAGCACATAACAATAAACTGTATATTTTGAAGTATTATGGAATATATTCCAAGGACTGTTTTCTTAGGGGGTGAGGGAACGCAATACTTTTCTCTCCTAAGACCCATGCTTCCTCCCCATCTTATCTAATCCGCCAGACTTTGCCTAGCAAGCCACTTTCCTCCTTCCTGGTCCTGGTATACTAAGACCTAAGAACCAAACCTAAGAACCAGAAAGCCACTAAGCTGCCTTAATCAGCTAGAGAGCTTGTGTTCAAGAGAAACATTCAAGCAAGCTTAGATTGCAATTCTACACCCAAATACACGGGAATAAGTCCCATTGAAATTCTGTGTGACTTCCTTTGGGGTAAACATAGCTAGGATTGTGCTATTATTTTTAAGTAGGTGTTAAACTTGTATGAAGCCTATAGTTATGTTTTAGCTATTTAGAGAACAAATGAATGTTTTCATTCCTGCTTTTGACTAAAATAATAAGGGCTTTCTTACTTCTTAATTAAGCAAATAACACTGAAAGCTATCAAATCACTGTTTTCTGTTTTCAAAAAAGGGGGTCTATTCCTCAAACACCAGCTGCATGGGATCCCAGAGATGTGTCAAGGTGTGATGATGATGGTATAATAGTTCATACATCTTGCTAAGGTTCAGCTCAGACTCTAGAATCCCACATGTACGCCTGTGTAGATCTAATGCTCCCATGTGGTTGCCTAAATGTTCATGAGCAATAGGGGCTAAACAAGCAAGGTAAAAAGAAAGGAGGCCTACACTACCCTAGCCCAGAGTTTTCCAAACCATGCGTCGCAGCACATTAGTGTGTCAGCTGCAGTGTGCAGCTGTGTTGTGTGAACTCTCCCTGCACTGCTCCCGGGGCTGGAAAGAAGGGCTTACCGTATTTTTCGCCCCATAGAACGCACTTTCCCCCCTCCAAAAATGAAGGGGAAATGTGTGTGCGTCCTATGGGGCGAATGCAGGCTTTCGCTGAAGCCTGGAGAGCGAGAGGCATCGGTGCGCACCGACCCCTCTCGCTCTCCAGGCTTCAGGAAGCTATCCGCAAGCCTTGCAAGCCCAGCGGGAGTTCCCGCGGGCTCACAAGGCTTGCGGGCAGCAGCCTGCAGCCCCGGCGAGTGTCCGCAAGCCTTGCACGCCCGGCGGGAGGTCCCGCCGCTTGGCGCGGCAACCTGTCGCCCGAAAGCCTTGCGCACCCGGCGGGAGGTCCCGCCGAGCGCGTGAGGCTTGGGGCGGCAGCCTGTCGCCTGGGGAGCCCTCCGGAGGGCTCCCCGTGCTTTGGGCGAGTGTCTGCAAGCCTTGCGCGCCCGGCGGGAGGTCCCGACGTGCGCGCGAGGCTTGGGGCGGCAGCCTGCAGCCCAAAGCATGCGGAGCCCTCCGGAGGGTGCCCAGTGCTTCGGGCAGGTGTGCGCAAGGCTTGGGGCGGCAGCTGCGGCTGGGGGGGGGAAATAATTTTTTTTTATTCATTTCCCCCCCCCAAAAAACGAGGTGCATCCTATGGGCCGGTGCGCCCTATAGGACGAAAAATACGGTAGTTTAACCTCCCGTTTGCTAGTAAAACTGAATTACTGTGTCGCAAAATGATAAATGTCTAAAAAGCGTGCCACCAGCAGGAAACGTTTGGAAAGCTCTGCCCTAGACCTTCAACACAATTTTTATTCAAAATGGGGTTGAAAGGGAGAGGGGAGCAGGGACTTGCTATGATAGGCCCCTTTCAATTTCCCTATTTATTAAATAACCTAGACAGCATCTTAAAAAGCAGAGACATCACCTTGCCGACAAAGGTCCTTATAGTTAAAGCTATGGTTTTTCCCAGTAGTGATGTATGGAAGTGAAAGCTGGACCATAAAGAAGGCTGATCGTCGAAGAATTGATGCTTTTGAATTATGGTGCTGGAGGAGACTCTTGAGAGTCCCATGGACTGCAAGAAGATCAAACCTATCCATTCTTAAGGAAATCAGTCCTGAGTGCTCACTGGAAGGACAGATCCTGAAGCTGAGGTTCCAATACTTTGGCCACCTGATGAGAAGAGAAGACTCCCTGGAAAAGACCCTGATGTTGGGAAAGATGGAGGACACAAGGAGAAGGGGACGACAGAGGACAAGATGGTTGGACGGTGTTCTCGAAGCTACGAACATGAGTTTGACCAAACTGCGGGAGGCAGTGGAAGACAGGAGTACCTGGTGTGCTCTGGTCCATGGGGTCAGGATGAGTTGGACACGACTCAACGACTAGACAACAACAACAACAATTTATTGAATACGCATCTCATCCTTATTCCAACAAGCGCCGAGCAGCATCTTAAATTTTACAACAACCCACTTAGGTAAGTGAGGTCTTGAGATAGTGTCCACCTATCCAAGTACACCAAATGAGGAGCATAGCCAGAGAGATGTCTTGGCTAGAGAGTTAGTTCCTTTGGGGCCCTCTGCAGCTTGCATGCTGAAGACAGAGGAAGCCCCTGGCAGCTCCTTCCTACCACCTCCTGCAGCTGCTGCGATGGCCATGTTGCCTGTGAGCTGGCTCAGTATCATATCTGCCTACCGTGTTGCAACAGCAGCAGCCAAGAACCTGAGCTCCCAGCGAAGCACGCTGGGAAAGCCCCTCTAGATGATGCCCCCCAAGAATCCTCACCCAAGATCCAGCATATGCCAAGGACCTGTCTGACCTCAATGATCTGCTTAAGAGAACCCTCAGGAGCCAGAATATGGGTCTGTGGTGCTGATGGCTGTGATGGCACCACCAGTAACCTGTAACTTGCCTTGTAACGTGCTGTTCACTTGGGATGAATAGCAGCTGAAGCTGGATGAGCACCTGAAAGGCAAGCTGTATCTGCCCAACAAATGTACACTCTGGGTTTGTCCCACCGCTTTCTCCCAGGAAGACACAAGGTTACCACTGAATTGGACCAAACGGCAATAAAGTTTGCCATTTGGTCCAATTCAGTGGTAAAAAGTGTGTTTAAAGAAGAGGGAAAAGCAGAGCATGGAAGAGCAGAATAACCGAAAATGTGATTTTTTTTTGGACAGACCTTAGATGGAAAACAGTCCCGGTCCACAAAATTCACTTTTTTTAATATTGCTTGTTGTGTTTACTTTCTCGGTTATAACCTGCCTCGAGGTCTACAGATAAAGGGCAAGGTGCAAGCTGTGAAAAATAAATAGCTGAGCAGGAATTTGAACGACCGCTTACCACATTGAACCCGGAAGCTACTCAGCACTGACTCCTTTTAACAAAGAGGCAGGAAGGTTACAGGGTAACCTTTCTCGCTGTGGGAGGTTACAGGAGATAGGCCTGCACGAGGCAAACCCACAAGACTACAGTAAAAAAAAAATTACCTTTATTTCTAGAGATGGAAAGTGGAGGATATTTATTCAGCAGCAAAAACAACCGCTCCGCAGACTTCAGCTCCTTCAGCATACTCAGCTCTGCGCTGGTGGTGAAGAAGACTTTTCCTGATACATATTCCACCTTGACAGAGAATGTACACTGATTATACAGTAAATCTGAAAATGGCATTGCCCATAAATGATTTGTTTATTATGATTTAGCTGGTTGATTTATACCCTGCTCTTCTACTTTAGTCCTCAAAGCAGATCACAACACTAATAAAATGGGCTGAAATGAGCATGATATTTGAAAATGGGATTTGAAACCACAGTGGACCTTTGCTTAGCCTTGCAAATGTGCCAGCCGTTTTATTGTTACACCACTTTCCCAGGGAAGTTTGCCTGGAGCCTTCATTATACACCTTTAGGCGCCTGGCAAAACGTTCCTTTTTAACCAGGCCTTTGGTTGATCTGATTGACATACTATGCCAGGAGTCAGCAAACTTTTTCAGCAGAGGGCTGGTCCACCCTCCCTCGGACCTTGTGGGAGGCTGGACTATATTTTGGGGGGAAAAGAACGCATTCCTAAGCCCCACAAATAACCCAGAGATGCATTTTAAATAAATGAAAGGACACATTCTACTCATGTCAAAACATGCTGATTCCCAGACCGTCTGCGGGCCGCATTGAGAAGGCGACTGGGCCGGATCAGGCCCCCCCGGACCTTAGTTTGCCTACCCATGTCCTATGCCCTTTTAAAATGTGTTTTTTGTGGGGGTGGGGGCTATTTTTATTATGTATTTTTATTTTTATTATGTATTTTTTATTATGTATTTTTATTTTTATTTTTATTATTTATTATTTTTATTATGTATTTTGTGGGTTTATATCTTGATTTTATTCTGTGAACCGCCCTGAGATCTGCAGGTATAGGGCGGTATATAAATTAATAATAATAATAATACTAATTAAACTTAACGCATACCCAGAATGCACGCGACCGTTCCCAAAGGATCACAGCAGGAACCACAGTTGCCCCTCACAGAGCTAGAATCCCCAGCACCCTTAAACTACAGTTCCCAGGATTCTTCTGTGGTTTGGGGTGCGCGGAGAACTAGATGTGCTTTCAATGCGTCCTCAACCCTGTTTTGTGGGCAACTCCCCCATTGACCACAGAGGGTGTGGGGAGCTCTTCTTTTGAGCAAACAGGGAGAGGAGCTCCAGAAGGGAGAGGCCATGAACATGGCCGGAATTGATGAGGCCCTAAGCTACTGAAGGTAATGGGGCCCTTTATATGTCCAGCTGTCCTTTGTCAACAACAAATTGTTGTTGTTTTTTGTGTTCAATATATGCTATATGATAATTTATGGACCTAATAGGTATCTAAAGCCATTTGCACAGAACAAAATATGTATTTTATCAAAGTAATTGTTGAACTGAAATACAATTAAGAAGAAGTATATTAATAGTGAAATACAATTAAGAAGTATATTAATACAGTGGACGCTTGGGTTGCGAACGTGATCCGTGCGGGATGCACATTTGCAACCCACAGCATTCGCAACCCGCACCAGTGCATCTGCACACGTGCGGGTTGCGATTCGGCGCTTCTGCACACGCGCAAAGCACAATTTAGCGCTTCTGCGCATGTGTGACCGCCGAAACCCGGAAGTAACCCAATCTGGTACTCCCAGGTTTCGGCAGGTGCGTAACCCGAAAAAACGCAACCTGAAGTGCCTGTAACCCGAGGTATGACTGTAGTGAAATAATTATTAAGCTCTAACTTAAAATTACAGTGGTACCTCGGGTTACATACGCTTCAGGTTACATACGCTTCAGGTTACAGACTCCACTAACCCAGAAATAGTGCTTCAGATTAAGAACTTTGCTTCAGGATGAGAACAGAAATCGTGCTCTGGCGGCGCGGCGGCAGCAGGAGGCCCCATTAGCTAAAGTGGTGCTTCAGGTTAAGAACAGTTTCAGGTTAAGAACGGACCTCCAGAAGGAATTAAGTACTTAACCCGAGGTACCACTGTATGTAGCTTTTATTTTATTTGCTTTTTATCTTATATTTTGGAAATGTACATCTAGTTTTTTTACCTTTACATTTTTGGGGGGGGGGGCAAGAGAGTGGGGCCAAGAGAGTGTTTAGCTTATACGTCAATCCGGCCCTGGCCGTGCAGACGAAGCAACCTAACCCCGGGTCAGTTCGCTCGTCTGCACCGCCTTTCCGAAGTCACAAAGGGAGCGTGTTTAGCCACCCATCCTCCTCTCCGCCGGCGAGGAGGCGGAGCGAGCCTGTCGGTCCAAAGGGATTCGCTGGACCTTCCTCGCAGCCCGGCCGGAGGGCCTCACCTGCGCGGCGTCCAGCCGAGTCCGCACCTCCCTCAGCAGGAAAGGCTCCATCCCGCGGCCCGCCGTGCAGAAATATCTCGCGGGGAGGCCGGCGCGGCAGCAGGGCCCTTTCGGCGGAGGCTGCCCGCCCTCGTCAGCCATCGCGGCCCCGCCGAGAGCCCGCCTTCTTCCGCCCAGGCGCCGGGAGCCGTTTGCCTCCTACAGGCCAGAGGCGAGGAAGGCCGCCGGGGCTCTCCTTTGCCGCGCCGCTTCGCTTTTTGGGGGAAGGGGGGAGAAGTCCCCGCCTTGTTTGGTTTCATCCCTTCCCAGAGGAGGCGGTGGCTTCGCCATGTTTTTCCCCTCTGGTGTGGAAGGAGCCTTGGCCGCCCTTCACTTTGAATTAGGGTCCCCCGAGGGTCATCTAGCCCAACCCCCGGCGATGCAGGAATCTCTGCTGAGAGCACCCTTGACAGATGGCCAGCCAAGCTCTGCTTAAAACCCACCAAGGAAGGAGAGTCGGCAAGCTCCCGAGGGAGTCAAAACAGCTCTTACCGCCAGAAAGTTCTTCCCGATGTTGGGTCGGAACCTCCTTTCTTGTAACTGGAAGCCATGAGTTCGAGTTCTACCCTCCAGAGCAGGAGAAAAGAAGCTTGTTCCCTCTTCCAGGGGATATTTGAAGATGGCTATCATATCTCCTCTCAGTCTCCTCTTTTGAAAGCTCCTTCATAAGGCTGGGTTTCCAGATCATCTCAGTTGCCCTCCTCTGCACATGTCCCAGCTTTTCAATAGCCTTATTAAATTTGGGCGCACAGAACAGGACACAGTATTGCAGGTGAGGTCTGACCAAGGCAGAATAGATGGGGACTATGACTTCCTTTGATCCATACCCACCACTATTCGCTTCTTTGGGGTTATTTTTTTTAAAAAGAGCTTTAGAAAGTGCAGCCTTTATTTATCTGTTTGCTGCGTTTATATCCCACCATTTTTCTCCAAGCAGCTCAGGGCAGAAAACATGGTTTTCTTAATCCTCGTTTAATCCTCACCACCAACCCTGTGAGGTAGGTTAGGCTGAGAGGCAGCAGCTGGCCCCCCAAGGTCACCCCGTGAGCTTTGTAGCCCAGTTAGGATTTGAACCCTGGTCATAGTCCACTCTAACCACTATGCCATGCTGCCATCCTATGCATGCCTACGCAGAGGTCCTGAGTGCCATAGAGTTTAATGCAGAACTGAACATTTCAAAAGGGGTTTGAATTATAAAAATGCTATAATATATAATGCCAGCTGGTGGGTGGCTAGCCTAGTACTGTACTGGTTCAGAAAGGTTTTGTGCTGCACTTAAAAGTCATGACTTCCCCCAAAGGATCTTGGGAGATGTAGTTTATTAAGGGAGCCAAAAGTTGTTAGGAGACCTGGTTCCCCTCACAGACCTACAATTCTTAGAGGGGTTTAACAGCCATTCCCTCTTCCCAGGGATCTCTGGAAATTGTAGATCTGAATATTCATACTGATTAAAATTATTTGGAGGACCAGTTATTCCTGAATAATAAAAAGGATCAAGAAAGCATGAACAATAACCACAGGTATTGGATAGTCAGGCTGATTGATTCTCTAGTTGCAGAGGTTTACTGGCCACCCCTGTTGGCATGGTGACAGCCTGGGCAGCATTCAAACATGGACATTCTGATGTCACGCATGATGTCATAAACGGGTTATGCTCAAAAGTCTTGGCAGACTTAGAAGCAGTTAACAGTCAGCCCATGTCTGAACTCTGGCAAGGTGGATCAACATGGCAGGTAATACTTAAATATTGGGGCTATATTCACTTTTATCATAGGGGAAGTGCTTGGGAATGAGTAGAGCTTATCTGACACTGCCCCCTACCCAGTAAAATTACCACATTTTTCACTCTATAAGACGCACCAGACCACAAGACGCACCTAATTTTTGGAGGAGGAAAACAAGAAAAAAATATTCTGAATCTCAGAAGCCAGAACAGCAAGAGGGATTGCTGCGCAGTGAAAGCAGCAATCCCTCTTGCTGTTCTGGCTTCTGGGATAGCCACGCAGCCTGCATTCACTCCATAAGAAGCACACACATTTCCCCTTAATTTTTAGGAGGGAAAAAGTGAGTCTTATAGAGCAAAAAATATGGTAATTGATGAACCAACAACCTCTACCTAGGAAAGGCCAAAGAAACTTGGAAGAATAATCCAGAGATAACTGAACATTTCAAAAGGGGTTTGAATTATAAAAATGCTATAAACGAAAGGGGTTGGGGGGAGGGTTGGAGGTGAATTTATTGAATAACTTTGGATCATTCATTGGAATCGTACATTGAGATCTATTAGAACTAACTTCTGCAAGCAGGCTTCCAGCTACGCACAACTATTAGGCATAGGGCAGGAGAGCAAAAATAAAATTTGCTGGAGATTCCTGCATTGATAGCTCTGTAGTTGGAGAGATTTATAGTCTTGACCCCTTGCTGTTGGCACGGAGACAACTGGAGCTGAAGGCAAACATAACATTCTGCTGTCATGAATGATGTCACAGACAGCATAAGCTCAAAATTCTTGGCAGTTGACAACAGAGAGTTAACAGACAGACCAAATTTGAACTCTGGCAAGATGGATATTTGTAACCAGTGATGAATTTATTTGTGGGGAGGGGGTGTCTATTAACCTACAAACCCCTCCAGTCTAATCAGTACCTTGCCCATCTAAGTGTCACAAATCAAAAGCTGCTATACCATTTTGCAACTGCTATAAAAAATATCTGTGAATGTTCTAGTATGCGTGCATGGGAACCTCCATTAAATCAAAGCCATTCAAGCACAGGAGTGTGGAAATATACAGTCTCTCTTTGAGGCAGAATGTTGGAAGATTCAGGACTGATAAAAGTGTGGAATTCACCACCACAGAAGGCAGTGACCAAATGGGATGGTTTTAAAAGACGATGAGATAAATCAGGCATAGGCAAACTTTGGCCTCCAGATGTTTTGGGACTACAACTCCCATCATCCCTAGCGAACAGGCCCAGTGATCAGGGATGATGGGAGTTGTAGTCCCAAAACATCTGGAGGGCTGAGTTTGCCTATGTCTGAGATAAATTAATGGAAGATAAGGCTATATGTGGCTACTAGCTGTGGCTACCACCCAGGAAGACTCCCCTGTTCAGCGCCTGAGGGTCCCAGTCCTGCCCTCACCACCTGGCCCAGGGCAGGGCCTGATGGGCTCTATAAAGGACTGCTGCCACTGGGCAGAGAGGGCTCCATTTTGTTTTTTTGTTTTTGTTGAAATTGCTGCTATTTTTTACCTATGTCATTTTAAACTGATATTAATGCTGTATTAGTTTTAGATTTTGATTTATGTGGAAATTGTTTCCCATTTGGTTGTGCATTTTTTGATGTGGTTTATTTATTGTTTATGATTTTTGTAATTCTGTAAATAATAATAATAATAATAATAAATTTTATTTATATCCCGCCCTCCTCAGCCAAAGCCGGGCTCAGGGCGGCTAACAACAATAAAACAATACAAAAGTACAACACAAACAACACTCTAAAATCATTCATTATAAAATTAATTAATCTTGAGTCTGACCAAACTGCGGGAGGCAGTGGAAGACAGGAGTGCCTGGCGTGCTCTGGTTCATGGGGTCACGAAGAGTCGGACACGACTAAACGACTAAACAACAACAATAACAACCAAATCTTGTTATGCTGTAAGTTGTCTTGAGCATTGCTTTTTTAACTGTAGAAAGGCGACATACAAATAAAAATGATGATGATGATGATGATGATGATAGCAATGCTGTGGAAACTGCAGGAGGGGAGAGTGATCTCGTTCTCAGTTCCTGCTTGTGTGCTTCCAACAGGAATCTGGTTGGCTGCTGTGAGGACACAGGATACTGGGCTAGATGGACCATTGGCCTGATCCAGCCGGCTCTTCTTATGTTCTTACATTCCCTTTACTTGAAAGAAAGAGGAAGGCATTCCAGGCTGGAGGACTTTGAGCACGTAGGAACACAAGACCTGGACCGGACACCAGCCAGTGTGGTGTTGTGGTTAAGAGCGGTGGACTCGTAATCTGTTGAACCGGGTTCGATTCCCTTCTCCACATGCAGCTGCTGGGTGACCTTGGGCCAGTCACACTTCTCTGAAGTCTCTCAGCTCCGCTCACCTCACAGAGTGTTTGTTGTGGGGGAGGAAGGGAAAGGAGAATGTTAGCCACTTTGAGACTCCTTCGGGTAGTGATAAAGCGGGATATCAAATCCAAACTCCTCTTCTTCTTCTGAGGAGTCGGCATTGAAAACGAATAAGCAATGTATATTCATTTCATCTAATCGCTAGAGGGCAGTGTTGGCATTTGAATGGTGGGTTTATCTCTGCTGGTTGACAGAACTTGAGCAAAAATGCTCAATAATTCCCTATCAGGATTTCTGATCTGTTTGAATAATTTGGCACCACAGCAATCTTCTGATTTTCACAGAGCTGGATGAAATCTGTATAAAATCAGCAGATGAATGAGGCTTATATTCTGTTTAACACTTCAGGTCCTGATTCCTGACCTAGATTGGGTTGACTACCAGAATGCGCTTTCATTTTCTGCGACCTTTCGATTTTGTTTTAACTGGTAATTCATTTCCTTTCAGAAAGATGGCAACGAAAGTGCAATGCCTCTTGTGTTTATGAACCAGTATGGATTGCCTGCAACTAAAAATTACGAATTCTATCAAGGATTTTAAGCGATATTGTTTCCTTGCTGAAACTAGAAATTAGAACATTTTAAAACTCTAGATCAGAGGTGGTAGCCTTCAAGGTTGTGGGATCTGCTTTTCTTTTGTCTAGAACCCCAAGGTTCTAATAGCAGCCAAGTGCAAATTAATGAAAGAACAGGACACCTCTTCAGCCAGGTAAGTGTCTTCAGTACTAGAACTGAGCTCACAGTCCTTTCACACACAAAAATCCAGTCCCAGTTTCCCTATACACTTTCTTTGTTTCGGCAGCCTAATTTGGGGTGGGGTAAATTTTGTTAAGCAACAAAAACTCAGAAATCCTTATTTACTGTAAATCAGCCAGAGATGTTCAAATAGATCTCAAACTACCATCTGACCATCTCTGTTCTAAATCTGTAATCTGCCTTACAACAAAAGCTCATGACAGGTAAAAGGTAAAGGGACCCCTGACCATTAGGTCCAGTCGTGACTGACTCTGGGGTTGCGGTGCTCATCTCGCTTTATTGGCTGAGGGAGCCAGCGTACAGCTTCCGGGTCATGTGGCCAGCATGACTAAGCCGCTTCTGGTGAACCAGAGCAGCGCACGGAAACACCGTTTACCTTCCCGCTGGAGCGGTACCTATTTATCTACTTGCACTTTGACGTGCTTCAAACTGCTAGGTTGGCAGGAGGTGGGACCGAGCAACGGGAGCTCACCCGGTCGCGGGGATTCGAACCGCCAACCTTCTGATCGGCAAGTCCTAGGCTCTGTGGTTTAACCCACAGCGGCACAATGACAGGTAGCAGTAAACATTTTTTTAAAAAAGGATACCTGCCCTTGATGAGACTCAGGAGTTGCCTGCACTCTGAGCTACAAGGGAGTTTTTATTGATTGATTTAACCCATTGTCTTTATCTGACTCTTTAAGAGGTTCTCACAGCAGTGGCTTTAAATGACTCTGCATAGTCTAGTGTGCTGGCAGAGACAAGGCATGCTGAGTAAATTTAGGGTCACAGGAAGTTGTCTTATACAAAGACATACACTTAACCTAATTTGATACTGTCTGTGGTGCACCCATTGACTCTAGAGTGGCAGAGACTGGGACCTCTTGTAGGCAAAATATATGTACTTCCACTATGCTGGGACCCAGCTAGAACAGTTGAGGCCCACTAAGCTGCCTTCATTTTGTGCTGAGTTCTCAAGAAGCTTGGAAGTGGCAAGAAAGGGGCTATTTCTGATGTTTCCAGGGAGCCTGCTGCAAAGGAAGCAAAGCCAGCCCTACCCTAACAACAACAACAACAACAACAACAACAATAATAATTCATTATTTGTACCCCATCCATCTGGCTGGGTTTCCCCAGCCACTCTGGGCGGCTTCCAACAAAGATGAAAAATACACTAAAATGTCACATATTAAAAACTTCCCTGAACAGGGCTGCCTTCAGATGTCTTCTGAATGTCAGGTAGTTGTTTATCGCTTTGACATCTGATGGGAGGGCGTTCCACAGGGCGGGCGCCACTACCGAGAAGGCCCTCTGCCTGGTTCCCTGCAACTTGGCCTCTTGCAGTGAGGGAACTGCCAGAAGGCCCTTGGAGCTGGACCTCAGTGTCCCGGCAGAACGATGGGGGAGGAGACGCTCCTTCAGATATACCCTTAGGCAGAGTGTGGCGGTTGCTTCAGGTGGCAGATACTAAAGGACAGCGAAAAGCAATAAGAAGTTGGGGGACAGAGCAAGGTGCACTATGTGGCCTTCTCTGTGCCCCCAAAGCTACCCTGCTGCCCTCAGGTGCTGAGGAAGACGCTGTGCTGTTTGCCAGTGCTGACGTAAGATTTCTGTCTGGTGGGCTTCTAGCCACAATGGCTCTGTTCCACCTTTACTGTCAGAGGCAGTATGTTTCTGAAAACCAGTTGCTGGGAATCACAAATGGGGAGAGTGTTGTGCTCAGGTACTGCTTTTGGGTTTCCCAGTGTTTTCTGGTAGGCTGTTGGCTCTTCTTTTTTATTGCATTTTTGAAAATTACAGAGAGAAAAAAAGTAAATTAAAAATTACACCCAAATACAGAAAAATAAAGAGAAAAAAGGAGAGAAAAAGAATAAAAGAAAAAAATGCAAAAAATTAAATTAAATTAAAAAGATACAGTTGTTCAGTGGATACAACCCATAATTGAAATATGCTATACAAAAGGCAGATTTTACTTTCTTGGGCTCCATGATCACTGCAGATGGTGACAGCAGTCACGAAATTAAAAGACGCCTGCTCCTTGGGAGAAAGGCGATGGCAAACCTAGACAGCGTCTTAAAAAGCAGAGACATCACCTTGCCAACAAAGGTCAATATAGTTAAAGCCATGGTTTTCCCAGTATGTATGGAAGTGAGAGCTGGACCATAAAGAAGGCTGATCGCCGAAGAATTGATGCTTTTGAATTATGGTGCTGGAGGAGACTCTTGAGAGTCCCATGGACTGCAAGAAGATCAAACCTATCCATTCTGAAGGAAATCAGCCCTGAGTACTCACTGGAAGGACAGATCGTGAAGCTGAGGCTCCAATACTTTGGCCACCTCATGAGAAGAGAAGACTCCCTGGAAAAGACCCTGATGTTGGGAAAGATGGAGGGCACAAGAAGAAGGGGACGACAGAGGACGAGATGGTTGGACAGTGTTCTCGAAGCTACCAGCATGAGTTTGACCAAACTGCGGGAGGCAGTGGAAGACAAGAGTACCTGTCGTGCTCTGGTCCATGGGGTCACGAAGAGTCGGACACGACTAAATGACTAAACAACAACAACAACATACAAAAGGCTCCCAGAAAGAAATTCCATTAATATTTCTTCTTTTCTTTGTTTCCTTACCGTCACTTTCTTCCTGTTCCACCAAACTTCTTTGAATCCCTGATATGTTAATTGACTTCACTCTATATCTCTTTGCAGCTTCAACACGTCTCATTAGTTACCAATAATCTGTATTCCTTTATTCAAATCAATTTTTTCCATTATATCTGTGAAATTAATCTAAGCACAACCAAGTATTATTTTTGGAAGCATATTTAGTCCGATAGTTTTTGAAGCAAACCCATTCCTTTTTTACCTTGTCACCTGAGTGGTTTCTTATTAGTTCTGTCATTTTGGCTAGTTTGAGGTACTCACACTCGTCTTTTGTTGGTATTAGTTCACTTTTCCAGTATTTTGCTATTAATATTCTAGCTGCTGTTGTCAAATAAAGAAACACTCTTTTATATTTATTTGGGATGCTTATCGTTAAAATGCCTAATAGGAAAGCTTCAGGTTTCTTTAAAAAGGTATGTTTTAATATTTTCTTTAGCTCTTCATAAACCATGTCCCAATTTTTTTTTTAATTTAGGGACATGTCCACCACATGTGGAATAGGGTTCCTTCATTTTGTTTACATCTCCAACACTTATTACTGTTATTTTTATTTATTTTGGCTAATTTGCTTGGGGTCATGTACCATCTGTGGACAATTTTCATAAAGTTTTCTTTTATCAGGTAGTACGTGGTGAATTTTTAATCTGTTTTCCATAGTTTTTCCCATTTTCCCATCTCAATTGGATAACCAAAATCGCGTGCCCATTTCACCATCACTTCCTTCACCTCCTTGTCCTTAAGGTTCCAATCCAATAGTAATTTATATGTTTTTGATCATTTTTATTATTATTTAATAAAAGTTCTTTTTCTAAATCTGATATCTTTGTGTCAAATCCTTTTATTTTTTAGTCTGACTTGAAAATTTCATTTAACCGTTGGCTCTTCTAATATTCTGTATATGGAATAGGAAAGATCCATCTTGTCTGAAAGTGGAGAGATTACACTTTCCCCCACAATCTTTCTGTTGTATGAAGAGGAGAAAGGGGTTAAAATTTCACTCATTTTATTTTTTGAGAAGCCAAGGAACAACAGGAGAGATGATGTAGGCTGCTTCATTCTTCCCAGACAAGGTGAGAGATTCCTCCCTAAGCCCTTGTGAGATGTGCAAAAGAATTGGGAGCTGGGGCTCTCCCAATATTATCTCGACTAGATTAATTAAAGGAGCAGTATATAGCTTTCAAAGTCCCCCGATGGATCTCAGGCTTTTAAGTGGCAGTCTCTTCTTCAGGCAATTCATGCAGCTTCATAAGCGCTGGGGACCTTCATATTTCATTGCAATTCACCCCCCTTTTTTTTTCGATGAAAGGGCGAGAAAACGAATTCCTAGGTATGATGAGATGAATTTGCAAAGGATAATAGAAACATGTTCTGTTAGGCTCTCTCGTTCTGCATTGCAGGACCAGAGGAATGTGAAGGAAGGGAGCTGAGCTGGGTCTTAGGACAGAGCGGGAAGCAGCCTTTATATCAGGTCAGACCACTGGTCCATCTAGTCCAGTATTATCTACACTGGCTGGCAGCAGCAGTTCTCCAGGCTCTCAGATGGAGATTGTTCTCATCATCTGCTAGTTTAGGAATAGGATTCCAGGTGTTGCTGGACTACAGCTGCTATCATCCCTGACCTTTGAGGAAACCCAGCCAGATGGGCAGGGTAACAGCAACAACTGGCCTTGGTGGGAGTAGAGTTCAACAACATCTGGACGCCCACAAGTTCCTCATCCCTATTCTGGCCGATCCATTTAACTGGAAATGCCAAGGATTTGGCCTGACTCCCTGCACCTACTGCCATTTGGGCAGCCCATGGTGGCCGTGGCACCACTGCAGTCACCAGCATCATCATCTTGCTTGCAGTGGTGATGCATGAACCTGTGGCCCGCCTGGGTGGCATGTGTCTCAAATTTGGCTTGCGAGGTCAAATACCATGCATCCCATGCCTGGTGTGACATCAGCTGTGCGGCAGGTAAGGATGTTGCTACAAATAAGTAATTCAGAGTTAATAGTGAGCTCCTGACCAGTTCCTTTCAAGCAGGGCTCGCTGACAGCATGGAAAGTGTTATGTTCTGAAGTTCTCACCTGGGCCAGCAGGCGGATACTGTAGATAGTTTTCACTCAGGTCCACATATGCAAATAGGGGGTTGAAAGTGACGTTCAGTGATTGGATAGTTACAGAAAATGGTTACAGTTACATTGTAGTGGAGCTCTATATAAGCAGGCTGGCTGAACCCTTCAGTTCAGTTCTGTTCTGGCCTGTGAATAAACAAGAGCTGTTTGAAGAATCGCTGTGTCATCTCATATGTTCACCCACAACTTAACAGAAAGGGTTCCCTGTTAGTACTGATTGGTGCTGTCAGTGAGCCCTACTTTGCCTGTTTGCTGTGGTTACAATCCAAATCACAGCTGCAAATGGACTTCCAAGGGGCTTTCTGTAACTGCTAATCAGATGAGTTTGAGCGCCTTTGAACTTTGAGCGGTGGGTAGGACTGACCAACTGCAAATTACCTGATACCATTATTGCCATCAGGTGATTGGCAGGTGGGTGCCTGATACATTCGGGTGGGCCTTGGTACTGTCTGTGAGCCCAAGCAAATGCCCTAAGCTGATGCCTATGCTGGCTCGTTTGAACCTGGCCATTTGGATTCCTTGGCTGGATCTACACTGACCTTCTAAACGTTATTAGAACGATATTAGATGTATCGTTCTAAAACGTCACTGGGCTTATTGGTAAATTAAAAATGTTCCTACCCTGTTTTGTCGGTAAAAATGCAGCTTCCCTATTGCCAGGTCTTGGTTGCTCTGCACCACCCTATGGTGTCGCATTGTAGTAACACATTCTAGGGGAGAGACCCCATCAGGCAAGCCCTCCTTCCACCTGCCTTGCCCCACCCTCCAGTCTCTGCTTCTCATTTTGTATTGTATTGTGTTGTGCACTGTGGTTTGCTGTGTTTAATGATCGGAGTTTAGAAATTACTTATTGTAACTGTTAAGAGTAGATTTCTGTTTAATTTTGAAATGCTGATATTTAATATTACTGTATTCTATATTATTTTAATGAATGTTGAATGTTATTTTATTTGTATATTGTATTATGCATATTGTCTTATTTATAAGACGTTAGCTGCTCTGAGCCTGGCTTTGGCTGGGGAGGGTGGGATACAAATAAAATTTATTATTATTTAACATTACAAGCAAAACATAATGTGTTCATTACGTTATGAAAATCATTCCTTAATTCTTCCTTAACATTATAAACCATGAGTGTAGATTTGCCCCCAATGTGTGCTATACTGAACAATGGTTAGATGGTTTCCCCCCACATGATATACACATTTTGTTAGGTTCATAGACAGGGAAATAAGGTTCAAAAGACTGAGAAAAAAACTAAATGGTGCATTGCGTCCCTTTATATTTGTCTAATAATTTGGGATTATTTGCAAATTGAAGCTTCCAGATTATGCCACCTATTTTCCTTCCCATCTAAAGTTCACCATCCACTGGGCGTCATGGAATGCCTCCTCTTGGAGTTTAACCACTTGTAATAATAATTTTAAAAAGGCTGATTGGCATAAATCAAGCATTTGTGACTACTTGCAGCTTATTTCTAGGTAATATTGGTTTGGAAAATGCTTGTGCCATATGCATTTATTTTCCTTGAGCTATGAAGACTTGTAGAACATATTACGGCACTTGTATCAATTTGTGCTGGTGTGGTTAGGAGCGAGGGAATTTGTCAATACTATTTGAAATTCCATCTCACGAACAGCTACACATTTCCTGTGTTTTTTTCTTGCGTTTTCTGACAACTGAGCTATAAACGATGGGGAAACATTTCACCACAGCTTAGAAAAATCTTACAGGAGAAATGACAGTACATATGCATTATTTTTTTAAAGGTGGAAAGTAGACAAACCTCAATAAGGGAGTATTTCCGCACACACAGATCTTGGAGGGTTCAAATCAATGTGAACCCTAACAAGAGACAATTATGGATTATTACTTCCATTGCATGCAAGTAAGTAGCCAAATATATTTGGAAAGGCAAACTGGCAGGGACTGAATTCAGAGGCATATCACAGTATGCAATATCATAAGTGCGATCATCATCAGCACTGCACTGAATATTTGAAGGTACTGTATAATATATAACCTGATCTGCTCTCTGGCTCCACGGTTTGCAGTAATTACTTGTGCACCGACAGTCTGCATAAACTGGGCTGAAACAGACCTAAAAAGACCCATTTGATTTATTTAATTGGAGATTCTTTTGTAATAACCTAAATAAAAAGATGTAAGAGGTTACTTATGCGAAAAGCTATATTTTTGCCTCCGAGCTAAGCAACAACAAACCAAGATAATATGCAGCATAATGATCAGGTTACTTACAAAGAATCAAGATCAGATAAGAAGCTACATTTCCTCCCCTTTCTTTCTCTTTCACTCACCACACACAAATATTTTTTAAAAAAAATATGGAACTCCAGTTCTTTTTGTTGTCGTTTTTGTTGTTCTTTGAAATAAAACCAAATTTGCTGCAATGATATTACTTTTTCATTTTGTTAAACAAAGGTTGCACACCTTTTTATATATCTTTCCCCAGTTTAGATTGCATTTTCAGTGCTCAGAATGCACACAGATTTTCTAATCCATTGTTGTAAAAGTATAATGGATGGTGAGCCTTCATATCTTCCTAAAAAACAAAACAAAAAACAATTCAGGACATTTGGCCTATGGTTTATACCCAACCTAAGTTGCAGCACAATCCTATACCTCTCCAGTGGTGTAGTGGGGAGATGTGAGGCTGTAGAGCTCCAGAACTTTCTTCAGAGCAGGAACGATCTGCTGGAGTACTTGGGGGTTTGAGAGATCCACTGGGCTCTGGCAAGTGAATGAGGTGATAATGAGTCTTTCAAGTTTGTTTTTTAACATTAGCTTCAAGGAAGCCAGCAAATGGGGAAAATAAGCAGAGACTGGCCCCTTTCCTTTTCTTTGATGGTGTCCCTATGTCATATAAGTAGTTTAAATGCTAACACTACTTGGCCAGATTGTTTGCATTTCTGATTAAAAGCTAATATTTGTATTTCAGCTGGCTGAAGATCTTTTGTTAAAGCTCTCAGTGTATTCCACAAGTTTAGTCGACTATGCAAGCAGAAGTGAGCATCACTGAGTTCAGTAGAGCTTACTTCCAGGAAACTGCATAGGACTGTGGCCATAATGAGTCTGATAAATAGGGTACTACTGTATGCTCTGTGTTGCCATTCTCTGGTGTGGAAGTTTGCATGTATATTACTGGATTAACATCATCACCATCCTCATCATCAAAATAATAATAATAAAAAACTTTTATTTATATCCTGCCCTCCCTGGCCAAAGTCAGGCTCAGGGCGGCTGACATCAGATATATAACATTAGTATAAAATCAAACAATAATTAAATTACCTCCTAAAAACAGGTCAAAATCAAATAAAAGTCTAATTAGATGGCTTTCCGCAGGGTTAGGTTTGGGAACAGTAAGTGCTCATCCGCCCATGAGTTTTGAGATTCTCCTGGTGGGTGTGTGTGGGTGTGGGTGGGTGTATGTGTTGAGGATGCCATGATGAGCTCCACCACTTCAAAATGTACCATCACACCAGAAGCACATCTCATTGTGTTCAGTGGGGCTCAACAGGTAAGTGGGTACAGCCCTTCAGTTATAGTCCTTAGGTACTACTGAAATCAATGAGATCTGCTTTGATCATGATTCACTTTTCATATGGGTTTCAAAGGACTACTTAGCACTACTTAGGTTGGATCCAATTTCTGTAGAAAAAAGAAGAACCTCTTTAACTATGTAATACTTTGGTGGAATTTCAAGAGTTCTAGACAAACTCGCATCCTGATTCAGTTCCCTTTACCTCAGGCGAATAGTCCCATGCAGTCAAGAGCTGGCAGCCATGAAAACAATCTTTTTGAACTCAATAACAGTGAATAATTTCATATGGGAGAACTTCCACAACATGAATGGGCAACTTAAGGTCCATTTTGCAGACATGGAAGTGGATCTCACCCACTAATGTTAACAACAACAACAACAACCAATATTCCAAACCATTTCACAATTGCATGAAAGTATCATTCTGATTTCAGATCCAGCTTTCCTGTGTCTGTGTTCCTAGTTTAATATAACGTGACTTGACCCTGCTAATATACTGGAGCTATAGAAAGCAGCTGCATTAATACCATGCTGGGATTTTGATATGATTAACAGCTAAGGCTTGCAACCTTTCTCCTGATTGCAGTAAAGGAGTTGACTGATCCCTTTACTCTCTTTTCTCAGGCAACATTTCCATTGCCTTCTTTCAGGATGGTCACAGGTACATTAACTGCAACATGTTATTATCCATCATATGTATTTCCAGGAGTCATCTTCTCTCCCTTATTAAATACCTGAAATAACATCACCAGCAAATTTCAACCCAAATGGAAACCAGAGGCATCACCATCAGAAATGAAAGGTGCATAGCTTTTGTATATATACGCTTGCTAATAGATTATTGCTTGTGTTAGTTATAATAATTATTTATTGTTTGGGGGGGGGAATCTTGGATTGATGGCTTTGCATTCCTGTAGATGTTATTTTGGCAATATTTGTAGCAAGTGGGACCCATAACAAAATGCTGCAATGTAGGGTGATCCACCAGCCATGCCTCATTCCACTCCGCCTCCTGCCCCCCCTTTTTGTTTACCCCAAAGAGTATGGACTGATCCAGATTATTTTCATGCCATGCTTCTCGGCAAAGGTCCATGCTTTAAAGCAGGGTTTCTCAAATTTGGGTCACCAGCTGTTTCTGGACTACAATTCCTATCAGCCCTGACTACTGGTCCTGCTAGCTAATTCTATGACTCCTTCCTCCATTCTTCCAAAGCCGTGATTACGGTACTTTCCATAATCATTAGCCCACCTCCCTACATATTTCAGCAGCTCCAAGTCCCTCCTCTCCAAGATGGAAGGCAGGGACATTTCACTTTAATTATGATTTATATCCTACAAGCTTTTCTTCAATTACTGCTCTGCAGATTGTACATCAAAGCATGTTGAATAAAAGCTCTAAATCATTCAGTGAGGAGAGGGGTTCTCGGTTGCTGCTTCTAGATTTACTTCCCTCCCGCTCCTTGGCTTTTGGCAGGATATTTTCCCCAGAGTGCAGCTAAAGTCACTCTGCTTTCTGCAAACTCAGCCTTCCATAATATCTTTGGCAGGAGGCATGACAGCTTTATCTTTATGCCGTGCCATGAAGAGGATGAGATGCATTCACACTGGGAAAGACTTAACCCCAAAATTAAAAGCACCTCCAGTGTGGTGTAGTGGTTAGAGCAGGGGTAGGCAAAGTTTTTGTGGCTTCGGCCTGTTCACAGTCCCGCAGATGCCGCGGTGGATTGGAGTGCATGCGTGCGCACGCACACACAAACACTATTTTTGGCGCTCCTTCCAGCATGGAGGAGGCGTGCACAGCTTCCCATTGGCTGCAGGAGCTTCCTGCAGCCAATGGGAAGCCGGCCAGTGTCACGGAAAGCGGTACCAGCTCTGCTCTGTGCCAGGGGTCCATGGGCTGGTTAAACGACCCCCCATGGGCGGCTTGTGGCCCATGGGCCTTAGGTTGCCGACCCCTGGATTAGAGTGTCAGATCAGGACCTGGGAGGCCAGGATTCAAATCCCCACACAGTCATGAAGCACGCTGGGTGACCTGTTGCTGTCTCTCAGACTAATCTACCTCACAGGGTTGTTGTACGGAAAAAAACTGGGGCAGAGGAGAGCCATGCATGTTACCTGGAGCTCCTTGGAGGAAAGGCAGTGTAATAATAAGATAAATAAATGCATAAATTTAAAAACCTGAAACTTGTATGGACTCATATATATATACATATATAGTCAGGGATGGGGAAGAAATGAATGTGAACTTATAGTGTAGAGGGGATAGCTCCATTTGCGATTCTTAATAAACCATAGGCCTCTGGTAGGCAAACAATGGGTCAAGGGAGGCCCTTGTCCTCGTGTCCCAACCTGAACGACGACAGGACATGGCAGGCAAAATTGGCAGGATTTTATATGGGGAGATGTGGGGATTCTATAATTGCCTCACTAAAAGCCTTAAGCCCAGAGCATTCTTTACTGGAAATAAGAATTTCTGGCATTCAGAATGGAGCCATAGAGGAGGGGGCAGTATCGCACCTAGCTATACGTATCCTTTCTCAGGGAATTTGCTTTCCACTGTGGTGGTTTCCATGGTTACAGCAAAATGTCACCATGTTTTCCTCCACAGCCCATGGAGCAGCAGTGACTTTTAGCAGTCAGGCCCAGCAAGCATATACTGTACTGTCTAAATATCTGGTATGGTTTTAAGTTGCTAAAACACTTGTGCAGGGCTTATTGCACAGTGGGGTGGAAAATGGGACAGTGAATACGTTGGTTACAGTCGGCTGGTTGTTTTCATCCAAAGGTCAGCTACCTCACAAGGGTGTTGTAAAGATAAAATGGGGAGAGGAAGAATCATGTATGCCATGTAGAGCTCCTTGGAGGTAAGGTGGGGGTATAAACAAAATAAACCGTTATTTGTTTAGGACAGTGAGAGTGCTAGGAGACCCCCCCCCTTCACCTCACAAACTCACAATTCTCAGAGGGGTTTAATAGGGAACTCTGGGAAATGTAGCTCTGGGAGGGGAAGAGGGGCCACGGTTCACACTCACCTAAGGCCCCATGGTTGATTACACAAGAGCATGGAGGAACTTAGCCATAGGAACCAGCCCCAACAAAGACCACAAATGTGTGCCTGTGCATGTGTAAGGAGACACACCTGGCACCATCTTTATCCAGTTTTAGGCATCAGGCAAACACGTTTCTTTCCGCCCTGGGCTTTTGGCCCTCAATGGTGGCCTCTTTTAGTGGGGTGGGGCCTTTAGTCCTGCCTTTTCGTTTAGCTGTGTTACCAGGGTTGGCATATCTTGAAGAGCAAAAAAAGCGGACGCTATGACAACTCTCATTTTAAATACTCCTACTATGTGTAAGCTGCAGAAACTGATATATTGCTGATTGGGGCAGGAGAAGAGAAGAGGAAAGCAAGTCTTCAGCCACCAGGTTATGTCTATGTCTCATCCAGAAAGTATAGCCAGAGACATTTTGGCAAATTAAAAAAATCCACCCGGACATCATTTTTACCCTTGAAAAAGAGGGTTATCCTGGAAAAGGAGGACACATGGTAACCCTATACTGCTGTGTTTTTAGGTTTTTATTGGTTTACTATAAGTCACTTTGAGTTACTCGGTAGGTAAAGCAACTAATAAATATCATAATAAAAAAAATTATAAAAATAATAGCCTGCGCTAGGGGGTGGCTGCTGGCAGGCAGAGCTGGACCCACCATTGGGCAGGGTGAGGCAGCTGCCTCAGACGGTAGATGCTATGGTGTGGTGGCAAATTTTTGAGGATAGCTTGCCCTGTGCCCCCTAAGCTGTTCTGCTGTCCTCAGGAGGATGCTGTCCCCATTGCCAGTTCCAAAATGAGATTCAGTCCAGTCAGCTTCTGCATGTAAAATGGAAGGCGTGGCGTGGAGGCCATAATGTCCTTTGCCTCAGGCGGCAAAATCTTAGGCTGACGGTGCCCATGTGTGTCCAATGTTACAGATATTATACATGACAGACAGACTGTCAGTCGCAATGTTGATGGGGATGAACCAATATGGCACACTTATGGGTCTGGAAGTGTGCTGGCATTAGAAAAGGGGTGGCCTAGACTCTTTTGTAAGACCAGTGAATTGGGGAAGGAAGCAGGAGTAGAGCTGAGGTAGTCAGAAGTGGCCACATGCTGCCTGCCTCTGCAGCCTTCAAGACTTCACTCAGCAGTTACCACAACAATTTGGGTAGCTACAGTATGAAACGTCTCCTGCTGGCAGGTAAGTGTTGCACACCTTGCTTGTTATAGGCCTCTCCACCCCTAGAGCTTTGCATGCACCTTTCCAGGTATTTTGTTCCTCACCTGGTGTGGGCATAGCTCACAGCTTAAGAACCATAGATAATAAACTCACAAGAGCTCAGGCTTTTCAACGCTATCTCAGTGTTGTTGGTGCAGTGCTGCGACAGCACCTCATATGCCATTAGACTAATGTCAAAAGGGGCCTGTCGGTGTTTGCAAAATGGTGTCTGTTTTGAACTACTGTGTTGTGCAGATTAGAGCAGAGTTTTCCAAACAGTGTGTCGTGACATGTTTGTGCGTCAGCTGCAGTGTGTAGGTGTGTCACACGAACGCTCTCCATGCCCCTCCCAGGGCTGGAAAGAAGGGCTTAGTTTAACCTCCGGTTTGCTAGTAAAACCAAATTACTGTGTCGCGAAATGATGCATGTCTAAAAAGTGTGTCACCAACATGAAAAGTTTGGGAAGCTCTAGCTTACAGAGTATTATTGTAATGATAAAAGTTGTGGTGGTGAGAATCATGTATACTACCCCAAGTTCTGCAGGTGGGATGTAAAAAGTAAATAAGTAAATAAATATATCCACACAGCAATGGACTAATAAAATTTGTGAGACTATGCCTGTGTTTTTTTGCTACCATGATAAATACATTTATATTATTTATATATGATATGATTAGTGATGTTTTGCTTAGGATTTTTTAAACTCTAGTTGTGCCACAAAGGTGGCATACTAAAAATACAATCCTATTGATTTGTACACATCCCTCATGCAATCTTGTTCCATGTTCTGTGTGTGGAATTGTTCATGTTTATAGATAATGCATGCTAACGGCATCAAATCCTTAAAAAAAGCAGTGGTGGTATCAGTGTTTGTAGTTTGTTTATAGAAATGCTATTGTGCATATAGAAAGACGACAAATGCTTTGTGAATAATTCTTTTAAATATACACTACTTACCAAATTATAACTTTCCAAACAATGGAAAGCCACAAATTTCCTCCATATGAAGTGTTTGCTATCAAATAATTTGGGAAGTGACTTGCTGAGTGGGGCAGAGCTGCTACCCTACCTTTCTAGCAGCTAGTTTGCTGTTGCTTACTGGGAGGGAAAAAGCAAGGGTGAACTGGTGGAGAGGTTAAAGGTAAAGGTAAAGGACCCCTGACAGTTAAGTCCAGTTGCAGACAACTCTTGGGTTGTGGCGCTCATTTCGCTTTACAGGCCGAGGGAGCCAACATTTGTCCGCAGGCAGTTTTTCCGGGTCATGTGGCCAGCATGACTAAGCTGCTTCTAGCACAATGGAACACCGAAACCAGAGCAGCGCACGGAAACGCCATTTACCTTCCCGCTGGAGCGGTACCTATTTATCTACTTGCGCTTTTGTGTGCTGGGACCGAGCAACGGTGGTTCACCCCGTTGCAGGGATTCGAACTGCCGACCTTCTGATCGGCAAGCCCAAGAGGCTCAGTGGTTTAGACCACAGTGGTGCAAATATACTAGATTGATCTTGCTGGTTAGTTTGCACCATGCTGACCTCTCTTCTGCGTAGCCCTTCCCTCTGCTGGGAAGCAACACCTGGTGAGTCCCTTCTGCCATTCTCATACTAAAGATCATTGACCAGCCTCCCCACTCCCTACACATTCACTTTGCTGAGGGCCATATGCCTTACGTTGTTTTAATGAGTCTGTTAGAGCCTGCTTTCACATGAATGTACCAAAGGATGCTACAATACATCATCAACAGTTCAGAACAAACCTCACCCACATGTGGCATGGGCAGTGAGAGGCATGTGCGCTCCATAGGACCCTATTGTTCCTGTGCATGCAATTTACCGTATATGAATGTGTATAACAGACAAAATGTTCTCTGCACCCCACTCTCTCAGAGTTTTGGTGGTAGCCAGGCCAGAGGTCCGTATTGTTCGGAGATGAAGTTTGGAAAGCCAGTTTTTGGTGGTTCTAAAATCTAAACAGAGCACTTACCTGTGATACTGGAGTCCTTGCAAGCTTCTCCAGTCAGTCGCTTTTGTAAACTGCTTTCAGGTTTTATACAACGGAGCAACATATAATTTTAAAATGAAATAAATAAATCCCACAGCGGAAGAAGTGTGTGTTATTTTATAGCAGTCTTTGTCAAGCTGAGTGCCCTCCAGATGTTTTGGACCCCCCCAGCGCCAAGGTTGCTGGGAGTTGTAGCACAAAACATCTGGAGGGCTTGGCAAAGACTATCTCATATGACAACTATTGTTTTCATGCCCTAAATAAGGAAACATCGCAGAAAGCATGAGGGGGAGGGAGGGAGTGGAGTGGAATACAAATAGTGTACAAGAACATGTTAGATTGGACCACAGAAGCAAGCTAAACATTTTCATAATTCTAGGTGCGTTTGCTGAATGAAACTTAGTTGACATATATTGTGAAGAGACAACAATGTTCTGGAGACTTGTTAAATGCAGTGGAAGGCTGTTGCTTCCCTCATGAGATAAAAGCCTGATTTGGAATACATAAGAGGAGACAAAATGAATGAAGAATTTACAAACATCTATATTTTAGTGTTAGGAAATGTGTTAAGTTTAGGAAACAGTTAGTTGGAGACACTGAGTTATACAACTCTGACTATTTCAGGCAATGAGAGGTTTACACAATACAGCTTAACAAGATAAAAGGTCTCTCACAACATACATAGAATGACAGACAACTTGTCCGAATTTTGACACAACACAGCATCAAATACACATGTAATGTGATGAAACAATGTCCAAGCATTTCTGAGTTATGTAGTAACATACAACCTTCTTTTTTCCTCTTTCGTTTCGTTTGGCTTATAAGGCAATTCAAATCACAACATACCTCAGGCAAGCATGCAGGAAAAAAGTCATTTATTTTTGTACTGTGGTATGACACACCTTTTAACATATTTCCATTATAATGTATTTAGACAAAGATGATATAAACCATCCAAATAATATACATATATTTTGTTTGTTTCTTTTTTCTTTTTAAATCAGCAATTGCATTTACACTGGAATAAAGATTATCAGTTTTGGTAAAAATAAAACTATTTGAATTCACTTGTTAACAAAATGCACAGTGATCATAAACCCAGGTTGTTGTTTTCTTCTTCTTCTTCTTCAAGCCAACTTGCATGAATCTTTTTCAATGACCCGTCACACCGCAGTTGGGTTCTGGTGGACACAGAGAGATGATCGTACATAGTACTAGGTTTTCATCTTCATGTCGTTCCCATGGCTACAAAAATTGCTAACCATTTTAAAATCACATGGATATAACAACAATGCTATGCGAACATCACGTTCATTTAATGTCCAGCTTCTCGACATATATAGTCACGATGTTAGGTTTACTCTTTATTTTATTTTTAAAGACTGACCAGATTGGGCATCTTGAGTCACAAAACACAAACATTAAAACTTAGAAAATACACTTTATACATTATGGTATTTAATAGGCTCCTGATCCACCTAAAAGCACCGCCTTAAGTGCTTTGTTGGATTCGGTACCCTTAAACCAATGAATTCTTATAAAGTTCCTTTATTATTTTTAAATAAGAAATTATGGCTCTGCTCAGAAATAAAATACCTGAGCCCAAAATGTTTACATGTTCCCTTTTTGAAAAGATTACACCAGAGTTCATCTTACTTGAAGAAGAAACAAGCCTAAAAACAATCACAATGGGTAAGAAAAGTCCATTGCTTTCAAGGGATGCTATCTTAAGTGAAAATTAATTTTGTGAATTAATTCTCTCTCCTCCTTTTCTGTCTTGCAAAGCCACAGGGTTGTGTGAATTTAATTTGGTATGTTTGTTCTGGCAGGTTTTCTCTGCCCTGTAACTGTAATAAGCTTTCATTAAAACAATGTACTATAATATAATATAAGCCTTATGTTTTGAATATATTATTTGCAATGCAATCCTATGCACAGATTTACAGTGCATATTGATTTACAGTCCTACTGAGTTCATTGGGACTTAACTTCCTGGTAGTTGTGTATAGGACTGTAGCCCTAGTCCATGCTTAGAGTAGTGATGACTAACTCAAGTGCCACTGATTTCAGGGGATCTACTCTAAACATACAAGGGCTGGTTCCAACCGAACATCTGAATCAGTATTTTTAAGCACATATCATGGTGAGAGAATTAACTCCATCTTCTCCTCCAATCCAGAGTTCTTCATTTATTCTTATGTGAACATATAATTCTTTGTTCTGGGGGATTCTCATCTATTTTGGGGGAAGGAGCAACACCTAGGAGATACAGAACCTAGGAGTTCCCCTTAATAGGATTGCTACAGGCAGCACCCTTATCCTACACCAGTGTTTCTCAACCTGTGGGTCTCCAGATGTTGTTGGACTACAACTCCCATCATTCCTAGCCAGCATGACCTGTGGTCAAGGATGATGGGAGTTGTAGTCCAACAACATCTGGTGACCCACAGGTTGAGAAACACTGTTCTAGACAAACCTGCCAACTTGACCTATATAAGTTGTAATTCAACTCTATATGACTTGCAATGTAATTCTCTTTAGTATGTATTACTTTAGGATGAAATTTATCTCCTAGTGCGTTGTTGTTTATAACATAATGTTTTAGGGGAAGTGGTCTATATCAGCCTCTTTAGGGTTTTAAAAATCTGTCAGATCTGCACTGTGGTGTTTTCTCAGCACAGGACAGCAGTGCTGTAAACCTTTAAGGAGCAAGCTAATGATTTAAAGCTATTTACCCCATCCATATATTATGTTTAGACAGGGAGGATGCATGGAGAGGCATTCTTGGTGGCTGTCCCACAATTATGGAATTACATCCCACTGAAGCCTAAGACTGAATTCTAACTGGTTTCAATATGAATTAATTGCCATGGCTCCCCTCCCCTGCAGAATCCCAGGAACTGTAATTCTCCAAAGCTTCTGAAAAATCTTAGAGAATGCCACCTCCTGCAGAGAGCTATAATTCCTTGGGTTCTTAGTCATGACAATTAGGTTTGAATTTAACTAATAATGTGGAAATGCAACCATTGCAAGATCTTTCTGTTAGATTTGGTGGCTGGGCCAAATATGTATAGCACCAGCAACACCATATTTTTAGGTTTCAATCAAAAATTGATTCTAAATTTAATATTAGAATGATGATATTGTATCCTTTTAAATCCATTGTTATTGGACTAAAACCAGGCTAGGTATGTAAAATAAATAAACTATGCAAGTGTTTCTATGATCAAAGTCACGAGTGGTGTCTTCAGATCTTTCTGGATTACAGGTGTTTGTGGGGAGGTGTCTCAGTTAAATATATTAGCGAAATTAGCTGGCTACAGTGCAGAGAAGTGATTTGCTTGCACAGCAGAGAACTGTGCACATAGCCGGATATTGTGCTGAAGCTTCCGTTCCAGCAGTTCTGACAACTGAAGAGACAAGCCAATTTTCAAACTGAGCAGCTGCTATCCTCTTCAGCAGTATGAACCTCTGCAGCAGAAATGACAATGAAAGCTCAGATATAGGCATGGCTCTTGATATTCTAGGTTGCAGCCAAATGCCCTGATCCATAGATTTATGAGCATAATAGCCCTCACACAGACCCTGCTCCCTGGAGCCAATGATTAATAGACGGGAGTGACCCAACTGCTTTCCTTCCACAGCAAGGTAAAAGACCAGTCTAGGTGTCAATGAGCACATTAGTGGCACACCACCTGCTCTTGTGCTTGTTGGCCTCTTGATTGGGATCTCCCTGGCATGTGCAGACTGGATTTTTGAACGGGAAGGATGTTGTGCTCCTTAAACAACCCTTTGTGCATGGGTCACCCTTTGCTGTATTAGGGCTAGAGCCTGCAGTTGTGCAACGTTTGTTTACTTGATCCTGCCTCAGTGCAGAGCACCCTTCCACTAAATAATCATTGAGGTTCCTTCCAGCCTACTTTTTCGAGATGCTATTCACATATTATAATGCATTTCTTTTCAATGGCTGTTAGCCAATGAAAAGCTACCCTCTGCCATAAAATAAAATGTCTGACCCTCTTTCCACTTCATCGTACAAAAGAGTGAATCTCAAGGAAGAGTGCAGGTGATCGAGTAGCCATAGCCACAACGAGATCCATAACAAGAGAGAGAAAATACACATTACAGATATTTAGAGAATGATCTTTGGCAGACTATTTTAAATAAATCGTCAGAATGGTTAACATTACAAATATTTTCTGCATGTTCATATTTACTCTGAATATTTCACTCTTGCAAGTCAGCTACAAGGATACTCGTTCACCACTCTGTACTAATAGGAAAACGCCACAGATATAAAAAAATATGAGTTTAGCACAGTTTCTTTTGATAACACAACTCTGCTCAGTGATTTCAAAATTTGCAGATTAATACCATGTACAATATTAACTGGTTGTTGATTTTTTTTAAAAAAAACCACCATGCACACAGTGGGTGCCACTTGAGAAGATCATAGAATTGTTCTTGGAAAAACAAAACAAAACAGTGTATTCAGAAATATCTCCATCTCCTAAGGCCATTAACATTTACCCTCTGAAACAGCATCAGTCACTTCAGCATGAAAGTACTTAATCCCAGTAGGTGTGAATGCACCAAAATAAGTAGCAGTTTACTCACCACTGAGTTGGCAGTGTGGACAGCACAGAAGTGCCGTACTTTACCGCTGAAGTTGCCTCTTGAGTTAATTTCTGCCGCTTGAGAAGGTAGGTGTAAATGCACCTTTAGCTGTGGAGCAAGCACTGAAATATGCAGAGCGAGCAAAATATTTGCAATCTACCTTTTGCTGCACATTCTGTTTTTAACAAAACCAGCCTTTCCTTTGAATCTCTGATGCTTTCAAGATAGTGGAATTCTCTCAGAGGGAACAAGCAGAAGCCCAAAGCTACTAGAGCTCATTGAAACATTAAATAGATAAACTGTTTGGTATGCTTTGCAGGCTCTGGGTTCTTTGTCAAGACAATAGTCTGTGATCAGATTCCTTCTGATTGGTTTTCAGCAAGTCCGTTCTTCTCCCAATCACTTCTATGCATCACCACTAGAATGTAAGAATATTTCACACTTTATGTGTCAGCCAGGTTACACTGGAGTAATAAATGCAACGAAGTACAAGGGGCAAATGCATATTCCTGAACACGCCATGGGCATGTGACAGGGGGCTGCAGCCAGTTCTGGTTCTCTGGTGATGCTCCTAGAATCGTGCAATTGTAGAGTTGGAAGGGATCCCAAGGGTCATCTAGTCCAACCCCCTGCAATGCAGGAAGCTCAGCTAAAGAATCCCTGACAGATGGCTATCCAACCTCTGTTTAAGAAACCTCTAATCACATGAAACATTTGATGCTTGCTAGGGGAAACAATGGAGGGTGCTAGTGCAAACTGGCTGCCACATAATATGTGACTTGGCTCTCAGGTGATGAAATTGACAAATTGTATGCAGTTTCACAGTGATTTTCTAGGGAAATGTGTTACTCACAAAATAATTTTCCATTTAATAGTAAAGGTGCAATTCTAAGGTGTCGGGGAAGCAGGAGTTTTGTCCATAACAGATCTAACCCATGATGATCGTCTTCTGTTTTTAGCATACATCACTGATTACATCAAATGTGGAGATCTTTATACATGGTTGTACAGAATATACAGCATTACACAGTTATTTCCCAATAAATATTTCTCACTTATGAGTTCCTTTTTATCAACAAATATTTATAATCAACATGTGGGAGCTTTCCCACTTTCCTTCTAATAATCATTCTACCAACAAATATGGCTTTCTCAATAGTGTAATTGCATTGCACCACTGAACTTAGGAGAATAAAAGACATTAGAAAGATTGAACAGCTGGGAAGGGAAAGGCATCAACAGTAGCACACAGGTTAGCCCATATGAAGCAGCCTGCTCTCCAGACACATCTTGCCTTGTAAGTTAGCTGTAGGGACAACTGATCTGAAAGGTCAACTCCATCAGTCACCTCGTGTCCCTCAACTGATTCCAGCTGCTCACTGTAAGAGCTGCTATTTAACTTCAGCAATTGGCACCTCAGTTCCCCCTCCTCCCTGTCCCTGTTCCCTTGTGTGTTGTGTCTTTTCAGTCGCAAGCCTGCAGGAGGGACTGTCTTGTTTCAACTGATGGTTTGTAAGCTGCTCTGGGAGCCTTTTCAGGCTGAAGAGCGGAATACAAAAGTTCTAAATAAATCTACAAATTTTTTTTAAAGTGCTTATTCAAGCGTTTGAGATTCCTAGTCCTCAGACACTTAGCAGCTGTCCTGATTGGAAGAAGAAATGAGCTGAACATCCTCTGCTGATGCCAGTTAATTATGAGATAACAGGAGCGGTACTTTGGCTTCTATAGGAACGTGATTATAGGAAGCTACCTGGACCCCAAAATCATCTTCTGAGCCCTTCTTCATATGCCTCCTCTTCGAGAGGTCCAGAGGGTGGCAACACGAGAACGGGCCTTTTCTGCAGTGGCTCCCTGTGGAATGCTCTCCCCAGGGAAGTTTGTCTGGCACCTTCATTATACACCTTTAGGCACCAGGCAAAAACGTTCCTCTTTAACCAGGCCTTTGGTTGATTTGATTGACATCCTATGCCCTTTTAAAATGTGGGGTTTTCTTTGGGGGGGATTATTGGGTTGTTATTTTGATTATATATTTTGTGGATTTATATTTTGTTTTTGTTCTGTGACCCTGAGACCTCCGGGTATAGGGCGGTATATAAATTCAATAAATAATAATAACTATGTACATGCGTATTTGTGTGTGTATGCATCTTCAATTCCATTCCTAGAAAAGCCAGAACACTATTCTTGTTGTCTCATAATTAGCTGGCAAGAACATAGAACATTCATATATGCAACATAAAAATATTCATGATTGGATAATGGATGGATGGATGTTTAAAAAAGGGTGCACGTGGGAGGATATGAGACGGATGATTGACTGTTCTGATGTTTGCTCTCAGCCACATTGGAAGTCGTTCTAGTGGTGGGATACAATGGGGTAAGAACTGCCTTAAACAATTAAGAGTATCTTACAGGGAAAAGATATCTGCATCCCCTAAGCTAGCCTGCTGCCCTTAGCAGAGGGCAGTGGTTCCTAACTGCTTCCCCCCAATATCAATATGAAGACCTGTTGTCAGCGCTGCCCAAGGTCCCAGCTCACACAAGACCAATGCTGCTTCTTCCTCAAGTAAAAAAGTCTTTATTGAAGTTCAGTTTCATTTCCAGACACGCAGCGCGCAACGCTACGTCTATGCCTTAGACCGTAGAAGTCCCATCTGAATCTCCTCCCCCCTGACACCAGCTTAAGATTCTAGCCTTACTCCACCTCTTCCTCTGTTCCTTCTTTCTCTGGGTCCTCCTGCTAGTCGGAGTTTCAGCCCTCCTAGATTCTTCTGACGCTGAGTCCGCCGACTCTTCTCCCCCCCTCCTTCGGGCTTTAGGACCTGGCTCCCAATCCGGGTTTTCTGCTGTCCCGCGCTCCTCCACATTTGAACTTGGCGCGCGCGCGCAGCCTCCCACTTTCCTTCTGACCGTTACACTTGTGTCACTGCTCCCTCTTTCGGGGAGGCTAGCTGGACCTGGCCTTCCCTCCGTTTCCCCACTCCCCGATGGGGGCGTGGTTACCCCTGACTCATCTTCTCTCCCCGCTGGAGGAGAAGCTGGTCCTGACTCATGTGACTCTTCCCCCCCACTGTGCTCTGGTGGGGGAACTGGTCCTGATCCTCCGCTACTCCTTTGGGACTCCCCTCTGGTTCCTTGTTTATGGAACGTCCCCCCTGGGACTCCCCTCGCCCTTACCATAGGCGCTCCCTCCTGGGAATCTTCTGATTCGCTGGAGAAGCTCATGGAATCTCTCGGGCCACTGTCATATTCCCCTACGCTCCCCTCTGATTCCTCTCCTCCGCTCTCTAGTTGCTCTCTCCCCTGCTCTTCTGCTCCTGAGCCTCTGACACCTGTGAATAAAAAACCCCCAGCAAAATGCGGAGGGCCCCATTTCCCACTCCAGTTTCCCCAGGCTTTCACATCTCTGCCAATGAAGCACTTGGAAATTGCTGAGTGTCTTGGTGGACCACTTAATGGCTTTTCTGCCTGTTGTAGCAATTGCGATATGCTAGATACTGCATGGTTTTTAATTCTATTTTTACAGACATGCTGTGCACCACCTGACTGAAGCTCATGGACCACAGTTTTGGGAAACTCCCGGAGAAGTGGAAGATGCTGTCCTGTTGCCAGTGTTGAAGAAAGAGCTAAGTGCCTGTTTGGCTGACTTCTGCATGTAGAATTGGGGGGACACCATCAGGCAAAGTGCCTTGTGCCAGCTCTGGAGTCATGCCCCAGCAGCTGAGTTAAGAGGGAGACCATATCTCAGATGCTTGTAATGGTCCCTGCTGACGGCTTTTAGAAAAGGCAAGAAAATGCCTTGCTGTTCTCACTGTCCAAAGCAAAAGCAGACCCAACAGCTGCAATGGGCAGGCACAGTTGGAAAGCAGGGAAAAGGCTGTGTCATGATTTGGCAGTCACTCCCTGACTAATGAAAGGTTTCTCGTTGTTTCAAATGAGCCTTCAAGAGCAGCTGGCCACATTGGCAGGGAGGCACATTCATTGGCTCCATTCATCAGAGCCATGGAGATTCAGGTTCAAGTGTGGGCCTGACGCTGTGTTTTCTATTCATAGGCTTCTCCACCGACCAATGTTCCGCCTCTCTAAGAGTGTCTGCTGCTCTCAAGCTTGGATCTATATTGGGACAGTATCCCCTTGTGTAAAATGTAAGGGCCCTGGAAAATAAGGTTGTCACGAGTTATTTCAAGGAGAATGGCAGGTTTGTTATGAGCACATTGTCTTGGTCTGCAGTTGATTAATGACCACTTAAGCCAACCAGAGAGCTCCTTGCCTTGTCTTCTCAAAGGTCAAAGAAGTAGGCACCAGTATGGATAGATAAGATTCCTCAGACACTCTTAGAAACAAACTAGGCATATGCCTATGTTTACCAAATAGATGCTCTCTGATTTGGCTGTACAGTGGAGGTGTGGAGCTGTCCACTTTTATCACTAGATGGAGCAGGTGATGGACAGGAATGGCTACCCACCTCCTGACCACCCTACTCTGCTGTTCTTTTCTATCCCCCAGCACAGCTCCAACAGCGGAAGTCAAGCTAGGAAAGCACTAACTAGGCTTTGGGAAGGAGGTGGGGAGGGGCTGGGGGTTGTATAACGCTGAGGACCACTGAAAACAGGACTTGAGGGCTGCATGCAGTCCTCAGGCCCCACATTGGACCACTCTGCCCTAGAGAGTCCTCTTCCAATCCCAGCAACTACTGTGCTACGCTTGCTTTTCACCTTCCCAATCTCTTTTTTGAAAACTAGGCAGAACTGTAATGGAATAATGGGCGAGAGGCCTGGAACCAGAACCTTTGCCCATTTTGTACAAATCTTGAAAGCTGTAAGTGTGAATGGATTTGTAAGCCAGTGTAAAGAGAGTAATCTATTTTTATTTTTTTAAAAAGAAGGTATTACTTTTACAAGGACACCATCTATTTCCAGGTTCTCTTATGCACTCCATTGAGTTCCCTTATGAACAGACATTAGGTCTGTCATGTTGCTGAACTGACATGCGTTGTAATAGTTCTTTAGACTTGGGAGGCCCTACCATCCAACCGTTGGGTGAAGTTACAAGAAAGATGTTTTAATGTGTGGTCTTTCCGATTGGAACACAAATTTGTTAAGTTTTCTTTGCCATTTTGGACATATGAGCTGGTGGGATACAAACTGGCAATGCTTTAAATAATAATAATAATAATAATAATAATTATTATTATTATTATTATTATTATTATTATTATAAATTATTTTGGACCTCAACCCCATTTCTGAAGTCACTATTCAACAGCAACCCTGTTTCCACCCTCACCCTCATGTTCATGCCTCCCCCCTCCTTTTGTTTAACCCCCACTGCACATAAAGCACCCATGGAAACTGCTTGGATCTTCCATCTCCCACATGCTGCAACTACTAAGCACCCCTTTCACCTTCCACCAAATTATAAAGCCACCTTCTTATCCAGTTCTTCAGACCCTTTCATGCCCCTACTGTTCCCTTCACCACCATTTCTGTGCCTCCTACTCTCTCCTTATTGCAGCCCCTCTTTGCACCCCCATTTGCACCTTCTCTACCTTCCCCCTCAACTTTCTCCTTACTTTTCTCAACTCTCCTTTGCACGCAGACCTTCCCAGTTTCCATGCCTCCTCCTGTCTTGCATTCCGCGGCCCCCTCTGTGTACACACCTCATGCTGATACATGTTGCTCTATGTTTAAGATGAATAGAACCTTAAGAGCAAGACTCTCAGATAGTGAAGGTCAAGTTCAGTTGATGCCTGTTGTATATATGAGTGTTTACTTATTAATAAAACACCTCTTCTAAATTTACTGCATTGAATCTGGAATTTCATGTTGAGCATAATACATAGTACTAGGAGTAACTAGGAGTAACATAGTACTAGAAGGGGACGACAGAGCACGAGATGGTTGGACAGTGTTCTCAAAGCTACAAACATGAGTCTGACCAAACTGCGGGAGACAGTGGAAAACAGAAGTGCCTGGCGTGCTCTGGTCCATGGGGTCACGAAGAGTCGGACACGACTAAACGACTAAACAACAAAGGAGTAACACGCATTGTGTGAAAGGACTATGCATAGCTGTCAACTTTTCCCTTTTCTTTCAAGGAATCCTATTCGGAATAAGGGAATTTCCCTTAAAAAAAGGGAAATGTTGACAGCTATGGGACTATGGGACATTTGAGGCTTCCACATCATAGAATCATAGACTTGGAAGGGACTGCGAGGGTCATCTAGACCAACCCCCTGCAATGCAGGAAACCTCTGCCCAACATGGGGCTCGAACCCACAACCTTGAGATTAAGAATCTCATGTTCTGCGGACTGAGCTATCATGAGGCAGCTGTGGAATGGAAGAGGCAGACATTTAAAACAGCCATTTCCCTTTTCTTTTCAGTGTTTTTCTATTCTTGCTGCCCTCAAACAGTGGTAGAAATCTAAGTAAATTGGGGGTGGAGGGGCACAGGTTTTTTTTAAATCACCCCCTCACTTTTATCAAGAAGAAACATGTGAGTACAACACAGAAGCTAACATCAAAAAGGTAGCACAGCTGAGCTTTTCCAAATTCCCTTCTCACTGTACCTAACACTGTTTTAAGCTGCCGTTTCCCTCTCAGTCATCCCCTGATCACTCTTCTCAAACCTTTGCCATTGTTTAAAATCACCACTTTCCCTCTCTCAGTTCCATCCCTGTTTTATTCAAAGCTCTGCTGTTTCTTAAAACTGCCATTTCCCTCTCAAGTTACTCTCCCCCTGCTTTACTGAAATGTCTGCCTTTGTTTAAAACAACCATTTTCTCCCTCTCAATGTTCTTCCTTTCTCACTACCACATTATGGCCGCTACTGCTTTGCAACCTGCCTTCACTTCATGCAAATCCAGGATTGTGATGAGGCACTACAAATCCCCCAGCAGGGGCTGTTGAAGTCCAACTTTAGACACCCTATTCCAAGTACAGTTAGCCAAACTTGCAGAACTCATGCTTGGATGAATCGCAAGTCATTTATTTTCTCCCAGTCTTGTACTGTCCCCAATGACACTTACATTGCTCCCACCAAATCCCTACGCTCTTTACATTATTGCTCTGGGGTGCTCGACAAGCTCTGGTTGACAACTCCAGAGCTTTGAGCCACTGGTTTTTGAGCCAAAACCAGTAAGATATCAGAGAGAACACTGACAGCACATAGTGATGTTTCTGTTTTTACTTAAGCTAAATGAGATCTGAATAGTGATGCTGGGGCTTATCCCTTTCCCTTCTACACAGTTTCCCCAATCCAAGTTTTCCCTCTCCAAAGCTACTTTCATTTGAAATTGAACTGTTGGGAGATTTGGTCATAGACCCTCCAGGTTTCGTGGTTTTACCATTTGTTTCTGTCCTGTAGTTTCAAATCCTTTGTCCTCCTTCTCCTCCCCTCTCCCCTGGCTACTGCTACAAAACTATCAGGGTGTAACTAAACATTGCCATCAAACTACCAGTGATATTTTGAGGTTCTCTCCACCAAATGATGCAAAATATTTATTTAGAAACAACCTTTTAAAAGGCCCGAATCAATAGGCATGCTAAATGGTAGAAAACAGCTCCATCAGCATTAATGGAGGATCAGGTTAAGCTCTGATTAATTATTTGCATTTTCAATTTGTGCCTAATGAATGAGTCAATTGAACCAATTAATCAATTACAGTAAAATCTGCAACCTATTGAAGTCAGTGGGCCTGATCTGCCTCCTGTGTAAACCCCATTTGAAACTAATGGGCTTCGCAAATGGAAGGATGACTCAGACTTTGCGATGGTCCTAATTTTTAAAATGGAACTTTGAAGCGACCGGAGCTTAAATGTAATTTATTTTGGCTTCCGTCCTACTTTGCTTTTCATTCTTGGATGTGTTGGAAGAGCTTTTGTTAAGATTTGCGTGGAGCTTTTCTTCTTGTTATTATTATTGTGCTTGTTTGATGGTTTGCGCATCAATGCAGTCACTTGGGGGGAAAAACAAGAAAGGAGATGCGGAAATTGTGAAAAACTATAAAGTAGCTTGAGACAGCCTGCCGTCCGTCGCGGCTCTAAAGGATTCTCTTTCCTTCTTGCTTATCTTCCAGGGTGGCTATACTGCTTATTGTTAATGCTGTCCATTGTGTACTGTTAAAAATAGCTCCCAAACAGTTGCCTGAGATTTAGCTGCAGTCAAGGGTGGGGAAGGGGAAGACATACTGAACTCTCTCACTGGCTAAAACCAAACTTTTTGTTCTCGACTTGGGCTGATAAAACTAGTGCAGGGGTCCCAGTTAAGGATAAGACAAGCCACTCCTCTGTATTAGCCTTCCCCAATCTAGTCCTTTGAATTACTTGAGCTGGGAAGATGTTAAATGTGCAGAATTAAGCAGAAGCAAATGGATGGAAGCAGAATGATGATGGTGCTTGTTTCAGTTTTCATCTTCTCCCTGTACCCGCCTCCTTCCCTCACAGGGGATAAAGCTGACAGGATTATCGTGGCATTTAATCACAGATCCGTGTTCCTTTGACTGGCAGGCTAGCCCAGTCAGCAAATCAGACACAGTTTAAGAAGAAAGGAGAGCAAAATACGTCTGCTCCCACGATAAAGATCCTCCGGACATAATTTCCCTCACCATGCTTCTAAGAGAGCAGAGATGTGGTGCCATTTAAAAGGGAGCTGGTATTATTTTACTGTGGTTCAACCAACCAAAATAAGGGGAGTGGTTGCCTTCTTTTCCCACATGCTTCACATGTGTTGTTACACTGCGACCTTTACGGGGATATCAGGTCACTGTTTATCTCTCCTATCGTCCAGAAATTTCCAGGTCGATCTGAATCCCAGCGGCTGAAAATCCTACTAGGAGATAAAAACCCAGAAGTAACACTGAAAGTGGCCAAGTTTTCTGCGGCCGCGATCAAGCGGAGGGCATTAGTTGTAAAAAAGTAAAAGATCTGACTCTTGGACAAGCCCCCCCCCCCTTTTTTTTTTTTTTCTTTTTAAGTCTACACATATATGGTAGTGCATATATGAGTATATATGTGCGTGTGTGTGGGTGTGTGTGCATATGTGCATTGTTTTTATGTATAATTTTACAACTTTTAATTGACACCATCATTCCCTCGTAAACTACTGTTGTCTTTATGTTGGTTTTTTCTCTTCTGGTCTATGACCGTAATAAACTTATTCATTCACCTCTGCTAAGGCACTGAGTTAGGAATCCATGACTGGAGCAGCACAATCAGAATGGCAAGATGAGGAACATAATGTGGTACAGCTCTTTCTGGGGCCTGTCCTACTCTCACTGAAAGTAGGGGAGCAGGTATCTGAATGATTCCCGTGTTGCGAAACAGACCCAAATCCCTGCACCTAGAAAACGAGGACGGAAACAGAGAAGGCTTGGTTAGGGCTTTTCTGCTTTGTGTGCTAGTAGTTGTCCTTGGGCAGGGAGGTGTCCCCCTCCCTCCGCATAATATGAGGAGCATTCATCAATGTGGTTCTGAAACCTGCGCTGTGAAGTGGTACAGTCTAGAAGGGACTGTACCATGTGGTATTTTGGAACAGGTGGTTCAGCCCCTTCCAGTTACACAGTTCCAGCCAAGTGTGTTAATGTGAATGCAAGGGGTGCGTGTATCAGTGTGTAAAGAGGAATCCAAAAATGCTTATTCTGGGCAGCAGGGCAGAAGGAAAAGAGGTTGCACTTCTGTGTCTTTTCCCAGTCTGATTCCCCCTTCTGTTGGAAACAATGGGAGGGAAATGCAAGGGAGAATTCAGCCAGCCTTAAAGCACCCTGGATTACTTAAACTAAAAGGCTAAAACTAGCCTATCTAAGCTTCCTTTTTAAGCAGCAAACGGATGGCACTCTGCTGTGAGGAAGGAAGGATAATATCTAATAAATATATCCTCCTAGCATCTATACACACCCCTACAAAAATAACTATACATAATGTAGTGTCAGGATCCATGTGTAAATGTTTAGTAACACTCTGCAACCACAGCACTTACAGTAAAGGATAACCCCTTTCTCCAAAAGGCCAGAGGAAGATAGAAGCCAAACCATTTCAGCTAAATTTATGTTTAACTGTTCAGTTCTTTACATATATTATTTGATTACATATAAGTCATTTTGGGATGTGGATCCTGCTTCTTTGCAGTGCTGTTTCGTTGCTTTTTTATAATATGGAACAGTATGAAAGCATATTCTTACTTGCCTTGATTTTTTTGGGGGGGAGAGGTATGTTAGAAATGTAAACGTAGCCAAATAAATGAAAATGAAAATGTGTTATAGCTGCTGAGGCTTCCTGAGTTATATGCTTGGCAGGCATTCTCCAAAACCTAAGTGGCTTTCAAAGTTTATGAATCAATCAGCGCCATCGGCAATGGCGGAATTCCTCTGACTCAGAGGAACCCGCTCTGTGAAAATCGGGTCTTGCCGCCGCGGCGAAGGCGGAGACCCTTTAAAAATCCCAGGCGGAGGAAGCCTGGGAACGTGGGATTCGGCTGACACCAGGAGCGCCTCCCCTACTCGCAGGGAAACCCCTTTTTTGGGGATCCGAAGCGATGTGGGGTGAGCAGCGCGGTGTCTTGAATCGACCGCTATTCTTACGGAGTGAAGCCGCACAGCCGTTGCCGGAGAGCGCTGACTTTTTCCTGTGGACAATTGGACTCTAAACAAGTACCCGTGAGTAGAACGGAAAATTGGATTAAGAAACACTTTAATTTGGCATTGAAGCGGGAAGGTCTAAACAGAAAGTCCGCCTCCCGCTTTTTGTATATAGACTGAAGCAAAAATTGTGCAAGCCAAAGTCTGGAGAGTTGTATATAAAGATCTAAATTTCCCTCATTTTTAACCATCAAAACCCCTCTTGGAAGCAGGGGGAAAGAGGGGGAATTTAGATTGTTTAAGCCTGCGGAGAGAGGATAAAGAAAGATAAATTTCCACCGTCTCAAACCTGTGAACGGGATGTCAGAGACAGAAACCTTTGGGGAAGCCCATCAACTGTGAATGGAATGTTTTTCGACAGATAGTTAAAGAAGAGAAACACATTGATTCCAAAGTTACCTTTTGCACTTAAAAGAAACGAAATTTGAAAAATGAAAGTAACTTTTTTTTGCTGGACTTGCCTTCAAAAGATGGATACAAATGGAAATTGTTCCCTCTAGAGGGAGCTTGTTAAATTGTTGCTGGAGTTGGTCTGGGGATTTCACAGCTGTGAAGATTAGGATCGTGAGACCAGACTCTGACCTTGAACAAAAATGGATATAGATGAAATTTTGGTGCTTGCTTTTTGCAAGACAAACGCTTTGCTGGAGCAGATGCATGAGAAGATGAATCTGATGACTGTTGCAATTCAAAATTTTGGACAAACAGTGAATTCTTATATAGAATCCACTCAGGACCCAACCCAGGAACCTGTTTTGACAGGGCAAGTGCAAATGCAGAAGACAATGGAGGAGGTAGCTGTTGAACCTCAAGCAACACAAATGGATAGAACCGAGGTCCTGCAGGAGCACAAGTCGCTGTTTTTGAAGATTGAACCTGGAATGGGCCAGGGGGGGTCTGGAGTTGTGGGGGTCCTTAATTTTGGAGGGACTTTGAAACATGCTGTGGGGAATGGGCTGATCTGATGAGGGGAGAGGGAGATATTTTTGGGTTGGAGTTTCCCCGAGACCTACTCCTCAATGAGAAAGGAAAGAAATTAAGAAAGAGACTAATAAAAGACAAGGCAAAGGGCTGGTATAAACAAGAAGAAGAACTGCAGAAGGGACATGGAAAAGACTTAAAAGCCTTGGACATAAGGCTACCAGGTTGATGGACTAGATGGAAAAGACAGTAAGGTCTGACATAACCCGAGACCAGGAAGAAGGGACGTTGGATGAAGATTGGAAGAAAGTTTTAAAAATTTATTTTGGGAATTGGGGTAAAATCTATTTTGGGAATTAGGAAAAATGGTGGAATGAAATTATTTGGCTTTAGCAGAAATGATATTAGGAGATATGTATAAATTAGTATTAAGTTCTAGGATTTAAGGTATTTTATCGTAAGATAAGGTTAAAATAAATTAAGGTAAATTGAATGATAGAATATTCTGAAGGATGAAAAGGATTTGTTGAGTTAATTGATAGGCTAGACTGTTAAGATAAATTATCCAATAAAAATTGAGAAAGATGGAAAGAATTTGCTGAAACAAATAATTAAATTAGAATACAAAAAGGGAGGTGTGAGGAGGTCGATGAAACAAGTAAATGAAAGACAAAGAGATGGAATATTGGATGTGTGTTTTATTTTTCCTCTTGTTATTGCTGTATTTTTCTTTCTATTTTTTATTTTTTTATTTTTTCTATCTATTTTTTAATATATTGTAATGTATATGTTGTTAACTTTTTTGCTGTTTGTTTTTTGTTTCTCTTTTTTGTAATTTTTAAACTCTTAATAAATATTATTTTAAAAAACAACAACAAAGTTTATGAATCAAATCTAAGGAGATAGGAAATGGTGGCTACCGTCCATTTTGCAGGGTTTGTTCCAAGCCAAAAGAGTCTTATGACATCAGTTGAAAGAAGGGCATGGAATCCACCTCAGTGACACAGTGGAACATTGTTATAAACAACATCACATGCTGCTGATCAGCAAGCAGCACTTAGGTCTGTCTTTCCTAAGTGGCTGAGGCACTGAGAAACAGCATGCAGCAGTTTTATCACAACGAACTCTCTACTATCAAGCAGATTGGAGAAGCAGGAATACCTTAGAGGGGTCTTTTCCACCCAAAAAGAAGACAGGGCAGCTAAGCATGTCCCTAGTCTCACAGTATTCTGTGGGAGGGATTCAGGCACATACCAGGAAATACAGCTTTGTGCAATTAAAGTGGATTAAAGCACTTTAGTGGACCAGATGCACTTTAAAAAAGAAGAATTTTTGCAGGTTGGAAAGTGATGGGGAAATGCATTGAAAAGCATGGAATGAACCCATCATTAATGAGAAGATGTATAAAAACCCTGTAAGCCAACTGAGTTCAATGCAGGATGAATTCTCATTGTCATATAACCTTCATGTAAAGAAATCAGAATGGATGCCCAGTAAAGACTAGATATATAATCAAAACTCTGTGGAAGCTCCATGTGAGCCAGTGTGGGGTTAGTGGCTAGAGTGTCGGACTAGGACCTGGGAGACCAGAATAGCATCTGCTCAGATAGCTCAGACATTAGAGCACGAGCCTCTTAATTTCAGGGTTGTGTTGAAGCCCCACATTGGACAAAGGTTTCCAGCATTGCTGGGGGTTGGACTAGATGGCCCTTGTGGTCCCTTCCAACTCAATGATACTATGATGCTATAAAATCTGCACTCACAGCCATGAAACTCTCTGGGTGATCATGGACCAGTCAGTGCATCTCAGCCTAACCTACCTCAAAGGGATGTTGTGGGATTAAATGAGGAAAGGAAGAAACATGCACACCATCTTGAGCCCCTTGGAGAAAAATGCCATAAATAATATATTAAATAAATATAAATAAATATGCCTTGTGGAAGCAAATAAATAGCACTGAAGTTCCAAAACAGAGAACAGAACATACAAGCTGGCACTAACAGCCTACAATTGCATAGCTTAACAAATAAAAAAAAGTTAAAGTGGCAATGTGACTGGTCAATTTTGTATTCCAGGCCACTCATTTATTCTGGATGTGAGTATGGAAAGTCTGTTCTTCATTCATTTCAATGTAGGAAGGAAATCTATATATACATTCTGAAGAACCTTATTTCAGTTTAAAGGTAAAGGCAAAGGTACCCCTGAACATTAGGTCCAGTCGTGGACAACTCTGGGGTTGCGGCGCTCATATCACTTTATTGGCCGAGGGAGCCGGTGTACAGCTTCTGGGTCATGTGGCCAGTATGACTAAGCCGCTTCTAGCGAACCAGAGCAGTGCATAGAAATGCTGTTTACCTTCCCACCAGTATTTATCTACTTGCACTTTGACGTGCTTTCGAACTGCTAGGTTGGCAGGAGCAGGGACCGAGCAATGGGAGCTCACCCCGTCACGGGGATTCGAACTGCTGACCTTCTGATTGGCAAGCCATAGGCTCTGTGGTTTAACCCACAGCACCACCCGCGTCCCCTATTTCAGTTTAGAGGTGGCTAATTTATAGAAGCTCCCCCTTCCCATCTACATTAAGCTTAAATCCCATTAAAATTAAATCGATGAGGTTTAAGTCAGCCATAATGACTAATTTGCCCCCTTGATTTCAGTGGGACCTAAACGCAACTACTTTTTCTAGATTAAAAACTGGAGGAATCTGGCAGCATGTTAATCTTTATTTAGGGCTGTCTAGTTAACACTGACCAAATTGAGGACCCTCATATACAGACTAATTATTTAGGTATGAAGGATCTTACTTAGCAGCCAACATTTAGATTAATGGAATCTTTCACCCCTGTAATTAATGCTTGCCCCAAACCAAGGGAATTAAGCTTTCGTTTCCCGTGTTATTTTTCAAATGTATTAAGGGCGATGCCAAAAGATTTCTGATCACTCTGACTGCCTTTCTGTCTACAGCGGGATTTGTATTCAAACAGGGGCATTGTTTTACCAATATCAGAGTATTAAGCCCTAATCCCTTTATGAAGGGATGCTATCTTGCCCCTTCTTTTTTTGCTGAGCAGAGAGCATAATAATACATCAAGTAAATTATTGTTAGGGCACACTACAGCCTTCTTAGCAGATACATGCCCCTCTATTATTTTTAACAGTCAGAGTTTTGCACCGCCATGGAACACTGAACTAAATTATCTTTTTAATTACAAATGGCAACTTTGAGTAATAGCAGTATTAGCTTGGCTGGCTTTCCTTGGGAAAAGAGAAGCAGTGTGTGGGGTGGGGGTTAGTGGGGATCCAATGCACAAGCCCCCCCCCCCGTGTTTTCAGCCAACAGTGACAGATGATAAAAGCTTTTGTGGTGGCAGATCTCCATTAGGGAGAAGACCAAGGCTTGGGGGAAAAAGGGCTTGGGGTTGTTTTAATTTCTCCAAAGGTGCCTGCACCCACCAGGGGATTGTGGCCTTTGGGAAACCCTGGGCCGTGAGGAGGCTGGGTTAAGTGTAGGCCGAGACAGCGCCAATGTGGACTGCACTAGGGCCATCCAGGGCAGTGCCACGTCCAAGGCGAACCCAGCAATGCAACGTTGATAAAAGCCGCCTTGGCTGCAGGGGCTGGCCTGGAAAGAAAGAAGGGGCTTGCAAAGGACCATAGCTCAGCGATAGGTCTTGAGTTCAAACCGAGGCTCCTTCTGCGGATCTCAGGTAGAGAAGGCCTTTCTGCAGAAGACCCCAGAGTGGGGAGGGGCAACCATTTTTCTGGCAAGGAAAAGCTTCCATGGGGCTCCCTGATTATGGAACGCTTTCCCAGAGAGGCTTGCCTGGCACCATCATTACATGTCCTTAGGCGGCAGGCAAAAACACCCTTTACCCAGGCCTACAGATATTAAATAATCTGTCGCCTGTAAAACTTTGGGGGAGAGGACTGTTATTATGATGATTATTTTACTTTTAGGCTGTCTGTCGGTATGCTTATTATTACATTTTTATTATTATAATTATTTTGATGTTTTTAAATGTCTTTCTAATTTTGTACACCGCCCCGGAATCTTTTGATAAAGGGCAGTATATAAATTGAATAAACAACAACAACAGCCTGTTGGACAGAAATATGGTGATGTGTAAGGCTGGAGCCAAAAGTGGTTGGGGCAGAGTATTTTATTTTTGCCACCCCTTTCTCTGTCTCTCTGGCACTCCTTCTGTTTTTACCAGTCAGTCTGTTACCCACATTTTCTCTTTCCTGCCAAAGTTGCCCACCTGTGCCCCTCAGGCTTTATGCCAAATGGGCTGATGCAATACAATGCAGTTCCTTTTATTCTCTCTGAGGTTTTGGGTGATGAAATTTGGGACACCTTCCATACAAAGAAAGTCTAAAACATTTGGGCTTGGGGAGGGCCTTTTCTCTTATGGGGAATTTAATTTAAAGTGGGTGGGAACGTGATAGAGGTGTATAACTTCTGAAAGGCATGAATTTGATGTGGATACGAATCAGTATCTCACTCTTTAGAATTTGGGGTCACCCAGTGAAGCTGATTTGGACACACAAGAGAAGATCTGTTCAGGACGGAACATCTTCCTTTACAATGCTTCAACAGCTTATGGAATCACTGCCACAAAATGGGATTTGGAGGTCGATAACTTAGGTGGCCCTTTTTTTAAAAAAAAGAAAGAGAGAAAAGGGTTGGGCAATTTTGCAGTATCTTTTTCATTAGAACCTCCTTCTTGAGGAGTAATATCAAAGGCTGAGGACAAGTAACAGAGATAGGTGATGGCTCTCCTGCTTGCAAGTTTCACAGAGACACCAGGCCATAGCTGTCAAGCATCCCTTATTTGGCGGGACAGTCCCTTATCCCAGCGCCATGTCCTGCTGCTGTCCCTTATTGATGATGTCCCTTAAATAAGCTACTGAAGGTAATGGGGCCCTTTCTATGTCCAGCTGTCCTTTGTCAACAACAAATTGTTGCTTTTTTGTGTGTTGAATATATGCTATATGGTAATTTATGGACCTAATAGGTATCTAAAGCCATTTGCACGCAACAAAATATGTATTTTATCAAAGTAATTGTTGATCCCTTATTTTGGCTGCTGGTCCCTTATTTTCGAGGCTGCTGGCCCCTTATTTTCAAATCTGTAAGTTGACAGCTATGCACCAGGCAGGGCTAATCAGACCCTACATCTGCCCCAGAAAAGCAGCTCTTGCATTCTTACATTGGAAATTCTCTATTTGGAACAAGCTGTTCCAAGAAGGTAGCTTTGCTCTCTAGACTCAGACTTAGAGATGAACTGATCATAGTTACAGCCAAGGCCTGCCACTTCTGACAATCTGCGAGGTTTGTTTGTCTCTTCATTTAAGCCCATCCATGGCATTCCTTGCTGCACACGTCGGCGCCTCGGTATTTAAAAATAGAAATAACAATAACACTTGCAGGCATTCTCTCTCTCTCTCTCTCATTTTCTTCCAGCCTTGACTGCAGCTGAAAGAGGCAGATTAGTTTATAGAAAGCACCCGTAGCCAAGACACGTTGAAGATGTGTACCTAACGGGATCACTGAAGAAATAAGTACAGAAAAGGGAGCAAAGGAAGAATCTTCCACTCCCTGGAAGCTGCTGTGGCCTCACCAATTTTATAGACCAGAACCGGGAGAAAGGTGAAGAATGTCATTTGAGATCTACTGGTAGAAATCTGGGTGACTTTCAGTAGATTGGCCAAGGTTTCTGTCTCCCAATTGTTTAGCAAGAGCAACAACGAAGTCCCCTCCTTCCTAAATTATGCTGCAGAAATGAATAAAGCTTAAGGCAGTGCTTTCCCCCCTAAAAAAACGTTTAGGGTTACTCTCAAGAAAATCACCATTTTATAGTTCAAATCAGGAAAAATAAATACAGTAAATGGACAAAAGTACAAAGATTCACAAAATGTTTAGGGGTATGCGTACCCCTGCATCATCCCCCCCCCAAAAGCACTGGCTATGGGTAGATTTTTGTGTAGAAGGCCTGTGAACTTCTGTTCAGCTCTGGCACTCAAAACAAATTTCTGGGTCACATTCACACCATATATTTGAAGCACTCCTATGCCACTTTAATGGTCATGGCTTCCCCCCAAAGAATCATGGGAACTGTTGTTTGTTAAGGTTGCCGAGAGTTGCTAGGAGACATTTTGTATGGCAAAATCTGCTGAGGCAGCCCCTGGAACACTCCCCATTTGCACAGGTGGTGGAATTTTCTGCAGCTGGTCAAGGGGAGACCTCTCTACAGGGACTGGTCCATAAGCCAGTATAAATTTGTGGTGTATTCATGCCCTATATAGATTTCTGTTTGGCATTATTGGAGCAGCATGGAAGGAAGAGTGCGGCTGATCTTCATTCATTTTGTTCAATGTACAGTGGTACCTCGGGTTACAAACGCTTCAGGTTACAAACGCTTCTGATTACAGAGTCCGCTAACCCAGAAGTAGTACCTTGGGTTAAGAACTTTACCTCAGGATGAGAACAAGAATCGCACGGTGGCATCGGGAGGCCCCATTAGCTAAAGTGGTACCTCAGGTTAAGAACAGTTTCAGGTTAAGAATGGACCTCTGGAACGAATTAAGTTCTTAACCAGAGGTACCACTGTAGTTAAAATGGTAAAGGGTAGCTTTTATCCACACAAGGCAAAACAGGGAAATCTACAGAGGGGCTGAGACTACTGAAAACAACCCCACTATCTTGGCCTCTCCTCATGTTCAAAAATATCATTGTTTATTTCACCAAAGAGCTAGTGCTAAATCAAGGGTCATTAAGGGGGAAACCCAGCGAAGAGAATCCTATTTGCTGTGCGTCAGAGATGCATATTTTAGAGGTTTGCAATATCTTTGCAAATGGTAATTCACTCTAGGGTGATCTTCAAATAAAGCAAAAAAAATTTTGCAGTCTGTTTGGCTGGGAGGGTAGCAGGGTTCCAGCTGATTTATTAATGGCTTCAGAGAAAGAACAATTCCTATTAAAAGGGAGAATAATACTGCTTTTCAAATGTATACGTGTGAATTAATCTGCACAGCCTCCTGGACTACTTAAGCAGGGGGAAACAGCTCAAACAAGCTAAATAAATGAATCTTAGGAATTATGGCCAAAATTCCTTTTCTTTGGTTTGCAAATGCCCTCTGCTGTTCATTGCCTCTTTGCCTCCAAAGCTGATTTCTCATACACACTCCAAAACTCCAAGGTAGTTTTGCCGCTCTTTTAAAAACTATTTCATTTCTCTTTCAAGTAAGGCAAAGGATGAATATATAAAATGGAGAAATGCACATGTGATACATAAGCAGTAGTCTAAAGTGGAGGAAACTAACGACTCAGACAGCATTCAGTCTGTCATGTGAACTGCAAAGCTGGGTTTCAAACCAACACTGATTTCTCTTTAAAATATTACAACTCTCTTCCATCTGTAAAAGCCTTGGGCGTGATATATTGGGAAGAGCTGAACAGGCTCCAATGAAATGAACAGACTCATGTATTTCAATCGGATTATGCAGGAACCTTTCCAGACAGACTTTTACTATCTGAATAGTGGGGGACCTGGAGCTAGTTTTAAGTGACTTCCTGGACCTGGTGAAAGTTCCTCCCCCCCTGCCCCCGCTTCCATGCATCTCTGCTTCTCTTTTCCCCAGTCTACTTGCTTTTATTTTTCCCAGCTCAAACCATCCTTCCTCAACTTGATGTGCTCCATAAGTTTTTGATTCCAGCTTCCATCAGTTCCAGCCAGCTTGGGCAATGGACAGAGATGCTGGGACTTGTACTCCTAAACACATGGAGGCCAGCAGTTTGGGGAAGGCTCTCTCACATTCTTGCTGCCTGATTTAGGACTATTGCAGATGCAACAAAACAATGGTTTCTGGTTTTGAGAATGCGCTGCCATGAACCTTGGAACTATATGCTGCCCCCTCCCTTTTACGTAAGCGGGGGGAGGGGGGAGATTCAGAGCACCCACTCCTAGTTTAGAAGAACTCAAAGTTTGTTGTTTCGGCAGAACTCAGTAAATGGTGGTTTTGTTCAAACCACTGATTGCTAACAAACCAGGTTACAGCAAACCAAATTCTGGTATGATATACTGGCTTGGGTTTGAGCAAACCATTGTTTGGACTAAACAACAAACCACAGCTACTTCTAAACCAGGAATGAAATTCTCAGATCTCCTCGCATTGTACATACTATGTAGTCCTAAGGTTCGTCATGACATCTCTTTTTCATAACAATCACAGAATCATGGAGTTGGAAGGGACGAGAGTCAACTAGTCATGTAGTCCTCCAATGCAGGAATCTATCCCGCTGTCCTCAAGAAACCATGGTTTAGTGTTACACCCTTTTGTGCGGGAAGAGAAGCCCACCTTTCACTGCAGAACCTGACAGGGCTCATATGAATCAGCATGAAGGAATCCTGATCAGGGTTGGGAATCTTTTAGCGTTTTCAGCTCATCTTGGCTGCTCGTGCTGAACACCACACAATGGGTTTGGAGCTGGTGATAGCCCTTGCTTCAGTTTTGTGGCCACATTCCATGCTTATGCCATCTTGTGTGCTGCCACAGTGCTTAGGAACCATAAGCCCATTTCATTCATTTAGGAGCCACAATGAAGCTTCCTTCAGTGGACAGGAGGAGTTTTGTACTGGGTGCAAAACTACAGAGCAGGGACAGTCAATGTGGTGCAGTCTAGATAGTGTTGGACTACAACTCCCATCGTCCCCGGTTGCAGCAGCTGATGGGAGTTGGGAGTCCAGCAACATTTGTAGGGCAGCACATTGGCTACTCCTAGCATAGAGACCATGGCTACACCTCGCCCCCCAAAAAAAACATCCCAAGGGAATTGCATTTCCCTCTAAAGCTCTCTGGTTTTGGCATGCAGTGTATTTCATTTTGTCCATTTCCAATTCCCTTTTAAAATTACGTTTTGGCTGACTGCCGTGCACATTACATAATCAAACTGCAAAGTCTTTTAACCCTGATAATAAAAACAGCAGCAGCACCCCCTCTTTGCTAACATGCCCTGCCCTTTCAGACCACTGCCGTGGGCAGCAGTTATTTTGCATCACTAAGCTCAGTTAGCTGATGGAACAAAGAAGCTCTTATGTTTGTGATAATTTTTAAAGTAAATTGCATCTATTTTAAATCCTGACAGGAGGGGGAAGGAGCCAGATAACAGGTGTTTGTGTGAAAGATTACTGCCTAATTTGTAAGGTTGTCACATTCAGACACTTTGAAGCAGATATTTCATGGATGGAATTGTGTGGAGAAAGTTTACTGGTGTGGTTACTTTTCCACATGATCTGCACGCTCCATCTGCATCCTTAAAATCAAATATTGCAGATGAGATGTGGGATCTGGCTAGGGTAAAATAATTAACACTAACAGCTCAACCAGGCCTTTGCCAATCTCAGTTTCCCATCTGTAAAATGGGAATACCAGTGACTTCACAAAGTCTCCACAAAGTCAAGGCTAGATGTGGTATGATCTAGGCAGCAGATTTTGGAGTATCATTACAGCACAGCAAACTATTATTATATTTTTACTGTCAGATGGACTCTCTCTCTCCTCCCTCTCCTGAGACATCAAATGTGTGTTGGCCCAGCATGAGATGCATTACATGGTTGCAAAGCACCACTGACATTTTAAAACAAAGATGCATAAATGATAAATAGATAAATCATTGCTATTCTTCTTGCTGAGACTGAATTAAGTATTATGAGTTGTATCCAATGCTGTCTGTGTGCAAGTGGAACAGACGGTGATGATGTGAATACCTTCCTTTCCTCCCCTTCTTCCATGGTCCCTTGGGCACCTTTAAAATCTGCTCCAGGGGGCTGGGGAAACCTCTGGAGATCTTTGGGGTGCCTGCAAGAGGGAAGTTCAATTCTGCAAGTGGACTTCCCCTTGTGCAACGCTGTATTCCGCCCTATGACTTTTCAGTCGGGCAGCAGATGATGTGATGTTACAGGACAGGCACACAGGAATGCAGACCTGACTATCTCATAGCTACACCAGTGGCCCCCATTTCCCAGTCCAGGAATCCTAGAATGCTAGAGTTGGAAGGGACACCTAGTCCAAGGGTCATCTAGTCCCCCTACAATGCAGGAATCTCGCCTAAAGCATCCGTGACAAATGGCCATGCAACATCTGCTTAAAAACCTTCAAGAAAGGGGAAGGAGTGTCTTCTGAAGGAACCCATTCCGCTGTCACAGAACTCAGTGCTTTTTCTACTTGGCGACACAGGTGCTGCAGGTTTGCCTCCACAACATCTAAAGTTTGGTGATGGTAAGATTCCCATTCATTTTAACAGGCAAATGTCAGACTGCTAAAGCTTAGGAGGTTTCCAGGAATGGCTGCAATGGAAGAACCTGTTCAAGTGGTGATTAATCACACGTGAAGCTTCCTTCCACGGACAGCCATTTCCAGCCTGCTTTGAAAAGTCTTATCCCGGGGATAAGCAAACTATGGAGGTGAGAAATGCAGTAATTCCACTGGAGGAAATGGGGATGTGTGAATCCATCATTACATAAGCCCCTTGGATGTTGGCACTAAGGTATCCGCTGGTTTCTGAGCCATGAGCTGAACAGTGTCCACTTTTTTATCATTATTAAAAAACATTTATACTCTGTAGCTGTGACAGCTACAAAGTAAGAAAAAGAAAAGGAAATTATAATTGTTCCACGTTTTATTCCCAATGTGCCAGTGGACACCGTCCACGTCTGTTGTAGGCTCTGCTTTGGAACAAGAACACGGTATAGGGTTCAACACATCGCTTGCTCGAGTGTGCAATTATTAAGTAGTGTTTCAGCCCCAATCCCATCCCGGCTGGGTGCAGCAATAAATGGCCTCAGATGGGAATGGGAACCCTCATTGGCATCAAAATCCAGTGTAATGGAAGATCAGGCTTCAATCATAAGGAGGATGGAGATGCCAGAGCGATGTTGGTCTAGAGGCAGGTGCTGGAGCCTTAGTCCCTCTGCCCCCAGGGTTTGGGTTCCACTGCAATTTTAGCAGACGGAACTCTGTGGCTCAAAGGCACCACCGAGGCTCAACTACCAGCCTGCCTGATAATTGCCAGCTGATGCCAAGAGCCAGTCCATTCCCGCCAGGCGCTAGAAAGCTCCAGCTTTGGGGTGTGACTCTCTGAGTGTACAACTTGACTTTGGGATGTGTGAGGATGTTGCCTCAGCACCAGCGCCTGGTTTTGCCTTGTATATTCTGACTTCAGCTCTGCTTGTGGCCTTAACAATTGTGTGTGTGTGTGTGTGTGTGTTAGTGGGTACTGAATAGAACAAGAGTGTGTGAATTGTGGGGAAATGCACAACAATATGGCTATTTGTCTGATCGTGTTTTGTACCTGTCTGGGGGAAAAACATGGCTACTGTCTTACTGAATGGATATCTTGCATCTGTAACCCAGGCTTTGCAGGAGCCCATTAAGGACTTAAGACCATGGAAGGAACATATCAAATAACAATAAAAACACACACACAAACACATGAATGAGAGGTGTCAATGGAAGAAGAAATGAGACGCACAGGGAAAATGCAGCAGTACTAATGTTCAAATCAGAACCAATTATAAATTTTATTTTTTTTCTGTGCCTCAGTGTACCATTGATCACAATCAGTGTACTCACTGCCTCTCCGTTACTGTGCACAATACACGCAAATAAAAATGAAGGAAAACAAACAAACAAGATGAAATGAAATAATTTTACACAAACACAGCCATAATAATATTAATTATTATTATTATTATAATCCCTGAACAACCCCAATCGTTGCTTGATTTTCTCCCCTCCCCCACCCACCCCAACAAACAAATCAAATGAAACCAAACAGGAAAAAGAAATCCTCAAAAGTGAAGAAAATTTTTTTACGGGGTGGGGAGGGAAATATTATTCACTCCATTTTAAAAAGAAAAATTCACAACAGGACAACTCAAGCATTTCACAGACTGGGCAAAAGCCTAGGCTAACCTCTGTCCCTTTTACTATGTGATGCGGATGGAAAGTTAATTCACAAGACTTCAGCTGGCCCAGAAGAAGCTACTAAGGATTTGACCAGCAGTGTTTTATTTCCGCAATCACAAATAATGAAGGATAGGCGCAGGGAAGTGTTATGTGTGCACAGGGCTTCTCCTTCATTTCAACGGACAACAAAATGTGCATGTAAAGCTTGCCTTTATCCCCCCCCCCCACTTAAAATGAACAGGAAACTCTCGAGCCTGGCTCTGGGCCGTTCCACACCTCTCATTCATTACATTGGCAAAAATACCATGGACTTGAATGAATCTGGAGGCTGTAGTCTAGTAAGAAATCTGCTAATACAAAGAGAGAACCCACCTCCCCCTGCAACATCCTCAATTCAATCATTATAATGATACAATTAGATTTTCCTCTGACGTTTAACAAATGATCCTATAGCAGTTGATGTTCTGGTCCAGCTAAGGTGCATGGACACAGTTTCCTGTTGTTTTACAAGATGGAGGTGGTCTATTGCTATCTGCCCCCTCCTGCTTCTTAGAATGGATAGACCCAACCATTTTGCTCCTGGCATGTGATTATATATTTTTGTGTGTGTGTGTGTGTGGGGGGAATCACTCCATGTGTCACAGTGTGAGAGAAGAGCAGTTGTTTGGGGTCAATCTATAGAGGAAATAATGTGGCTCTAAGGACGCTCCCTGATACTGCCATTACATGTACCAGCGGAAGAAAGACTAGGTTTTGGGGCATGGCTTGCAAATTCCACCACCTTCCTTTTGTCCCCAAGCAACGCCACTCAAATCATAAGGCCACGCACACACTGCAGAGCCACAGCTGTTACGCTTTGCACATAAGGCCCCAGTTGCAGCCTCTGGCATGTCTGATGCAAAACCCCAGAGAAACACTGCCACTGGGAGTAGACAGAACTGAGCTAGGTGGACCAACAACCTCACTCCTGAGCATGAATCACCGTTTTAGGAGATCAAAAGTGTGAATGGATTTGCCTTCCCTTCAGTTGGCAGCTGCTCGCCACCCTGAAAACCATCCTCTTAGCTCTCTCCGGAACTGCTCACCCAACTGAGATGCAGGACTGTACTTAAGGAAGTGTTTGCATGGGTCTTTTTTTTAATTCCAGAAGTGCACACCCACTAGCTTTAATGTGGCCAGGGAAGGTGCACACACTGTGTGCACTTGTCTGCCAAAAAGATTGACTGTGTTTCTGTTCCCCTGTAAATAGACTTTGCTTAAGAGGAAGGAAGCATTGGTGATGAGCTCTTGCACATCTCCACCAAGTGGACCTTGTTGTTCTATTACGGTGGGAGAGCGGATTTATTTCAGCAGGCTCTGTCTTCCTAATCTCCCCTTTTCCTGCTGTGTCAATTCAGATGCTTCCTCGAACAGCTCCCCTCGTCCTGCTTGCTTGAACAGCTCCCCTCACTCAGCCCTGGGTACCCATTTTTGTCTCCACTCAAGTAGTCCCAAGCTGCTACAGTCAGAATTCTCTCTCCTCACCACTCCTGCATCTTCTCCATCTACAGAGCAAGCAACAGTGGCTCATGACTGCCGAGCAGCCCCCTTCACTTCTATTTTTGGATCTCCTGATGTGTAGACCTGATCCTTTCCTACAATCACCACAGGGTTTTGGTTCCCTCTAGCCATGCCTTGAAGAGTCCTTCCATGCTACCCTGGTGGTATCTTAAGACTGGCTGACTTCTCTTGTTCTGATCCTTTTCTAAATGGCTTGTTCCTTCCATGAGCACCAGAGCTTGGAGACAGGGTGGGGATCTGATAAATGAGAAAGGTGTGGGGGAAGAAAGGTGGACGGGGAGAGATGGAAAAAACAAACAACCCAGCAACAAAGCAAGCATCCTCTGTACCTGAGCGCTGGATGATAGCATTTCCAAAGCAAAAGCTGTTTCAGTACCTCTCTGTGCAATTGTACAAGGACTGAGTCTATAGCTCACAATGAATAACTAATAAATAGCAGGAGTCCAACTTCTAGTTCCCAGGGACAAACTGCATCCACTGCTGGACAATGCAAGATTTGCCACTTTTCCTAGCTAGGACAATGAAGATCGGTGGGTAGTGGAATGTTTAACATCCATTGGAGGGGACTAAATCTAACTGTGTCTGCAAGGTGCCCTTCATGAAGACTGGACCAGGGTACAGGTTTTCAAAGTGCTGAAGCCAAAGGTGCCAAAGGGTTGGCACATCAGGTACTTAAAGTCAGAAACAAACACAGCATAAATATATTGGGGAGGGGAAACTGACAATTGAAGAAAAGCTCAAGGGTATCCTGCTTATTTAGGGCTTGATATGGCTACTCATACTTAGCGTGAGCAATGCTAAGACCCACTTAGTTCATACAGACTAGATGCAAAGCAGGTTCTACACATCTGCAACTCAGTGGTAGAGCCTATGCTTTGTATGCCGAAAGTCCCAGGTTTGATCCATGGACTCTTGAGTTAAAAATGGTAGGTAGCTGGAAGATGCCTCTGCCAGTCAGAGTAGACAGTACTGTGCTAGATGGGCCATTGGCCTGACTCAGTATAAGCAGGTTCCTATGTTCAAGTTGATCCTAAGCTCAGCTGGCAGGTAAGATCCCATTCTAGAATGGCCTAAGACTCTGCGCAAATTTCCCCTTTTAAAACACACGCATTTCCACACATCTCTTGGTTATTGCTTCTTAGGACACTTATGCAGAGCAAAGGACTGCCAGCTATTTCCTGCCTCTCGTCCTGTTTGTTAAAAAGGAAAGGAAAAGTGTGGAAAGAAAGAGAGAGAGAGAAAAAAGACCACATACTTGCATCTTCAGTGTTCAATCGGCATCGCTGAGCAGACTATCACCGCTATTCAATGCTATATTACAGATTATGGTTTGCTTCTTTCATGCAAAGTGTTACAGCAAGTACCATGAAAGCATTCCCAAAGAGGAGCATGAGAAGGAGCAGAGCAGCGAAGAGTGGCAGCAGGGTGGGCAAGGGCACAGGAGGTAAGTGAAACAAATCTGACGAGGCACGTCAGAGCGAGAACAAAAAAGCGAAGCAGGAGTTGGACATTAGGGCTTTGGGCATGTGTCTGTAAATTCCACAGTTTCGGAGCAAATGGAGTGCTGGTCAAAGGCTGTCTAAGAAGATCATTTTTCTTTTAAAGGGGGACTGGATGAACCAATCATAAATACAGTTCCAAAAGAAAAGGAAAAAAACGGGGAAAGGGATTTGTGTGGTTGTTTTCAACGTAAGGTACTCTTAATAGCTGGACAGCAAAGGGGGAAGAATACAAAACAACAACAACAACCAACCACATCCCAAAACAGCATGGAGGCTAGAAAGCCCCCGGACCGTGTATGTCACTCCACACTCACAAGTTTTCTTTGAGGGCGATGATTCGGCTCATTCTTGAGTTATGAAGAAGGCAACAAAGATATCGGTAAGAAAGTCAAGAACTCCCCTTGGAAAGTCATCCACTCAATACGATATAGCTGAACCTGGCCTTTTGCCATTCCAATCAAGGCCCTCCCCCCCAACTGCAGTCGGATCAGTCCTCATCTAGGGGGGGAGAAGGGGGAAATAGAAAGTAACTCCATCGTGACCTCGTAGGTTGAGTTGCAAAGATGGCCCTGCCCCTGTGCCTCCGTTTCTATGACGCTGCCCCTGGTGGAGAGTCCTGCAGGTTCCAAACTCCTACCGCAAAGCTACATTCCATCAGTAGATAAGTGAACATGGCAAAATGTCTTTTCTTCCTCAGTTCAATAATATTAGATCTATATCTATATACCTATCTCTCTCTTTTTCTCTCTCTCTGTATATATAGATACATATAGATGCTCTCTCCAATAGTTCTTTTAGAAGCCCTGTATGTGGCAGTAGGCTTCCAGAGATGAGAATAATATGTACAAGAGCCAGAGGAGCACAAAGAGGGATGAGGTCAGAATCTTGGCAGTCCGTGGCCCGCCCAGCTCACCTCCAATCTCCGGTCTCCGCCGGTAGAGGAGCACGCCAACACTGATAAAAGCAAATATAGTGAAGAGGGTGACGGAGAAAGCCAGGGTGCCTGGCTGGACTTCAAATGCCCTGCCGTTGGCTGCGTGGTAGATGGCAGCGATGGACCAGGCGACACCAATCCCAAGGAAAACATTCACTGCGTTGCTCCCGGTGACGTTGCCTATGGAAGCGTCTGCGTATTGATCCTGCGTGGCTGCCACCTTGCTGGCAAATGTGTCTGCAGAGTGAAAAGAAACACCGTTGTTAATCTTGCACCTGTTTGCCACCCCAAGGGGCTTGGTGGCGGCATCTTAGGGTAAAGCGGGAGGCAACTTGCTTAGCAATGCAACGTCATTTGCGGTGTGAACCAGTCTTTGCAACTTGCCTTGTCACATAAATATATGCTGATAGACTTCCGGGGTAGACTCTCAGATTTGTTCCTCCTCATTTTCACAGAATACAGCCTCCTCTACTTTGCTGTTTAATTTCCCAACCACCTTTATAGCAAGTACAGGGTTAATTCACTAACAACATAGAATGATAGAACTGTAGAGTTGGAGGCCCATCTAGCCCAACACCCTGCAATGCAGGAATCTCAACACGCTGTCCCCCATCCAATTTGAAATCATCTGTACCCTGCTTAGCTTTGCAAATGTGCTAGCAGTCTTATTGCATGCATATTTCCCGTGCTCTCCAGCATGCCCATGGTTAATTCACATACCAGCTTAACTCAGCCATCAATTTAAACATGAAACCAAAGTCAACCTGCAGGAAAGCTTAGTTGCTAAGCACCCAGTCTCAGTTGAAAAACTGAGATCCTCTCAGAGCAAGAACCTCAGACTGCAAGCCTAAAGTAGCCAGGTTCAGGCATAAAGGGGGTCTTATCTGAAAATGGAACATGCACAGCCCTATTCTGTGGTAGCTTCCCATGAGAATAAGTCACCGAAAGCTGCTTGAAAGTTTGAATACATTCTTATTTGCATGTTCTCTCCCACCTTCTAGATCCCATTCAAAGATGATTTGCCTTTCAAAAGACACAGGAGTCTACGAGGGGGTTTGGTTTTAAGCAAGCACCAATATACAGATATTTAAGTGACCTGCACTCTTGCTTCTCACTTCAGCCAGAGGAAAGGCAACGGAGAGCAGATGAAAAGGATAAACAACACCTTCAGTTTACAGATTTATTCCACGCAAGTTTCCCTTTCAAAAGTTACGAGGTGTGACCATGATGCAGGCACCCACTTTTTCTAACAATCGATTCTACTCTGCGCCTGGTAAGGAGAGCACCCTGCAAATGATGCTTTACAAACCGGTTGCTAGCCTTGGGGAACATCGTGATAACCATGGTTAACACAACAAAATTCCCATGCGGCCGTGATTCCAAAATCAATTCCAAGCCATGTTTCCTAGCACAAGTGGCCCTTGGTTAACGTGGGTTTTGTCAGTAATAATAACCATTAACATTTGTAGAAGCAACTCCCAGTTGCCTATGATTGACTCATGCGCGTGGCGCCATATAAAAAAATAAATAATTCAATTCAAACCCCAGAGCTGGAAGAGGATGTTAGTGAGCCAAAAGTCCGCAAATAAAGGTTTTAAAAGCTTTTTTCTAAAAAAACCTTATGGGTTCCAAGAGCAGTCAGACTAACCTGATCTCGTTTTTTGACAGAATTACAAGCCTGGTAGATGAAGGGAACGCAGTGAATGTAGCCTACCTTGATTTCAGCAAGGCATTTGACAAGGTGCCCCATGATATTCTTGTAAAGAAGCTGCTAAAATGCGGTCTTGACTATGCTACCACTCAGTGGATTTGTAACTGGCTGACTGACTGAACCCAAAGGGTGCTCATCAATGGTTCCTCTTCATCCTGGAGAAGAGTGACTAGTGGGGTGCCACAGGGTTCTGTCTTTGGCCCGGTCTTATTCAACATCTTTATCAATGACTTGGATGATGGACTCAAGGGCATCCTGATCAAATTTGCAGATGACACCAAACTGGGAGGGGTGGCTAACACCCCAGAGGACAGGATCACACTTCAAAATGACCTTGACAGATTAGAGAACTGGGCCAAAACAAACAAGATGAATTTTAACAGGGAGAAATGTAAAGTATTGCACTTGGGCAAAAAAAAATGAGAGGCACAAATACAAGATGGGTGACACCTGGCTTGAGAGCACTACATGTGAAAAGGATCTAGGAGTCTTGGTTGACCACAAACTAGACATGAGCCAGCAGTGTGACGCGGCAGCTAAAAAATGCCAATGCAATTCTGGGCTGCATCAATAGGAGTATAGCATCTAGATCAAGGGAAGTAATAGTGCAACTGTATTCTGCTCTGGTCAGACCTCACCTGGAGTACTGTGTCCAGTTCTGGGCACCACAGTTCAAGAAGGACACTGACAAACTGGAACGTGTCCAGAGGAGGGCAACCAAAATGGTCAAAGGCCTGGAAACGATGCCTTATGAGGAACGGCTAAGGGAGCTGGGCATGTTTAGCCTGGAGAAGAGGAGGTTAAGGGGTGATATGATAGCCATGTTCAAATATATAAAAAGATGTCACATAGAGGAGGGAGAAAGGTTGTTTTCTGCTGCTCCAGAGAAGCGGACACGGAGCAATGGATCCAAACTACAAGAAAGAAGATTCCACCTAAACATTAGGAAGAACTTCCTGACAGTAAGAGCTGTTCGACCGTGGAATTTGCTGCCAAGGAGTGTGGTGGAGTCTCCTTCTTTGGAGGTCTTTAAGCAGAGGCTTGACAACCATATGTCAGGAGTGCTCTGATGGTGTTTCCTGCTTAGCAGGGGGTTGGACTCGATGGCCCTTGTGGTCTCTTCCAACTCTATGATTCTATGATTCTATGCTGCTGCGCTACCCCGCTCAATAGCTGTTGGGCAGAAGGAAGCTGTATTGCAGAGGGTTTGGATGCACTGCTCCCTGCTCTCTCTGGAAATCTGGAAGCAAATGTATTGTATAAAAGAAAAAGAGCATGGAGAGCAGATAAAAAGAGGTGCTTAAGGAGTGCTCCCTACTTTACATGATTTTACTTATGCGTGTGGGGCCCCAGAATATAACCCCCTGTGTAAGGGGGGAGTTGCCTGTATAGCATTTTACATTCATTATTGGGTTGCAGTCTTTACCAACAGCCTTGTAAGTCAGTCTCATTATCCTCTGTATTGCAGATGAATAGGCTGACCCTGAGAGAAAGCCTGAGCTCTCGTGGCGGAGAAGAGATTTAAATCAACCAGGTACTTTCTTATTCATAGCTCTGTCCTTAGACACTACATCACACCAGCTCACATGTAACCTGAAGCCATATTTAACACCTGCATAGGAAGAGAGGAGGGATGTTACTCTACAAAGGGGGAAAGAAGAGCAGGGCAAAGGAAGCACTCTTTCCTGAGGCTGGCTGCTACTTTGCAAACCATAGTTTAGAGGGGCACAGAATTACATTGCTTTGAGTTGCCTTTAATTACTACTACTACTGCTACTACTACTACTACTACTACTACTACTAAGTCTACACTGAGTCGCCTTCTCTGCACTTTAAACCAGTGTTGGTTAATTTCCACCTCTCCCAGTATTTTATCTTTCCAGCCATCTGTTGACTTTGTGGTACTCCAACAACAAATAAATACCCATTTCATTAGAGGAGGAAAAGTGTCATTTAAAACCCATAAGTTTTTAGGAAGGTTTGGGGATGATCAAAGACGATGCAGCAAACTGTTTAACAAAGTGATTACCGGTACTTAATGCACTTAAGCACTCCCAGGTCAACCTGGGTAAAAGGGAGATAAAGAATAGCTCATGAAAAAAATAGCGGTTGTTTAAAATTTCGTTCCTTCTCCCCCCCTGCCCCCAAACTGCTCCCCGCCAGCACAAGAAGTTTTAGAAACATGTTCTTCCCATGGAGTTTTGAAAGCAGAATTATGAAATCCCAGCTGGCAGCTAAGCTCTTCTTTCCCAGGGAAAGAAAAGGCCAAATAAATATAGCAAGAAAGTTAATTTACAGTGAAATTCAAAAGCTGCTTTTACCCATAAAAATAGCACACTGGAAATTTCTATAATTGCTGTAGGAAAGGAAAAAGGCAATCTCGCCACACTTTTGTCTCAGCAGCACCCCAACAACTTAATAATTATGCTTCATAATTGATGTCAGAATTACTCGGCTCCTCTGTGGCTATTAATGTGGCAGCCACAGGAGTTTCTGATAGACACTCCATCACTGAGTCAGGGCCACTGCCCAGGGGCTATTTTTCAGATACAGGAGAGGGTGATTTTATGGATCATTCATGCACCTGCAAAAAACACAAGATTGAGCCTACATTCCTATACACCTGGGATTTACGGCCTAGGACCCTCGTACCTACGGGACTGCCTCTCCTGGTATGTCCCACGGAGGACCTTACGGTCTTCAAACAAAAACATCTTGGAGGTCCCAGGCCACAGGGAGGTTAGGCTGGCCTCAACCAGAGCCAGGGCTTTTTCGGCTGTGGCTCCGATCTGGTGGAACACTCTGTCACAAGAGACTAGGGCCCTGCGGGACTTGAGATCTTTCCGCAGGGCCTGCAAGACAGAGCTGTTCCACCAGGCCCAATGGTTGCCATTAATTTGATTTGAACTGATTTTATAATGAACTGATTTTAGAATGTTGTGTTATTTTACTGTTGTTAGCTGCTCTGAGCCCGGCTTCGGCTGGGGAGGGCGGGATATAAATAAAATTTTATTATTATTATGACACATTGAACTGAGCAGTAGACCCATATAGGATGGCACTGTAGGATCGCCTCTTGCATTGCTCACGAAAGACGCCCACTGTTGGGCTTCGTTTGACCTCTATAGTAAAAAAAAAAAGGGTATAGGTGGCAAGAACAGCCCTTGCCATTTCAATCTGAAAAATGCTACAAAAGAGTTGCTCTCTGATAGTCACTGAAAACTGATGTTGTGCAGCTGTGGCTCATTTAGGGTGCTTCTAGACACACACCTCCCCCCCTTCATTATCCATATGATGCCATATGATGTCATCAAAATCCATATGATGTCTTCAAAATGCCACCCTGTACCTTTAAAAAAATATTTAATCCAGATTTCATTTTAACGTGGAAAATCGGTAAGTGTGCTTCTAATGGGAGCATCAAAGCAGATGTTGGTCATTACCTAGGCAGATTGCCATGAAATTGGGATAGCAGAATTTTTTAAATGTTTGATGTCTCCATGTGTTTTTATATTATGTTGGAAGCTGCTCAGAGTGGCTGCGGTAAGTCAATCAGATGGGAGGGGTATAAGTAATAAATAATTATTGTACTAGTATCAGTTGGTCTTATTCTCCAGACAACTGAAGGTCTCTCAGTCTTTTTTCAGCCTCTCCCTCAAAAGTTGTGTTTTTTTTTGTGGTAGGGTATGATAAAGTGGTTCAATGTAGTTTTACTCTCTACCATGAAATGTTGGGGGGGGGAATCCTGAGATACCAGCAAATGCTGAATGACATCATAGAATTAGAATAATAGAATTGTAGATGTGGAAGGGATCCTAAGGGTCATCTAGTCCAACCCCCTGCAATGCAAGAATATGCAGCTGTCCCATACAGTGACTGAACCTGCAATCTTGGAGTTATAAGCGCCACACTCTAACCAACTGAGGCCTTGAAAAAATTGAAAAGAATAAGGTGATTATGCAGTAAAGGGCAGATTTGGAAGCCCCCTAACACAGCTAGTGTGAAGGTTCATTAGGATATTTTTTTGTGGTGAGCGGGTTGTTATGCGTGTGGTGATATTTGGGTCTCCATCACCACATTCCTACTTTTATTTGCTCCTCACCTGAGTGCAACCTAGCCATTTTGGGTTGTATCTTAAGTTCTACTCAAAGCTGACCCCTTGAAATTAATGCACCTATGTTAGCCATGACCATCAATTTCAGTGGGTCAACTCTTGAGTAGGTCTAACATTAGCTAGGGCTACCTTTTGTTTCTGGCAACCCAAATGTTGTACACCTATTTCCACCAATTGCCACATGCTGTTGGAATGTCAACAACCAAGTTCTTTCAGGATCTCAATGTGTTGGGGATTACCTTGGAGATTGTCACTGCAGTACATAAACAGGATGTCAGTATAGCTACATTTCAAGTCTTGTGCAGGACTTCTGTATTAAATTTTAGAAAACAAAAACAAACCCAAATCAAAATGGATATGAATGTTGTAAGCACAAACCACTATTTCACCCATACTGAAGCATGCTGGGTAGAGCCCAGTAAATGGCTCTTTTGCTTATTTCTTGTCATATTTTTTTTTAAGCTGCATGCGCACAGGTACAAAAAGATCTCTGCACATTCAGAGCGACGGAACAGGACAAGTGTTTAACAAAAGTGATGGGATGGGGGAGTGGAGTTGTGTGTTATGGATGGATCCAACTGTAATAAACATTTCTGCAAGATTGTAGAGTTGCAAAGCTGATGAAAAAGAAAATTCATTTAAAATTTAAAGGTCAAAGCATCTGCCAGAGAAATCTGCTGTAGAATTTAGCCACTCTGTTGGCACCTTACCCCAGTGAGTAAGGAGATATGTTGAAGCATATATCCCCAAATCCTGGCCTTAGTCTCTCACCGCTCCAGCCCCAAGTATGGGATAATGTACCGTACTTTATGTAGTCAGTTGCTGCTGCTGCACTCTTCTTTATATCATTTAATGGGATATTCAATATATTTTAAAAGTCATGGTTTTTTTGTTTTAAAAAAGGGTAATAAACATTATTTACACATGATTTAAGCACCACCTCATTATTCATTGAGGTCAGTGGAATTAAATTATGTCATAAAATGTTATTGCAATCTGCTAAGGAATCCAGTCTCTCAAACGGGAACTTGATAATATATTATATTCACTTTGCTGTTGCACTTGAATGACTCATAGGGATAGTTCAATTACTTGGCTTATTAATGTGTTCCACTCCAAGATCAGCATGGCTGTTTCAATGTGATGAGATGCCTATAAGTTTGTTTGCCAAAAACTAGGTGCCATCAATGCAACTGGTGCTGTGCTTGCAACTTACAGCACAGTCCTATGCATGGTAGCTCACAACCCCAGACCTCCTAGAGTGCCCTGGAGGAGCAGATGACTGGTTGCCTAGCTAGAACCCTGAACAGGTGCTCTCTTGCTATGGGGTGATTATACATGGCAACATTTGAGGTTTCTGGTTGATTTTAAATGTCCCTTTCTACTGGCAGTAATAGTGATGTATGGAAGTGAGAGCTGGACCATAAAGAAGGCTGATCGCCGAAGAATTGATGCTTTTGAATTATGGTGCTGGAGGAGACTCTTGAGAGTCCCATGGACTGCAAGAAGATCAAACCTCTCCATTCTGAAGGAAATCAGCCCTGAGTGCTCACTGGAAGGACAGATCGTGAAGCTGAGGCTCCAATACTTTGGCCACCTCATGAGAAGAGAAGACTCCCTGGAAAAGACCCTGATGTTGGAAAAGATGGAGGGCACAAGGAGAAGGGGGCGACAGAGGATGAGATGGTTGGATAGTGTTTTCGAGGTTACCAGCATGAGTTTGACCAAACTGTGGGAGGCAGTGGAAGACAGACGTGCCTGGCATGCTCTGGTCCATGGGGTCACGAAGAGTCAGAGACAACTAAACGACTAAACAACAACAACAACTGGCAGTAAAACAAAAGTAAAGGTATAATTACAAGCCGGTGCAGGCAGAGGAAGAAGGAGTGGATATTTATATTGTAAACCGCCTTGGGTCATGGACTAATTGGATGCAGAGGAATGGTGGAAGAAACCAGTTGAGGAACCCCTAAGGGAAGAAGACTATGAGCCCGGGGATTGGTGGCGGGACAATGAAGAGGGAGATGACTGGGAAAAGGAGGTGCCGGAAGCTGAGGCGGTAATGGGACAGGGAGCAGAGAAAGTCTGTGGTAGAAAGACACCCAGAATCAGATGCAGAAGCTGAATCAGGTGAGGGAGAGGACGGAGGCGAAGAAGCAGACATGAGTCGGGCTGGTGAAGAGCCACGGGTGTCTTCCCCTCCTGCTGCAACAAGTTCCCCTACCCTCTTGTTTCCCGGAACCAGAAGAGGTATGAAGATGGTGGAGGAGAGATTGGTGACACAGAGGCAGAGTCTACGGTTGCTTGGGGAAAAAACCTGGAGCGGAGGGGGACTTGGGCAGCTGTGGGGAGGTGGGGAACCTTCAGTCTGAGGAACTGCTTCATGGGGCAAGACCTACTGGAGATGAGTTGCTGTGCTCATTAGGCCTGACACTCCTGTGCCAATTCTGTTTTTGCTAACAAAGAGTTAACTTCAGCTTGGAACAGTGTGATTTACACCCTGTGATCCTTAGACGAAGGGCAATAATAAGTAAAACGAACGAATGAATGAATAAATATTCAACAAAGAAAAAGGATGGTTAAAATGTTTGTCCCTTGTTAAACTGATTAATTTGCTAAGCTCCATGATGCTGATACGGCGCTTCTCTGCTCAAAGCCCAGGCAGTTAGAATTAGGCAGGCAGATGGAATCTTGCTATGGTGGTGTATCAAGGATGGGGAACCTGTGATGTCGCAGAAGCTGTTGGACTCCATCTTCCATCAGCCCCAACCAGGATTACCTGGGGCCAAGCAGGATGTGAACCGTAGCCAACAGCACCTGGAGGGCCGCAGGTACCCTCTCCTAGTGAGGTGACCTTGGGTGGTTGTTGTAAGGATCAAAGAGCTAATATTTACTGAATCACTTGGAACATTTTGAATTGCTGTATCAATATGCAGGCATTATTACGATGTGAATTTACGCTACAGAAATAAGCAGCAATTAATAAATGAGGCTACATTGCAAATTTAGTCTAAGTAAAGTGTCATTTGTTAATGGTATGCCTTCACAGAGAATGGGGATGGTTATAGATGCCTGTTCAAGGATTAAGCTGTCATTTTCATTGTAGAAAAGATTATTGTCAGGCTGATCATTTATAATCTGCATATTTTCTTAGGATAAGTGATGACTGCTTGGCGGCGGGGGGTGGCTTAGTTTTTTATTGCAAGTTACTTGGTTTTGATGTTGTGCTGCGCATTTGCAATGCAGTTAAATGTCACCATCCCGCTGCAGAGTAGCCCTCTTCCCTTCTGTAAGCGCCTCAGCCCTTAACAGGCTTACAGAAGTGTAAGTAATTTTTAGAGACTGCGACAAGTTTCATAACGAGTTTGCTCTTTCAAAGTAACGTGAACCGACGTTGCACCAACAGAAAAGGGAGCTTTCTATTTCAATAGTCATTAAAAGAGAGTTTCATTAGCTGTTCCTGCAGCAAAAGACAGCCCCCGATGCTAAATGCCACTCTGTTTTCAGAAATTGTGTATGAACATGCTAGAAAGCGGCTGTTATATTCAGAAATGAAAGGTTGGCTGAAGCTGCTTTGAAGTGGGGAAAAAAAGCTTTGCATGTTTGGGGATGCTAGGGGAATACACACACACACACACACACACACACACACACACACACACACACACAATCTTGCTTCCAGCATATGAGAGATACATGATAGATGGCATGAGATATTTTTGGAAGAACTGTTCCTGAAAACAACCCAGCCATGAAACCTTTCCCTCAGACTGAATGACCTCTCAGTTCTCATGCAAATATAGCTTTATATAACAGATCCACAGGTCGGAGTTAGGATGGATTGGAGGGTGAGACAAATGCTAACAAAGTCACCTCCTCTTTGTCCTAGCACAGCCCCAGAAACCCATAGATTTTGCAGAGCAGGTCCATCCCTCTTAGACAACACTTTCCAAGTGTTCAAAGCAAGTCACACGCATTAGCCTGGTGATCCTCACAATGTCCCTGCAACGGAGGTCAGTATTGTTATGCTCTTCACAGTGCAAAAGTGTGTGTAGCTTAGCATCCAGTATTTCCCCTTTTTACATTTGTGAGGAACCCGAGAGCCTCCAGAAACTGGTGGGCTGCAACTCCCATCTTTCCTGATCACCTGCCAGAGCTGGCTGGGGCTGATGGGAATTGGAGACCATCAGTCCATGGAGACACATGCCTTAGTGGCAAGCGAAGGGTGTGTGTCCTTCAACACTGCTTGGAAAAAAATACTAAACCCAAAACTACATGGGAAGAGCCATTGTCATGCTAACTGGAACAGGGACAGAGCTGGCTTGGGAATTAGCTGCATCCTGGACTCCTTCCTTGACATATGATGTTACAGATCAGTGCAGTCCTGGCAGCTCAGTGGGAAAGAGGTAATTCATATCAGATGAAACCAGTAATGGGCAAATGTTTCTTAAAATCTCTACCGTACTGAGAACGACTATTCTAGTTTACTTGCTCTTTGCAGATCACTGCATGACTTCATGGGCACCACATGGCAAAAGACTTTCAAAAGTTTTTGCATTAAAACTCAGCCTCTAAATTTGCCCTTTACTGCTAGGACATACTGGTATATGTGGCATGAGTGCATGGAGAACTGCACACAGGGTGGAAGAAGGTTGTTTTGTTTGAAGTGCCTACTGCACTTGCTGCTGCTGGTGGAAGCAACACTTGAGAGAGGGAGCATAGCTTAGCGGCAGAGCACATGCTTCAAAGGTAGGTGGTCGCAGGCTCAAACCATGGTGCCTCCCCCTAACAGGGTCAGGGAACAGTGGATGGGAAAGATCCTTCTCTGCTTGAGACCCTGCAGTGCCCAAAAGAACAAGCAGCCGATGCAGATAATTCTATGTTAGATTAACAAAGAATTTGGACCTCGCATAAGACAAACTTCAGCTCATACTGAAAGACACACGCTGCTCTTCAGCCTAGATTTAAAGTGGGAAGTGGGTTACCTCTTTAGCATGTGGGGCGACAGCTTAAGAACCACTGCCACTGTGAATGGTGCCCAGCGTAAAAGACTTAGGCCCCTGGGGATTTTTTTCAGCACGCAGCTAACATATTTTGCATATAGCTCCCTTGAATGTGATGGATTTCAACACATGTGGCTGATGGATAAGAGCTGTTCTGACAGCAGCACTACTGCGCTGCTCTCGCTCATTTAAATGGGGCTTTAATAGGAGAATCTCTGGTGCCTTGTTTATCTGGCTTTGCGGGCATCAAATTTTGTCCTCGCTCCTTCCCCCTGTGTGACAAGGCAGTGGGTTCCATGCTGGCTAGAGCTGATGGGAGTTGGAGTCCAGCAACAACTAGAGGGCCACACACTCCTCATCTCTGTCTTGGTTATGCACTCATCAAATATATATTTGGAGAAAAGCAACACGAAACACAGCAATTATTTCAAATTCTTATGAGGACTCTTCCATTAGATTCTGGGGTTAATATGTAAATATCTGGTTGGCAGAAAATATTTAGGTCTCTTGCTCAAGAACATGTTTTTTGTTTTGTTTAATGCCTTTAATTGTTCTCTGACCTGATTATTTCCCCTGATTTCTTGTGTAAGGTTTTAATGCGCAGCCTAAAATTTGACGCATGTGCTCCAAACCGGGGTACAAGTGTGTGCAAACAATACATAAGGTACATTCAGTGCTCTCCTCTGCAATTGATTACCTGAGTGTCATCTGAATCATCAGGAGTCTCTTGTATGTATATGGGCCAAACGACTCATGACACCAAATGTATAGTTTAATGAATAGCTTTAAAAATACAAACAGCAGCATTTGGGCCCCCTGATCAGAATTGGGTCTGTGAGGAGCAGGGAGGAGTAGTTTAAGCTTCCACCCAATCCTGACAAAAACCAGTCTGCCCCAAGCTGCTCTGTGCATAAAGGGAAGGTCTTATTGATAGCAGGAAGGTTAATTCTCTTCTTACTACCCTTCCGATTTGGCTCCCCAGAACCTACTGCTATGTGCATTTTTACAAAATGACTCATAGAACAAGTAATATGCTCCTTACAATTTAACTAAGGCTACTTAGAAGTAAATGGACTAAGGTTGCAAGCAGCCCATTACATATTCTGGAATAACCCGCTTGGTTCTAAAATAATTGTTTTGCAAATAAATGGGTTGATAATTGTTAACTAAATCTTCCTCCTACAATCTGTGTTACAAATTGCATAGACACACAGTCCAGATGGAAAATCCTGGACTGTTGCCAGGTCTCTTGGGATCTCCCCCGCCCCGCACAGCAGAGTACAATGGCATGAAAAACATTGGCAAGGCACGAAATTATTGTGACTATATTTGTGTTTTTGGTGTTGTTTCTTTTTTCTTTACCTGGCACTGAAGTCCCCAATGCCACGAACACGACTGCAGTCACAGAATCCTTCAGCCCAATGGTGCAGCCAAAATGGGACGCCAAGTCCCCGATGAACGCAGTCAGAAGGCCGATCATTAGGATGGACACAACAAAACAAGCCCAACCATTCCAGTAGTCCGTAGGGGGGACAAAGGCAAAAAGGACCTTCCAGAAGACGGTCAGAAAGTGCATCACATAGTCAAAGCAGGAGGGCAGCTTCTCTTCCCCACATTCGTCGTCGTCATCGTCCTCTCCTGGAAAAATGAGCAACAATGCGAAAAGAGAGAGGTGTCAGTGGAAAACTGGCTTTTCTAGTCACTTGCAGCTGGCGTACACTACCACCCCATTGATGCTGGATGCTCCACAGATAGCAGTCTTCCCCAACCTGGTCCCTGTAGATTACAACTCCCAACTGGCCATGGTGGCTGGGCTGATGGGAGTTGTAGTTGAAAGCACCTGGAGACTGGGGGATGCTGTTAAATACCACGGTTGGAAAAGGTGGCAGAGGTACCAACTGGAGTGGACAGAACTGGCTTAGACAGAGCAATGATATGAATCCACATAAGGTGCTTTTATATATTCATATGTTTTATTATTATTTCCGCCCGTGCCGCTTATGGCCTGAACCACTTTGGTTGACGGTGCGACAGGATTTCCAAATGGCACACTGCCTCACTACCTACAGTGCACACCTGGTCCTCCCCAAAGCTGTTGGTACACAAAAATCCACATGTTGTTGTTGCTGTAATGAAGCAGACAAATAAGGTGGTTTCTTTGCATTATGTTCACTGTCCATCACCTCAACATTTTACAGAATCAGGATAATTATGATTATGTTTAAAAGAAGAGGTTCTGCAGAGGCACATATGCAAGGCTGGTTTTTGAAACAGGGCTGTCAATCCACTAGATATATTCTTTTAATTCATTTACTGAATATATATATAAATATTTACGTATTAAGCACAGCCTTTCCATAGGTGCCTTTTTAACAAACTGAAGGAAGGTAGCATGCAGCTTAATAAACAAAGGTTATCACTCATGGTTACAAGGAAAGGCCATCTTGAATATTTTAATTTTCAGTTCATATTGCATAAAGCATGGCTTTAACTCACAACCCACAGATGAAAATTGTGCCCTCGTGATCAATCATCTAATGCTTTATCTCTATTTATTTTTCCTGTGTTTTGCATTATTTTGCGCATCTCTATTCCCCCGCTTCACTTGAAATCTCAGGTCAAAGTAAACCATAGTTAATGGTATACTATGAATGTGTGCTCATGTTACGCTCCTCCCCACTAGCATATAGTGGGAACAAACTATGAATCCTAGCTTAGCATTACATCCCAAATGGGGATTACTGTATGTTTTGCTCCAATAAACTAGGATCAAGAACAAACCTTGACTGTAGACTGTGGTTTCTTGGATCAAAAAACCCCATGATGCCTGATTTGAATGCAAAGCAAAACTAGGAATCATAATTTGTTTCTCTGCAGCACTGGCAGGTAGTAGTGAAGTGGGCGCAATGGTTTATGGTTTTATTTTGATTTTTGAATGTGGCCATTTTCTGGCTTTTCAATTTAATTTTTGTTAATAACGGTTGGTACTGTTTTGTTAAACGATCCATCAGCAATGAGAAAACCATACATGCAATGGAAACACAAAGTAGAACACACCCCACGCCGTCACACACCTCCCAAGCCAAAATTTTCCCCTCACCCCCAGTTAACCAGCCTACCACCTGAAATTGTAAAGAGGTAAAGGAAGTAAGAGCAGAGAAGGAGCAATAAAAGGAGAGAGAAAAGAACAAAACACACAAACAAACACGTTACTCACTCTTCTTGGATGGTTCTGCGGGGGAGCAATAGGTAAAATTCAACTGTTAAATATCCCAAAGAGTTTTTAAAGTTCCATTAAATTCATTGCACTTCTCAGCAGTGTCCCAATTACAAACACATCTTTCTTTCCCTTGCTGGTTGGTGTAGCAGAGCATGAACCCAGTTAGAGATGGATGAACCTGTCAATTACCGTTTCTTTCAGTCTCTCTGCTTTCCTCTCTTAAGTTCAGTTTGCCCCATTTCTGCACCAATTTGCAGATATTTTTAAAAGAGCCCTCATGAAAATCTGTCAGCATTTTAGTATTTTTTCTCTGAATGGACACATTTTGAATGCAATTTTGTCTCATATAGACTTTTTTGTAAGCAATTTTCCTTAATGCAATGTACTTTTAAATATTATTTTCATTGAGACATGTATTGTTATGCACACTTTCCTCTAATATACATTTTTTAATTGAAGTGCTCTGATTGATGGATATTTCAGTTCATGTGCTGTTTTAGGAAGTCTGAATTGGGCATTAAAAATGTGAGCTGAACAGAGTGTCTCCCTCATCCCTAGACCCAACACACCTGTTTTATTTAAAAGTGTGCCAATGAATAAGGTGTGAGGAATCGCAGTTAAATATAACTATCAAGCTTAGGGCTGATTAAGGCATGAAGTGATTTAGACCATAGAAGTATATTGCTAGACTCAGATCACTCCCCCTTCACCATTGGTGAAGAAGTTGGCTAACATGTCTGGTCAGAAGTATTATTCTGTATTTTGTAACCCTGTGTTCTTCTTGCTGCTGCATAGAATAACACATGAACCTGACCTTTGGAGTTTGCAAGTAAAGCATTTTCGACTTACTAATGGTGTGATCTGTTCATTTTGAGAGGGGGAGTGCTGTAAGTGAACTAAACAGGGTATTTAAAGGGTCTAACAACCTCTATTCCCAACATGTCATTGTTGCTGCACATTTTGTGACTTTTAAACTCTGCTGGGGCTCTCTTACTGGAGAGTGTGTTTAGCCTCGTGGTTTGGATCTAGGGATCCAGCCAATTCTTTTATTAATTACACCACACAGGTAATATATATCTATTTTCCTCCCCCACCCTCATAATGTTCCTGCTCTGAGAACTGGTGATTATGGGAGGAGAAGCTGAGGATGAGCCACAGCAATGGGTGCTGTACCCTGTGACTTCTGTATCAAACTTGGAGATATTTGCCCCACCCCCTTGAGCTTAACTCTGGAGAGGAAAGGTACGTTGGACTGATTGTAACGAAGATGCTTCCAGAGTAGGCCCCACTGCTTAAAAAAATATTACACAAACCTTATACCTCTATGGGCAAACTACATGTGACAGTGGAGAAGCCTGTCTTTTTAAATGCAGAAATGCCCCAGGGAACAGGGGTCCTAGCATGACTGAAGAGCAAAAGACTACATAGGGGGTGGGATGTCTCTCTGACCCCACAAGCCCCTCTTCCCAACCACTCCCATGTAATTTTCTTCCAGCTGAACCCACTTTGCTATTGTTCTCTGCAAGTTGCTATATTTCCTTATTTGCCCCACATAATGTCTGAAAATGGGGCTTAGCGGAGGGGCCATTCTGTCCTCGCACCAATGACTCCAGCCTCTCTGCCTGACCCACAAGGCCACCTGTTACAGAACATTTTTACATCCCCCCCCCCGTTTGTGTCAAGCAGGTGCAATGATTGTTCTTGATGCATTGTAGAGAACCAGCTTATATAATCTTACAAAAAGGGAGGAGGAGGAGGAGGAGGAGGAGGAGGAGCACACTGGACAGCTGTTAAAGCCTGGAGCATTCAGGTGCCCTCGCTGTGTGGCTGCCACATTTTCTCAGTAGGGTAATGATCCGTTTTATTGCGGAGAAAGGAAAATGCCACTCTGTTTTCCCCTTAATGTAGTGGTGCTTGCAGTGCAGAAAGAAACCTGCACCTCGCCAAACACACACAACATAAATCCTTTCTTCCTGGTTCCTGACAATAGTCAACAGATCTCCAACCGTTCACTCTCAATATACTCTGGAATAGCCAGAAATAATGTTGTTGTGTTGGGAGGGCTTTGTAAGCCAACAGAGAATGGCAAAATCCCACAAACAGGGAAGATTAAGAGTATAATTCTATGCAGGCCTACTCGGAAGGAAAGTAGGATTTACTTCCAGATAAAAATGTATAGGTAGACATCATCGGAATCCCAGAATTTTGTTTGGGGAATTCATAGGGGCGGAATTAGAGGTTGGTATGTTTAATCCATCACCTGCCCGTTAATTCTTCCCCACCGTGACCCTGCCCCCAGTGAATTTTTTTCCAGCTGATTATGAGCTCAGAAATATGCTTGGCTGAGGGGTGGGGTTAGCTGAGGATTGCGGGGAAGAATGGTTAATTGGTGAGAAAGAGTTTAATATTTTTTTAATTTTTATTATTTGTACCCCGCCCATCTGACTGGATTGCCTCAGCTACTCTGGGTGGCTTCTAGCATATATAAAAACATGGTCAAACATTAAACATTCAAAACTTTCCTATACAGGGCTGCCTTCAGATATCTTCTAAAGGGTGTATAGTTACTTATCTCCCTGACATTTTCTTTCCTTGGGAGGGCATTTCTCAGGGCAGGTGCCACTACTGAGAAGGCCCTCTGCCTGGTTCCCTGCAACCTCACTTCTTGCGGCGAGGGAACCACCAGAAGGCCCTTGGAGCTGGATCTCAGTGTCCCGACCAGGGGTCAGCAACCTTTTTCAGCAGGGGGCCGGTCCACTGTCCCTCAGACATGTGGCGGGCTGGACTATATTTTGAAAAAAAAATATGAACGAATTCCTATGCCCCACCAATAACCCAGAGATGCATTTTAAATAAAAGGACACATTCTACTCATGTAAAAACATGCTGATTCCCGGACTGTCTGTGGGCCGGGTTGAGAAGGCAATTGGGCCGCATCCGGACCCCAGGCCTTAGGTTGCCTACCCCTGGTCTAGGCTGAACGACAGTTTAAGTGCCACCTCATTCTGCATTATTTGCCTTATGATAAACCAGCAGACGCCCTAACAGTTAGTTAATCTATGAATTTTTAGCAATCATTTTATCCATCTCTTGAATAATTTTAACACATGTCCTACGCACGAGGGGGTCATAAGAGGCTGACGTGCATGAGAGCCCCAACGAGAGGGACGGGAGAACTGCGAAGCAACACTCACAAAGAATGCGGCTTGGCACACCATGCATGTGAGGATTATGCACCAAGGCAATAGTTTGCTAGCATGGTTTCAAAATTTTCAGATTTTCATATGTTCTGGGATTATGACGTTTCCGGCTATCACAGAGCTTGCTGTGGGTGGTGGTGGCAAGAGCTCCTTTAAAGTGCTTTAAGTACTTTTGAAAGCACTAAGATTTCAATCACTTACCAAGAACCCCCCCCCCCAACCCTGCATGAACACAACCACCTTTGTATGAATAAGTATAGAGTCACCCTCCCAGCTCATCTTGGAAATCTTTTGATGCTTAATTCTGTCAAAGTACATTATGGAGAGAGATGAGGGACCAGGACAACAAAAACCCATTAGGGGAATCAAGCACCAAGCTATTACGAGCCATTTATTGTTTAGGTTAATATTAAAAGAACTTAGTTCAGTGGCTCCCTGGGCATTAAGAAACAAAAGGCTGATGGAAATGGCTAGATACAGAATTCAGCACAACGCTCCTTCCTTTGAAGTTAGTTCTGCAAGCAAAAGACATGGCTGAAGATGCTACAAAAGCAAAGGACTGTTCCATGAAGAGGATGAGGGACTTTCCCCCTGAGTGACTATTGGGCTCATTTTAACATACTTGTGAAATGTCTTGCTTCCTGCTAGCTGAGTAAACATTACAGAGAACCAAGCTTGTGAAAAGACTCACCGGAATGAAATCTATTATTACTGCTACTAGTAACGAATAATTCATTTCCATCATGCCTTTTAAGGTCCAAAGAACCTCTGATGGAGCTACTCATAAAAATGAAACGGCAGCTCGTGCAAAAAGTAAAATCCTAACCAGCCAAAAACGGCCCAGATAAACCACTGGAGGCCTTACAAAACAATATACACGTTTGCCCATCTCCTGAAGGCTATTGGGGAGGGAGCTTAGAAGGCTCCCCTGGGCAAGAAGTTCTAATATCTTATCCTTGGCTCATTAGAAAACCCTGCAAAATGCTGCAGTGTGGCGTTCAGGATTCTACCCAACCAGCCATTATTTCTTCCAGGATACTCCATTCCACCCTCCCTTCCACAACAGTCAGTCAGCATTCCATGGCTACTGAGCATGCTCAGTCTTCAATGAGCATTTTTTGTTTTGGATTTTAACTCCCCCCACCTTTTAGGTTCTCGCTTTGTTAAACTTCCGCAAACCTTGCAGTTCCCTCAAGCATGTGGGTGCCTCCTTGTTTTCTCCCAGTGGTCTCTTTTCAGTTTTATCACCATCATAAGTCAGCCCCTGAATTCGCAATTAGTATACATGAATGATGGTGAAGGTAGCCAAGCATTGGACAGTATGGCAGAGTGGCTAGAGCTCTGCTTGGACACAGGCCCTGTAGCATCTTTCAGCATCCTCAATCCAGGATTAAGTACGCGTAACTCCATTTGCTCATGTTCCCCTCTGGCTAACCTTGACTCTTTCTCCCTTCTATGCCCCAATGTCTAAAGGCAATTCCAGACTGTCACTGTTTTTTGGGTGGGATCAGGGCTGGCTGAAGACATCTTGACACCTGAGGTGAACCACAAAATAGTGGTCCCCCGGTGAGGAAAGAAGGGATGAGTGAAGAGCCACACCAGGAACAAGGGGAAATAAACATTGGGATCTGCTGTCCCTGTGGCTCCTGCTGCCCATGAGTTGGTTGGCTCTGGGTGGGATTCAGTTACATACCACCAAATTTGGGCTGCACAGCTGAAGTTGATTTGGATCTCTTGTGCAACAAGCCCGCTCTCCCCTGCCCACTACAAAAGACTCTTTGCAATAAGGAAAGTGATGCGAAAATAAACTGGAAAGTGCAGAATTAGGTTTGCTTGGCACAAGGTCGTCTAACGTCCCTATAAACAAATCAGGATGAATGCTCAACAAGTAGCTGATGGCATTTAATCTCCCCACAAACAAGTCGGGATGAATGTTCAATAAACAAGTCAACTGGAAGTGACCAAAGTTTTTGTTATAAACTCTCTGGGTATAGGCCCATTGGAACTGGGTTTTTGTTTAAGGAATTCTGTAATGTGTCCTGTAAATTGATGGTTCTGGATTAGTAAGTCATAGCAATCATCGCTTGTATGCATTTTTATTCACTATCTGCTTCAACTCACCAACCCTCTTTCTCCATTCTTCTCTTAACTGTTCAGAAACGAAAAGTAGCAATGACACTAGTTAACTTGGGTTGGCCCCTTCATGGATCACTGCCTTGCCGTGGCGAAGGGGCTTGAATAACTCAGAGAAGCTATGAACTATGCCGAGCAGGGCACCCAAGATGAACAGGTCATAGTGGAGAGTTTTGACCAAACGTGATCCACCTGGAGGAGGAACCGGCAAGCCACTCCAGTATCCCTGCCAAGAAAACTCCATGGACAAAGACAACAGGCATATAAAAGTTATGACGCTGGAAGATGAGCCCCTCAGGTCGGAAGGTGTCCAACATGCTACTGGGGAAGAGCGGAGGACAAGTATAAGTAGATCCAGAGCTGATGAAGCGGCTGGGCCAAAGCCGAAAGGACGCTCAGCTGCGGATATGCATGGAAGCGAAAGGAAAGTCCAATGCTGTAAAGAAAAATATTGCATAGGAACCTGGAATGTAAGAACCATGAACCTGGGTAAGTTGGATGTGGTCAAAAATGAGATGGCAAGAATAAATATTGACATCCTGGGCATCAGTGAACTAAAATGGACGGGAATGGGCGAATTCAGTTCGGATGACTATCATATCTACTACTGTGGGCAAGAAACTCGTAAAAGAAATGGAGTGGCCCTCATAGTCAACAAAAGAGTGGCGAAAGCTGTACTGGGATGCAAACTCAAAAATGATAGAATGATCTCGATACGAATCCAAGGCAGACCTTTTAACATCACAGTAATCCAAGTTTATGCACCAACTACTGGTGCTGAAGAAACTGAAATTGACCAATTCTATGAAGACTTACAACACCTTATAGAAGTGACACCAAAGAAGGATGTTCTTCTCATTATAGGGGATTGGAATGCTAAAGTAGGGAATCAAGAGATAAAAGCAACAACTGGCAAGTTTGGCCTTGGAGATCAAAACGAAGCAGGGCAAAGGCTAATAGAGTTCTGTCAAGAGAACAAGCTGGTCATCACAAACACGCTTTTCCAACAACACAAGAGACGACTCTACACATGGACATCACCAGATGGGCAACATCGAAATCAGATTGATTATATTCTCTGCAGCCAAAGATGGAGAAGCTCTATACAGTCAGCAAAAACAAGACCTGGAGCTGACTGTGGCTCAGATCATCAGCTTCTTATAGCAAAATTCAAGCTTAAACTGAAGAAAGTAGGAAAAACCTCTGGGCCGGTAAGATACAATCTAAACCAAATCCCTTATGAATACACAGTGGAAGTGAGGAACAGGTTTAAGGATTTAGATTTGCTGGACAGAGTGCCTGAAGAACTATGGGTGGAGGCTCGCAACATTATACAGGAGGCAGCAACTAAAACCATCCCAATGAAAAAGAAATGCAAGAAAGCAAAGTGGCTGTCCAACGAGGCCTTACAAATAGCGGGGGAGAGAAGGCAAGCAAAATGCGAGGGAGATAGTGAAAGATACAGGAAATTGAATGCAGATTTCCAAAGAATAGCAAGGAGAGACAATAAGGCCTTCTTAAACGAGCAATGCAAAGAAATAGAGGAAAACAACAGAATGGGAAGAACCAGAGATCTGTTCAAGAAAATCGGAAATATGAAAGGAACATTTTGTACAAAGATTACCATAATAAAGGACAAAAGTGGTAAGGACCTAACAGAAGCAGAAGACATCAAGAAGAGGTGGCAAGAATACACAGAGGAATTATACCAGAAAGATATGGATGTCTCGTACACCCCAGGTAGTGTGGTTGCTGACCTTGAGCCAGACATCCTGGAGAGTGAAGTCAAATGGGCCTTAGAAAGCACTGCAAATAACAAGGCCAGTGGAAGTGATGGTATTCCAGCCGAACTATTTAAAATTGTAAAAGATGATGCTGTTAAGGTGCTACACTCAATATGCCAGCAAGTTTGGAAAACTCAGCAGTGGCCAGAGGATTGGAGAAGATCAGTCTACATCCCAATCCCAAAGAAGGGCAGTGCCAAAGAATGCTCCAACTACCGCACAATTGCACTCATTTCACACGCTAGCAAGGTTATGCTTAAAATTCTACAAGGAAGGCTCAAGCAGTATGTGGACCAAGAACTCCCAGAAGTGCAAGCTGGATTTCGAAGAGGCAGAGGAACCAGAGACCAAATTGCAAACATGCGCTGGATTATGGAGGAAGCTAGAGAGTTCCAGAAAGACATCTACTTCTGCTTCATTGACTATGCAAAAGCCTTTGACTGTGTCGACCACAGCAAACTATGGCAAGTTCTTAAAGAAATGGGAGTGCCTGATCACCTCATCTGTCTCCTAAGAAATCTCTATGTGAGACAAGAAGCTACAGTTAGAACTGGATATGGAACAACTGATTGGTTCAAAATTGGGAAAGGAGTACGACAAGGCTGTATATTGTCTCCCTGCTTATTTAACTTATATGCAGAATTCATCATGCGAAAGGCTAGGCTGGATAAATCCGAAGCCGGAATTAAGATAGCCGGAAGAAATATCAATAACCTCAGATATGCAGATGACACAACCTTGATGGCAGAAAGTGAGGAGGAATTAAAGAACCTTTTATTGAGGGTGAAAGAGGAGAGCGCAAAATAGGGTCTGAAGCTCAACATCAAAAAAACGAAGATCATGGCCACTGGTCCCATCACCTCCTGGCAAATAGAAGGGGAAGAAATGGAGGCAGTAAGAGATTTTACTTTCTTGGGCTCCATGATCACTGCAGATGGTGACAGCAGTCACGAAATTAAAAGACGCCTGCTCCTTGGGAGAAAGGCGATGGCAAACCTAGACAACATCTTAAAAAGCAGAGACACCACCTTGCCAACAAAGGTCCGTATAGTAAAAGCTATGGTTTTCCCAGTAGTGATGTATGGAAGTGAGAGCTGGACCATAAAGAAGGCTGATCGCCGAAGAATTGATGCTTTTGAATTATGGTGCTGGAGGAGACTCTTGAGAGTCCCATGGACTGCAAGAAGATCAAACCTATCCATTCTTAAGGAAATCAGCCCTGAGTGCTCACTGGAAGGACAGATCCTGAAGCTGAGGCTCCAATACTTTGGCCACCTCATGAGAAGAGAAGATTCCCTGGAAAAGACCCTGATGTTGGGAAAGATGGAGGGCACAAGGAGAAGGGGACGACAGAGGATGAGATGGTTGGATGGTGTTCTTGAAGCTACCAGCATGAGTTTGATCAAACTGCGGGAGGCAGTGGAGGACAGAAGTGCCTGGCGTGCTCTGGTCCATGGGGTCACGAAGAGTCGGACACGACTAAACGACTAAACAACAACAAGAAACTTGGGTTGGAGCACCACACTCTAATTGAAGACTAATGGAGCACAGCAACATTGACATAAAAAGAACCCGCAAGTGTGTTCAGTTTTCAATTCGTGTAGGTGATGGGTCTCTGGAAGCCTGAGAATAGACAGTTTATAGAACCAGCTCCGACATATTTCCACCCCGCTCTGACTCAGGAGTCCCCTGCTCATCTGAATTCTCCTTTAATCAGCGAGAATGTTAGTCTGACGGAACAAGAGGCAAGTTTTTAACCTGTTGCCCTAGTCAAGGTCAGTCTATTGGGAGTCAGGTATGTGGTATAAGTACTCCTCTCCATCACCATATGCTCCTGCTTCTAGCTCGTCACTTGAAACAGCCATTTGACAAGCCGTCTCGATAGATACTGCTGCAGAATATGCTGACATTTCTAATGAAGCCCCAGGGACCAATAACACTGACTTTCTCAAGGTGGCACTGATAGAATGTTTCTCTGGTTACAGGAAAAGCATTCCGAACCACTGAGACTGCAAAGCCAATCCAGAAAATGGCCTTCATGCGTCAGAGTTTCATTACAGAGTAATAGATAAAGAACAGGATAAGCAATTAAGGACTTCATGTGGGAGACAAAACTCATCTGATCATGGCCTCTTTGGAAAAAAAATGTGCAGTGCTAACTCTTGACAACTTTCCCTTTACATCTGAAGTCAATTAGAGCCGTTCTGTTGCTTGGCTAGAATGGGGCATCAATGAATTACGTAGCCAGGGGAAAGGTTACCGTAACTTCTGTCATAGAGCTTCAGCATGCTGATGACAACGTAGTGTGCATATGGTCAGAGGATGACCTCCAAACCATCCTAAATATCTTTGCAGAAGCTTATGAAAAGCTAGGCCTATCATTCAACATCCAAAAAAAAAAAAAAAACCACACCAAAGTGCTGCACCAACAAGTACAAAATAACCCCTCTGCAGCACCACAAATCCAACTCAATGGTGTAACATTGGAAAATGTCAATCACTTCTCCTACCCAGGCAGTTTTCTTTCCACAAGGGCCAACATTGATGCCAAAACCCAGCATCGCCTGAGCTCTGTGAGTGCGGCTTTCTCCTGATTGAAGTGAAGAGTTTGAGGACTGGAACATTCGCAGGGAAACCAAAATGCTTGTTTACAAAGCTATTGTACTACCAACCTTACTATATGCTTGTGAAACATGGACCACTTATAAACACCATCTCAAACTCCTTGAAAGATTCCATCAACGGTGTCTCCGAAAAATTTTACACATCACTTGGGAAGACAGGTGAACTAATATCAGTGTACTGGAAGAAGCAAAGATTACCGGCAAAACCACTAGTACTCAATAGTTTGGAAGCAGGAAGGAAATCGTTGCAACACAGACTCCACATTGATACTGTTGATCAGTCACTACCTGCAACAGTGAATTAAGCAAGTTTTTAATGGAGACCAAATTACATGTTATATGGGAATTGCATGACTGGATCCTCTGGCTAGCGGAATAACTATGGGCAGGTGGTGGGGAGGCTCTGCCAATTTTCTCACAGCAATGGTTACAGGGGAGAAGTTATTTAAACCTCCTACCCATGTCAATTCCTGATCTAAATTGCTCCTCACCCAAATGGCGCTGGCAGTCTCTGCGGAGGTCTGCAGAGAAAGAAGTGAACTATGGCCGTTTGCTCATGTGTTTAAGATTCTCGAACTTAATCCATTCTGGGAGTCCATTCAACTCCCGAAATGGTTCGAAAACCAAGGCTCGACTTCTGATTGGCTGCAGGAGCTTCCTGCACTCAATCAGAAGCAGTGGAAGCCACGTCAGATGTCCGGCTTCCGAAAAACATTTGCAAACCGGAACACTCATTTTTGGGTTTGTGGTGTTTGGGAGCCAATTTGTTCGGGAGCCAAGCCGTTTGGGAACCAAGGTACCACTGTATGCTCAACCTGTATAACTGCAAATAAACTAGATATTCCAGTGACCCAAGGTAAGTGATGGAACTTCTTATCATTTGGGAGAACTGGGTGAGCCTGAGGATAAGAGAAAAACCCTCCTGGATCTAGTCTAGTGTCCTGCTCTCACAGTGGCCAACCAGATGCCTATGGGAAGCCTGCAAACAGGACATGGGGCCAACAATGGAAGTGCCCTGACAGTACCTTGGGGCAGTGGTGTGGGAACTGTCCTTGCGGTGCTGAGCCACTGAACATTGTATCAGCAGCATGACCCGACGTAACAGATTAGCAGCTCTCCCACTATAGGTGCACGAAGGATGCCATTTTGTCGAAGGATAACCCAGACAAAGTGTTTACAGGGCTAATAGTCACAGGCCAGATTCTTTTTGAAGCAGGGAGAGCCTTCTATTTTCCCGGCGAGTGGTGGAGGCTGACACCATGTAGATAAATTTAAATTTCTCAGAGCAGAGTTGAATGAACAACTCAGATACAGGAGACTTTGGAACAGGGGGGAAACGCCCCTCCCCCGAGCTTGCTGTTTAAAAATGAAATAAGTTGTGAACTTTATCAAGATTATTTAAATTATATTTAACAAAAGACCAGATAAAGGGCATATTAAAGAGTTGTCTTTGAAAGAAAGGAATGCTATTAGCTTAGGATCTTCAGCTGTCATTTTGGCACAAAGGAAGCAGTGAGATAGAGTCATTTCTCCAGGGCTCCGTCATCAATGAAAAATGGCTGAGTAACTAACTTCTACCAGATTAGAAAACCCCATTTCCTCTTTTAAGATAGCTCTTCCAGTTCTAACTGTGATCCAGTGACATGTAGCCTAATCTTGCTGGACCACCCACATATTATGGGCTGTGAAAAGTCTAGAAATAGGGACTAATAAACTTTTCAATAAGATACTGGGCAAGCTGCAGGCTGCTGTTCAGCTTTACACAGGGCAATATTAACTGATTATATTTTTGCTTTTAACATACACACAGGGGCCATGCAGTAGCAGATGGTCTGGTGGGATGCCACTGCTCATCTGACCTCCAGGTGGTCATGTTGCTGTCTTTTACCGGAAAGCAGAAAGGCAAGCAGATGATAGGGTTGACTGGGTGCAAATGCCTTGCTGGGAGTTCCAGACTGGCTCCACCAGCACAACTGCACGGTGCTGACCTCTCCAAGGCCCCATCTCTCCCTCTCTCCCTCCCAGTAAGCAGCAGTGACATGACCAACTGGAGGTCAAGTGAGCACCACTCCTGTCCACTATTGGGAGCCATGGTATACATCACCGCTTGGAATATTTGGACCAGCTGTATTGGCTTTGTATACAGCAGAGGCTAAGAAAAGCGAAATCCCGGCATCCTGTTTCCCACAATGGCTATCCGAGTACCTCTGGAGCCACCTTCTCCCACAGAAAAAAAAAAGGACCACACATTTCCATTGCACACATTTTTTGCACGTAACACTTGTTTCTCCTCTGAGAAAAAGCAATGTGGCAGTACGAAAACAACGCCAGCAAGCGAATCTGAAGAGCGATTCTCCAAGGCAAACAGTTGACAGTTTGCTAAAGCGTCCCCCCCCCCCCAGCCATGGCAAATAGGTTCATTGGAAACGCGTGTTTCTCATTGGGTGCAATTCTAGCCTTTAAGTGAAGGCAGTCACAAGGGAGTGAAAAGAACATCTGGAGGTTGGAGAGGCAGCTTCCTAGCTCCACTATCTCAAGCATAGCAGGCTTCATTTTGGGAAAAGAGAGGGGGGAGCTTCCTTCAGACATGCTCAATTCTCAGTAGCATTAAGGGGCAAGGAAGAGCCTGAGAAATATCGGAGAGCCAATATATGCTCCAGATGCACGGAAGGACTCCCGACTTAAAAGCACTCTAGGATTAGAGATAAGATCTGTCCTTTTTGTTGTTTATTCAGCACAGGTCATGCAATAAATCCTCCAAATGCAGCCTAGTTAAAATAAATGAAGTTATTTCCCACCACCCCAATCCAGGCAAGTGTGTGTGTGTGTGTATCACAGGCTCAAATGCAGACGGAGGTTGTTTTTTGGCTGGGAAAGTTTCTGACACTCACTTTGTCTTTGCACTTGGCTGCTTTTGGAATGAACATTGGAAAAGTGACAGAAGATAAAACGCTGTCATTTGATTTATCACTCTCTTATCTCCATGGTCAAATGATTGCTGAGCCGTTCTTTTCGGCCTGCCACTTCTGGAATGGCAGGAACTCGGCCTTGAGGAGCACGGCCGGCAGCCCGCAGGGGAATTCTACTCTGAGGCATGTGGGAGAGGAGGAGGAGCATCTGTCTGTGACCATAGCAGGGTTTGAGGAGGGCAGGAAGGTGATTGCAGCAGACCCGGCTAATGTCTCCTTCAAGAAAACGTTTCCCAAATCATGTATTGCGAGAAAGCTGTTAAGCGTGTAACAGGAGAAATGGCTGTCTCCCTAGTCTTTCCAGGGAGCATGGAAAACTGCCCTAGATGCTCATTTATGAGTGGTTGTGTTTACACGAAAGTGAAGGAAATGTACTGTTCATATGCTCGTGACATGTTCTCATTCATATTTTTGCTCTTTCTCTTATGCTGGAAATTAGACTAGATTGGCCTTTGGTGCCATCCAGAAAGGCAATTCTTATGTTCTTAGTATTTTTCAGCTACTATGCTGCAGGATGTTTTTTTGTTTTTTAAAAAACATTTAGTTTCTAGTACTACTGCCATGTGAGCTACTTTGGCAGAGTGGAACTCTGGCACAAAGGTAATTTGAAGGCACTTGTTACTATATTGCACAAGTGCACAAGTCCCATAAGAGATTTTTCTTTTAAAGGTCAGTTTTGTAAGATCCATCCCAAGAGACAGCCTACTTATTCTGGCAAAACTAGATACAGTAGAAAAACAAAAAGCATCAAAACTGGGTGAAGTCTGGAAGGACTGTACTTGCAGCCAAAGCAAAAGCTTCTGTGCAAATTGCAACAGTGGGCACACAGCCGCAGAGAGACTATTTTTCTGTTGTCGAAGCTTCCATAAAAGCAGAGAATCAAGCCAACTTACATCAGCTCATGAACAGGACTGCATTGGTGCTATAGCTGCATGCAGAACCGAATCAAGCTTTTTTATACTTTTGTGATTATAGATACCAGACATAGGCAAACTCGGCCCTCTAGATGTTTTGGGACTACAACTCCCATCATCCCTGACCACTGGTCCTGTTAGCTTGGGATGATGGGAGTTGTAGTCCCAAAACATCTGGAGGGCCGAGTTTGCCAATGCCTGATAGATACTATGGGTGGAATGCAGCATAAGTGGTGTATTTGTGAGTGGAGCAAAGTCTGTGCATGCATGCAAAAGACTTTTCGACTCTCTCCTCCCACCCCACATCTCTTAAACCTTCTCTCCCAACACTCCAGAGCAGATTTAGGGGGAACCGATGGGGAAGGAGGAAGTCCTGTTGTGTGAGTGAACCTCATTCTGCACACCCAACTTTGTTGCATTCTGCCCCAATATATTCTCAAATATATATCCTGCCTTCCTTTCATAAGGGAATGAACTCACAGTGGAATGTGTGGGGCTCCCAAGTGGCCCCCCCATCCTGCTAAGTATCAGCAAATTTGTTGTATCATGTGCTTTCAAACCAGAAAGAAGAAAGGCACCATACAGCCAACAGTGTGAAACCCACTGGTGCAACAATACTCTGAGTGCATTAGCACCTATTTTGAAGTTAGGATCCTACACCCAAGAGATGCAGACAAATGCACCACATACATTTCTGCACCCAACACCCACGATGGGAAAATCCCACTGGTACTGACACAACCCTCACCACCACCACCAAGCCTTTAAGAAGAACCTCGAAGAAGAATTGGTGGTCTTTTGTGTTTGGTTCTTTCCCTGGATTCCCCCCTCCTAGGTTTTCCCTCCTCACCTCAGTTTCCTGATCGCCGTGCTCACTTTCCAAGGGCCCCAAGGGAACGCAATCTATCAATCAAAGCTAGAGTGTCCTAGCCATCATACATCATGGCCCCAGCAAAGGAGAACCTTCTGGTTTATAGTAGTCCCACTGAGGAACTCCCCACCACCCCTTCACCTTGGAAGAGGTGATGCCCATGGTGAAGTCCTCCTTTTCTCTTTCTTTCTTTGCCTTTTCTGTCTCTCCAAAAAATTACCCATTCAGGGAAGGTGAAATTTACATTTTTTGCTTCTTTCTCTAACCTGATTTGCTTTCCCACATGCCTATTTGGCTTCTATTACACTCCTTTCTCCTTATTAGCATTCCTTTTCCTTCCTTAAAGGTAAAGGTAAAGGGACCCCTGACCGTTAAGTCCAGTCACGGACGACTCTGGAGCTGTGGTGCTCATCTCGCTTTACTGGCCAAGGGAGCTGGTGTTTGTCCGCGGACAGTTTTTCCAGGTAATGTGGCCAGCATGACTAAGCTGCTTCTGGCGAACCAGAGCAGCACACGGAAACGCCGTTTACCTTCTCACTGGAGCGATACCTATTTATCTACTTGCACTTGATGTGCTTTCGAATGGCTAGGTTGGCAGGAGCAGGGACCGAACAACAGGAGCTCACCCCGTCGCGAGGATTCAAACTGCCGACCTTCTGATCGGCAAGCCCTAGGCTCTGTGGCTTAGACCACAGTGCCACCCGCGTTCTATCCTTAGTCTTCCTCAAACAATGCTCCACCTTTCCCAGCTCCTCTGTAAATTTAATCAAATAACAACCTGTTTCAACCGAGTCCTATCCATTTTTGTAATAAACCAAATATCAGAGCAATCTAAGTTCTGGTTTGTTGCCTTGTTGCTCATAGTCCTCCTGGACATGCCAGTTTTCCCTACGGTGCGCTATGTCTCTAGAATGAAACACATGTTCCTTGAGTTAATGTGTGAAATCACATTCATGTGGAGACATGGACATACAACACAGAGAACAACATGAGAACAAGTGTCTAAACTCTGTTACTGTACAGCTTCTATAGATATGAGTGGGGCTTGCATGACAGCCCTATGGAAACAGCATTAAAAGGAATGGAGTTTGTGTTGTTGCTTTTCTGTGCTGCTCCCCAAGCCCAGTAGCGGAAAACTTCAACACACTGCAGTGCACAATCTGTTCAAAAAGCAGGGTGATGTTTGCCTAGAAGCCCTGAATACCAACTCTACCTGCTTTGCTTTCAAAGCCAAGTGCAAGCTAGGTATATTGGGGTCAGGTTTCACTTGATGCCCTTAAGCCAGGAGAAGAAGGGCTTTTCCTAATTCATGGCACGTGCAGAAATAGAAAAACTCACCGGCGCTGACAGTGATAGCTTCAATGAACTGTTCTCTCCAGCTGTTTGTTCCAACCACAAGAGCTAGGTTTGTCTTCTTAATGAGCTTGTCCACGGTGTTCTGCAGACGGATAGACACGCGTTAGAAAGTTAAGCACATTGTCACTCCAGAGGCTTGAGCTCACAGAAAGAAATCTAAAACCCCTGTGAAGGATGCTGGCTGGCTTCAGAACATTTATCAGCAATGAAAGTGGCTGAAAATGTACACACATGCAACTCACCCTCCCCATTCCATATTGCTCAAAAAGAAGGTTTGGACTGTGTTTGCAACGTGCCTGTTAGAATATTGTTTGTATTATGCTTTTAAGTCTCCATTTTGCATTTAAAAGGCCTGGAATATTTGCACTCAAAGGATTTCCATAAATGTTTTTGAAGCCCAATCCTATACATGGGAATAGAACCTAGTACTGTCTGCTCTTGTGGACTTCCGTGACCTCCAGCAGTGGCTTTCCAAATCACCCACTTCCTGTTCCTCCACTGAAAAGGCCAGAGATTGAAGCTGGGGTGAAAGAAAGACAGAGCAAGAATAGATGCACAACCAATATGGTTTCCAACACCTTGTGAGGAAACTGCTGAAAAATACCTTCAAAACTGCCAGTATGCCAGAAAAGTTCTTTTTGTGGCCATCCTTGATTTCCTCTAAGTCAGACTGTACCCTTGTCTGCATCTAGTACAGTGGTACCTCGGATTACATACGCTTCAGGTTACATATGCTTCAGGTTACAGACTCCGCTAACCCAGAAATAGTACCTCAGGTTAAGAACTTTGCTTCAGGATGCGAACAGAAATCATGCTCCGGTGGCACGGCAGCAGCAGGAGGCCCCATTAGCTAAAGTGGTGCTTCAGGTTAAGAACAGTTTCAGCTCCAGAACAAATTAAGTACTTAACCTGAGGTACCACTTTATCGATCTTCTCTACTTGTATTGAATCTGGGATCGCCTTATGAGGCAGTTTTATTTCCCAGAATGCAACTAACTAAAATTGATATGCATTACATATGGAGACCAATAGCTTCTTCCCCCTTGCAAGTGAAACTTAAGAGGATTTTCTTAAAAACCACGTAATGATTAAAACTCAGCCGGGCCATCTGGGGCCAGATAAACTTGCTTTGGGAGCCAGTGGACCATCCTTGATTTAAGAGACGCTCAGGATATTTTGGCTGAGTGACACAGAAAATGTGGAGGCAGTGAACTCTCTCTGCCAGCCAGTAGTGCTCCTTCCCTATTTGTTTATGGAAAATTCTGCCTGATGGAGAACAGAAAGCAGCGTGTAAAGCTGCAACATCTGATTTCCCCACGACAGCCCCAGGGAATGCAAATAAAGAAATAAATGTGTCATTCGGAATGTAAATGTGATACAACTGTTAGTGCTATGGACCAGCCTGTGTTTCCGCTGTAACGGAAAGAGCCAGAATGGTGCAGTAGTTAGGGAGCTAGTTTAGGCCTGAGGAGACCTTTAGCTCACAGAGTGAACTGAGCGATCTGCTCTCTTCTCTCACAACCTAAATCACATGGGGATGCTGTTGTCATGAGGATGAAGGGAAGCAGGAAGGAAAGCTTCTGCTGCTCCAAAGTCTTTGGAGAGATAATTAATTTGGAGTCTTTGGTGGGATGTTTTAATTTACATTTAACAGCTTGTGGTCCAGGATGTACCTTACGGACCACTTGGTTTCTTATCCCTCCCTTCAGATGTGAAGGAAATAAGCAGCTATCTTATCTTTAAAAGACGTCTGAAGGCAGCCCTGTTTAGGGAGGTTTTTAATATTTAATGCTGTATTGTTTTTAACACTCGATTGGGAGCTGCCCAGAGTGGCTGGGGAAACTCAGCCAGATGGGCGGGGTATAATATAATAATAATAATAATAATAATAATAATAATAATAATAATCCCTAAGGTCTTCAGGAGAGTTACTGTTAGTGGTCCCCCATGGATTGGTATCCGCCAGGAATTTTGGGGCCCAATTTTACGGAACCCCATTCCAGTTGAGATCAGACAAGCCACCACCCTGTTGAACCTCTGGTGCCGAATGAATATTTCTTTTTTTAAAAAAAAAGAAATAAAAATAAAAATTAGTAGACTTTTCAGTAGACTGGAAAATTCAGAAGACTGAATTCTGATGCCATTGTTTTAACAGATTTTCTAGCTTTATCAGTTTAGTCTACCAGTACACCTCTTACAGATGATTTTAATTAAGTGGTCTACGAATTGCCAAAATAAATAACAAATGAATACGGTTAGAAACCGATATTCTGAAAGGCATGGAAGACCGAAGTTTGCTCTCAAGATGTGAGCTCCGTCCCTGTGCCCTGCGTCTGTGGGGCTGTCACCTGTTGATGCTAGGAGTGGGGTGGCACTGTTGGCCTCGCTCCCAACAGTGTTTCTGGGCTAGCCATGCCCCCCAACATCCACACTCAATGGGTAGACCTTGGGGGTGGAGCTATTCTGGATAGGTGACTTGGGGAGTGAGCCAGAAGCACACAACCTTACTCCTATTGCAACGAATGAGATCTCAACATGTGTGCAATGCACAAATAGGACTTAACTATATTTCACAATCTGAGAAGCTGGAAGTACTTGTGTATGTTGCTGTCACCTTTGAGAAAGGCTTATTTATATCCCTTCAATTCACACAGACACATTTTAAAAAATCCCAACAGAACATGGTTCTGGGTGCATCATTTAACTTCCTGAAAATGTTCGCTTTCATTTTTTTAAAAAATTAGTCCTTATGATTGCTTGGGGGGGGGGGGAAGACCACAGAAGGAAGAGGAACAGCTGAGCAAGGCTTCCAGTGGCATAATTCCTTGCCCTCCTTGTGAAGATCAGAATTAGAAATGCATGCAAAAAGCAGGAAAAAACAGTAGAATAAATTATGTAAATCTGCCTAATCAGCATAACTTGACTAAATGGTGCAATCTGCCTTTTCTTGGGACAGAATTTGTTATTTTTTTCGGCACAGGAAAACACAGACCTGGCCTTATGTTGTGCCATTTTACACAGATTTGATCCCGATTCAAAAAGAGGGCTGTAATAGTTTGGCAGGGAAGAGGGCTCATGGCAGCCCTATACTGCACCTTAAACTCGTAGGACTCCTCAATAATCACTTCCAGCTTCGTATGCTCCCCTAAGATGGGGCGCCCCATTTCTGCAATGCGACGCTCTTCCTCCTCTTTGCTCGTCAGTGGTTGCTTCTCTTCGTTCTCTTCTGGAAAGTGGGGAGAGAGAGAGAGAGAGAGAAAAGAATAAATTTACAGATTTTGAAATAGGGCTTTCACTTCTCCACAGCCAGCTTCTGTCAAATGGAGCTGAGATCTACTATTTATATTCAAATGTGCCCCATTGCAATGGCAAAAGCAGGCAAACATCTGTTATGGAAAAAGGACAGGCCGTTAAGCAAGGGGCCAGCGCCTGCATGGCGAGGGGCCTGAACAGTGCTGCTGCAGATGGTTTGCCTGGAAGCATTAGCAAATGAGATCACTGGCTCATAACGTCTCCATATTTCAAGTGATTGCTTCCCCTCAGCCACACCAATCTTGCTATACCTCAGTTTAGGCTCTGGCAAATCTTTGGCAGCTCAAGGAAATGGAGAGAGGCACTGATACAGGGACTCCTCTCACTATGATGATGACAATGATGTATTTTAATATCATTTTTTCATAAACAAACAAATAAAAATATCACAGAGCAGTGGCTATTCTGTCGAGGCCAGGCCCAGTTTTGCTGCTACGAGTACATCGAGGGTCTACTCTGAGTAGGGTTTTTATTGAATACCACCCTTAAGATTTGTTGACTTGTACGCCTAAAAATGTAGCTGGTTGGAATCCAGCATTGCTGGATAAAATGTCTGGGGAAACCTGGGCCGCCCACATTGGAAGTGTTGATTTTCAAAAAAAAAAAAAAAAAAAAAAAAGCTCAAAGCTCAACAACCTTTGTGTCCAAGTTTCACTTTTTGAAATAGGGCAACACTATGCTAGTGGGAATTCTTGTGCTTGTTCCTGCTAGCGTAGCTGTTTATCGTATTTATCTTTATGTTATTTATTGAATTTGTTTGTCGCTTTATCTTGCCCAGGGCAACCCCCACAAAGATAAAGCCAAGAAGAAGAAAAATACACTAAAAATATCCCACCCATTTCTAAAAGGCCAAAGGCCTGGCTACAGTAGGAAGCAGTGAGAAGGATTATTGTTCTGTTCTTGTTCTTCTTATGCATTTTGTCTTTTTATCGTGTATTTTTGTAATACGAACCACCCTGAGATCTATGGATGAAGGGTGGTACACAACTTTAATTAATAATAATAACAACAGAGGAAAATTTTTGTCTGGTGTTTACACCGCATTTACTCGAATGTAACGCGCACCTCAGATTCGATGGTGCATTGGATTTGATTGCAAGCTTGAAAAATACCACTGGCATAGCAAATACTTTTTGGGAAAAATTGAGGTGCACATTAGATTCGATGGCACATTAGATTTGTGTACATATATTATATAATGAGAGTGCCAGACAGGCTTATTTAGTAGAATCTGGCCCTGTGTACACGGCAAACAAGTGCTTGAAAACACATGTACCATACAAGTACTCTTCTTAGGCTATTAAACACCTTGAACTTAATGATTTTACAACCTCCTCCCTTTATAGGGTGATGAATATTACTTTGCTTACTTCCAAATGAGGTGAGCCAGTCTTGCTGTGTTTGGAGGTCCTCTTGCTCAATCTTCTGAGCAGCGCATTTGGGCTCTGCCCCAAAGTCCTACCTGGATGGCCACAGCTCCTTGCTTCCTAAAGCATTGGGACTAGCTGTGAATGGCTGCTGGATGCGCACTCAGAGGCAAACCTGGGTTTGTGCAATGTGTGCAGTGGCCCTCGACAAGGACTACAGATCCTTGACAACTCTACTTAGTACAATGCACGTATTTTCAAACACCGGTGCATGCCACCTTCATACTGTGATTTATTTATTAAGTAGCTTACAGACCGCCCGACACCACAAAGGCTACAGGGTTGTTCACAATGATCAAACAATGCACTAACCATACAAACTTAAAAAGATTAAAAACAACTGCTTCCACGCAACTCAGCACCAGCGCAGTCATATCTTACTTCTCCCCCAGGTTCCCCTCATACAAAAGCCTGCCAGAAGAACCTTCCCCTGGTTTACTTTGCTCCAAGCTCAGACTGTGTGTTTGAAACGATCTTTCTGTATTTTGTACCCAAGAGTACCAATGTGGGTGACTGGCAATCTGTTCCCAGCCCTTGGTTAACATGCCAACTCAGAGCAAATTTAGCTTAGTCCAATAAATGTTCAGGGTTCCTCTTTTTCTTTACTTTTTTGAGGTGGTGGGGAGCTGTGCTATGTACCCTATGGAATGCTTTTGCTGTTAGGGACCCCTCTTGCATTCTGTGGGTTTCTGGCATTTCGGAATAAGAAACTCCAAATAAATAAATAAATAAATCCATCCTCTTTTTTAAAAGAGGCACCTGGCAACTCTATTCATGTCTGAGCATGCACAAGTTCCTCTTGCTGGGAAGGAATTTAATTCTTTGCTCTGTGCCAGCCCCTTCAGTTCTCTTTTCCTTTCCCCACTTGTAACCCCCCCCCCCACACACTTTTGTTCTTTGGAAGAAGTGAATCTGGAAGGTGCTAATGCAACTTGATTGGTGTTTCAAAACAATGGGAAGCAATTTGTTAATTCAAATGCTACCCAAGACAATGATGGTGGAGGGGAGGGTGGAAACAACTGTGATTTTTTTGTTTTTGCTGGAAGTGCCTGAACCAGCTGCTGTAGAGAGAGCGGGACTATGAGGGAGATGCAGAGAAGCTGGGGAATGGGTGCTGGTGTTACCACGTGGAGCCCCTAGGTGGCTGCAGAGGGCAATGCTTTGCAGAGGGCACCAGCTCAGAGAGAAAGGGGTCTTCTTTCCCAGAAATACCCCGGACGCTTGCATAAGTTATTCAAGAGCGGCAGACGCCAAAGAAAGGATGGGGGAGTTGGATTGGAAAGGAGGTGAGCTTTCCCGCTATCCCGGACCGCTTTTAAAATGCTGGCCATCGGGAGCAAAGACTTTCGCCCACCGCCGGCCTTCAGAAGAGGTCCTGGACCTCTTCTGAAGGCCGGCGAGGGGCAAAAGTCTTTGCTCCCCCCCGCCTGCCTTCCCGGGACAGCGGAGACTTCTCCGCTGTCCCGGGCGATCTGAAAATGCTGCCCGCTGTCGTGGGGGCTTTTAAAATGCTGGCAGTCGGGAGGAAAGCCCTCCTGTCCCCGGAGCTTGCGGGGTGGGAGGTGGGGAGAAGGGCTTTTCTTCCCACCGCCAGCCTTCAGAACAGCCTTCTGAAGGCTGGCTGTGGGAAGAAAAGCCCTTGTCCCTCCCCCCAGCCTTCAGAAGAGGTTGGGGGACAGACTGTCCCCGGACCTGGTCTGAAGGCGGTTTCCATAGGAACGCATTGATTGATTTTCAATGAATTCCTATGGGAAACCGTGCTTCGCAAGACGAAAAACTCGCAAGAAGAAAAAACTTGCGGAACGAATTAATTTCGTCTTGCGAGGCACCACTGTACCTTCTTGAAGAAACCAGAGGCCTTTCTCTTGGGCATGGTCGGCCAATTGGTGTTAAAGAAGGATAGAACGTTTTTTATGTATGCTACAACAGCAGCAAGAATACTTATTGCAAAGTATTGGAAGATGCAAGATTTACCCACTCTGGAAGAATGGCAGATGAAGGTGATCGACTGTATGGGATTGGCGGAAATGACTGGCAGAATCCGTGACCAGGGAGAAGAGTCGGCGGAAGAAGATTGGAAGAAATTTAAGGACTATTTACAGAAATATTGTAAAATTAAAGAATGTTGAATGATGCTGGATTGAAATTAAGGGGTTTTCAGCTGTAATGTTCTGAGATAAGGATTTGCTGAGTAAATAATTTGAATTGGAATACAAGAAGGGGAGGTATGAGGAGGTCAGGGAAATATGTCATTGAAAACTAAGTTTTGAGAATTGTATGTGTTTTTTTTTCTTTTTTGTTTGTATAAAACTGGAAACTTAATAAATATCTTTATATATAAAAAAAGGGTTGACAAAATATTACCTGGCAGGCAGCAAAAATAGGCTGTCATAAACAGCTCAGCTGGTAGAACATGAGACTCTTAATTGCAGGGTCATGGGGCGAAAGATTCCTGTATTTCAGGGGGTTGGGCTACAGGGGGCTCATGGTCCCACCCAACTCTACAATTCTATGGTTCTAGGACTGAAGGTTGGGCTCAACTTTGTGGGTTATAAGTTGGGCTGATTTGGATTGGAATGATACCTCCCTATTTTAAAAGACAAAAGTAGTTATCCTTAAATTGTCAGAATCCTCTAAGGCCAGAGGGATGAAAAGGCCTTAGAGTTCCAGTCCTAAATCTTACTTCAAGGTGAGTTATTTGTTCCTATATAAGGAAGGTCAGGAGCTCAGCTCATCATTATGCATTCCTCATATAATGAATAATCATGCACACCCTACTTCTCTCTAAATTGCTCCCTGATAACTGCTACTACAAGGGCAACCAACTTGAATAAAATATTGGGGGGTCCCAGATAAGCCCCATCCCCGATCCTAGTGCTGGTGAAGGTTTATTCCCCGTCCCTCACCTCACTTTTTATCCCAAAACAGCTCTGTGAGGTTGTCTGGTCTCAGAAACAGTGCCTGGTCCGGGGCTACTCTGAATCCTTAAAAAGGAGAGCTTGAACACAACTCTCCCCAGATATAAGTTTCTAGGCATCGGGTTGCATTCCCACCACCACCCAAAATCAATGAAGGTGGGCTGCAAAATTATGCATTTGCTTGCTTGGACATATTTTTAGGACCCACCTTATTTCTGTGACAATAAGGTGTTTTAAATTGCTTTTAAATATTGCTTTTTAATTGTTGTAACCCGCACTGGGACCTTGGGGCAAAGGGTGAATTAACAACAACAACAACAACAAGTGGGGAGCTTTAACCTCCAAGTCATCTAGTTTAATTTTTTTAAATGATAAGCAACCGGGAGTTGCTTCCTCTCTTGTCCTAGCAGAGCTCTGTGAACCCAGTTTGCACTCTCTGTCTCTCCTCTAATCACAAGGGCCATAAAAGGTTTTTGCCCAGTCCTAGCTAAGTTGCCATTCAGCAACCCTATTACAAGTTTGTTTACAGGGCTTGTTGGGAAATGAAGTCCAAAGATGGAAATGAAAGAAAGGCATCAATGCCCATCAACTTTAGGGTGGCCAGGCCCCCTCAAATATTTTATGGGTGTGTGTGGGGGTGTGTGTGTCAAAGTGACATGGGCCCCTAGGCGTTGGTGCTTATTCCCACTACGTTGGATCTCCCCACCTTGGCTGAGCACTGGGTGAACAAGACCCAGACGACTTTTCCACCTAGTTTCTTATAATGCACAAAGCATTTCTCTGATTAATACTGTGCTTGGGTAGAGAGATGCAGACTTCCAATCGCCTGCTTTGCTCTATCTCCCCTCCTGGTCTCTCTCCCTTTTATGTGGTAGTGGGGGGAGGCGAGAGCCTGCCAAGTGATCAGTTGCAGCCACACCCCATCATTTCTGGCCCACCTGTATTTACCCCTGGTTGGGCCAGGAGTGCTGGTGTGCAGAGACAGGTGCTGACCATTGGCAGCTTCACACACTTTCCCATCACAAAGCTCCTAAGAGATGAGTTGTACGATGGTTATGGGAAGAGTGAGCCAAGTCTTTTGTCAGCTTTTATTTGCCTACAACCTCACTTGGATCAAAATACTGATTCATGACAACTTCCTTTAACTTAGGACGGGACAGATGTCTGCCTGGCAGGCTTAGATGATGCAAGCAGGCAGTGTGAGTTGCTATTAAAGAGCAGCAATTTGCCAGTAATTTAATTCGTACCCTATTTTTCAGTGGAACCCACCCACGCCCTGCTCCAATGCACCGTATATATGAAGTCCTAAACTATTGCTAATGCACATTATCTGTGGAACAGGGACCCTGGCAAACAGAATACCTTGAATGTTGATTACAGTAGAAGGAAAGGGATGGTCTCTAGGATGTACCTTCCGGAAGACAGGTTTGCCTAGCAAAACGATTGGCAAAAAGTAAAAGATAAGTGGGTTGCTTTGAGTTTTGGTGGCCGGGTTAACACTTGGTGTTGTTAGATTTGGTTAGCTGCAAAGTATCTACCTGGTTAATGGCAACTTCATGTGAGGTTATTGCTATGACAATTTCCCACAGGGGACTCTCAAGCACCGCCTTCCCGCATTTTCAAGAATAAACAGAGCCATGAATGAGGTCCCAGCCAGCCTGCTCAAGTGCTTCAAAAGATTAGACTGCTACTCGTCACCTTTGAAATGGTGGCCTCCTAATGGAAATCTATTTCCAATCACAATTTTGCAGCTTAAGATTTCAAGGAGGGGGAAAAATGATTACGGCGAATGGGCACTTGTACATTTTTAATGCAGTCTTTATCATTCTCTTCTTTCCTATGCAGTTCCAATCTTCCCCTGGGTTCCTCAGAGCCATAGCTATGCTGTAGTCATTTCTCAAGAGAAGTTAACAGAAATACATAAATTATAAAGTACTCCTTTAGCCTCAGGGCTGAAGGGCTGGCTGCATCTGCTCACCTGGTCGATGCTGGTGGAGAAGCATGGAGTAAAGAGCAGGCAGAGATTAACAGAACTCCACTGAGTTCTGGCAATTTCAGGAGACATGAAGAGTCATAAAGGACCCTTGGTAGGTCTGCTTGATAATGCTGTTACTGAGATGTTGACCTTACTCAATGTCAAAGACATCAGTAAGTTCTTAGAACAGGCAGGCTTCTTAAATTATAAGGGGAAAGCTGCTTTGCAAAAGTTCTGTGGATGGCATACTGGGCAGTGTTTAAAAGTGAATGGCTATCTTTATCACAGCATTAAATTCTATTTAGGATGCAATCCTATGCACATTTACCTGGGAATAAACCTCACTGGAACTTAATTCAAAGTAAGCATTAACAAATTTGCCTTGAACAAGTCTAAGATAATCTTGTTTCCAAAGACACGATTTCACTTACAGATTACTGAAAAATTAAATCCCATTTTTGGTGAAAGAAGTACCGTATTTTTCGCACCATAGGACGCACTTTTTCGCCTTCAAAAATGAAGGGGAAATGTGTGTGCGTCCTATGGAGCGAAGACAGCATAGCCCCGCGACCCTCTGCCGGCTGGAGAGGTGACGCGCGGCTATGGCAGGAGCCTCTATAGCCGCGCGCCATCTCTCCAGCCGGAAGAGGGTCATGGGGGGCTAAAGAAGCCCCGCGCGCGCTCTCCCGGCTGGAGAGATGGCGCGCGGCTATAGAGGCTGCTGCAATAGCTGTGTATCACCTCTCCAGCTGGGAGAGGGTAAGCGGGGCTTCTTTAGCAGGAGCCTCTATAGCCGCGCGCCATCTCTCCAGCCGGGAGAGAGCGCGCGGGGCTAAAGAAGCCATAGCCCCGCGACCCTCTCCCGGCTGGAGAGGTGACACGCGGCTATGGCAGCAGCCTCTCTGCTGCGCGCCTTTGCGCTGCTCCCCGACCTGCTCTTTGGGGCTGGTGGTGGGCTTCCCCCCGCCAGCCTCAAAGAGCAGGTTGAAAGGAACCTGAAGCCTGCAGAGCGAGAGGGGTCGGTGCGCACCGACCCCTCTCACTCTCCAGGCTTCCAAGGTAGCCACCTGAAGGCGACTGAACGCACCTTAAACGGCACCTTGTTTTAGAGGGGGAAAACAAGAGGGGGGAAATTCTCCCCCTCTCTGCGCAGCGCCTCCTGCCGCTTCGCTGAAGGGGCGCTGGGCAGAGAGGGGGAGAATTTTTTTGTCTTGTTCACCCCCCTCTAAAACAAGGTGCGTCCTATTGTCCGGTGCGTCCTTTGGTGCGAAAAATACGGTACTCACATTAAGAAGTACATTAAGTACTCACTTCTTAAAGGCAGTTCTTAAAAACAAACTCTTCTGCACAAGAGCTCTTCATCCTTAAAGTAAGAAGTCATCTTACAGGAGAGGTGGAGCTTTAGCAAGGGGAAGCTATTTATTTGTAGATTATGCTTAAGCCATCTGTGTCTATTATAGACGTTGTTCAAAAATAATTGCTCGGTACAAGGGATGCGTAAAATTCCCCTGTCTTTTTCTGGAATGAGCTAAACTAGGTTGGATTTGGAATGGGTCCAAAGCTGTTCATTTAAGAGTTCTTCCTATTTCTGAGCTTCAGGCCTGGTTTTGCTCCAGGTTATGTCATTGGGGGGGGGGGACGACAAGACCTAGAGGTCTTGGGACGTGGGTGGCGCTGTGGGTTAACCACAGAGCCTAGGACTTGCTGATCAGAAGGTCGGCGGTTCGAATCCCCGCGGCGGGGTGAGCTCCCGTTGCTTGGTCCCTGCTCCTGCCAACCTAGCAGTTCGAAAGCACATCAAAGTGCAAGTAGATAAATAGGGACCGTTCCAGCGGGAAGGTAAACGGCGTTTCCGTACGCTGCTCTGGTTCGCCAGAAGTGGCTTAGTCACGCTGGCCACATGACCCGGAAGCTGTACACCAGCTCCCTCGGCCAATAAAGCGAGATGAGCACCGCAACCCCAGAGTCGGCCTAATGGTCAGGGGTCCCTTTACCTATGTCATTGGGGGGAACGACAAGACCTAGAGGTCTCTCGATTCACTTAGTGAGTCACTGTCTCTATCCTACCTTACCCAAAGCTTACCTTCCAGCAGCAGTGGCAGCACAAAGTGGAGGCCTGCTGCTTTTCATTACACTCCATTTATCAGCAGGAGTTTCCCGACACACAAACACCATTGGGAATGGTAGTTTGTTAAGGTTTCTATGAACCTTTGAGCTGCAAGGCTTTAGCCCTAATCCAAGGCCCGAGAGACAGTGCTCTACTCTGCACCGCTGCTGGAAGAAGCCAAAGAAGAGGCAATAATAATAGTCCCATCAGAACAATAAAATGCCCATTGTGTTTTTGTTGATAACCTTCCTCAGAGTCAAAAGACCAAGGTTCTCCTACAAAGACAACGTATCTCCCGTGTGTTGTTATCTGAAATGCATCGGGACATTTGTTATTTTATTAGGACTACCATTCATAATAAAATTATGAATAATAAAATAAAATGAGGACTACCATTCATAGGGACGCAGGTGGCGCTGTGAGTTAAACCACAGAGCCTAGGACTTGCTGATCAGAAGGTCGGCGGTTCGAATCCCCGTGACGGGGTGAGGTGCCGTTGCTCAGTCCCTGCTCCTGCCAACCTAGCAGTTCGAAAGTACGTCAAAGTGCAAGTAGATAAATAGGTACCGCTCTAGCAGGAAGGTAAACGGCATTTCTGTGCGCTGCTCTGGTTCACCAGAAGCGGCTTAGTCATGCTGGCCACATGACCCGGAAGCTGTACGCCGGCTCCCTCGGCCAATAAAGCGAGATGAGCGCCGCAACCCCAGAGTCGGTCACGACTGGACCTAATGGTCAGGGGTCCCTTTACCTTTACCTTACCATTCATAACCATATTTTTCAATACCATTCTGAAGCTTTTAGATGCATCCTACAATTAAATCAGCTGGTAGCTGTGGTGGGCAGATGTTCTGGGGGATAGTGATAATAAGGAAAAAGACTGTGGTGACTTTCAGTGCCATCCTAACCACGCCTATTCAGAAGTAAGCCCTTCTGATTTCGGTGGGGCTTACTCCCAGGTAAGTGGTGGTTAGGACTGCAGCCTTAGCGCTTAGAACTCTCCTGGCTTTTGTTCAGGTGGTAAATTCTGATGCAAAGACAGCTGCAGATAACTTGGCACAGAGGCCCTTGAAACATTCAGCCCAAGACCATGATTTGATCTACAATATCCCTTGGCTGTTATGCCAGGAGCCGTGTTGCCAGCAAAGCTGCTTAAAGAGCACAAAAGAATCTTAAACCCACTGCCATCCTCTAGGTCTCTAGAGCTCTGTATTATGCTTTCAAATTGTTACCAGCGAATCACTGGAAATTAAAAAAAAAGTCTTACTCTGTTATCCAGAAACGTGTGATGTTAAGTGTGTCGGAAAGAAATACCACACCACTTCATCAAACTTGGTTTACACACTAGTTACTTAGTACGTGGGTTTAGTGTTAATCTTAGTTTGCATGAAAGAAAGCAAGATGTCCTACCGTTCAAACGTTTCCCTTGATTACGAAAACAAAAAATAAGCCAAGATGTTAGCAAATGGAAAACAGAGTGCCATCTTCTTCAAATATCCAAGCTGGGTTCATTGTTGGCGAATGTTTTCTACGCCAGCACTACAATTTTAATCTGTAAAGGCCGCTTTTTGAACTTTTAAGCTTGGGTTCCTCTTCTGGTTTCGGAGTTCAAAACATGCAACCATATACAGTCCTTTGCAATGCCCCCACATTTCTTTGCAATGTTGCAGAGGTTCTTGGGGTGCAACTCTTCCTTTAGTTCACTGTTTCCTAAAAACATTCCTTCCCCATGCAACGGCTTGGGTGATTTATGTAGGCAGGCAGGCTTTGCACTCTTGAGAAAGGACTTGGAATTTTTTTTCTGAATTCAGCCACACCTCTTATTGAGCTCCATACTGATCCTTCTAGTACCTATACATCATTTCATCATTACATAACTTTCTGTTTTATTTTGATTTTGAAAATGCTTTTGTGGGTCTTTGGACCAAAATAAAGAACGTATGTATGTAACTTGCTCTGAGCTTTTATTTTTTATTTTTTAAAGCTATAAGAGAAAGGCAATATGCAAGTATATAACACTTTTACAATCAAAGCACAAAAGCGATCAGTTCATTGCAGAACTGCTTCCACGAAATCCCCAATCAAATTAAAGAAATGGGCGATAAAAAGGGAATGAGAAGTGTGCATTATTTAAATGGTACAAATTCGGGAAACTTCCCTGGCATTCAGGTCCTGTTTCATTCTAGTGTGATATGTTTGCCTCTCTTTTATCACAAAAGGTGAAAAGAAATGCCATATGTTCATTACCATAATACAACTATTAACGTTTGATTGTCCTGAGTAGGAGTCCTCACCCCCCTGCAATAGCATTTGGCTTTAGGACAATGAAATGGGAGTCCATCTCTTTCTGTATTCCTATTTGAAAATATGCGTTGGATGAATGGGTAATGATTCTGTGGAGTGAGGATTGGGATTCATGTTATAGTTGCATAATATTCTAAGTATATGGAACTATCACATGAATCCCAATTCATGTTATAAACAGTGTACACTGTGTAAACTTTACTGGCTTAAAACGTAGTTGGGTCATTGTAAACTGGTTGATTCATTTAATGGACAACTAACCTAAACTTGCTGTTTACAGAAAAACAACAGTAGTTCTGAGCTGCTTCAGGAATGGTGTCATCTAATTTGTTGAGTCACTGATCTGGTTTGCACCTAACTCCAAGCCATGGTTTGCTAATTTGATCATGTAAACCCAGCCCAGCAGCTAAACCATGAGCCAACTATGCTCATATAAGCCATGGTTTGTTGCTGGTTTATAAACGCTGCTTAATGTGTGTACTAAGTCAAGGTAAACCTGCATGAATTTTAGCTAATCATGGGTTGCATATGTTATTCCTTTTCCCATACAGCCTTCTTAATCTTAAAGAGCTATGAAAAGTGTTAGATGGTACTAATGCTTTGCTGTGCGTCTGTTTTAATATTATGTATCTTAAAAGGAAAGGGAATAAGCAGTAGAAGAACCTAATTTTCCACATGGAAACATACATTTAGAAGACAGCAAAATAATAATAATAATGAAAAAACCATACCTGTAATTGTGAAGCCACCTAGAGGAATAGCAAAATGGAAAGAGAGAAAAGGGAAGCAAATTAGCATCTGTTGCTGCACATCACATGTCATCTATAAAATTCTACCCTAAAGTTCCCTACAGGAAATGCACTCAATTGGATCAGGCAAAAATGCCAAAACGTTTATGTGTGTGAAAGGTTTATCCTAATTTCCCATGTGTGAAAATTTCAAAAAGTCCAGATTTGGTTGAAACATTTTATTCCCTGTTCAATTAAGGCCAAGATTAGATGCTGCAAAAAACATAGCCCTACACTCTCCTCTTCGCTATCCTGGTAACTATTTGGATTACAAAATGTGTGGTATGGCATCACGGTGATGTGAAAGTCCCCACCCACAGCTCCACTTCATTAGCTGTTCCTTGTGGCTGGAAGATCACAACACAGCGCGGCCACATCACATGTTTTGTTTTACCTGGTCTTTCTGGGGGAGACAGGTTGACGAAACTCAGGGCTGCTGCTTTAGTGACTGCTGTGTATCAGTCATCACCAGAAAACATCCCAGGAATATATCCTATTTGGAAAATTATTGCTTCTTACATCTTGGTTTTGAAACTTATGGAGAAGACTTTGCGTGCAGACTCCTCGACAGGGTTTAGTTGTGTGTTTACTTCGGCTCCTAGCATCTCTAGTTAAAAACTCCAGCCTGAGATCTTGGGAGTATTAGCAGACGGAGCTTTCCAGTGGCATGATTCAGTATTAGGAAGCTTCCTGTTTTCTTTTTTGAACTCCCACTCCAACACTAAATATGCCTTCTCATTTCAGCTTCAACTATCCTCCTATTTGCAGAAATAGACAAAGGCGCTTAGAGGATGGCATGCTATCTGTTACAGATTCTAGTTTTCTCTAAAGCGCTATGCCAAACTTCCTACATTCCTTCACACTCTGTTGTCATGGTGCCCATTCAAGTGAATGAAGCAACTCCTTTTGGGAGTGATGTGTGTAGGTGAGCTGCACATTTCCTGTACTCGATTAGCTGGGTATGAATAAGTGATCTGATTCCAAAACAATCCATGCATTGGCCCACAAGATACGAACCTGACTCCACGACCGCATTTAGGTTAGCATGCACTTGGTAAGATGCAACTTACTGAACAGGATTGGGTCACCAAAGGAACCCCAGGTTTATCTTTCCCATCACTATCATTAGGGATTTTATTTAAGAGGAATCTCTCCTGCATGAACACCACTGGAATGAATGGGAATGCTTGGGGGCTCCTACACGGTGCCCACTCATTTCAGCTGAAACCAGGGCCTACCTATGAGTTGCAAACAACTGTGTGCTTCCAACTCCCAGCACCGCTTTTTAAAACAAGAAGCAGCTTCGGGAAAGGGGGATTTAGAATGAAAAACTGGCAAAAGGAGAACATACTTAACCTGTATCTGGCTAATGGTTTCTCTGTTCCAAATAGCATCCCCCAACAGGATTTCAGTTGTGTGTTAATTTTGCAAACGTACTGGATTCTCTCATTTCAGCAGAGTCTCATGAACCAAAAGGAGTAATTCTTTGGTCACAAAAACCAGTGAGCGTTTCCACTTGAGCAATTTCTGTAATGGGCTGTAATATAGTCTCTTAACTGATCCCAAAAATGACTTTCCCTCAATTGGCATATGAAAACCAGTGTCTACCCACTCCCCCCAAAATGGATGTATAGCTTAAAGAAGACCTTTTGTGCCATTCTGCAAAGTGAAAGTTAAAGAAAAATAGATCTCTACCCTTCCTTAATGTATCAGAAGAAACCCTGGATAAAATTTGAATCTTGGCCTGTTTAATTTGTGCATCTGCCAAAAGGCTTTCTGGAGATGAGATGTTTCAACCAATTACCATATAATTGACCTAAGATGTCTCATCTTTTCCCATCAAATCTTTAATACCTTGATTTCAGTCTGAGGGCACACTGAATCCAAGGGATTACTTCAAAACCAGCAGATATGGTAAATAAATTTAAGTAACAAACATGAAATCAATTACCTTCATTTAGTTAAACTGCATTATTAATCTTTTTTTTTAAAAAAGAAACATTTGAGAGTACAAAAATAAAATAATAGAGACAGAACAATCAACTTACATAAAGTACATCGATTGACTGGAAAAAATGGAAAAGAAATAGAAGAAATGGGGTGCTTACCAAGCTCATTCAACAACAGGGCTGTGGAGAACGCACAGAGGGACAAATACAGAAGAAGAAGAAGAAAAGACAATGAGCAATGAAATTAAAGGGAACATCTACAGAAAGGATCCAGATCCAGAAGGCCAGAAAATGCAGATCTGTAAAGCTGCAGGACATCATTACTACAAAGGAAAAGAGCATGAAAAATAATGGAAGAGAGAAACATTTCATGGGGGTGGTGTGTGAAATGGTGGAGGAATATTAAATGCACAGTTATTTAATATATTAGCTGTGACAAACCTTTAAAAAAAATACATTCGATGCACCCAGTGTTTAGATTCTACTCTTTTGATCCTTATTCGGATCTTAATTCTGTATCAATTTACAGCTCTGCCAAAAGTTTGAGGAAAGAATATGTTCCATTGGATTCCTGTGGGAGTTTGCTTCATTCTTGGCCTTTTAAAAAATTATTTTTAAGAAGCTGTTATTCTATCTAAAATTATAGGAGGGGAAAGAGTGTTTACTCCATACACGTTTCTCACATCTGTTCACATGTATGGGCCTTTTGTGCGATACTACAGCCTCAGAGAGTTTGTTACTGTGTCAGGGAGTCCCTTTGTAAACTGGGAATGTGGCAAAAGGGAAAGGGCAAGCAAGGGGTGGAAGGAAATGAGGAAGTCCCAAAGTGTGAGCTGAAAGACCCCGAGAGCATCCCCATGTATATAACATGCATTTCAGCTAGGCTAGAGGACGGACATGGGGCAACGGTGCCCTGATGGTAAGGAGGAGTTCACCCTTGGAACCAAAGAATCCTACAACACATTGAAGACTAATTAATGCACTAGACTGCGAGCTTCTTCTTACAATGTGTGAAAAATCAGCTGTAAATGTGGTTACGCTGGTTTTAAAGATCATTTCTCGCTGTCCTTCCTACAAAATCTTGGCTAGCGTTTCTGTGAAGGGGCTATGGAATTCTAGCCAGAAATTTGTCCTCAGTCCCTTACACACACAAAAACAAAAAATTCATTCCCAGAGCCACAAGAGTTCCAAGACTTTAAAACAAGCTTTGCATTGGTAGCCAGCATGTGAAATAAAACTACGAGTATTTCGATGCTCCGTCTCAGCTTGTGCTCAGTGGTAAGCTGGTAAGAAAAACGGGGAGGAAATAATGTGCTCTTTAAAGCCCTAAACGGCCTCGGTCCTGTATACCTGAAGGAGCGTTTCCACCCCCATCGTTCTGCCCGGACACTGAGATCCAGCACCGAGGGCCTTCTGGCGGTTCCCTCACTGCGAGAAGTGAGGTTACAAGGAACCAGACATAGGGCCTTCTCGGTAGTGGCGCCTGCCCTGTGGAACGCCCTCCCTTCAGATGTGAAGGAAATAAGCAGCTATCTTATCTTTAAAAGACATCTGAAGGCAGCACTGTTTAGGGAAGTTTTTAATATTTAATGCTGTATTGTTTTTAACACTTGATTGAGAGCTATTATTATTATTATTATTATTATTATTATTATTATTCTTCCTGAAAGCATCCCTGGAGGAAAAGCAAAATGTGTTTAAAAACAGCCCTTCCAAAACAGGTTGCTTGGTTGTCTAGTAATACAATCAACCCCAGGGGCTTCTGCTCCCAGTTTTACAGTGGTACCCATGGGTGTACAAAGATGTCCAGCTATTCTACGGTTGCAGACAGACCATAGTTTTAAGGAAGTTGAAAGTGGCTTGAAAGAGTCTTTGTTCCCTGTGGTGTACACTATGCTGGATGGAACTGATGGGACACCAACTTGGCAAAGGCTGGGGAACATAGACATCTCTTTTGTCCCACTGTTGCCCCTAGTCAAATATGCTTTGACGTGTTTCTGAAACAATAAAAAGCCCACAAAACCTAACTGAGCAGGAGGGAAAGTGAGATGAGCATATAATGCTACAAGCAGTGATTCCTCCTTTTAAACGAGTCTCCTTCTGAGCAAACAATTTTTTGTGACTATTAATTGCTCAATAACACATACCTGGAAGGAAGGTACTGGCTTCCGGCATGGGGTTTGAGGAGGGTTCTGGTTTATGGCTATACTACGCAGTAGAGCCATATGCTGTAAATTATTTTCCCTTTGCAAAAGCAAAACAATTTCACTTAACTCCTTAAAGTCTGGATGTTGAAGGTGAGCAGGGCAGGAGAGGGTTCCTTGTAAAATACACCTGTGGCTGATTTTGAGGAACTTTTATGTGACTTAGAGATAAGGGGTGTATAAATGAAACAATTTTGTTCTGCATGATTAAGTGCTGGGTCAGAGGTCATAGCCTTGTCACTTTTCTTAATCATGTTTTGACTATATGCCTCCAGCTTTACTGGGTTGAAAAGCAAAGGTTCTTTTCCTGCTATACTGGCACCAGGCCAGTATACATAAAAAAAACAGTGTCCTGGGTCACTCAAGTGAGATGTGTTTACACTGTGATCCTGTTACAGTTAAATAAATTTCTTTGGATGAGATTAATTAGGGCTCCTTCCTGTGATATGTGATGTGTGTACTTGCACAGTACCTTGTAATGTGGACAAGGGCATACATGTGCTTGAATTTCTCAACATGCATGGGTTGCAAGAAACTGTCAATGGCCCTAGCTCCTAGCCATGTACATACAGAATGAAATGTATCTGCCTTACATGCTACAGAACACACACTGTGTTTGCAGAGTGCATTCACAAAATATTTAATCTGGCTGCTCTGCACATTATCCAATCCATTCAGGGCGATGTTTCCTTGCAGCTATGACAAAAGCCTTATTGAGGTTGTGCTTTCATTTGGAATTTTGTCTTCATCTTTGAGCACTGGAAGCAGAAAACCACAGAACATTGGCCCCCGAGGAACACTTAAGGCGGTGCAGGAGCATTTTTCTGTGGACACCGTTCCTATCCTATAATGTGGAAGACAAGTGCATTTCCCCTTTGCAGACAGGAGGGGGAATCATAATGACTGAGAACCAATTCCAGTCTGGGTAAGGAGCAAGTGCAATGTGAAAGAGACCATTTGGATGAAGAATCCTATGTTCCTTTAACCCATAGAAAAGCAACAAATGTAGATGCATCTTAAGAGGGCACTAGCATGTTTTGGGAGAGTGCGGTCAATAGCTAAGCTCTTCTCTCACTCTTCTCTATCTGTATTTTTTCTCTGCATTGAAAGCAAAGCCAGCTCTAAAGGTAAAGGTAAAGGGACCCCTGACCATTAGGTCCAATCGTGATTGACTCTGGGGTTGTGACGCTCATCTCGCTTTATTGGCCGAGTGAGCCAGCGTACAGCTTCCGGGTCATGAGGCCAGCATGACTAAGTGGCTTCTGGCGAACCAGAGCAGCGCATGGAAATGCCGTTTACCTTCCCGCCAGAGTGGTACCTATTTATCTACTTGCACTTTGTGCTTTCCAACTGCTAGGTTGGCAGGAACAGGGACCGAGCAACAGGAGCTCACCCCGTCGTGGGGATTCGAACTGCCGACCTTCTGATCGGCAAGCCCTAAGCTCTGTGGTGTAACCCACAGCGCCACCCGCATCCCAAAAGCCAACTCTAGGGGGCTGGCAAAAAAGCCTGTGGTGGTCCCCAGTGCTTTTTTTTCTTTCTAAAAAAATGTTTAGGGGTACTCTAATTTTCCTACTCATATTGAAATACTGCTCCTCAGTGAGGCCAAATCTAGATTCACAAAATGTTTAGGGGTATGTGCTAAACTGGTGGTCCCTCTCTCACGTCAGTGGCCACCGGTGGGCCTCCCTGTTGGTGGTGGTGGGCTGCAATGGGAAGCACTTGCATTCTGAGTAGCACAAGCTGGCTGGCTCCAGCTCAAATTTTAATTTCCTATAATGCCCGAGAATGCAGATACATTGGGGGCACTGGGGGAAGTTAAAGGGGCAACTAGAGTCTGCCACTCAGCACTGCTATAAGCACTGAACTGAATTGTTTTTTTAAGGGTGGGCATTGGTGGTGCCCTTCCCTGTGACCCTGGCAGCTGCCTAAGGATGCTGGGTACAGATGGGAACAGATTTCAGACCCACCTCTCCCAAGCTATTATGTGCTTCCCTGCTTTCTGGGGGGTAACTGACAATGCTAAAAGTAACAGCTTATTTCCCATGGGTTTTTGCTTTTATGTGGACGTTACCTCCACAAAGAAGCTTAAAAGCATGACACAGATCTTCATGGCTCTCATCTTCCTTCCTTTTCCCCTTTAATCTGCCAGCGTCAGCACTATCACCTAAGCAGTTATGTCTGTTTTCCTTCAGTTATACTTGGGAAAGCTAAATAAGGATTTCCCTTATGATGGCTCATAAGAACACTTTTTCAGGGAAATTCTGCTTTAGGTCACCCAGTCACTGCTCACCTTAACCAGCCAGAAAGGGACACTGTTATCTGTAAATTGCAAATCATCACTGTAGGAATGGAAAAGGTCTGCAAGCCAACTGCAATATTGAGCTACTATTGCTTCATCAAACAGGATGATTCAAGATTGGTGGAAATATAATCCAAGTAGGTTTGGCTAACATCCACAATAATTGGATAAATTCTCAGGTGCAATGAATCTTGACATATTTCAAAATTTATCCAGGATTGCACTGTGTGATCCTCATACAATTCATTTACACTGTATGGCATATTCTTGCTCTGTTGCTTTATTGTATTGCCTGGCAATGCTGTTAATATATATGGACATCCTATTTAATATTATTCCCTGCTGGCAACGACACAACATGTGGGAATGTGTTACGATCTAGTAAAATAGGTTCACAATGCCAGGAGGAGCACAACTTCTCAGGGAAGTCTTCCTCACACTTCAGGTTTATTCTCATGTTCTGTTCTTAATGAGGAAACCTGTGAGTTGAAACTCACTACTTTGCCTGTTGCAACCTCTGGAAGAGGAGTTAGGGGTAGTCTGAAAGTCTGTTTTGCAGCAGCAGTAGCTGCTGCTTAATAATGATCACACTGCATCTTGCCCTTTCTCCAAGGAGTTCAGGGTGGCATAGATGGAGTTATCCTGTTTTATGCTCACAGCAACCTTGCAAGGTAGGTTAGGATGAGAGAGAGGGTGTTGGATGGATGTGGATATTCCATAATATCCACGATCCCACCCCCTGCACCATGATCAGTGCCCTGGAACAGACGGACAGAAGAGAAAAGTCTGAGGCACTGTACAGTTGATACGCTGTGTCTGACTTCAACACAAAGGCTACCACTACATGTGGTGTGTAATATATAGTTTGGGCCTCATTAAGAGGATACTGTAGAAACTGGACCTGTGAGAATGATACTTGGTTATAATATACCTAATGGTTATCATAAACCCTATGTCCTATTATTTGGATTTTATATTATTCAAAGGGCCCGTTATATTATTTATTTTTTACGATATATTTAAGCGGGACGCAATAAGCAAAAGGAATGTCATCAGTTTTATTTCTTTTCAGAAAAAGGAAGAGAGAGAGAAACTAAATTAAAACTGCTGAACTTTGACAGAGGCCAGGGACAAGCTAAGTGGAAGCCAAGTCAGAAAGTTGTGAGAGGAGAGAAACATAATCAGAGGAAGAAGTCCCCAGTTTCTTGTGAGCTGCCTGGGTTTGCTCTCACACCTTTCATTCCTCTTCGGATCCATATTGGTTCCTCAAGCACAAGGAAGAAACTGCACTCTTTCTCATATTCCTCTCGGTCAAGTATTCTAAGGGTAATGTATTTCCTGTGGGGAAACAAGACAAAGGCAAAACAAATGGTTGGCTTTACACACACACACAAGCACACACATGCTTTTAAGTCTGGCCAGTCGAGGTAGCGGCAGTCTGCAATGGCAATGGAGGGGAACACACCGCCACACATCCCTCTTTTATGTATGTAAAAGAGCAGAAAACCTCTGTTCCAGAAACCTCGTTGTCTGATTCTGTTTGGTTAAGAACCCCCTCACAAAGTTAGTTTTGCATTCAGGTAGAGCCAAGTAGGATTTGATTCTAATTACAACCGTGCCAGTATTTTATCTCAAGCATAAGTCTCTGAATCTTGAGAGGTTATGACAGTTTATTCAAACAACCTATAAGGTAGATAAGGGTGAGGCACTAGCCCTTTTCAGACGTTCATTCTACGGAGAAGGAATGTGTGTGACGTTAAGAACCTCGGCAGGTTCTCCCCACGACCCATGTGAACACATTAGACTGTCTGAATCCAGCCCTTGTTCACAAAACCTGCTACTCATCCTTTTTGCCCATTCTCCAGAGAATGAATGCCTGAAAGGAGTTATAACACCATTTCCTCACAGCCACAAATTTAGCTTCATGGCAGAACACAGATTTGTCACACAGTACGGTGCCCTGGACCTCAGTCAAGAGGAAAAAGGTTTTTGCTTGCCATACCAGTATTGAACATAGGTTAAATACTGGTTGTTCTGCTGAACTAAATAGAATTTAAATTAACCAGATGCTACTCTTTCCAAGATTGTGCCTGAATTTTACAGCAAATGGAAAATTTGAGCTCAGGACATTCTAGCAACAGCCTCTGTGGCCAGTGACTTGGCTCTCTGCCCCTTTACATAGATAATGGAATGTGTGTTTTTGAGACTCCATGAATGGGAATGTGCCAGGCATCCATGAGTGATCAAGTCAGGTGCATACAGGTAGGGCTCAGCCCCACACAGCCGGTCCTTTTCACCTTTCTTTTCACTCATCTCCACCAGACGGGGCTCCCCAATCTCAACGTAGAATGTCTTGTTTTTCTCATACTCCTCATCATCAATTACTTTGATTGATACCACTTTGCTGAAACAGAGAAGGAGAAGGAGAAGAAGAATACAGATTCAAGAGTAAGGCAAGGGAAGTAAAAAAAGAAAAGAAAAAGAAAAGAAAGGGAAGGAAGTAAAAGAAAAGAGGAAACTGCACAAATTCAAGGAAGAAATCAGTGGGTTATTGCACCATGCACTTGAAATGATGGCATTCTATGTTAGTAATATGCAACAGCTCACAAATGCCTCTGCAAAAACCACAACTGCATGGGATAATTTCTTGAAGAACCTAAGAAGAGACCTGCTGAATCAAATCCAAGGCCCATCTAGTCTAGCATCCTGTTCTCACACGGCATCCTTTTCAACCAGATGTCAATGAGAAGCTCACAAGGAGAACAAGAACGCAAAAGCTGGTACCCATTGATAGCTTTACCCTCCATGAATGAGTCTAATCCTCTCCTGAAACCATCATCCTAGTTGGTGGTCATCGACTCCATCTTATGAGGGCGAATGCTATTGCATCCCATAGTGGAAGTCATCTAACTTGTATGCTCTGCTGTCACTCTAGGGCATATCTACACAATAAAACCTACATTGGTTGTATACCACTTTCGCTGACCTGGCATCTTCCGAGGAACCCTGGGAAGGCTGATGGAGATGCTCAAAGCTGCATTAGACAGCACTTGCTACTCTCTAAGTTAGGAAGCCACCAGTAGTGTGGTTTTAAAATGTGGGTATGCTCCTGTATTGCCTACTTTTGCTCTGCATCCTCTTAAGTTATGTTGAGGGGAGTGTAGGATCTGCAAATCTGGATATGGCATTAGGGCACTGCTGCTTCACAGTCACATCATGTGATGTTGGGGAAGGGCAATAGCCCAGTGGCCGGACACCTGCGTTGCATGTAGAAGGTCTCAGGCTCAGTGCCCAGTATCTCCTGGGAAAGATTCCCTGTCAGAGAGCAGCTGCCATGGAAATCCAAAGGCCTTGCTCCCAAGTGAACATGTTTAAGATTGTGCTGCTCATTCGGTTTCCCCATGCTAAGTGCAAAAATATTCAGGTTGCACCATAAGAGAGCTGTTTAGTGTGACTTACTGCCAGTTAAGCATGCACAGGATTGCAGCCTAAGGCTTGGTAAGCCTTAGCAGCTTAAAATGCAGCGAGCTCGTTCCCCCACCCCCGTATTTCAAGTCACATTTGCACTTTGCTGCACACATCAGACAGAGGGCAGGGATGTTTTCACCCAATGCACATTACCTGTTTGTTTCTCTGTGACTCTCTCCCTGAACTCCTATTCATGAAGCTGTCATCTGTGCATGCACAATGGCTATCTCAAATGTACACACCCCACTTAACTGCAAAGTGAACGTGGCTTACATTTTCAAATAGGATGAGGGGAAACACATAAAACAGCAGGATTTCTCAAGGAACTACAGGATAGGTATGGATTGTGGCTAACACCACAGGTACACAGTTTCAAAAACCAGCGGTGGGAGTGCATTGGACCCAGCGTTAACAGCAATGTGTACAAAGCCTAAGACTCCACAATCGCCCCCGTAATCCATCCAAAGACAAATGGAACACTGGGGCCCTTTTCATCATGTCCAGCAATATCTTATCTTCCCACCCACATTTTAACATCCAATTTGAAGAAGATAAGTGTTCTGGTGCATGAGAAATCTTGCTCACAACTCTGTAGACTGCAGTAGGAGTTTTGCCCTGCTGTTGCTTCTGAATCTGTTTTTTCTTCCTAAGCAAATTAGGTTGTGATGAATGCAAATAGCTGCAAACTGCTCTTGCACATCCACTACATTTCTTCAGGCAGGGAAAAGTGGCATGTTAGCGGGAAGGACCACAGCTCAATAGCAGAGCATCTGCTTGGTGTGCAGAACACCACAGGTAAGGCTAGGAGAGGCCCTGTTTGAAATACTGAAGATGGACTAATGAGCTGACTTAGTATAGGGCAGCTTCCTGTGTTCCTAAATCAACCCTCTTCATCAAGAGGATCTAAGCCTAAATTGCTTCATCCACTTTTCTTTTCCTTTTTTTCTACTTAAAAGGAAAACGGAAAATAAGTAGCAACACCACTGGTGAGTTGGATAATCAGAAATTCTCAGGATAGATTATAGCAGAAAAGAAAACATTCACTCAGAAAGCCATGCTGCATGAGCCACTAATTTATATATCTATAGCTATATGCAAACACATTCTATTACCCTAAAACCGATCAGTCAACGCATCCATCCATCAGTGTCTCCATCTCCCACACAAACACAGCAATGGCGCTCAAGGTACGTCAGCCTTATTTTCCAGTCTGCCGGGGACACTGCTCTTTCCTTGCTCTCTACCCTGCTGTATCTTATGGTATGTCTGATTCTGCACATTATTAACATGGCGCTTCAGAGCTAAACAGCATGTTATCCCAGGTTTCTACTTTGGCGTCCTTTGACTGTCCTTCTAGTCTACTGAACTCTGTGTGTGTTTGTGTGTCCGCAGGGTGGGATGGAGTTTTATAAATGGACGGTGAAAATGGGCTTCCTTTCGTTTGATGTGAACACTGAAAACGAGTGTCCCCAGCTACTTCCATAATCAAACTGAAAAGGCCAGGGAGAGAGGATGCAAATGAAGCTGTCCTTGCCAAGAGCTGTTGATATATGCATGAGGATTTTCAGCACAACGGCCTTTAAAAGAACTAGACTTAACTTCCAACAACCAGAAATGTCAAACACCTGAAAAAAAGTAACCTACTTACAATTGTCTTCCCTTTTAGGCCCCTGCTTTGTATATGTTATGACGAGTTGTGTGGCAAGTGATGGGGGGGGATAGCTCAGTTTTAGAATACATGTTTTGCATGCAGAAGGTGCTATTGTGGTTGGGAAGCCCCCTTGGCTGAGACGCCGGAGAGGTGCTGCCAGCCAGAGTAGACAACACTGGGTTAGAGGAGCTTTGCCTCAGGCAGTTTTCATATGTTTATCTTGTTAATTCTTCATGACAGTTTGGGACCAAACTGTGTGGGTTTGAATCCTTTGAGTACACAGGATGCTGTGGTTCATCCACTATTTTCAAACAAATATAATTTGCACTGTTTTCCATCCTGTAGTGATACACAGGAATGGAGGAGCTTAGGGCAGCCTTAGGGTTTTCGGTAGTGACAGAATCAGGCTACAAAAGGCATCTGACAAAGTAAATATGACCTGCTATTTCTAGATGCTTGAAACTGGTCTTGGATGTTTTTAAGCGTCCGTAAAAATGAATAAAATAGCAAAAAAGAGTAGATGGATGTCACAAAATCTGCGCATGAAATCATCTAGTCTGGCCATTCAGTGTTGGCTATAAAAAGATACACCTCAACAAGCTTTCATAGGAAACTATTTATCCATGGCTTTTCACAGTCTGGAAATGCAAAGGGATGCTTGAGAATGGAAGAAATGGCAGGGAAGCAAGTTTGAAGAATACTTCTTTGGTCCTCATAGCTGTTGGTTTGTTGTTCTTTTTCAAAGAGAAAATTCAATTATATTTTTGTCTGATGCCTTAACAGAGAAGCTTGACCTATCCTCGCACCTTCTTATCTTGAACCACCATCCCAGCAGATTCCATCTGTTATGGGAGAATTTATCAATGTAATAAAGGAAAATAAAAAGATGAAAAAGCTGCATACAGAAAAAGCTCAACTGCAGCAAACCCCGCCTAAGACCTGTATAACCTGTTGTTCAACCAGGTGACTCTTTCTTGACATAACCGTTTTCCAAAATATACCATTTCTCCCACCTTATGCATAAAAGCGATTCAATTTACAGAGAAGGATGGAGGTGTTTATCTTATCAAACGAACTCTGTGGCTTGCAAGGATTTCTTGCCATTAAACACATGCCCATACACTGCAAATGTCCCACTGTCTCAACTACATGGCCCTGCCCCTTCTTCATTATCAAAACATTTTTATTTCTGTTACATCCAGTGTGTGTCATTGTGGCTGGTGCATATGACTTCACTCAGATACTTCAAATCCCATCTCAACGTTCCTCTCTCTCCAGCACAACGCATCACATTTATTAAGGTGCAACAGTGCAAAGGGCTCATTTTAGAAAAACAAACCAGATGAAAAACCTAATCAAGCAAATCTTGGAGGAAGGAGTGCATAGCAACAGAAATCCTGTACATCAGGCTTCTACAACCTAGTGCCTTTTTGGACTTCAACACCCATCAGTCTCAGCCAGGACAGCTATGCTGCTTGGTGCGGATGGGAGCTATGGCCCAAAACATCTGGAGGGCTCCAGGTTGGTGAATACTGCTGCAAAGACAGTGAAATCAAATGGCACAAGATATTTGGTGCAGACAGGCTTATATCTTTTCATGAAATATTATATTGCATAAGATGGGAGACTGTCTGCTTGAGCTATCTCAGTTCGTTTAATTTATTCTTTTTTTTATAGGCTTTTGTACTATGGTACACTCTGAAGCTGTTGTCTACCTGTTGGACCTACCTATCCTTTGAATGGTGAATGTACCACCCTTCACCATAGGTTTACAATATGGACAAAATAATACGCAAAAAATAATGAACATTAGAACATGGTAACACAGCAAAAACAGTGGTCAAAACAGCAGCAGCCAAACCCACAGTATCTATAAGGCAGCACAAGGAAAGCTGGGATAAAAAACCCAAATTCTGAGAGATGTAGCCTGGGCAGGTCTTTTGTGGTTTTTTGTTGCTGTTGTGACTATCTTTCTTTTCTGTTGAGGACTGCAGAAAGGAAGTAGGCATTAATGGATGGAGTATCAAACTTGATTACCTTTGGTTCTATGAAATCGGCCAACCTAGTGTGACTCCCTTCCCATCTACTTTCGAATTTCATCAGAAAGTGCTTTGCTAAGGTTGTTATCAGCACTGCATTCTTCTCTCTTTTCATAATTTAGATCCAACAGCAAAGAACACATTGTTGGAGAAGCACAAGCACACAGAGAGAGATGTGCTTCCTCATACTAAGCCAAAAGCCTATTATGTTTGCCCTTCATGCTTACAATAAAACTCATTTACTCCAAGCAAAAGATAGCTATGAAAAGTTACAAGGCTGTGACATAGCTGTGATTGGTTCCTCCCGCCCCATGAATATTTGCAATAGTTTGTTCCATTAATGATCGCTACAGCAATCATTTTATACCAAGGCTGGGGAGATTTTGCAGAGGCGGGAAGCCAAACTGAAATAACGAGAATTCTTGGGCGGAGGACAATCTGCCCTCCAACTCTGATTTCTACTGCACAAACAGACTCCTTCAGTTTCAGATATAGGGCTCTACAGGTAAGGAGTCAGGTGCAGGTCAGCCTGAAAGACGCAGGGCTCCGTTGTCAGTGAAGGTAACTCTTTATTCAATGAAATGGCATACAACTCGGCAACACTTCCCAGTAGGTCTTGCCCCTATGGAGCATTTGCCGGGACTGAAGGTCCCTGCTTTCCATCCCTTCTAAGGCTCCTCCTCTCCCAGATGTTTCCCAAGCAGTCTCAAACTGCATCTGCCCACCTCTGGCCTCTGTTCCACCCTCCTCATTATCCTCTTTAGAGACAAGAGGGGAGAGGAGCTCGTCACAGCAGGAGAGGGAGATTCCCTGGAGCAGCCTTTTGATGCCCCTCCTCTGCTTCAGCTTCAGCCTCAGAGTCTGAACTGCTCCCTGTCCCAGGTTCCTCCTGCTCACTGAACCCTGTTGTCCTTTCAGTATCCAAACTCTCCTTCTCCCTCTGACCTCTCCTCAGTGCCCCACCACCAATCCCTAGGCTCTGAACCTTCCTCCTCTGGAGTTTCCCTTGGGCGTTCCCTGGCTGTGGCCTCCCACCACTCCTTGTTGCCCAGCCAGTTCCTGACAAGCACATGCAAAATCTAAAGAGGGGTGTTAGCATTAAAGCATGGAAATATCTCTCTCACACTCCCACACCTTTGGAAAACAACTTTTCTTTACGAATGAACTGTGTGATCTTGCCCACAGCTTGCCAGTTAGCCATTTCTGTTTGTTGGCTAGTTTACTGCATTTATATAATACATTTTTTTCCTCCAAGGAGTTCAAGGTGGCATACGTGGCTCTACCCCTCCCCCACTCATTTAATTCTCACATCAGCCCTGTGAGTTAGGTTAGGTTGAGAAGCAGAGACTGGCCTAAGTTCAGTCAGTGAGCTTCACAGAAGAGTGAGATTTGAACCCTGATCTCCCAAGTCCTAGTTCAGGTTAGAGTATGTTGTGCGAATGCCTGATTATCGTCTTCCAAAGCAACTACTCTATTCCGAACTTAAAAATGGAAAGCGTAATACCAGTGATCAACAAAAGAGGTTCAAAGACTCTCTCAAGGCAAATCTTAAAAAAATGTTGTATAAACACCGACAACTGGGAAACACTGGCCTGCGAACGCTCCAGTTGGAGAACAGCCTTTACCAAAGGTGTCATGGGCTTTGAAGATGCTCGAACTCAGGACGCAAGGGAGAAATGTGCTAAGAGGAAAGTACGCTTGGCAAACCCTCACCATGATCAACTCCCACCTGGATATCTAGGACCCCCATGTGGAATGATGTGTGGATCCAGAATTGGCCCCCACAATCACTTACGGACCCACTGTTAAAACCATGTTTATGGAAGACAATTTTACTCAGCTATGAGTGATCGCCAAAGAAAGAAAGATCCCTATTCTACCATGAAACTCACTGGCTGACCTTGGGCTAGCTACTGCCTCTCAGCCTAGCCTATGTCACAGGGTATGGTAATAGTTTTTTCCAATTAATAATTGTTACAACAATCATTTTATACCTGAACTGGGTACATTTTGCAGAGCCGGGAGGCCAAATTCTAATAACTATCATTCTTGGAGCTGTGGAACTCTAATCTGCAGCTCTGCATTCTACTGCACAAACAGACTCCTTCAGGGGTGGCTGTATGGATGCAACTGCTGCATAGTATCACTTTATTAAAATGAAGGAAGAAAAAAGGAGAAGATGCTATGTTATTAAAACTAACGACAAATGCCAGTGTAGCCAAAGAGGTAAAGGAGGCACTTGAGGCTGAACATTCTCTTATCTATGAAGCTATAGCCAACACATGGCACTAAATTGTGTTTCCAGGCAACTGTGGACTGCTAATTAGGAGCAAGAATGAGAAAGCCAATATAACACACCCCCTTCCACATTTTTTATTAAAAAACATAAAAGAAGATTTCTGTGGAAATGTGTAATAATTCCCTGCCTCCTCGTTTTTACTACAAACAGACATAGATGCAAAGCTGACAACAGCAACTCAGACCTAGACGTTTGTGCCAGCAATCTGCCTCCAAAAACCAAACATACCTTCGACGATTCTATAATGTCATTTACTTGAGATGGCCTTCTGAAGCTGTTGATGTGCCCTTTCCCCAAACAATTATTTGCTGGCATAGCTGGAGAGAAACGAACGTCATTTTCAGAGAGCCAAAGTTAATTTGGATCGCTGCCTGCACAAGCTTCCCACTTGCATCTCAAGTAAACAAGTCTTCTAATGGTAGGACTAGTCCTGGTCCCTTGTTCTCATTGCACAGGCAGCACAAACAGGCTGGCCAGATAGGGAAGAAGGCTCTGTCGATATGTGTAGCTATTGTCTGTATTCTAACATGCTCTTAGACAGCCGTTAGCATCTAATGATTGGAGGCCAAACCAGAACATGAGGTGGAGAGGAAGTGAGAGAAAGCAGTCAACACCAGAGGCCTTATTCCATTAGCACTTTCCGCTGAAAGGCAACAAAAACAATTTGTCTCCTTACCCTGCAATCCTCTCTTAGACTGCAAAGCAAATTGAGAGGATGATTACTCTCTTTCACTTAACTACGGGGTTGCGGCTAACCTCAACAGCACATGTCAGCAAAAGCGTGGCCAACCAGGGCTTATGCAAACTCTATCGTTTTACAGGATAGTGCTTCACTTGCGCTCTTAACATAGTGATGCGTTGATGGTTTAACGCTTGCCTTGTGCAATTCTTGCTTTTGCAAGAGTATTTGGTGCCATGGAGGGATGACTGTAAAAGTCGCAAACCACTCTTAATCAATATTGCCCCCCCCCAAGTATATGAAGAAGAAGAAGAGTTTGGATTTGATATCCCGCTTTATCACTACCTGAAGGAGTCTCAAAGCGGCTAACTAACATTCTCCTTTCCCTTCCTCCCCCACAACAAACACTCTGTGAGGTGAGTGGGGCTGAGAGACGTCAAAGAAGTGTGACTAGCCCAAGGTCACCCAGCAGCTGCATGTGGAGGAGCAGAGATGTGAACCCGGTTCACCAGATTACAAGTCTACCACTCTTAACCACTACACCACACTGGCTCTCGCCATGTGCCATATGGCTCTTGCTATGGGCCATAGTGGCTCCCTAGGCATAGATCTGCCAATGCAGAAGACTGGCAGTGCTATTCAGCAGTTTGAGTCTGGAGTGCCCATATCCAAGCCCAGGTTCCCCCATCCCACTTCTTAACAGGTGGTCAAATCTGAGAGTGCTGTGCTGTTTGGTGCTACACATAAAATTCCCACTAAAGTGCCGTGAATGGCAGGCGCTTCCCCTGAGTGTTTGGTCCATATATGCAGCACAGCAGTAGTCTTCCGTGATTCCAAATTCATCAGGGGATCTGCAAACTTCCACATGTGCCCTTGCTGAGTAAAGGAGACTATTTCTCATCATTCAGGGAGCGTGAAATCTGGTGCACAATTAACCATGCCTGGTTTAAAGTCACTAGGACCACTGCACATGTCATGTAACCAAGTGCAGGAGAAATCTCATAATTTTCAAGTGCAAAGTGCTTCGAGATCTTCATTGGCCTTGTGCTCGTTAACTGCCCAAAGAGTTAAAAATGAAAAAAATAATAATCAGTGCCCCCATTGATACAGTGAAAATCAGGAGGAAGATTGGTTCTAACAAGATGCATCAGCTTCAGCGGTGCAAACAATAGTGAATCTGAAGCTACTTCATTTTGGTAGGAAAGGACAAGTAAACTGGCCCTGCTCCTCTTGCCAATGTAATGCTGGTTCTGGACCTATTGCACTACTGCAAATCTACACCTAGTGAAATAAATTATGTAGTTGGTTTGTGACTTTTGCCTATGAATCCTGTGCTGGCTCCAAATCGTTTACATCACTGCAATTTTTCACCTAATAAACATAATTATATAGTTGGTTTCTGGTTCTTGCAATGGGGATTTATTATATCTGTATCACACCTGTCTTCTAAGGAACAATATCTTGTCTCTTCTTTATCTGCACAACATCCCTAGGTGAGGTAGGCTAGACTAAGAGATAGTAACTGGCCCAAGATCACCAAATGACCTTTATGGCTGAACACAGATTTGAATTTAAGTCCTCCTGCTCTAAGTCCAGCACTCTATCAGCTATACCACTTCGGTTCACCATTCAGCACTGGCACGGGTTACTTGTGTTTCACTTGTTTTCAGAGGTACAAAAAGCACTTCCACTTCAGTTGGAGGCATCACAACCTTGCAAAGAAGAGGAAGGAACTTGTTATACATAACTGCTCACAACACGAGGCTGTAAAAAACTGATTCAAGATGAGAAAGAGTCAAGGACCAATCAGAACAAAGGTTATGTCTGATCAATCAGGGGCAATGCAAGTAAGGTGGTGGTTAAACCCATCTCCTAAATAATCCATTTAGTCCTAAAGATGCTCATCACCATAAACTGCTTTTACGTGGTGCAGGTAGGCATTCTGCCTCAAGCAGGAGCCAACATGACCCTTAAAGGGGGATACAAACAATTACCTTTTATATATTTCCCAGCATAAGTGATATTTAATCAAGTTTCAACTTTCAGAGAAAAGTGTTTTGAAAACACACACGTCCGGCTATTTTACAGATAACACACTACAGTCATTTAGGGGAATGTTTTTCCATTCCAGGTGTTAAAATGCAATTTTTACAGTCACCTGCTCTACCTGAACCTTGCATATAATTTTCCAAGCTCTTATTTCACCCAGTAAATGTCAATGTCACCTTTCTCTTTGCTGCCCTGTTCAGTCAGGTAAGTCAGAATGCCAAATAGGAATTGATAATGTTTTTATCACAACATACTGAATATGCCATGAGGGGAATTGTTTTTTTGGTTTTGGTTTTTAAGTCAGAAAACAGGAGACTATGAATAATTGATTGTTCATGCATAATTCACAGAATACATTTGATTAATGGTTATTGCTACCCAAAAAGGAACTGTATACTCACTGGAGAGGAATCACCCATCTGTTCCAACTACATTTCAACCTCTGTGATACATGCTTAAGACTTCCTACTAATAATAAGGAATAATGCTGAATGTTATTGAACTGCACAAATAAAGTGGATAATTTGGTGAGAGCTAAATCACCGTTTGCATTTGATCAAACTACATCTTACACTGCAATTGTGTAGCAAAGCACTGATTGGCCCTTTCTCTGTTCAAAGTAGCCTTGAGAAGGTGTTTTTCACTGGAGAAGGCAGAGGTAGGGGGAAGGGAGGGTTTAATATTCCTGTGCTACCTCTTTTGCTGTTAAATTCTGGCCAGCTGTTTTTATCTGCCAGGAGCTTTGAAAATCTGTTTACAAAGGTATAGAACACTAGAATTGTGGGCATCTAAACTACAGTTGGCTTACTCTTATGGCTAGGTAGTGAAATGTGTGTGCTTCTTTTTCCTAGCTTTAAAGTGTGCAAGATTCTTCCTTTCAGCCAACTTTTCTTACTTGAGCTGGCCAATTCTGAAAGAGTGGTTCTAAAAATAAAAAATAAACCACCCCTGCCTTCATTTCATGACGTGATACATGGAAATGAGATCAAGCTGCATTAAAGGGCTAAGAAATTATCTACTCCCTGGGAGCACAGCCCTTAGCTATTGGCTTGCAATCCCCAAAGAGAAATACCTGGCAGAGGAATGAAGACAGTAAATCACAATGAGATTTAATTCTCTGCTCCAGGGCCTGTTTGATGGAGCTCCATACGCTCTTATATACTTAGGAGTATGCCAGCTCTCTGGAGTGGGCTGTGTTATCTGAAGAATGAAAACATCACTCATAGCAGGAATTATGAGATGCTTCTGAGAGCCCTACCCAATTGTGCATTGCTCTTTCAAATTGGATGCCCTGCCCTCTACTGTTCGCCCTTCCCCACGCTCAAAGAACAGTGGTGCCAAAATATATGAAAAATTGGCATGCCCACCAACAAACATTAGACGTAACACATCAGCTAGAATTTAATAGTCAGTCTAATGACTTCTATGAAATATTTATTGCATGTCATGTTATTTAGTAGCAGCATTGACAAGAAACTAGTAAGGGAATTTTGATTATTGTCACTAATGCAAAAAGGCTGGTTGGCTGTGCAACAAATGCCACAGCCTTATCACTAAGACAGTAACATGGAGGCAGGCTTTTTCATTGGTAGCACCAGTGTTGTGGTCCATGAGAGGCCCATCACTATTGGCGTTCTGCCAGCTCTTGAAGACACATCTTGAGCTTGGAACATTCAGATCTAATGTTCTAAATGTTCTTTTAACTGTTTTAATTGTTATGCTTTTCAATGAGCTTGTTGTATCATGTATTTTAATTATGAATGTTTTTAATGTTTTGATGAAATTTTCTTATTGTGTGTTTTCATCATGTATAGCTATTTTATAATTGATTTCCTACTTATAGAATGCTTAGAAACCATTTTTGGCATGCAAGTAGTAAATACTACTACTGCTGCTACTACTACACTCAAAGCCCAACAGGAATCATCTTGTTCAGGATTCCTCTCAGCCAGCCAGCCAGCCAGCCAGCCAATAATGCCTTCTTCTGGGTTACTACAAACTGTTAGGAGTTCAAGTAAATGAAATCAATATCCTCTATTTTCCATTTTTCTTTTCCAGCTGACATTCAACGTTCAGTGGCTCCTGATAGAAAGTGAGCATGCCAATCCTCATTGGCCTTTTCGTGTGTGGGTTTTGCCACCTTTTGGTGGCTTTAAAAATATTTTTTGGTACTTCTGCAAACCATGCCAGTTCCCCCCTCTTGCTTCTGTTGTGGTCTATTCCTGCTGCCCCAGGGGCACTGAATTCCCTATCAAAAGGGTTATGCCCCTGCAAGAATGAGAGAGTGCCACCACGACTTGTGATGCTGTGGCTAATCTACAGAGCACGGAGTTGTGTCCTATTGTGCTGAAGTCTTTGGGAATAGGGAAACAATGAGGCTGAGTGTTTAACACAGACAACAGCCAGAGCTTATTGATGTGCCAGCTCACAGTTCCCAAGAGCAAAAATGGACTGCCAGCGTTTTTCTTTGAGGTTCCCCACATCTCCAGATCCAATTCACAAGTTGTGATGAATCGGCAAGTATTTCTCCCCTGTGGAAACTTGCCTACTGGGTTGCTATAGGGTAGCGACTGATGGTGAGCTAGAGATCCCATTTCAAATCCCAAGTCTGCCATGAATCCACTACTAGGTCAATACATTTTGTCACCTGAGACAAACCACAAAACGGCGTCCCACTCCTCCAGGGAAGAAGGGGTGAGTGAAGATCTACATTGGGAACAAGGAGGAGAATTGAATCTACCTTACCTGACAGTTGAAGTGGCAGCTAAAGGCCATTGCAGGGGGAGAAAGGGCCTGCTCTGAATCATGCTAGGTGAATCCAAAGAAACCCTAGAGGGCAGCCCCTGTCATTTCTTCCCTAGGGATGGGAGGAGACCAGCAGTGACTCCTAATGCCCAGAGGGGGCTACTGTGGATCCTGCCTCCTGAGGCAGTCGCCTCACCTTGCCTCATGGGTGGGCCAGCCCTGTACTAGGTGGCTTTGGGGTGGAATTAGACATTACAAGAAATGCAAAGTTTGTGTTGTGATATTTTTTCTTCTCTTCCTCTCTTCCCTCCCCCCCCTACATAATAGCAAACACAGATTGTGTGGGCCAAGAGGAATGGAGCTGAAAGTGGGTGACTGGGAAGCAAAAAGGAGATGTCAGCATTCTCAGGGAGCCCCAAGGTTTTCAGAAGTATGAAAAGTAAGCTTTTGAAGAACACATTAAATAGCACCTCCCCCCAAAAAAATCTGTCCCAAAACGACTTAGCATGAAAGGGATTTTCTTTCTTTTTGGGAGGGGGGGAAACAAATGGAAAACTGGGAGAGGAATAGAAGCCACATCTGCACCATAAATTAAAAGCACTATTAGACCACTTTTGGTGTCTTCCTCCAGACAATCCTGGGAATTGTTGTGTGTTAAGGGAGCTGAGAGTTGTTAGGAGACCCCCCTATTCCCCCCACAGAGCTACAATTCCCAGAGTGGTTTAAAAATCAGTCCCTCTTCCCAGGGAACTCTGGGAACTGTAGCTCTGTGAGGGGAATGTTAGTTATCCAAACAATTCTCAGCACTCTTAAGCTACAGATAATTTGTTCTCAAAACTGTGGTGGCAAATTAGCAGTGTGTGTGTGTGTACATGCACATGCAGGCGTGATGATACTTGCATGTCCTCCGCAGAAAACAGGCATGCTTATATCCTTATGTAAAGGGTTTAGAGGAAATGTCACATTTGAAGTGTAATTATGGGTTGATGGGCTTTGTTCACACGGTATGGTGCACCTTCCCCTTGGTAAGACAGCAAAAGAGGACACTGCTCCAATTGGCACCTATTATGGCTTGTTTACAAAACAATGATTTAGAAGTTGTTATTTGAGGATTAGCAACCCCTGCCTGCACAGACAAGGAATTCATGGGCATTTCAGCAACAACCCATTGTGGTCTCCGCTCACTTGCAGTTTCTGTAACTCCAAACTGACAATGAACGCATGAAGCATGCTGCTTTACCGGGGGTTGTTTATTTTCTTTAAACTAACATCAAAACCCTGAATCATCACTGGAAGGCGGACACACAGCAGAGATGTTGTTGTCTTGGCATAACAGGCCGTGTCGATTGTGTGTGCTGCAATTCTCTGGGTGGGCCCTCGACCTGTCCATAGCAGACAATGGTGGTCAGGTTCTCAGGGCGTGGGGAGGAACTGGCAGTCTCTCAGCTGCGGGAAACATGGTATAGTGCATGTGGGAGGCAGTCCAGATCTGCTCCAAGACAATGGCCAGCCACATTTTCCTGCTACAGGTATGCTGGACACCTATTGGCCAGCATGAATGGCTCTGCTGACTGGTTCTCTATCCTAAGCCCTAACGAGGTGGAACCTCCATACCTGCCAGAACATACGGTGCCAGATATTGGGCAGATGGGCATGGTTTGGGGCAAAATGAATCAAATCAGCAGCTTTGCTGGTCTTGAAAGACCTACATTGGCTCCCAGTACGTTTCCAAGCACAATTCAAAGTGTTGGTGCTGACCTTTAAAGCCCTAAACGGCCTCGGTCCAGTATACCTGAGGGAGCGTCTCCACCCCAATCATTCTGCCCGGACACTGAGGTTCAGTGCCAAGAGCCTTCTGGCAGTTCCCTCACTGCGAGAAGCCAAGTTACAGGGAACCAGGCAGAGGGCCTTCTCGGTAGTGGCACCTACCCTGTGGAACACCCTCCCACCAGATGTCAAAGAGAACAACAACTACCAGACTTTTAGAAGACATCTGAAGGCAGCCCTGTTTAGGGAAGCGTTTAATGTTTGATGCATTACTGTATTTTAATATTTTGTTGGAAGCTGCCCAGAGTGGCTGGGGAAGCCTAGCCAGATGGGTGGACCATGGGTTGCAGGTTCCCCCAAGCTGGTATAGCTGCTTTTGTAGCTCACAGCCCAGGAATGGTACATTAAAAAGCTGCCTTTGTATGCTGATTAAGTACATGTGCTGGCATGGGTGCATATGTACCGAATGCTTTGCTTTAACAAATAACCAACCACCCCATTGGGCCTTGCTGCTACTGAAGGCAAGAAATTGATATTTATGATGCAACAAAGCACGGTGTACATGGACAGAAAAGCTGTTTGTTTGGATGAAGGTTGAAGCTGCCTGAAGCAAGTGAGGAAGAACAGGACAAGAATAAAATAAAAAACACAAAAGGAACAAAAGGAGAGAAATGTCAGTTTCCTATACTGATACTACTTATATCTTTTCATTTCCCAGTTTGAGAGAGCAGCCACTGGCTGAGAGGCACCTTGTCTATCCTGAAATTAACCCCTGACTGGGTGGGGTGAGGGGAACCAGCTTGGGGGACATTTTGAGAGGACAAACCATGATAAGAGGGGAAAGGTTAAACACCCTGTGCATACCCATTATTCCTGTGCTGCTGACTGCAGCTGTTTTTAATTTAAAAACTGTATTTCCAGGGAAAGTTACATGGAACTCTATTCAACATATAGTTTGGCCTTCTCAGGTTAATCTGATCCCTGACTGTACCACTTCAGATAGTAGCTGGCAGTTCATGTGACATGCAAAAATAATAATTAAAAAAAAAAAATATCCCTGCACACAAAAAGCTAGCATGTGGTGAAGAGTTCTCTCAGATGTGCTAGCTTTCTGTGAACAGGGAGTTTTTTGTACAAAGCTGCACTGAAGCCCACACACAGATTTGCCTCTTCAGTGAGAGCCAGGTATCAGTGAAAGGGGAAGGAAAACAAGCAAGAAAGTGAAGTTAATATTTAGTGATAAATGGCCGCTGCAAAGTGTATCTCTATGGGCAGATTCATGCATGAGTCAGAAGGTATTTATGTGAAGAACGGCAAGGCCTGACACACTGTATATGAAGGCTAGTGGAGGGAATAGCCAAAACAGTTTTCTGCTGGGTTTTGTTTGCATTTAAAAGCAAACCTGTCCCCTGCCTTTCCCATTTCTCCTTATTTAGCTGCTTTGCAACCTTTACTCCCAGGGCTCAGCCAGTTTTTGCCATGCAAGCATTGTCTCTGTAACCTTTCGCAGTATGTGGTGTCCAGAGAACCCCAAGCTAAATACAGTTGCCAGTAGTTGAGAGGGACAAATCTGTCAATTTTGGTTTCTCTCTGTTCCTCAATGATTCCAGTCTTTATTTCAGTTCTCTACATTTCCACATCATTTTGTGAATATTTTTTAAGTCCTCATGAAAAACCATCTGCAATTTAGTGCAAATCCTCCGCAAATAAACACTTTTGCATGCTATTTTGCCTAATATGTACATTTTGTGCAAAGCAATGCCCTCTAATATTCTTGCATGTTATTTTCACAAATATATGTACTTTTGTGGACTCTCTGTATGCATTTTTGAACACATTACTTGGCTAGAGAGAACAGTACTGCAAGATTTGGAGAAATGTGTGTTTCAGAGGACGTCTGTATTTCAGTTTGTGATTTGTTTTGGAAAGCGTAAATTGGATAGGATGGTCCTTAAATGCAAACTGAACTGCAGTTCTTCTCCTGTGAGTGGGAGAGCTTAAAAACCATTCCTGTCTTTGCTCCCCTGCAGTTACTACATCTGAATTAAAGGTCATACACATTATAAATCTGGCAGAACTTCAGAACATTAGATTTCTTGACTTCAAACATTTTTCAGATTTCACATCTGAAATGTGTCTCCCCCCCTTTCTTTTTTTTAAAAAAGGTTATATATGAAATCAAGTGAATGTATTTTAATGTCACACAGGATGTGGTGGTGTAATTGTGGACTGTGCCACTTTAGAATTCAGGCAGCCCACTGGGAAATGTTCAAATTTATAAGGAGTGGGAAGAGAAAGATGTAGTGTTTGCAATAAGAGCAGCGGCAATGCACGATAAATTCCTTAAAGCTTTACAAAAACAAGAAGATTAAGGTGCATGCTTTATTCTGAAGCACGCTATCCACTACTAACAAAACTCGAATTAGTACTAAAGTGCCCATTATGGAGACTGATCCAAACTGACTTTTCAATAGCTGTAAAAACTTGCAAGCGTTGTTCCCCGTAAGATAAAAGTGAGAAAAAAGCATTTGTCAGGCACATTTCAGGTCTGCCAGCGCTTTAAACATTTCCCACGGAATCATCAGCACTCAATATAGTAAGTTCAAAGGTGCATCCTCCCCCACCAGGACGGTAGTAGGGAGAAGCTGCACCTGTTGAATGTCTACCTGACAAGCGGTTATAGCAACTTAAAGCATTTCAGAGCAGTCCTTTAGTAGCAACTTGGATGGCGGGTGAAAATCAAACAGGTCCACCTTCTTTCCATCACCATACCATTAAAAGGTACACTGGTTTGTTTGTTTGCCAGCGCCCGCCTCCAAGCCTGAAAAACGTATGGTTGTCTGGAAGAGAGCAGCAGCAAACCAACTCAAACACTCTTAAAATGCCGTGTTTTTCTCCACCCCTAAACAACCTTCCCTTAAGTGTCTCTCTAAGAGGGTCGAACCACGGTAGCGGCATTTCATCCTGTGAATGTTTAACGCATCACGATCAATCTTGTGCAGCCCTATGAAAAATGAAGCTGAAATCTGTCAGAAGGAGCACGGTGAACAGCATTCTTTTTTTTCCTTTTTAAAGAATATCACTTTTTGAAAAATGGTTCTTTGTTCCTGAATAAGTAATAAACTGAAGCTGACTAAGTGAGTCAGAGCTTGGGGTGCTGGTCAGAGAAACGCTGTAGAGCGGCACACTAGTAAAATACTCTGCTTAGGGTTGACTAAGTGCTGTGCTGTTTCTTTGAATAATTAACACCACTAACGAATTCTGCCAACTCCGTTTAGATGTAAGTCGCTCAGTGCAATCTTTACATTATGGCATGCATAACTTTTGCTCGGTTTGTACAAAGTGCACCATAAACACCTCACAGAAAGGCAGTCAAACGTTCTAAAATCAGAGAGCCCACAATTTTAGGAGCCTACATTGCTCCATATTAGTCAGACTATTTATCCTTCTAGGGCAGTATTGTCTGCTCTGACTGACAGCATCTCTCTGAGATCTCCAAGCAGATGCCTTTCCCATCACCTGCTGCCTTCACTGTAGATGCCGAGGATTGGACCTGGAGGCTTCTGTACGTAAACCACATCCACTACCACCGAGCCTACAATCCTAGCCTCACAGAATTGCTAAGCAACATTTTTCTGTATGCCACCATTTCTGCCCAATAATTCCTCTCTCTCTCTCTCTCTCTCTCTCTCTCTCTCTCTCTCTCTCTCTCTCTCTCACACACACACACACACACACACACATTGTGCAGAGATTCTTTTATTCTTCTCCAAGCATCTAAGTGAATTTCCAGACTGTTGCTATTTTCCAGGTAAAAGTCAACCACAAGTCAGCAAATTAAGGCTGCACAACTAAAGTGGATTTGGTGCTGTTGGGCACAGCAAACCCCCACCAATACCTACCCTGCTTTTTGCAGTAAGGTGAGGTTGCAAGCAAATCAAAACGAGCACTCAATGAACAGTCAACATGCTTCCTGACAACCTTGTGGAAAGAAACCAGGATGAATGCTCAAGAAGCTGCTGGTCTGGAAGTGCCAAGAGTTCTGTATACCTCAACTCAACTGCTTAATATATTTCTTTTTTATGGTAAGAGGTATAAGAATATTACAACGAAATAAAAAGCTTGCTTCTAGCATTTTTAATCCAATACGGGCACCGTATGCCTGTGAAACGATGATACTGTGAAAAGGAACTTCATCAGTGTGGTTTCTTGCAGGTAGATCATGAGATGGGAAGAAACATAACTCCAGCTATGTTTAGCCCAGGATCTCATTTACTCTGGATTTCCTGTCTTGCTTGTGTGTACTGGCTTCAATTCTGAAGGCTTGACTATCTGGCAAACAAATAATTGGGTGACAATGGAAAAACCTACACATTCAAGTCACCTGTGTGAAAATGTGCTTTCTGGACTATGGGTAGATGCATTCCTTGAAACTAATGCATTCCTTGAAACTAAACTATATGTCAAACATTTTGTTGACATATATTGGGGTGTGCACACAACTGCAATATTTGCCTTGTATCTATTTCTGTAGCATTTGGAAGTTCTGGATCTACTCTGTGTAATTCCAATTCAATTCATTATACAGGTCCACATCTGATCTCCTAAATCTGAAGTGAGTTTTGCCCCCATTGAATCTAAAAGTGATTGTAACTCTTCTTTTTTCACATGTGGATGAAATTTTAAGGCAAAGGACCTTCCCTAGCATGGACTAAGCACACCAAATTTCAGGCAGATCCATCCAGGCATATTTTGTACAGGAAACCTTCCCTATTTCTGTCAGAATTAGAGGTAAACTGTAGACATGATTCCCTCTCTAAGGGGAGGAAGCCTGCTAACTTTCAGAAAGACTGGAGCAGCAATTCTCCTGCAAGAACAGTCTTTACCATTTAGACAAGGAAGATAACATTCCCTCCCCAAATGTACTGCTTACAAAAAGTATGAAAACTCAAGATATGAGATAGGTGCTTCTAGGCAAGAAACCCATGAAAGTTCAGACAACTTGTTCTAGGGGCTAATGTGTTATGTGATTTTACCTTTGCTATAAAAAAAATAAATGGGAAAAGCTAGCTTTTTCTTGCTGCCATCCCATCTCAAGTACCCTTAGGGGCTCCAATCTGGATTTGTGCAGAGTTTATTCCTTAGCCTTTTTTCTCTCCTGAAGATATCGTGCAAGGCAGCCAGGGTTTAGGATTAGAGTTTTATTCTCCTAAATGGGCTACCTTCCCAGGTTGAGACTCCCCATCTGCACATCCCTTCCCTCTACAGCACATGCAGAAAACGGCTTCTTGACCGTTGGAACCACTACTGGTCTCATCCGCTCAATCTGCCGGAGCCTGTCTTCGCATGCATGACGTCCCTAACTCATTGAGGGTTTGAGACCCATTGGCTACCCTCAGCCAGTTTAGCTGGCCAGTTGAAGCTGTTCCTGGGGTGTGGCCGCTGTCACATGCTGACAGCTTCTGGGAGTCACAGCTGAGAGCTGAAAGTACCCCAGAAGGAGCACAACGTGCCCCATCAAGAAAGGTACTACCCCTCTCCTTACACCCCATAAACTCAGAAGTAGGGGGGGAACCCTGACCATTAGGTCCAGTCGTGACCGACTCTGGGGTTGCGGCACTTATCTCACTTTACTGGCTGAGGGAGCCGGCGTACAGCTTCCGGGTCATGTGGCCAGCAGGACTATGCTGCTTCTGGCAAACCAGAGCAGCGCATGGAAACGCCGTTTACCTTCCCATCGGAGCGGTACCTATTTATCTACTTGCACTTTGACATGCTTTCAAACTGCTAGGTTGGCAGGAGCAGGGACCGAGCAACGGGAGATCACCCCGTCGCGGGGATTCGAACCACAGACCTTCTGATCAGCAAGTTCTAGGCTCTGTGGTTTAACCCACAGCGCCACCCGCATCTCAAACTCAGAAGTACATCCCTCTGAATTCAATTGGGCTTACTTCCAGATAAGTGGTGTTAGAATCACAGCCTTAATCTGCTTCCCACTGTGGATTCTTAAAACCAAAGGACCACAAAGTTCATTATTGTTCTTTTCACAGGGAAACAAGCTGGAGTGTTTCTACTTACTCAAAGTATGTGGCTCTCCCAAGCCTGCTGATATTTCTTCTCCCTTGTATGTGTGTGTGGATAGTACCATAAGGAGTAGCACTTGGAGAGCTGAGTCTGCTATTAGTATATTTCATTGCAAGCTGGCTTGGGGGGCTCTTTTTAGGACCGAAAAGCAGGTTATAAATACATTTACCCCAAAAAGTCAATGAGGATAAACAAGAGTAATTTTCTCTACTCATTTGGCTGTCAGTGCCTGTTTTTTTGTTCATTGGCTTGTGTCTGGACCGAAGTTTCTCAAAAAAATCAATAATATATTACAGACACAAATAATTGCTTCAACTTAATTTAAAAAACAAGCCATATATATATATATATATATATATATATATATATATATATATATATAGGGAGTGGGGAAGAAACAAGATTCTGGGCAATTCTTGTTTTTCCCACTTGAGATTCTCCGAGGAGCAAATTCTGAGGAGGTAAAACATGCTTTTGCAGACACCAGAACATTTGTCTGGAGACTGGTGATGTGCCTTAGTGAATTATAATTCAAAATAGAACAACAAGCAGAGCCTCTAATTATAATCATAGTAGAAAGAAAGAGGGGGAGTTGGGGAGAGGGAACAGCAGAATGCTCCTGGCGTTTTCTTGTTAGGCCTAATGGTCAGGAGAGAGGAAATGACTCAGGCCATCAGTAATGGCGCAAGGGGATCTCTGCGTCTCCTCCTTGCACTTTCCGGGGCCATTGAGGCAGACAGGTGCCAACCGCCTTCAGCACCAGCAGCTGATAGGAAATGTAGGAAAAGTGAATAAGCTTAATCAATCTACAAATGCCTACACTGCAAAACTGTCCTGGCAATTGGCAGTAATTGGCTGCCACAGAGCAGGGAAAGCTGCGAGGCTTGTAGCTGGCAGGAGCTAGCGGGTCTTTCTCAGGCTTAAGCGAGTGTGAAGACAGCCTAAAACCTTCCGAAATAAAGGGGATTTTAAAAAACAGACTCAATGGATGATTAAGGAAGGAACAAGACTCAATGGGCTCATACAAAGGCTAAAGGGGCAATCCTATGCCCGCTTACCTGGAGTAAGCTCCACTGAACTCAATGGCACCTACACCTGCATAGGATTGCATTCCTAATGAGCTAGGCAGTCCCAACCAACTGAAAGGGTTGGAAAAAAATATTTCAGATCTCAAGCCTTGGGGTCCTAACCTGTGTGTTTGCTTGAAAAAAGCTTTCGCTCGTAAATCTGTGGTATTGCCAATACAGATTAAAATCAAGTGGTTTTTTAAGGAGTTGTTGTTCTGTAAAGATGTCTGAGGGCAGGACAGGCTACAGAGGGAGACACTTCAGGCCCCGGACCCGAAAGAGGAGGAAGGGACAGACACTGCAACAGCTTCGTGGCAGCTGCCCAGTCCCACTGTCGTAGGCTCCCATCCTCCTTTCACTCCAAGGTCATGCTGGGCTTTACATGTAGCTGAACAGAAAGCTCAGAAAGCCCAACTGGGGGCCCCTCCCAGCTGGACTTGGAAGGCATCTGCAGGAGGAGATTTAAGCGGAGGAGCCAAGAGTCAATCTTGGCAACATCGCCACTGAGCTCAGCCATGCCTGCGTTTTCTCTCTACTTGTATATAGTTGTATCTTGGAATGTTTTGGCTCCCGAACGCTGCCAACCCGGAAGTGAGTGTTCCGGTTTGTGAACGTTCTTTGGAAGCCGAATGTCCGACGGGGCTTCCGACTGAGTGCAGGAAGCTTCTGCAGCCAATCAGAAGCTGTGCCTTGGTTATCAAACATTTTGGAAGTCGAACAGACTCCCAGAACGGATTCCGTTCGGCTTCCAAGGTACGACTGTACTATTTTACTGACTAAACCACTGACTTTATTTTCAGTCTCTGAGTCTCCTTTCTGACCTGCTGATGGCCCAGCCCTGACACAAGCCTACCTTCTGGTCTAATTTGAACAGAAGGAGGGGACTCTGTGATCCTATGCATGCTCACTTAATGCCACTCCTCATGTCCCTTCCCACCATCAGAAACACCCCCAGACACAACCCTTTGCCAACCTAAGTGTTCCCTTGACTACTCCTCTAGATCTTGCATCTGTGATTTAAACATTATTTTTCCATTGGAAGGAGTGTGAGGTATTTGAAACTGAGCTGGACAACGAGGTGGAGGGAACCGCTTATTTGGAAAATAACAGTTTGGGAAATGGATGTGTTCTAGGGCTGAGACAGATGCACACATCCTTTTGAAGGTGGAAGATGTTTAGCTGAGTCAAAAAACCAAACCAAACACCGCAGAGCTAAATGGTTTAGCTTTGAGTTATCTGAAAGACCATTTAAACCTATACTTCACGTTTTCAGAAAAGCCTTGAAAACCCACTTGTTCTCAGTGGCACACTCATAAGTGATATTTCATCTCATTACTGAGCTCCTTTGGCTGGCAAGCCTTGTTAAAACTGTGCTCTATTTCTGGCCTAGATATGCATTTACTATTGCTAAAAATGTAGTTATAGTGGAAATTTGGTTTCATCTCACTGCTGTTTAAAGTTGCGTTTTTATTTCTGTGCAAGCCACCTTGAGTAAGTTACGCTCGTAAAGGAGGCAGCTGGGCACCAAAAGAATAGGAAAAAAAAGAGGAATGTTCTCACAAAATGTTTTCTACCTGGTCAAATGCCAGTGTGGTGTAGTGGTTAAGAGCGGTAGTCTCGTAATCTGGGGAACCAGGTTCGCGTCTCTGCTCCTCCACATGCAGCTGCTGGGTGACCTTAGGCCAGTCACACTTCTTTGAAGTCTCTCAGCCCCACTCACCTCTCAGAGTGCTTGTTGTGGGGGAGGAAGGGAAAGGGAAATGTTAGCCGCTTTGAGACTCCTGAAGGGGAGTGAAAGGCGGGATATCAAATCCAAACTCTCTCTCTCATGTAAATCAAAACTGGTGAATTTTCACCAGAGCCTGAATACAGGAATAGGGAAGCTGTGGTTAACCAAGATGGCTAAAGGTTAAGGGTCCAGTGTGGTTGTAATAGTTAGAGTGTCAGACCTGGGAGACCAGACTTCTAGTCCCTACTCAGTCATGAAGCTCACTGGGCAACCTTTGGGCAGGTCTTTCAGCCTAGCCTACCTCACAGGGTTGTTGAGAGGATAAAACGAAGGTGAGGGAGAACTATGTAAACAACCTTGTGCCTCTTGGAGGAAAGTTGGGATTAAAATGCAATAATAAAAATAAAGGATGATGGGAGTTGCAGTCCAACAGCCTTAGCATGTTTCCCCGCCTCTTTCATTGCAGCTTTCGAGACCAGCTCTCTTGCTCTTTGCAGAATCAAGCCTCCAGCTGATGATCACTGACACTCTTGTGTTGTCATGCTTTGACTTTAAAGGCCTGTCATTTCTGAATGCCATAATCAACTGTGACAATTTATTTTCCACAGCTCGTTGGTTCAAAGGGTCTTTCTGGGACATTTAGTTTATTGCACTGCCATAATTGAAAATTATCTGACACCTGCAATTTTTGGAAACCGGGACGTAAAGAGTATGAAGTGTTTAACATTTAATTTGACAATAGGAGAGGTTTTTATTCAGCAGCTAATAGCCACATCTTGCCACCTTTAGCCAATGTTAGGTTTCATCCCCAGCAGCAACTAGTTTCTCTGAAAGAGACACCACTTTGCTGGATGATTACAGCTGGCAAATCTCGGCCAAATGGGAAGCAGCTGGGGAGACAAGGAGTCTGTAATTAGCAGGCCAAGTTTTCTTTTTGCCCTATAGCCCAGTGAAAGAAAGCAATGATGAAAAATTAAAGGGGAATGTTTATGTGCAAATAAAATTAGCCTGGGAAACAGAAAGCTCAAATGGGCCAAAATGCAGAGTTCGGAATGGAAGATGGAGCAAGCTTGTTTTCTCCTGCTCCAGAGGGTAGGACTTGAACCAGTGGCTTCAAGTTGCAGGAAATGAGATTCCAACTAGCCATACGGAAAAGCTTTCTGGCAGTAAGAGCGGTTCAATGGTGGGATAGTCTCCCTCGGGAAGCTGTGGACTTCCTTCGGGGTTTTTAGTCAGAGGTTGGATGGCCACCTGCCACGGATGCTTTACTTGAGATTCCTCCATTGCAGGGGGTGGACTGGATGACCCTCAGGGTCCCTTCCAATTCTACAATTATATGATTCTATGACTCTTACCTCCAAATGTCCCTGGGTGCACCAGGCATGCGTGCTCCTCCCTGCAACCTTCCCATATTGAGCAGAATATATTGATGGGGGCTTCTAACTGTGCATCGCTTAAAGTGCTTAGAGCATGGGTAGGCAAACTAAGGCCCGGGAGCTGGATCTGGCCCAATCACCTTCTAAATCCAGCCCATGGATGGTCTGGGAATCAGCGTGTTTTTACATGAGTAGAATGTGTCTTTTTATTTAAAATGCATCTCTGGGTTATTTGTGGGGCATAGGAATTTGTTCTCTCCTCCCCCTTCAAAATATAGTCCGGCCCCCCACAAGGTCTGAAGGACAGTGGACCGGCCCCCTGCTGAAAAAGTTTGTTAACCCCTGGCTTAGAGGCACTTACATGACTTGGAATGCTGGGAATCCTCCTTCGGAGCTTCAGACTGTGGAAGGATTGGAAAGGGCAGGGGGAGGGCAGGGCCAGTACCAACACCAAAACGCACATTTCCATCCCCAAACCTTTCAAATGCACAAAAAGGGCTTCGAGCAATGGGGTTTAAGCAGCATGGGATTGCAGTTTGGGGATCCATCTATTCTATGCACACCGAAGACATACAATTGCTTTTGGGAAAACCACTTTGCTCCCGTGTGGAGCTACGGATGCACTTTGCCGCTGTTTCCACCAAGAGTTGCACTTATAAAAAATAATGGCTGCAACCTTTCCAGCAAAAACAAGCTAACCCTGTTTTGTGCACCTGTCACGGTTGTCATGGCGACAGCCCTCCAACACGGGCAACCATTCTATTATTGAAATGGGTGTCATTCCTGTGATGGGTTCTTTTATGAAAGGGTGCCAAGAGAGGAGAGGGACTTGTACACGTGTGTTTGATAAATAATTTGTAAACCTCCCACACAAAGTTTCCCAAGTTAAATCACACAGCAGAAGCCTTTGTGTAAAAATAACAATCCTTTCCAGGGAAGTCTGAAAAGCGGCTGTTTAGGATTGTAGCCGCTTGCCTGAGCTGCACTCAAAACATGACTTAAGTGTGGTGTAGTGGTTAAGAGTGGTGTACTCGTAATCTGGTGAACCAGGTTCGCGTCTCCACTCCTCCACATGCAGCTGCTGGGTGACCTTAGGCCAGTCACACTTCTTTGAAGTCTCTCAGCCTCACTCACCTCACAGAGTGTTTGTTGTGGGGGAGGAAGTGAAAGGAGATTGTTAGCCACTTTGAGACTCCTTAAAAGGGAGTGAAAGGCGGGATATCAAATCCAAACTCTTCTTCCTCTTCTTAAGTCAGGCTCTTTGCCTGCTCAGTGCAACATCCGCATCTTTTCCAAGTGGTCATTTATGCACCAACAAAAAAGAGGACAAGAAAGAAATCGCTTTGTGTAAAATTTGCATAGGCTGATTTATGTGCATAGGTACAAATTTAGAAATAATTACTGTATTTAGATGGAAATGCAATGGCAGTATTTGCATGAAGTGGTAAGCCAAACTATGGCTTAGCATGAAAGTGCTGACTCTTTGCTCCTTCCCAGTCCTATTAACTCACTGGAGCACAGAGAGGTGAGCTTCTCTCTGAAAGGTAGCCCATTCACGTGGTCCTGGAAAGCTAAAGTTTACTGTGATGTGCAAACAGGGCCAGTGACTCCAGCCGACAAAAGACAGGAAGAAGGAAGTGTTGAAGTATTAAAGGGGCTAGTGAGAAACTTTGGCCTTCATCATGGAAGAGATGCTTCTTTGAAACATGTTTATATGGTGTTTGCAATTTTTTGGGAAAAAATACTGGGATGTATAAATATTACTGTGGGGAAAAGAGTTTAAAATGTCAGAAGATAACATCTTCTTAAACGATATACTTAATATATGAGGCTTGACAAGTGGTCAACATAAATAGATTTTCTGTGCCCTTACAACTGTAAAAATATTGACATTAATGAATATGGCCCCCTCTCATCAATGGATAGATGACATGACAACTCTTGCAACCCATGAAAGGATTGCTTTCAGACAAAGATTATGCTTGGACAAATTTAATGATATTTGGAATGTATTTATTGGAACCATAGTGGCTCATGAACCAACGCATATTTGAGGGAAAACATAAGTTTATCCATTTACATATATATTATATATTTCTGTAACCTTAATTATATTTTATTGTTATTTTGTTATTGCTGGTTTCCTCTGCCTTTAAAAATGTTTTTATGTATCCTATTTCTTTTTCTCTTCCCCATTCTTTCTTTTTCTGTTTTTACTCTAACTCACTGTAATACTCTCAATAAAATATAAATAAATATCATGGAAGAGATGAGAGGTTTAGGCATCAACATGTGATAAACCCACCTCTGCTGAGGCCTGATTAGCCGGGCCTTTTGAGAGCAAAGGTAGCAATACAGGGAGGAAAGTGAGGCCTAGAAAAATCTGTAACTGCCCACATGATGTGAGCGGTTGTAAAGCAAAAAGGGCAGATTCTTCCTACTCTTCAAATTGTACATATATCTAAAGTGGGAATTTGAATCGGCATTAAATAAAGTGTGAACAGATCCGCAGTGATGGTGTGTTCAGAAAAACATCAGTTGCAGAAATAATGCCCTGGGGGTTAAATTTAGCTCTGAACTTTAACATATCATTGCTAACAGAGAATGATAGGAATAGGATTGAGAACCAAAGCAGCAATTATATATATAAGGCAGCCTCTACTGTCCGTTTCCACGGCGACTCTTTAAACAGAGCTAAACAAAATAATGTTAATGTGGAAAACCGCTCGAGTGCTTTGTGACATGTTTCTGTTTGGATGAGCAAAATGCTGAAAGGGGACGGATCCTTTCAGACTCACTCATCTTAGCTCTAGGCCACAGCACCATAAAACTAACACCAATTACCTAGTCTGAAGGAAATAAGTGATATTTAAAGCACAGGGAACAAATCCCACAGAGAGCTATTTCATCCTCAAGGTTTAAAAATATCACCTAAGGGGTGAGAGATGTTAAAAATGACACCTTTTATTATGTTGGAGGCCAAATCCCATTAAGGATGCCTTCACAAATCCCCTTAGTTGGCCCCCCCTTTTTTTTACAAATCCCACCAGGTTCAACTACAGAATCTTATATTGCAGCTTTGATAAACTGATAATAAGTCCAAGTAAATCTCTAAAGACTTAGTTCAGGCCCCAAGGAAGAGAGAAATGATGTGTTCTGTGCCGCCTCAAAGTGGGGCCTTTCTAAAGGAACAGACACACAGTTTGAGGTAATTCCCACCTCTGTAATATCAAACTTACTAGATGTTTAAAAGAAAATGTAGGACCACCTTTTGGGGAAATCAATTTGCTTGTAAACTGTTACCAAGCAGAATTTAGTTATCAACACCTCCTTAATGTTTCCTAAAAAGTTGTGCAAAGCCATGTTCAACTAGAGTATTATTTACACTGTTGTTTTGTGCTTGCAACCACATTTATGCTTTGTACGATTTTCACATGTAAAGTTAAGTGTGGAGAAATAGGATCTTGTGTGCTAGACGATTTTTCTCTCTCCTTCTTGTCCCTTCTCTGCTGCTCTTTTCTGCATAACTCTGTCTTGTCTCAGCCCCAAGTGTCACAAAAAGAAAGTATCAAAAAAATTCAAATGCCCATGCCTGAAGTAAAATAGGCTGAGGTATGGACTGATGGTTACTAGGCAGACTAGAACAGCTGAGTTTCATCAGATGACAAGGAAGTGCCTAACTTGTGGTAAGCAGGGGGTAAAGATTTATATATGAGAAACAATCACAGCTGGTTCCTCGTTTACACAGAAAACCCTCCTTTAACTTAACGTATCTGTTAGCAAGAGTGAATTGGCTCATGCTTATATTCAGATTATTTAACAGTTACACAACTATAATTTAAAAGAAACTTAGCATATGCAATTGGGGGGGGGGGTTTGAATCTAACACATTCCTCTCACCCCCACCATGTCAATGTTTTCATCTTCTCCCAACTTCAGAGGTGAATTACTTGCTGGGAGAAGATAGCAACAACTGTGTTTGCATGAAGAGTGATGCCATCAAAGAGGAAATATGGGGTTGAAGAACATAAATAAAGTCTCTGTTTAACATGGTGCAGTTCCCCGGGCTATTAGTCTCTGCAGGCACATGGATTTCAACTTGTTGCCGCAAGAACGGCAAGCTCATTAAAAGAATATTGACATCCTTCCTCATTAACTCACACTGTATGTATACGGCTAATGAAAGGCTGCAACAAATGCTTTTCCAGCACCGTAATCTGTTATGTGTCCTCCACATGCTCACATACGTGAGCAGACAGACAGACAGACTGACTGTGGCCATTTACCAAGAGAACAGATGGCATTTTGTGGAACTGTTTGGATCATTGAGTGCCTTAAGCTGCAGAAAACCAATGCTTTTGTGAGGATCCTTCCATTCCTCGCTTCGGCCCTCCTTTCGCCTGTATATGGCTGGATCAACACTTCATGAAACAATACACAAGCCCTGGCCTACCTGATGCCCTCCAGATGTTGCTGGGCTGGGGCTGATGGGAGTTGTAGTTTGGCAACACCTGGAGGACGCAGCTGCAACAACGCGAACTGAAACACAGTTATCCTTTGAAATCCACACTTCTCCACATTTTGCAACGCAGTTCTCCAACCAAAGCATTTGTGCAAAGAAGTTTGCATTAGGGGGAGGTGCACAAAAATGCATGTATTAGCATACAAAGATTAGGGAAATGTGTTGTCAAAAGTGTGCATAATGGGCAAAACTGCATAGAAGGATGTGTATGTTCAGAGACATGCTCATGAACAGTTTTTAGTGGATTTTTTTTTAAGGAATGGGGGAGAATGGGGTAAAGCATTGTCTCCATGCCATTCACCATGTTATCTTAGAAGGGCAATGGTGCTCACCTGAGATGTGCCAGAACTGAGCACCGGTGAGCTCCCACCGAAAAAAAAAGCCTTGGCTGGTTGTTATTTAAATTATTCATATACTGTTAGTAAAAAGAGGTGTGGCAGAAAAGAAGGGAGTCATAATTCAGTGGTGGAACACATGGTTGGTGCTTCTTATGTTCTTAGGTTGATGGGCTAGCAAAGACAGAACCTTTTCAGTTGTGGCCCCATGTGTGTGGAATTACTTCCCTCTGAGACCTCCTCTGCTTGGCTCTGTCTCTGCAGCCTTTAACTGGACCCTAAGGACTTCTTTAAAAAATCTGCTAAACTTTTTATTAATTTTTTTGCTAGCCCACTGCTTTTTATGATTTTATTTGCTGCTATTTTTATCACTTTCTTTTAAATGCTTTTACTGTAAGAGTTGAAATATAATAATTGGATAAACCACTTTAATTGAAATCATGGGGCTTCATAGCAGCTTCACCACGATTATATTGTGTCCATAATTATTGCAGATCCTCTGTCTTTGGACTCTTCCATTGGCTGCTTCTGTTTTGCAGCCATTGCAGTGCTTCTATTATGCTGTGCGTAAGACCCAAATAAAGTAGAGAGGAAACTGATTAATTAGATCAAGGAAACAATAAAAACAATTATGTACAAAATCACTCTAAAATGCACCAAGTGGAATTAATCCCCAGAGAGAGGCAACTTTCTTCAATTGCTCTCAGTTCAAGTTAAATGAGGTTCTGTGGTTAAATGTTTGAAATAAATTTGAGAACTACGGTTGAAAAAAGAACAGTTTGGGACGCAAGCAAAGTGGTCATGAGAGGGTTCCTGATTCAACAGAATGCAATAAAAAAGAGATCTCAAAATGAGAAGAAAGGGAAAATTTTGGAAAAAATAAAACAAGAGGAGAAGAAGTTAAGAGCTAAACCAAACTCAAAAGAGATTTTAAGAGAGATTAAGTTATATCAGGTGCAATACATGAAATTGATTAATGAAGAAGTAGAGTGGAAAATTAAACAAATGAGACAAAAGACTTTTGAGTCAGCTAATAAATGTGGGAAACTATTGGCGTGGCAATTGAAAAAAAGACAGAAGTTAAATACGATTACAAACCTTGAGATCGATGGAAAAAACATACAGAACCCGGAGGAGATCAGAAGGTGCTTTCAGAGATACTTCAAACAACTTTATACGCAAGGGCCGCAGAAAGAAACTGAGATAGACCAATTTTTAAGAACCAATGGATTACAAAAAATATCTCCAGAAAACAAACTAGTACTGAACCAGCAAATTACAGAACAAGAAATTGAAGGTGCCATTCAGAATATGCAACTGGGCAAATCTCCAGGACCGGATGGACTAACCTCCAAATATTATAGAACTTTGAAAGACTTTTTAATTCAACCATTAAAGGAGGTGTGCAATGAGATTTTGGAAGGGAAAAGGGCACCTGAATCGTGGAAAGAAGCATACATCACATTGATACCTAAGACAGAAGCTGAAAAGACACAACTAAAGAACTACCGTCCCATCTCCCTTTTGAATGTGGATTATAAAATCTTTGCAGACATTTTAGCCAGCAGACTTAAAAAAGTATTAGTGGAAGTAATACACAAGGACCAGGCAGGCTTTCTCCCAGGTAGACATTTATCTGATAATACAAGGAATATAATTGACATTTTGGAGTTGTTGCAAAGGAATATTAATACGAAAGCTGTTTTAGTTTTTATTGATGCGGAGAAAGCCTTTGACAACATTTCCTGGAGTTTTATGAAGAAAAATCTGAAAGGGATGGGAGTGGGACAGGGGTTCGAAAATGGTATAGGAGCAATATATTCAGAACAAAAAGCAAAATTGATCGTAAACAATGTGGTGACTGAAGATTTTATGATAGAAAAAGGAACACGTCAGGGTTGCCCTATCTCTCCATTATTATTTATCTCGGTCCTGGAGCTGCTGCTGAACATGATTAGAGGGGACCGGTCTATTAAAGGAATACAGGTCGGAGCCAAACAATATGAATTGAAAGCTTTTGCAGATGATCTGGTTCTAACTTTACAGGAGCCGGAATCTAGTATGAAAAGAGCTTTGGAATTGATTAAAGAATTTGGTCATGTGGCTGGATTTAGATTAAACAAGGTAAAAACTAAAGTATTAGAGAAGAATTTAACTCCAATGGAAAAGGATAGGTTTCAGAATGAAACAGGTTTAATTGTGGTTAAGAAAGTGAAATACCTAGGGATTAATATGACTGCGAAAAATTTGAACTTATTTAAAGAGAACTATGAGAAATGTTGGTCAGAAGTTAAAAAAGACTTAGAAATTTGGTCTAATCTGAAGCTTTCCTTGTTGGGTCGAATTGCAGCTATAAAAATGAATGTATTGCCAAAAATGTTATTTTTGTTTCAATCTTTGCAAATTTTGGACAAGATGGATTGTTTCAAGAAGTGGCAGAGAGATATTTCTAGATTTGTCTGGCAGGGCAAGAAACCTAGAATAAAGTTTAAAATTTTAACTGATGTAAAAGAAAGAGGTGGATTTGCCCTGCCAGACCTCAAATTGTATTATGAATCAGCAGCATTCTGCTGGTTAAAAGACTGGCTGCTTCTTGAGAACACAGACATTTTGGATTTAGAAGGTTTCAACAATGTTTTTGGGTGGCATGCATATCTGTGGTACGACAAGGTTAAAGCTCATAGGGCATTTAAAAACCATATTGTCAGGAAATTTTTGTTCAATGTCTGGATAAGATATAAAGATTTGCTGGAAAGCAAAACCCCAAGGTGGTTGTCACCTATGGAAGCTAAGGCTCAGAAAAAGCTCAATATGGAGGCCAAATGGCCAAAATATTGGGAAATTTTGGAACAAGAAGGTGACAGATTGAAACTGCAGAGTTTTGAAAAATTAAAAGATAAAGTGCGAGATTGGCTTCATTATTATCAAATAAGAGAGGCCTATAATTTGGACAGAAAAATTGGCTTCCAGGTGGAGAAATCAAAATTGGAAACAGAACTGTTAGAACCAAAAACTAAGATTTTGTCAAAGATGTATAACTTGCTGTTGAAATGGAACACCCAGGATGAAACGGTTAAATCAGCAATGATCAAATGGGCGCAGGATTTAGGTCATAACATTATGTTTGCTGACTGGGAGCAGTTGTGGACCACCGGTATGAAGTTTACGGCATGCATTGCCTTAAAGGAGAATATTATGAAAATGATTTACAGGTGGTACATGACCCCAGTCAAGCTTGCAAAAATTTATCACCTGCCTGACAATAAGTGTTGGAAATGTAAAGAAGCTGAGGGAACATTCTTTCACCTTTGGTGGACGTGCCCAAGGGTTAAGGCTTACTGGGAAACAATATATAATGAACTGAAGAAGGTATTTAAATTTACCTTTCCTAAGAAACCAGAGGCCTTCCTTTTGGGCATAGTTGGCCAAGGGGTGCCAAAGAAAGATAGAACATTTTTTATGTATGCAACAACAGCAGCAAGAATACTCCTTGCCAAGTACTGGAAGACACAAGATCTACCCACCGTGGAGGAATGGCAGACGCAAGTGATTGACTATATGGAGATGGCTGAAATGACTGGCAGAATCCGTGACCAGGGAGAAGAACTGATGGAACAGGACTGGAAAAAGTTTAAGGACTATTTACAAAAATACTGCAAAATGTTTGAGTGTTAATACGATGTGGGAAGTGAAGGTAACAGGGTTTGTGGGATCTGGTTAAATGTGAATGAAAAGAAGAATGTTAAAAAGGAGAAGGGGTTATGAACAGAATAATATTATGTCATAGTATATAAAATGAGGAATTGGGTTAAAACAATGAAAAATTGGGACATAATAATTAGAAGAATATAAATTTAAGCATGGTTTAAACAAGGGTTTGAATTTGCTGAAATTGATTGGAATAAAGAGGAACACAAAAAAGGGGGATGTGAGGAGGTCAAGACAGGCGTATGGAATTTTGTAAATGTAAAAAAGTGGATTTTTCTTTTTTCTTTTTTTCTGTTTTTCTATTTTTGGTTATATATTTTTGTTTTTTTGCTTATCATGTGAGCCTCATTTATGGTAATGTTATATTTGAAACGATGAAATTTTTGATTTGTAAAACTTTAATAAATATTTACTTAAAAAATAAATGCACACATGTGCATTTTTTTTTTTGTTTCGTTTGGAGACAAAAAGTTTCTCTCCCCAGCCCCTTTAATCTCCCCCCCCCCAATTATGTATCAAGGAAACAAAGAAAAGTTAAGTTTTGGGGGGAAATAGAGCAATGATACAGAGGTGAAGCAGCAAAACAAAAACATGGGAAAGAAAGTATTGTTCAGTGGTCGCTCTTCAGTGCTCAGTAGAAAACTATGTGTTCCACTAAATGTGCAGTTTTTGCCAAAATCAGGAGACACATGTCTACACCCATCTCACATCTTGTAGAACAAGGACAGGGCAATCTATGGCCTGACAGGTATTGCTGGACTACAACTACCATCAGTCCCAGCCAGCATGGCCCAATCGTGAGGGATGATGGGAGCTGTAGTCCAGTGACATCTGCAAGGCACCAAGGGTCTACTCCAAGCTAGGCTGGTCAGATGGCAAAGAAAGGAGGAGGCTTCTACCATTTAATAGTTTCAGCAGAGCTTCTTATATTTGCAACTGAGAGAATTCCCTATTCTACGCTGCTATTAAAGGTACAGGAGACCTTTGTGATGCAGGTTTTAGGAGCAATGGGTAGAAGAATGGAATTGGAGAAAGTTTTGTAGACCACCAAGTCCATCTTCAGTAGAGGAAATCCATAGTCATAGCATTCCCAGCAGATGGCTGTCCAAGTCTATGTTCAAATATCTCCCATGATGGAAAACTCCCCACCCCTCCACTTAAAAGACCCATGAGGGCACCTACCTAGTTTCTCCTATTAGATTTATAGTGAAGAGCAGATCGAGAGAGATTTCTCCCTGTGGGAATCAGCCTCTCACCCTTCTCCCAATTATAATTATGTCTTATTAAGTTGAATGAACTGCCACAGACATTTACAACTAGCTTCCACTCTTCCCACACTTCACATCCAGGGTGGAGAACTTGTTGCCATTGGCTTATTTTCATGAAGCTCTTGGTCTGGTTTCAAAACTCCACCTACTTTGGACTCCAGCTCTGTTCACTTTTGGCTCTGCCCCCGCCTACCGCCAACATATAGGCAGCTACCAACAAATTACTCTCAAGGGAATCTGGACTTAAACAGAAAAAACGGATTTCCTTAGTCCCATTAATTAAATCAGTTCAGTCTATTAATTTATTGATTAGCCCAGGCATAGGCAAACTCGGCCCTCCAGATGTTTTGAGACTACAATTCCCATCATCCCTGACCACTGGTCCTGTTAGCTGGGGTTGATAGGAGTTGTAGTCCCAAAACATCTGGAGGGCCGAGTTTGCCAATGCCTGGACTAAGCTATAGAGCAAATTGTGGTTTGCAAGCCTGCTTAGTAGTGAGAGTCTAAACTACAGTTTCTCAGTTCAATCACCACGGGAAACTGTGGTTTAATGAACCAGGAAGTATCCTCTGAAACTGGGCACAAGAGACAGGGAAGAGTGAAGGAAGTGCTTGCCTTGAAAAGTATTTCACACTAATACTAACAACAACAATTTTATTATTTACATGCCACTCATCTGACTGGGTTGCCCTTGCCACTCTGGGCAGCTCCCAATGAAATATTAAAAACACAATAAAACATCAAACATTAAAAACTTCTCTATTCAGGGCTGCCTTCAGATGTCTTCTAAAAGTCAGATAGTTGTTTATTTCCTTGACATCTGATGGGAAGGCGTTCCACAGGGTGGGCACCACTACCAAGAAGGCCCTCTGTCTGGTTCCCTGTAACTTCACTTCTTGCAGTGAGGTTATTAATGCTTTCTTCTATTGATTTTTGCAGGAGGCGGGCACCCTTGAAGCGAAGGCCAGGTAGTGTGCTCTAAATCATCCCAGCACCTCAGTGGTACACAGTTTTTTTAATATGTTTTGCAGCTAAAACATATCAGCATAAAAAGTCTGATTTCTAGGACTTGAATATTTGTATACCTCAGGCATATGCAACTTACATATGAATCACTCTGCAAAAAATAGTCAGACAAGGCAAACGGCAAAAAAGAGTAAAATTAAATAGTATCACTGAAAAGCTCCATAAAAATGCAAGCAAGCAGGTACAAGGGCTTCATTCCCATGACTTTTCATTTGTCATAAGCTTTAGATTCTGAAGGTATTGGACCCCACAGGACCTCACTAACGGTAGGAAGAGGTCCTACACCACGTAACCACTTAGCCTAGAACTTCTCTATGAAGAATAAACAGACCAGTTGAAGTGCAATCTTGTTAAGCACCTCTAATTCTCTGAGACAGTGTCAGCCACATGATGAACAAGCAGCAAAGGCCACCCAGATAACAACAGTGAATAACAGCCCCTGTTATTCTTCCGGCAGGCATTATCAACTGAGGAAGACAAATCGCACCAGTGCTGTGCTCAGGTAAAAAGGCAGGTAGACAGGGCTTTAAATACCAGTTCCGCCTGAATGTGCAGAGTGACCACCTTTTCCAACCCTATATACAAGGGGTAGGGAACATCTGGCCTGCAAGCATTATCAGGCCCAGCATGGGCCATTATGACTTCAGGTGGCCTGAAGTGGTGGGAGAATTTTAAGACCCTGATGAATACCAATAGCGGATCTATTCTTTGGGTGTGAATGCTTATGTAACCAAAACAGCACTGCCCTCGCACAAGAGGGGCTTATCAGAAGAATCTGGAGAACCTCAGGGTTGCAGACGTACTAAAATAAATACACACAAGGGTGACTCCCCATCCCCAAATGCAAGTGGACTGGACGTGCTCAGAGAACATGGACTGCTAGATGATCATTGTGAGGGAAATAGTGAAGATTTGGGTGAAGGAGGGGTGGAATGGAGTAACATGGAAGAGGAGTTGCTTGGTTGACTGAAGCCCCGAACAGAAATTCTTCCTCCACACTGCAACATTTTGTTGCAGGCCCTTCTGGATTTCCCCCAAAGGGAAAGTTAGATACATAGTGGTAGATGAATAAGGCATTAGTGTCAAAGTTTGTTGGGTTTTTTTAAGGGCTGGATGCCCACCAACCCGCAGACTACAGGCAGCCTTTGCAGGAGAGTGCTAATATTGGGTCCCAGTCACCATCAGTAGAAGCCACTTGCTGGCTTCTACTGATTAGGATGTACTTCAGTACCCTAGAGAGGTTCCTTTAGGAGATGAATGCAATGTGTAGTCTCTGATTGCACCCCCACACTCTGGTACAAAGCTATAGCTTCATGGAGGAGTCTGGCTGGGAGAAAAGCATATTGGAGTGGGGGGTGGCAAGAGCAGGCTGTTGGGAAGTACATCACAGGTATGGGAAGGTTTAGTACTTGCTGTTCACATCCCCCCTCTTGCTCCCAGAATCAGATTCTGGAGCCTGCACTTTCTAATGTTTGAGGCGGACAGAGGTGTACCTGCTGCCATTATGTCTAATGGATCCCCTCCCCCCCCCACATTCTCCCTGCCATTAAGATCTTCACCAGAAAGCCTTCTTATGATTATATCTCTATGGCAAGCTCCCCCCCCCTTTGCAATTTTGGCTGAGCTGCCTTTGGAGCCAGCAACATACAACTCTGATAATTTTTTAACCTTTCCGAAAGCTCTTCCCCAAAGAGATCAAGCTGTCGCCCCTTGGAGCTCTACAGGGTTCTATCCCATACACAGAGTGATTTGGAGCTGAAAGAGAGCCCTTAAGGAACTCATGTATTCAAATCATTGCTCTAAGAAAGATTCTTATGACACATAATTTGAAAGGAACAATCAGAAAAAAAACTACAATTGAAGCCACTCAGTGCCATGCTGTGTGCCCACAACAGAAGACAAATAGCTCAGCAAATCCCTTGTGATAGCTGCAGAGCAATCAAGCGAGAAAGACAAAAATTGGGCCTTGAGAAATGGCCAGAAATTAGGTTATTAAAAGCCTTAATCAAAGCTGTTGAACACTGCACAGTAAGAAAAGAGACCTTGCAACATCCTGCAACGACAAATAGCCAAAAGATCATTAGCGCTCTCCGCAGGCCCTGCTTCAACTCCTTCAGTGCTTATTTCTGAACTCATTCTTCAATTTCTTCCACAGTTGTATATTATTTACTTCAGAGCAATGCAGAGAGAATTCACTGTATGGAGTCCTTGACAAAGTTCTCCACTTTGTTGTGATTGTTCGTGGTATGTCATTTTTAATTTGATCTAGGGGTGACCGGGCCACAATGTTGTGAATCTAGATTTTACCTTTCAGTCATCCGGCACACTGAAATATGAGGCAGCCGTTTCTTCGACTGCCCATTGCTCCCCTTAGTGCTATCTGCCTCTTGGTTAAGAATAGTCAGGAGACTCTTCCAGTGTACGAGATGTAAGCAACCATATTGGCTGGGACTGATTGGAATTGTAATCCAAAAGGACAGCAGGTTGAGGAAGGCTGTTTTAGGTTGTCACGTGGCAAGCCTAATTTGGCCTGTGTATGCCCAAGCCTGGCGTAAGACCCGTTATGGTGGAGTCTGGAGGAAGGTGGCCAAGTGGGGGCTTGGGGCAGAGCATTCCCACTTCAGCAGCTTATATCCTCTCACAGATCAGAAAGAAAGAGTGGCCAGCAAGGTTCAGGACCTTGGACAGGTCCAAGAAAAGGGACAGCTTGTTCAGACAGGGGCTGGTTGCTGACTCAGCTCTTATTCTGCAGCCTGACTATCCCTGCCAGGCTCCACCCTCTTGTTGGGAGAGGATGGAGTTTCTTAAAGGGACAGGCCCCTGGCCTGGAGCCTGGCATCTCTCCACTGCCCTTTGCCATACATGCTGCTCGCAGTGGTGAGCGGACCTGGCAGATGAAGCCAGTGCAAGCAAGGACGCTGCTTCCCTGGTAGTGTGTGGCTTGGTTTCAATATTGAGGTCTCCAGTTCCAATGATGACCCCTGGTTTCTGGGCTCAGGCTCAATGTTCAGAGCACAGGTGTGGTGCTTCTGCGGGTAGTCATATATACTCGTCTGTGGGTAGTGATATTTACACTTAATTGCATTTGCCATTTTGCTTCCCGTTCACTCTGTTTGGAGAGGGCTTTTTGGACCTCTCTACAATCTCTTTTTGTTTTAACATGATATGCTAAAAAACTGAATGTCACTGTTCACAGGAAACAATGAGTTTATATTTGGTATGATATATTATGTAATATATTGTTATTGTGTTTTGCATCAGGATTATTCTTGCACTCTCAATCATCATCATCGCCTCCAGCACTGTGTGCTGTTGTGCTGCTCGTTGTGTTCTTGTTTTTGTTGTTTTTGCTAATAATTTTTGTTTTAGTGGTCAGATCACTGTTGTTCTTTTATTTGCTTTTATATTTGCAAAGCCACTTATGAGCAAGTCCTTTGTGGAGGGCTTTTTAAATAAGCCAGGGAGAAGCTATTGAGAAGAATAGCCATGGAGAAGAATAGTTATGCATTTAAATGAATTTGTGTTGTTCAGAAAATTACTCTCTTTCTCTGCTAGCTGCGTCATGTGGTACTGCTCCTACAGACTGAGTGGGTAATCGGAAAAAAAATTAAAGCAACTGGCAAGTAATGAATAATGGCCAGCAGAATTAGAAAACATGTTTGCTTCCCAGAAGGGCTGTCTTTAAAACAGGCACATTACATGCTCAAATCTGAGAACATTTCAAGATTCACAATCAGTTTAATTGGATACCTGCTGGCAAGGTAAATGTCGTTTTATCATCAACAGCAGCAAATGCAGCTTCACAAATCACTGCCAGATGAAACCAAATATTTGACAATGAATAAGAAGGCCTTATTCTTTACTATTCAGTTTTGGATTAACGTTGATTGTAAGAGCATTGTAATAGTTCAAAATGATTCTCACACCCAAGTCTCTTTAACGTATCTCCCACAAACAACACAAGACTGAGGTTTTGTTGCTAAGTCAGGTGTTGTTTCCAAACTAGGAACGGGTAACTAGCCACAATGGTTATTTTCTCCCTCCACAGCTGGAGGCAATATGCCTCTATAAACCAGTTGCTGTTATGTTCAGGTCCTGCTTTTGGGCTTCCTGTAGGCATCTGTGAGAGTAGGATGCTGGGCTAGATGGGCCATTGACATGATCCAGAAGGCTCTTCTAATGTTCTTATGATTGGCTGGTGTCATCAGCCCTCCACCAAACAGCTTCAGGTAACTGGTTAGTCCAACTAATTTGAATTTTAGACCCACTACCAGGTTTGAGAGGGCCTTGGGCAAGTTACCCTCTGCTCCTCCATGAAGTCCCATCCTGACAGCCTAATCCTCCAGCAGGCTTGCCAAACTGTGCCTGCCCCTGCTTGTTTCTTTTAAGTCTGGGTCCGAGGCTGAGTGGAGTTCATCCTGGGCCTTATTAAGCTGCGACGAAAGGTTTGTCCATGGGATCTCTGGTACAACAACAACAGCAGCAGCAACTTTATTATTTATACCCTGCCCATCTGGCTAGATTTCCCCAGCCACTCTGGGCGGCTTACAGAATATATAAAACATAATAAAGCATCAAACATTAAAAACAGAGCACTGTAGCCATGTGAGAGGGGCCTCATAGCTGAATGGGGATTTGAAGCCAGCAAAATCAACTAAGTTTTGATGCAGAGAGTGAGTGAGCGAGTGAGAGATTTACATGCAGTGGATGTGGCCAAAGATAAGGAGCCCTTACTGGTGCCAACTTTTATGATGAACCTGACCATCAGTGAGGAGGGCCGATTTATCTGGCCAACTGCACATATGGCTCCTGGAATACTATTTAGAGCACAGAGTAGGTCCAGAGAATTTCAGTTGGCACTGCATGGTCTTCCTGCTTCCAGAGGATATATGTTGTCTGCTTAGATTCTGAACACTGGGGATGGGAAGCAGGATGATACTAAGGTAAATGGCACAGGTGGATCTCAACATGGAAGTGCTGAGGACTTACTGCGAGTAATGGCTGGGCATGTCATAGTGTACTGTCATTATGCACACACAGACTGAGAACTGGCCTGGGACTGGTATTAAAGAGGAATCTTCTCTCATGCATGCGGCTCTATACTTGTAGGGGGAGATGGATTGGGCCCCATGATTTTTACCAGTTCCCTCCCTCACGGCCGAAAATTCCTAACTGCAATGAGAAACAATTTTAAAAGTTGCGATTCAAAAATGGGTGACTCTTTCCCCTGCGTCTCCAACGTCTGCAGTATCTTTCACCAAATCTGAAGTTAGTAGGTTTTGCACCCGCAGTTCAGCCACTAGAGGGGGACGCAACACATACTGTGCTTGAGAGCTAAGCTTGTTCCTGAGCATTTTGTGCTCAGTAATTCATCGCATTCTTTTGAGGAAAATCTGAAAACTGAGCTGTAGTGAACTGAGAGTTCTAAGAGAACTCTATCCTCCAATGGAGGCAACATATTTTGATTTTAAATTGCAGCAGTAGAAAGCGTACCAGATAAAACTACACTCTTTTATCACATTTCAGTTTATCGGTTTCACGTCTCCTTAATTTCTGGACTGGGAATTTGCACTGTATTTTTGTGGGTGTGTACACCCGCACACATCCTTCCTCCTCCCAGAATTTCATGGTAAGATTTTAAAGGCTCTTTTAATTAATAAATGCAGAGTTGTTGCAATTTGGTCCTATCTGGGCGTGGGTGGGTAATCTCAAGGAAAAGAGCTTGGTAGTCAACTTGATTGACTGCCTTTACATCGCCACTATCGGTGTCTTTATAAAAGGATGAACTTCTAAGAGTGAAGAAGGAGAGGTCAGACTGTGGCCATGACAAGGGACAAGGCGAGATTCAGTCTGCAGCAGTTTTGCAAAAGTTCCAAAGCCCTAATTGCTAGCTGCCACCAGATAAAAGATGGGGTGGTGGAGGAGTCACAGAACTGCAGAGGGTCATCTAGGTAAAGGTACCCCTGCCCGTACGGGCCAGTCTTGATAGACTCTAGGGTTGTCCGCCCATCTCACTTAAGAGGCTGGGGGCCAGCGCTGTCCGGAGACACTTCCGGGTCACGTGGCCAGCGTGACAAAGCTGCATCTGGCGAGCCAGCGCAGCACACGGAAGCGCTGTTTACCTTCCTGCCAGTAAGCGGTCCCTATTTATCTACTTGCACCCGGGGGTGCTTTTGAACTGCTAGGTTGGCAGGCGCTGGGACCGAGCAATGGGAGCGCACCCCGCCGCTGGGATTTGAACCGCCGACCTTTCGATCAGCAAGCCCTAGGCGCTGAGGCTTTTACCCACAGCGCCACCCGCGTCCCCAGAGGGTCATCTAGTCCCCTTCAATTTTAAATGCTTTTCCTCTCCCACCAACTCCATAGCTTTTGGCCCTTTCTAAGGGTGTGTCAAAGGGGCTTAGGAACGTGTGGGTCCATGACACCCACAATTCCCCTGCCAGTCAATGGGATGTCTACACCTTTGAGAACCATGGCAGTGTGAGTGCTATCCTGCTGGCAGGCCTCCCTCCCTGATAGCTGCTGAAAACACTTCTGCTTCTTCCAGTAGCTCTTCTGTTGGCCTTTGGGCTGCCCTTGGGATCACTCTGCCACTTGACTAAACAAAGCAGCAAAAGTACTGTAGTTGCTTAAAGACCAAGAAATTTATGGCATATACTTCTTGCATTCTAGCGCCCACTCAATCAGATGCAGCAGTTAGTGGCGTGTAAAGCACAGCAATTCACGGAATGTGTACGCATCCATAAATTTACTAACCAAGCTGGAAACCAGAATAGGAGCATTTAGGAAGGTGAAGATATACCTCAACCTTTTGTTGCTAGTCCCACTTCCACCTCTAAATATCAGATGCTGTGTGTGTGTGTGTGTGTGTGTGTGTGTGTGTCAAACAACAGTGTATTTCCAGGGGAGTAAAGGAGAAATCCTGGCTTGGGCTGGCAGGTGAAATCTGAGCCAGAGAAGGTCAAGTGAGTGCAGTCTTATGGCTCTCAATCTTTTCTGTGTGTGCATATTATCTGCTGCTTCTAAAACTGCTGGATTATTATTTTTTGTACTGTTCTGGTTTTCTTCTTGTTTGTGCTCATTTTAGGTTGCATTTTTATCTTGCTTTGCACTGTGGTGCTTTGGGGATGGGCCATAGCTTGGTGACAGAACATCTGCCTTCCAGGGAGAAGGTCCCAAGTGCAATCCTTGGTATCTCCAGTAATGGTTGGGGAAAGGACTCTTGGTATGAAGCCCCAGAGAGCCACTGCCAGTCCCTGCAGAGAACGGAGAGCTTGATGGGTCAAGGGTCCAACTCTGTGCAAAGCAGCTTCCTATGTCCCTGTGTGTGTTGACTTGTGTAAGCTGCCTTGTTGTATTTTTGTCATATGGTGGGTTATAAATTCCTCCTCCTGCCCTATTTGGGAGTTTCCTAGAAACACCTGGAGGCCACTGCTGCAGGCAACATACTAGATGAAGTGAACTTTGGATCTGATCCAGCATTATCTTACATTCTTATGTCATCACTGCTCCGGCAACTTTACAAACAACAACAAATGTATCACTTTTCTTCTTCTTTTCCCTATACTTTTGTACAGTGGTACCTCGGGTTAGGAACTTAATTCATTCTGGAGGTCCGGTTCTTAACCTGAAACTGTTCTTAACCTGAAGCACCACTTTAGCTAATGGGGCCTCCTGCTGCCGCCGCGCCACAATTTCTATTCTCATCCTGAAGCAAAGTTCTTAACCCAAGGCACTATTTCTGGGTTGGAGGAGTCTGTAACCTGAAGCATCTGTAACCTGAAGCGTCTGTAACCCGAGGTACCACTGTATTGGAAGAGGCCAGAATTGACTCCTTGGCACAGGCTGGCATCAGAGAGCCTGTGACAAGGAAGTGGGTTTTCTCTGTCTGCAAAATCATGCATCCATGGTGGTCCGTTTGGATCTCATAAACCCCCTAAACCTCAGAAAACACTTCTTGCTTCATTCCTCCTCACAGCACTCTTACTTGCGGGGATTCACCTGTCTGTCAAACGGCCTCTGGGACACCAGTGCACTGAGCTCCCTGCTGGGAAGCGCTGATGCCATCTTCCAGGATTCATCACGGCAGCATTGCACACAGCGCATAAACAGTGAGTTGTGCAACCGTCGCACAGGAGAAAGCACCAAGCATCTGCTGTTGACATATTATAAGCAAGTCATGTAGGAGGCTAAGCGGTGGGTGGGCAGATCTGGAATGACTGCAGGGCTCATTCATTAATTATTGGTAGGTGGTTGTCCTTTATTTTGAGCAACAAGTACCAAAGGAAATGATGGGTGGGAGGGAGGGGGAGGCGCAAGGCTGCCTCTCCATATAGGTAGCATTCACACAAGGTGTTTTACTATGGAGGTCTGCTAGTTTGCCTGCTGCTCTGAGTTGCACGTCACTTTGTGGAGGCTGGGGAGAGAGGGGGCTCTCTCTGCAGAGCCTGAGGAACCCGCCAAGTGAACTCTGGGAAGGGTATTGTCTGTCTTCTGGCAGGTGACTTGGGATTTGCCGCTGTCCTCTGTTGACAGATGCTGGAAGGCAACTGCGTTGCTAAGAGGACAAAGAGGTGCGCTTATTGGAAAGCGGTGGTGGTGGCTGGTGGGGAAACCGCTGGAGAGAAACTACAGGGGCGCTTTGTGCTTACTGTCAGATCTTTCCGTTTCTTCAATAAAAGCCAGCCCTCCGGGGAAAAGCACGGGCTGAAAAGTCTCTGTAGTGGTAATGCCGACAACTTCATTGAGAGGGCTCCCTTGTGTGGTGCCGCTCTTTGAACATCAGCACAGCGACAGGAAGGGCTGTAGCTCAGGGGAACAGCAACTGGTTTGCATGTGAAAGCCGCTTCAAACCCTGGCATTCCCAGGAAGAGCAGGGAAAGGATCTTTTCTAAAGGCAGGGCAGATAATAATGAGGCAGGTGCACCAGTGTTCTCTGCAGGCAGGAAACGACCACCCGTGCACCGTGTTCAAGGCTTTGGCCAAAGAAAGTAAAGGGCCTGTGGATCAAAACTTAATTTCGCCTTCGAGCAAAACTGGACGTTCCTTAGGCAGCTGCCTGGGGCAGCACTTTGTAAAGGATGAAAAGCTTGCTAAAGCAGCAGGCCTGCTTGCTACCTGCTGGCTGAAATGAAGAGCCCAACCCTATGGGGAGGCAAATCAGGAACAAATAACATGCCCCATTGTCAATGGGAACTGGCACATGCTGCATAATGGAGACTATGAGTCAGCAGATCCAAGCTCTGCCCCTGGTGAGCCTTTAATCATAGAGTTGGAAGGGACCACGAGGGTCATCCAGTCCAACCCTCTGCAATGCAGGAATCTTTCCCCCGACATGGTTGTTCGAACTCAAGACCCTGAGATTTAGAGTCTCATGCTCTGTCAACTGAGCTGAAGACAATTTTTTGCCTGTCAAGGGCTACATTTGCTTGGGGGTATATCCTTTCCTGTGGAAGACAGGAGTGCCTGGCGTGCTCTGGTCCATGGGGTGACGAAGAGTTGGACACGACGACTAAACAACAACAAATATCCTTTCCTGTTGGGATAGCACCAGATCACTCCCCCCTTTATTTTGGTTTTTATGGAGCATTCAATTGCGATGTACTCCAAAAACGGGCTTGCCGTTTCTTTAGCTGTTTGTGAGAACTAGCTCCTTAGGGAGACATGCAGCTGTCATTAGTATACGGGTGTTGAGAGCTGGCTTAGTGTAAGTGGATAGGAACGGTAAGCTACGAATTAAAATTGTACCCCAGCCACAATCTCTCTGGGGCACTTCAGGTGAAACACTGTTCTGTCAACATCATACCCCCTCTCCCCCCTCCCCATGAGATAATGCGAAGGCATTCGGAGTGTGCAATAAGTGCCAGATAAATTATTGTTCTTAGCAATCGGTCTGCTCAACTGCCAGAACTGCTCTGAGCTCCTCTGAGATGAAAGGGGCTCTAGAATTTTTAAGTTGGCCTGATTATATTCCTGCTGCATGGCACATAAATAAGCCATTCAGCTCTGCAGTCTTGCTTCTTCGGGTATCAAAGTTTCTTGAGGGCAGAGAATATTTTTTTGTAATTCTTATCAGTTAGCCATCAGAGGCATCTACTCATTTCCATTTATAAACAGGAGGGATGACCTAAAATGGGATTACATTTCCATCTGTTTATACGAGATGTTCAGGGATTTTTCTGTGGTTTTTTTTTTTAAAAGGACTCCCACCCTGCTCAACGGAGCAGATGTTTTGCGCAGAGAAGAACGGATATTCTGGAGTCAAACCCTGCTCCCTTCTCCTTAAATGTCCTCAAAGTTTCCTGACTTCACATGCGGAGTTTTCCCCTGTGGTGTTTCCCAAGGCCTCTTGAGAGCTGCTTTCCCTCCGTTTTAAGAGTCTCCTGTGTAAAAATGCATCACCGCGGTGCAAGGACAGTGTAATGCCTGCTCCTGCTAGGTTATGGAATTGTGGGTCAGTGAAAGGAGGAGTGTAGAAGGGTGGGAAAGAGCAAAGGAATTTAAAAAGCCAGTTGCTGACAACCTGAAGACTCTAAAGAGAGGGTTGAAGGAAGCAAATGGATAGACAAGGCTTCAGAAAGAAGAGGAAAAAGTGGAACTGACAGACTGAAATGAATGATGACAAGAAGCTTCTATTCAACCGGCAACAATTAAGCTGACACCATTGCTACATAGCCAACAATGGTTTGGTCTTGGATTATTCTTTGTTCAGAGCCTGTTCAAGGCATTTTGCTACATGAGGTGAAGGACAAGGTTCTTTCCCCTACTCCACCGTATTCCATATACAGTGGTACCTCGGGTTACAAATGCTTCGGGTTACAAACGCTTCGGGTTACAGACTCCGCTAACCCAGAAATAGTACCTTGGGTTAAGAACTTTGCTTCAGGATGAGAACAGAAATTGCGTGGTGGTGGCGTGGCGACAGTGGGAGGCCCCATTAACTAAAGTGGTACCTCAGGTTAAGAACAGTTTCAGGTTAAGAACAGACCTCCGGAACGAATTAAGTTCTTAACCAGAGGTACCACTGTACAGATGCGGACTGACCTAGCAGTTGTATCTTATTTCAACACTCGTGATGGGACAGGATCCTCCATTGCACCAGTGAGTAGCAAGCTAACATAAGGGGTGGGGCGGGTTAGACTGTGTAGTACAATACCTCACCACCACTCTCCATCATCTGCCACCTGAGGCAGCCACCTCACTCTATCTAATAGAAGGGCCGGCACTGTGTCAATTTTCAAATGGTTGGGTTAGCTGTGTTTAATATATAAAACGAAGGCAATATTGTGTTCACTGTGACCCCCAGATTGCCTCTCCTTGTTCATTGCTGTGTGCAATTACCACGGTAGTTTCTGCTATGTTAATAACCCTGCATTTCTCTTGCACACAACCTTCATTTGAAATGAACTGCAGCTGTACAAGAGCATATCTTTAGTTGCTCAGAGAAAATGTAGCCATGGAAGTGGTTGGGCACTTTTGCAGCTGGCTAGCCAGAGAGGACTATATTTAGTTGTTCTCCATCTTCCTTATAGCTTCCTTTGCTTATTTTGAAAACTGTAATTGCATCCTTCCCAAGCACTTAATATTCTTGCCTTTTAAGAACCATCTCCTCAGTTGACACGAATTTTCTCGGGAGTTGTTTATGCTCCAGGTACAGCTATTTCTCCACTGACCTTTACATTTCAAACTACGCACTAAACTCACAGGTGGATTCAAGAAGCAGCACATATCCCAGATGATTCCTGCAATGGAATGAAATCAATTCTGCATCAACTTTCAGCTATCGTCCAAAGCTAGAGGGATTTGTGCTTATTTGCATGCTATTTCTCTCCAATGCAATGTAAACAATGCAGTTTCCCTACTTTGAATTTTAAGATGGTAACAATCTGGGTCATAAATTCAGGTGGTTGAAATGTTCGGGAAAAGCCAAGCGCTTACACAGCTCACTTTCTGTTGCCAAGCAGAGTTTGCCAGTTTACAGGCCACATTTTGCCACACAATAAAAGCAGCTACTATGAAGGAGCTGGGTTGTGTGGAATGCCTACAGCAGGTGTGGGGAACCTGTGGCCCTCCAGATGTTGGTGAACTATAACTCCCACCATCCCTTACCATTAGCCAAGCTGGCTGGGGCTAATGGGAGTTGCGGTTCAGCAACATCTGGAGGGTCAAAGGTTTCCCACACCTGCCTATAATAAAGCAGGGATTTCTTGTCACATGACCATAAGGACCATCAGTAGGAGCATCTAAGCCTGAGTGGGGGAAATGCAATTTTATTTATTTATTTGGGTGCACCCTTTGTGGTGGAGTTAAATGAGAATTTATATATATTCATATAGGTTATTTATTTATTTAGGCAGGCAACACTAATTACCAGAGTTTCTATAAGTGTTCTGCTTTTGAAAGGAAGGGTTAAGCCACCCACCAACCAACATGGTGCCCTCCAAGTGGCTTGGACTACAACTCCCATAATTCCTCACCATTAGCTGTGCTGGCTAAGTCTGATGGGACTTGTAGTCCAAAACGTCTGGAAGACACCAGGATGGGAATTTAGGGGGCAGGGGTGGGTAGACACTGCTTTTAAACCACAAGAACGGAGCTATCACATTGCACTGATGTTTTTTGTGCACAGGCATCTGCTGTGCCTGCCGCCCTGTGCTGTTGAGTCAGCCGTTTACCCCATCTGCTGGGAGGATGTGCAGGTTGAGGAATCAGAACAGAGTTCCAAACTGCTGCCATGTGGATTTCTGGACTGGGTCCACTGAGCTAGCACATCTGGGTCCCAGTGAAAATCCTGTGCAGGCACTGAGTAAATGAGACACGTAAAAGGAGCACAGCTCCCATTTTTAATGGCACATAACTGCAGATCTCTCGGTTTCATCAAAAGGAATTCTAAAGCAAGGATCAGCTGTTGCGGGTTTAACTACATGTTAGTTTGGGTAAATGTGTTTTCCAGGTAATGGAAATGCAGGGGAATTTGTGGGAGACAATTGGTTTTGTGTATGTGTGCTTAACCCTTTTCCTGTACAGTAATCCCCGCCCCCCACAATTTCTCAGCCAGGTTGAGATTATTTCCAATCACAAAGACCACCTGGAAGGGGGGGTGGGATGAGAAAAAGAAGCTTGGAGGCAAAGCTTCTTTTCTCAGCTAGAACTCGCCAGAACTGAGTTCCGGCACCTCATTGCCATTATAAGAGAACAAGGGAAGTGAGTTCCGGCAACTCTTTTACTAGAAAAACAGCACTGCTTGGAGGAGTTGTGGGAAGAAAGTGGTGGATGGGGAAAGGTTAAGCACTTTGCCCTACTGCCAGTTCTCTCCTGCAAATCTTATTCAGTTTTTGCATTGATATTAATGCAGCAAACAAGGACAACTTTGCATTTGCTGCAATGTGTGTGTTCCTGCCTTCAGAACATCTCTCGGTATGCCATCATCGTTCAGACTCAATGCACGGAGCTTGCCATCAAGAGTAACACATTTTGTAGTCTGAGCACAGGCCAAAGATGGAGAGGAACATAGGTTCGTTCTGTCCTTTTTTGGGGGGGGGGGGAAGGATGTGGATAACTGCTGCATATAGTCGCACATTTTCAGATGGCTTTACTGCTAAAATAAATAAATAAAATTAAACCACAAAGCGAGAACAAATGTGCGAAACTTACATGTTACACCATCTGTTATTATCTACATAATTAATGCTGTAAATGTTAAAAAACAACAACCCCAAAACCATCACTGGTTGCCGTGAATCCTCTTTATCTCCTATTTTTCTCCACCAAAATGAATGGACACGGTCTAAATATTCCAAAGCAGTATGTTATGTTTTGATTAAAACAGAGACACCAGGAGATGAAGCCCCTCTGAGGCTAGAACCCATGTTTCTTGTGGAGGTTGCCTTGACAACAGCCTTGCCAGCCAAACTCTTTAAAAGGAGACTCCTATTCCCTATTGCCACTGTGACGCACACAAATCAGCAACCCATTAACTCAACATATGACAGCCATGTCATCAAACAAGAGGGCTGGCTAGACACCTGAGTTCAAGTCTACTGGGTGGCCTTGACCAAGCACCCTCTCTCACCCTAACCTATCTCCTTAGAGTTCTGAGGATAGCATGAGGAACCATGTGTGCCACCCTGAACTCACTGGAGGAAAGACAGGGGATGAAAATGTAAGGATCTCATAGTACATAGTATGGTTGATGGCAAGGCATGATGGGAGCTGTAGTCCAGCAACACCTGTAGAGCCCAGGTTTACACTTATGCCTCTTCTCAACCCTTATCTCTCTCTCCCCCCTCTGGTCTTTCCTTTCTTCTTTGGAGATTTGGCTTTTCCACGTGATAAACCAGATGAGCCGCTGGTTGCTTGGAAACTGGATGTTAGCCACATGCCATAATTGAACTACGCGTTATCTGCTACAGCATTTCGCCAAAGAACCACCAAGATCTCCAAAGCCATACTCATGCTTGTCTGACATGACGACATCACAATGGGGGAGCGGGCTAAACCTCAGAGCTTTCTACCAGTCTGTGGTGCAGTTTCCAGATGGTAAGGAGGGCTACAAATGGTGCAAGTACAAAACTGCTTTAGACAACACGCAAAATAGGTTAGGTAGAAACAGGGGGTAGCATCCCCACCTTTCCAGCTGAGAGGAAAATGATAGTCAGTGACCAACTTGCATTCTCACATCCAAATCCAACTTACTTCAACTAGATCTATTGAAATTGAAGGGTCTAAGTTAGTCAAGCCCATTAATTTCAGGAGGTCTACTCTGTGTATGAGCAGCTTCGTATACAACCCCCTGAACATTAGGAAAGCCTTAGAGAGGAAAGAATGTTTTACTCCCTTGCAGAAATCATTCCTGTTTTCCACCCTCTTTCTGTCATAAAATGCCCCGTTTATTTATTCTTGTATACCCTACACGACCGTACACAAGATGGCTTGATTGCATACAAGGTCAACGAAATTCAAATAAGATACAGGCAACATACCATATTAAATAGCAAAAATCAGTGTTAAAACAATGGTAGTCATTATTCCAGAAACCCAAGCATTTGGTCTGAACTTCTTCTTCTGGATCAGAGGCTGGAATTCATGCACGCACATGTGTGATGCTTATGCGCGGTTCCTTCCCATAACACAGTCCCTGGGAACTCATGTGCTCAGCTGTATCTAAATCTTATTTGTCCTCAGAGTGTGCAGTTATCCACCGCAAGGGTAAGAGAATTAATCACATGCCCCAATGGCTGCTTAGTCAATTCCTTGATTAAAGTGTCATATTATTCAAACCGCAATTGACTAGTGACGTACTGCATAAAACCATTTCGCCAGGTATAATTAAATCAAAGAGCCTGCTGGGATGGGGAAGCCTTCAATTAAACAGATTAAAAGTCTTCCCTACTCCAGCTCAAAAGCGCATTGCCCTTCTGAAATCTTGAGCCAGTGTGCCCAGAGCTAGGCTGGTTGTCAGCAGAAGCACAGTCATCATGTTTAAATTAGGTGTCTAAATCATTGATTCTTAGTGTGGAGTGGGGTCTGCTAAAGAAGGGACAAAAGCTTTCCCTTCACCCTTTAAAGTAGCCTTGGACAACCTGATGCCCTCCAAATGATCATAGAATCTTAGAGCTGGAAGGGACCCAAGGGTCATCTAGTCCAACCCCCTGCAATGCAGAAATCTTGGCTATGATGCTCTCATCATCGCCAGTGCTGGTTGAGGACACAGAGGAACAGAGCAAGCTGCCTTACACTGGTCCCTCTGCAGGGCCATTCATTTCCTTCCTTCCTTTCTGCATTCATGCTCTGTCTTTATCCCAAGTTGGTGTTCTCTTCCAGCCTAACCTGGAGATCTTCTGCTTGCAAGGCAGATTTTCTGCCACTGAGCTATGACTCTTCTTTTGGGGCTGATGGAAGCTGCAGTCCAATGACATCTGGAGGGCACAACGTTGGCAAAGGCTGCCTTACAGGCACAGCCTTGATTGGCCAGTGACCATAACCTACAAGACTAACTGCTACATCTCTTTTACTGATAATCAGCAGAGGGTGATGGATAGAGGGGGACTTATTCAGTTCCAAACTTTAGCAGGATGACTAATGGTGATCAAAAAGCCAGTTCCCTTCTTGTTGACGTTCTGGGAATCCTTCCCTAAGGCAGCATTCTTCAATCTTAGGTCTCCAGATGTTGCCAGACTACAGCTCCCACCATTCCCAGGCAGCTTAACCAATAGTTAGGAGTGATGGGAATTGTTGTCCTGCAACATCTGGAAAGCCATGCTTGAAGAATACTGTTCTCAATCTTGGTACATGCAGCAATAGCCCTCCTTTCTTCTATGAATGTGCCTTTCGCCTTCACACTTTGACACATGGATTCTGTGTATCTGATTCCCTGTACTACACAGCTTCCATCTGCATCAATATTAATGCCCAAAGAAAACCAGAGCGGATAAAAAAATCTGATTTAATATTTATTATTTTGATTTTTTGTTTAATATCAGATTTTGCATTTTAAATTAGATTCCTTCAATTCAAATCTTAAAATCTTAAAAAAATTTAAAAATTACATTAACATAGCAGAATAGTAAGTCCCACTGTGCTCAATGAGGCTTACTCACTAATGTAAGTAAATTGGAGTTTCGTGCAGGGAAACAAATCAGATAATCCTCACTGGGCGAATACAACCTTTTCTGGTGTGGACTTCAAGGTAAGAAAGCAGATGGAGCCAGCTTATTTTCTCCTGCTCTGGAGGGTTAGGACTCAAACCAATGGCTTCAAGTTACAAGAAAGGAGATTCCAACTAAACGTCAGGAAAAACTTTCTGATAATAAGAGCTGTTCGACATTGGAACACTCTTCCTTGGGAGGTTGTGGACTCTCCTTCCTTGGAGGTTTTTAAGCAGAGGTTGGATGACCATCTGTCATGGATGCTTTAGTTTAGATTCCAACATCGCTGGGGCTTGGACTACATGACCCTTGGGGTCCCTTCCAACTCCTACAATTCAATGATTCTATGAAAACAACTTGAAATGCAGCAGCAGGGAAACAGCGGTGCTTCAAGCCGCTGATGTGTACATTGAGCTGGAATCCATAAAAGTTGTGGAAGGGGATTCAGAGGGGTTATGCTATGCCAGAGCAATTTTAGCCCCCCTCCTTTAACTTGCTTGCTCCCCTGCCCCACAATAAGATGTAAAAAACTGCTTATGAAACTCCTCTCAGTTTCAAAAGCACTTTGTCATGTGGTATTTGAGGGCTGCTTTTGAAGGGGGGGGGGACAAGCCTAACTACCTCTTAGCGTTACAGAATATGTTTTACGACTTTCCTGGATCCTGGCCTTAATCCTCAAATAAGTGGCTTTCTTCCTGTGTCCTTGCACGTGTATGGAAGGAGCAAAAACAAACCGCCACTAATTTTACAACTGCCCTTTTGACTCTAAGCAATTATATTCCTGTAATGCCAAGGCGTGTGGGCTGCGCGAAAAGAGGTTTTGGAGCGCACTCCTAGGTAATATTTAAAAAGGCTTGAGTCAGTTGAAAACTAATATGCCTCAAATGTCTTGGCAACTAATAAGCAAGCATGCTTGTTCAGGAAATGTTTGCGAATTACAAAAGGGGAAAGCTGATTTAAATTAGTGATTTAAATCTGCTCTGGATTTCCTTTTCTCGATAACTGAACCTGCCTTTATTTGAATCAACCCACCCTGCAGGAAGCTGTATGGTCAGTGTGCCTAATGCAGGCCACATGGAGCCAGAACATGGAAGCCCCTCTTGCAACATGGTTTATTTAGGGTGGGTTGCGTTTCTTCCCGCAGAGAAGGGGGCTTACCAGCGGGCACTTTGCCCAGAGATGCCTTAAATCTGGAGCCTGCCCTGAACGAGGCCTTGGCATTCTCCAAAGGAAGGAGTTGACCATTCCTGGCATTTTTGGCCATGCCCAACACAGAGCGTCTACCACTAAGGGCAAGCAACTCCCAATTTACATGGGGGTTATGTTGCAAGGCACCGTGTGTTTGAGTGACATAGTGTATATTTGAAACACCATTGAAAAAGCCTGCAAACACCCCATTCCACCCCTTTTTGTGATGTTTTTGTGTCACTTCTGAGTTCGGCACAATGTGTATGCACATGACCGTGCACCTATTGGCTGTGCCTAAAATGGTTGCTTCTTTGACATGCCTTCTGCTCACTGTTTTCTGGTTCCCACCCCACTTTATATCTCACCCCTTGCTATTTGACCTGAAGATTGCTGTAGGTGTTTATTTGTTTAACAGCATTAATTAAGGTTAGGCTGCGATCACAATGTTTTTTCTTTAAAAAAGAACAGTAAGATGAGGAATCCAGCACTGGCAAAGCAATTAGAAGACTCTGGTCCATAGAAGGTGATCAGGATCCATGGGCATAAATCAGACGCACATTTCAACAATGTACACAGCACACACCCCTGAGTGTGGCTGCTGTCCATCTACGCTGCATTCAATGCCCGGACTCCTGGAACATGCATTCAGTTGAGAATTCCCATCCACATTTTTGCACAATCAATCATGTGTAAAAATGTCCTTTTGTGAAACTAGAGATGGATCGGGGTGCAAATGGTGATTAAAATCAAACCAAACCTATTTCTTTCATAAGCATCCTCACTAAAAACGGAGAAGAGAAAAAACCTACACCAAAATCTAAGGAGAAATCTGGCAGACTACACACCATCAGCTTTGTGAAGTGCAAAGACACTCTTACAGGGTGAGACATTTCTTTGCTCTGGTACTGACAAGGAAGGGAGGCTGGAGGAATTTGATCTTTGTCCGTTCCAACAGGAACTGATCTGATCTGCAATTCCTGGACTAATGTGAGCCCCAGAGCCCCATTTATCGAATGGCTTTTGCACTTCTGAAGTGTTTTCAACACACTTCCTGGTTTCAAATATATCATACTTAAGAGAAAACACATTTTAGGAGTATGTATTTTGAGAGAAAATAGGTTTAGGAATGTGTATTCTGATACAGAATACATTTAAAAACATGTATTTAAGTGTGAACCTCTGTGCAAATTAGTAAGAATAATAATAGCAGATAAATAGCCATTGTGCCTAACAGACACCAACAGCCCTTTGGGATGCCATAGTTGGTAGAGCATCTCAAGGTCATGGGTTCGAGCCCCATGTTGGTCAAAATATTCCTGCACTGCGGGGGGTTGGACTAGATGCCCGCCGTGGTCCCTTCCAACTGTACAATTCTATGATTCTATTACTCTACGAATGCAGAATTGGCATGGAATGGACTTATAGAACAATGCTGAAACAAGCCAGGAAGAGACCTATTTGCCCATCCCCACTGTCAAACATAGCTATAGAAAACAGAATGCTAAACGGTGTGCACCCAGCTTTTGTCATGACAGTGGGTTCCATCCAGCTATGCTTACTCAGAGGAGACCCACTCAAATCAACGGACATGACTAACTTCAACCTGTTGGTGAGCCACTGGCCTGATCCAGCAGGCTCTTCTTATGTTCGTATGATTTCAGTGGACTTTAGCTGATGACTTAGTGGGAAACAATGCATATTTTACAGTTTTCCTTGAGGGCTTTGGCACAACCCTTTAGTTCCAATAATATACTGTAACTATAATCCTCTCAGTATCTGTCACTGCAATAATGGCATGTTCTCCCCATGCTTGCCCCTACCTCCATTTCCTTTGTGGTCTTCCTTGTCTCTGTTTCTAGATTATAAATCCCTTGGGGCTGGAACCTGCCAAAGCTGTTCTTTGTGGAGTGTCATGTTCTTGGGTGGTGTAATGACAGCAATGACAGCAATCTACAACCCCAGCAACATATGATATCACTCAGAGCTCTGCCCACTGTGAACACAATGCAAACACCCCAAACACCTGACCAAATTATCATCAAGGAATTCAGGAACCGGAACATCGAAAACTCCAGTTGCTTATGATCAGCCTAAGAAATGAGCAGCAACGCTATGTATGCATTAAGGAGACTTTATTGCGGCATTATCGTGTGATGAAATTTTGAGAGCTTGGCATTCTACATACGTTTACAATGGCTCTTGAATGGTATTAGGAATAATGCAGCCATAAACGTGGTAAGAACACAATAAGCACAAAACCTTCTTATCCCCCCCCTTTAAAAGTCCAAGATACAAGAGGTTCCACTGATTGCTCACAAAGTGTTATGATCTCTACATTATGCCCGACACTATTCCAGGTTATATTCTTTAATAAAAACTATTGGTGGAACTTGATTCAGCTGCCAGCTCCGCCAGCTAAGGTTCAGATACATCATTCAGAGTGAGAACCTTTAGGATGACATTTGTCACATACGGATCTGCATCAACTATCAGCCTGTCATTCCACAACAGAAAGTCGACCCGTCAGTGAGAGGACATTAGTAGCTCAGTAAGTAGGTTAGGGAACAAGGAGTAAGGAAGCCACCAATCTGGCTGGAGCCACTCCCAGAGCTGCCCAAACTAAACAGGTATTGTTTCCTATGGATTTCCTTCTCCCCTCACTTGTTACAGGTCCAGGTGATAAAATGGGTGTAAGCTTCCTCAACAGTTAAAAGCAGTGTGTGAGGTGTTGGGATAGTTCTGTTGGTAGAGAATGAGAATCTTAATCTCGGGGTCGTGGCTTTCAACTCTACAGTTCTACGATTCTATGAGTATAGACTTTAAGACAGTACTTATGGGTATTAATTTGGAGCATCTATCATTGCTTCTTCTTATTTTTTGTATGTGCATTCTTCGGAACCTGGTGCCCGCCATGCTTACACAAGTCTTGGCCAAGCTGGCGCCCTCCAGATTTTTTAGACTACAGCTCCCATCAGCCTCAGCCACCTGCAGGCTAGTTTAATCAGCTGGTGCTGATTAAGGTTTCTTGAAGCACAGCAACATTAGAGCAATTTCACACATTATGAAAGTCTTCTGGCACCTTTGAAGGCCAGCAAAATTTATTATGCCGTAACAGACTCACACAGCTACCCCTCTGGAAGAATATCCACACATAACAATAGATTCTTATATGGAAAGCATTCTGCTTGCAGAACACAACATACAAGCTGTGCCGATTATGCAAGATGAGCTTATCATCTTGTTGTGATTTATTTATTCTTGGTGGTGTACAGATACATACTGGGAAGACAATGGATGCTTCTCAGCATTTTCAGACGTATTAAAACAATCTCACGCAAGATGTGTATAGAATCATGATGTGCCGGGTACACATTGTATCCTACGTGGATGGGAATGCATTGTAGGAATTTTGTCACACAAAATCTGACTGTCTGTTACATTTCTGTGGATTTAAACAACTGTGTGGGAGATTAGATTGGAAGAAATATATGCTTTCCAACAATGGAAGATAACAATGGGCGAAACCTGTAGACAGATAAGCTCAAATAACAACCTGTTGAATTCAATTGGGGATAAAAGCATCCTGTTGATTTTTAATGGTACTTAAATGTTCTCTGGTGGTATGCAAGATTTATAATATCCCTGTATTCTAACAGCATGCAAACAACAATAGATAGTAATTACTGATAGAGCATAGATAATATCAAATAGCTCTGATGTGAAGTACTTAAAACCAAATAATATCTTGCAAGAAAAGAATAATTTGATTCAGAATAGAGAGAAAACGCCTTATGTGAAAAGCAGTTCGGAAAATGAACTCACTCAAGAAATTGTTAGCCAAATTGGGGATAATCTACCTTCGAATTATCCCCTTTCTATCTATAGCCACTTACTTCCCAGCAAGAAGCCACTCTGTTTTATTATACAAAAGTGGGGTCAAAGTCATTCATATGCAACGTATAAAGCTTAATGTAAAAATTGCTTCTGTACACAATACTTGAAGGTCAAATTATCATGAAAACACACGGCCATCATTTTAGAAAGAAGCACTGCTAGTTACTGTAGCTAAAAAATTTCTGCAGGAGTTACATGGCTTCTAAATGGTTACTTTTTTGTAGGTTCCCACACACTGAACCATGGGAAAAAGAGAGAATAGTCTGTTTTCCATCCCAACAGCTCCAAGGTCTGCAAACAACATGAAGGCAATTTATTTTCCTTCCTTCAGCACGGGAAAAATGAGTTCTCATATACTCTTTCAGGTTTATACAGTCAACTATCCTAGGGTAACATTTGGTTCATTTCCTGATTCAGAAAATACCTTCAGAAGGCAACAGTGAAAACATAGTAAGACTCAGTATTATGCAACAGGGGATAAGTGCTGCAGCCAAAGAGCATCAGTCAATATGTTCAACAACTGCCCAGTTGGTCACAGGACTGAATGTTGTTCAATAACAGGGAAAGGGCCAACCGTTTCCCTGCATGGTGGATCTGGCTCTTAAACAAGTTTATTAAAACAACATGCCTAGCCCTTCCAGATTTCAATCATGGTGGGGCAAACATTTTTGCTCGGTTTAATTTACAAAGAAAAGAAGCAACGACCAAACATTTCATGGTAGAAGTGGTTTAAAAACAACCTTGGAATCCTTGCTATGTGTTATGCTGCATGGATTGGAATGCGAAGGAAGGCTGGAAAACACCACCAGCAGTGCTAATGCATGGCATTCAGATTGGTTGAGCCCCAGTGCATCTCTCTTCAGGAATGAAGGCCTGGCTGAAGATTACCTAGTACAGCACGAATACTGCCACTGTAATGTAATGTTTCATGGCAGAAGTGAACAACAAAAGAAATCAACGTAGTGGAACAACTGCAGCAAAAGAAGGCGGTGCAATAGCAGCAATGGCCAAAATGGTGGTGGCAATTGGCACCAGCAAATGAAGATATGGTTGAACATGGTGGAAGCATTAAGCAGAGCAAGAACATAAGGAAGAGCCAAGAGTTTTTCTAGTTAAGGGTTTCCCAAAAATGGGTCTCCAGCTATTTTTGGACTACAACCCCCAACATCCCTAGATAGTGGGACCAGTGGTCAGGGATCATGGGATGTGTAGCCCCCAAACAGCTGAAGACCCAAGTTTGGAAAACCCTGTTCTAGTTCCTTGTTTTCCAGGAAAGAATAAGAATCCCACCTCACCCCCAATTTACTGAATCTGCTGGAATTTGAACCTGAACCACGAACCATGCGCACAACCAGTTTCGTGAAACGCACCGAAACTGCTGAAACACAAAAGCCACAAGGCCACGTGTCGATTGCTCAATGGAAACTCAAAGCTCAACATTTCCAGCTTTAAAATATTTTTGTCATGTTCTGCATTTCAGATGTCTAAGCTGAGAAAGCTTTCTTTTCTAGGTATTGCTGGGAATGTGGAATAAAAATACCCAAACGGCACATGGTGCCAGATGTTCTTCTGGAGGGATCAGTTCATGTGTAAGGAAATCTTTTTGTTTTGGATTATATTTGCGCAGGTGGAAGCATCAACTTCAGTTTGTTTGAAAATGGGTTTGATTCACCAGTGCTCAGCTGGTTACAGCTGGCTATGAAAATGAAACGCTTTCTGGCATATTAAGCAACACAGGGATGTTTTTAAAATAACCATGCTTTTGTAGACCTTGTTTAATCATGCCAGCAGAATAAAATTTTGCAATCAAATATAGATGCATCTTAGTGATGATTGATTAACACTGATGGACCTATTCATATTTTGTTGCAACGTAATACAAGCATGAGGCAATCTCCACTGGCGGAAAAGGCAAGCAATCTGTGTCAAGCAGCTCTCATGTTGGTATTCAACCATGCCTGCACAACTTATATCTTGCCCCCACCCCGGCCCTGGGTAGCTTTCTAGGGCAGGGCTGAAATCTCTTGAACTGACAGGGGATCAACTTCACATGAACTGTAGTTGTATTTCAAGGGCCTAAGTGTCTTTCCTATGGGACCGGGTGGAGCTGTGGGTTAAACCACAGAGCCTAGGACTTGCCAATCAGAAGGTCGGCGGTTCGAATCCCTGCGACGGAGTGAGCTCCCGTTACTCAGTCCCTGCTCCTGCCCAACTAGCAGTTCGAAAGCACGTCAAAGGGCAAGTAGATAAATAGGTACCACTCTGGCGGGAAGGTAAACGGCGTTTCCGTGTGCTGCTCTGGTTCTCCAGAAGTGGCTTAGTCATGCTGGCCCCATGACCCGGAAGCTGTACGCCAGCTCCCACAGCCAGTAAAGTGAGATGAGCACCACAACCCCAGAGTCATCTGCGACTGGACCTAACGGTCAGGGGTCCCTTTACTAATGTTACATGTGGACCAGGCGACTATCTGAACTGGGCCTCATTCTGCGAATGTCCTTTTCTAATGGTACAGGTATACTGTTGATGACTTTTGAAGAAGAAATTTCAGAAATAATACAGAGTACTTCAACAGAATCATTAGGGAAGTAACAATAATATTAAATAAGAAATACTGTATTTTAGTCCTAAAATAAAGTTCATATTGTAATTCTACTACATGAACCCCATGAACCCCATAGCCACAATTTGTAACTTTGACTTGTTATAAATATCAGTGTACAAGCTGACTTTTAAATGGTAAGCATTGCAAAGCTGAATCCAGTTTCTTCCATGTAAGACGCGGGGGCTGTTTTTTGTTTTTGTTTTTTTCCAATTGCCTCCTTAATAGAGGACTCTTTATTAAAAAGGAAAGAAAGAAAACCACATAAATGGCTTAGTTTATAAATGAAAATGTATGCTATAAATTGCAGAGCTGTGGGCGACTAATATCCACTTAAGCCTTGTGTTATTTTCTTCTGCAAACGGCAAATGCTAATCCTAAAACTTCTATTATCTGACGGGCAAAAGACTTAGTACAGCAGACATTTAGACAGTGCTTTGGGGGAAATTCAGATTCAGCAATCTGCAAGTGGAGAACCCTGAAGGAGCTGTTCCAAATAATTGTGGCAGGAAGACACACATGGATCTCATACAGCAGGGAAGTGTCAGACTCAATTTCTTGGCAAACGTCTGGTATGAGATTCTTCTTCTTCTTCTTCTTCTTACATATTTATATCACATCAGGATCCACCCCAAACAACAACAACAACCACCCAGCTGAGTGCAAGGCTGTGCAAATATAAAGAGAGTCATGGTTCCTAGCCTGAAGACCTCACACTCCATGTGTCCAGTCCTCAGATCTGTAATTTCCATGAGTAATGACATTCACCTCGGCAATTCTACTAGGAATATTCATGGGGCTGCTTTTCAAGGATAAAGTCCTAATGCCTTCATCTACTGAGCACAGCACAAGTACACAGTGAAGTGCCAATGAATTTAACAGGCATTGTAGAAAGCTATTTGGTGCCCTTCTGCAGAAAGTAGAAAGAATGCAAATAGGAGAAACTTGTTCTGAAAAGATTTGTTCTTTCTCCTGTAGCTGTCTGAACGCATTCTACAGAGTAGCTGAAGCAGCACCAACATGGCTGCCTAGCTGATGAATACAGATGTCTTCCTTGTGATGCCAAAGCTGTGTTTGCTCCCTAGCCCTGTCCTATACATGTATCTGGCCTGCAGAGGACTAGTTTGAGCCCTGATGCCACTCCATTCCCACCAGCACAGTTTCAACTGCCCTATTATGCTAGTGGAAGCCAGTGAAACGGCTAGTTATAGCAGGAGGACTGACTGTAGTAGAGAGGCCCTTAATGACAGGGCAAAAATCACGTTCAGGCAGAATCTATCAGAACTCTGAACAGAGCACTGTGGAAAGTGCTGGCTAGAATGCTCTCGCCCATACCAGAGAGGGCTGTTGCCTCAACATGATGCAGACACCTTGTGTTCTGAATCTAAGGTGCTTGGTAAATAGTATCTTTTGGCCAGGACTGATGTGAGTGGGAATAGATATCTGAGAGGCTCCTCCTCCTCCTCTTCTTCCTCTGAGCTTGAGGAGGAACCGAGGCTGGAGAACATGACAGGTAGCTCAGGTAATGCTAGACTTGGACCAAGTAATGATCATGTAATGGTGGACTCTCTTTTCTGAAAGATGGCTTGCCCACCATCACCAATCTTCCCCCACAATTTGTTGAGCACGTTGGTGAATGTGGAATGGCAAGACCTAAAAAGCTGCTCAGAGCAATAACTAATGTTTATGGTAAAAATGATGTTATAATAGATAATGCACAGTATCTACTACTTCTCCCGATTCACAAATACAAAATTCCTCATCCAATGTGATATTAGGAAGATGGAATACACTATACCGGGGGTGGGGGGCGGGGAGAGAGATCCATGAGGGATAGCACCCTAATGAGGTCCTCCTGGCATCTTTGCTGCCATCTTTTGGATTCCAGGTAAAATAATTGTCTTCTCTTCCCCCAGGTTTTTGATGGGCTATGATGATGATGTGTTTTCGTGCTTGTGTGCTGCTAAAGCTTGCTGCAGCAGCTACTGGGTTGTCTGTGTTAGTTTTGTATATTTTTTACTCGCTTGCATTTTTGTACAAACGTGTCAATATTATAATATACTTATGTTTATGTTTTTAAATATGTCATAAGTTGCTTGGAGATCTCTATGTAGGGACTAGCAATGATGATGATGACGATGATGAAAGGTTTCTGCACCGAAGGTTGTATTCTATGCCTGTGGCATGCCAATTATGAATATTTACAGAGATATGGGGTTTACAGAGATTTAGGGAAGGTCCCATGCCCCCTCCCCGGCTTAGCACTGTCGTTCATTTGATACCACAGTGGAGAGGAGAACTACACTTAAGTGGGCAGGGAGCAACTTAGCTTGTTCCCAGCCTACAGCCACGATTAGCAATGCTAAGATAACCATTAGTGAAGACACAGGGAAATGGCAAAACTGCAAAGTTAAGACACAGTGATTCATAGCAGCTGAGAACCTGTCCTACGGCTTCCCAAATGCCACTCCTCTGGCTATGTTTAAAAAATGCCATCAGAGGATGTGAAAACCTAATCACAGAAGCAGAAGCATTTTTAGCTAGTAAATAACCATGCTTCTGACTTACTTCATCTGCTGTGGGGACTGCTATGGCACCAAGAACTCCCACAACCATATATCCAAATAAGCAAAGGCTGTTAACTGCCTTTATTGGCAGTCAAGGCCAAGGGAGGGGAAAGGATTCCTCTATATTGACTGAAAAAGAATTTCTTGCAGCACTCTTGCTATGTCTGACCCAAATCAATGTATAGACCACCGAATAAACAAGTGCACAGGGCAGCAGTTCACAAGTACAGCAGTAAGGGACTGTTTTTAAAAAATAATAATAATATTTGAGATCCTTTTTGGTTGAAGAGTGGGGTATAAATGTCTTAAATAAAGAAAACAAGGGGTCCAACTTAGGCAGGAAGCCACTTAGTTGAGCTCTGGTTATCAGCAATATAGCATGCTTTTTGCAGTTCTCAAAACAACTTGCAAACTCTCACATATATACCGTATATATACCAAGTGTTACACCCCTTTAAGAACTGTGGCTTTAAGAGTCACGGCCCCCAAAGAATCCTGGGAACTTCAGTTAGTGAAGGGCACCAAGAATTGTTAGGAGGCCCCTAAGAAACCACAGTTCCCAAGATTCTTTGTGGGAAGCCATGACTTTTAAAGTGATATAACAATGCTTTAAATGTATTGTGTGGTTTTGACTTTAGGACAGCTTGAGGGAAGTTTATTTGTATGTAGATTCAGGGGACATGTGCTGTTTAACTCATAGGAAGTTTGTCCTCAGAGTCAGGAATCAGGCAGATGCACATGGCCATGTATTATACTTTCCAAAGACAGTTTGAAGCTATTCTCTGATATATATTTTGGGGGGGGGGGGCTGACACATAGGTGGCCTTACTGCAGGTGAACCAAGGCCTTATATCAATCTTTATTTCAACACAGCTTAAGATACTGGCTTACTGAGAGGGTCAGTGAGGCAGAGTCACACACAGGGCGGCTGAAGAGGGAGAGGAAGTGGACTTCTTAAAGACAGATTCATAAGTATAGCTCAGCTCCAATGCTACTTCATATAAATTCAAATGCACAATAGCAATGGATGAATAGTCTTTCCTGATTTCATAAAGCAAAGTTCACGAAGCTGGGAAATATTGTCTGAACCGGGATGGTTTATTAGACACATGCTACTAAGCAGAGTGAAATCATACCATTGAACAGATCCACACATTTAGTAACTGAATAGACAGATTCAGAACAACTAATCACTGGAGAGGAGTTTTCCTTTCCGCTGGTCTGAATATTTGCCAGGAGATAGAGGAAACAGACCAGCCAATGGTATAAATCTGCTTTAGGCTGCAATCGTTATACACACTCACTGAGATCGATAAGGCTTACTTCTGAGTAGAGCCAAGAAAACTCTCTTATTGCCGACAGAGCCCTTTTCTAAATATTGGATATATACAACTTGCTCTTGTTGAGCCACTCAGAACTCAGGAGCATAGCTGCGGGGCTATTTTGTCGGTGTGATTCCCTCAAGGCAGACCTAAATACACACTTTACACCATCTCTGGGATGTGGAACGCGGTGGCAGATATTGCTGTTAAATCATATTTATTATTAATTCAACAAACCTTCTAAAATCCTTATCCCAGTTGTCATCCGTTTTCCAATACGAATCGGTTTGATGTGCACGCTGTTGCTGTCTAAACTGTTTTCATATTTAGAATTAGCTTTTAAAAATTGTTTTTATATATGCAATTGTTTTGACTGTACAGTGGTACCTCGCAAGACGAATGCCTCACAAGACGGAAAACTCGCAAGAAAGAGTTTTCCGTTTTTCGAGGTGCTTCGCCAGACGAATTTCCCTATGGGCTTGCTTCGCAAGATGAAAGCCCATAGGGAAATCTCTGGGGAAAGCGGGGAAGCGCAGCGCGTCTTCCCCACTGTCCCCGGACCTCTTCCGAAGGCTGGCGGTGGGGCGGAGAGACCTCCTCCCCCCGCCAGCCTTCGGAAGGCTGTTCCGAAGGCTGTTCCGAAGGTTGGCGGTGGACCGCCAGCCTTCAGAACAGGTCCGGGGACAGAGGAGAAGCGCAGTGCACCTTCCCCTCTGTTCCCGGATCTGTCCTGAAGACTTGCGGTGGGAGAAGGGTTTTCCTCCCCACTGCCAACATTCAGAATGCTGTTCTGAATGTTGGCGGTGGGGAGGAAAAACCCTCCTCTCACCGCAAGCCCCGGGAACAGAGGAGAAGCGCTGTGCACCTTCTCCTCTGTTCCCGGACCTGTCCTGAAGACTTGCGGTGGGAGAAGGGTTTTCCTCCCCACCGCCAACATTCAGAATTCTGTTCTGAATGTTGGTGGTGGGGAGGAAAAACCCTCCTCCCACTGCAAGCCCTGGGAACAGAGGAGAAGCGCTGTGCACCTTCTCCTCTGTTCCCGGACCTGTTCTGAAAGCTTGCGGTGGGGAGAAAAGCCCTTCTCCACACCGCCAGCCCGGCAAGCGGTTTCCATAGGAACGCATTAATTGATTTTCAATGCATTCCTATGGGAAACCGTGCTTCGCAAGACAAATAACTCGCAAGAAGAAAAAACTCGCGGAACGAATTAATTTCGTCTTGCAAGGTACCACTGTACTTATATAGGCAACTGTTTGATTTTATTATACAGTGGTACCTCGGGTAACATATGCTTCAGGTTACATACGCTTCAGGTTACAGACTCCGCTAATCCAGAAATAGTACCTTGAGTTAAGAACTTTGCTTCAGGATGAGAACAGAAAGGAGGCCCCATTAGCTAAAGTGGTGCTTCAGGTTAAGAACAGTTTCAGGTTAAGAATGGACCTCCAGAACGAATTAAGTTCTTAACCCGAGGTATCACTGTACTGTGAATCACAGGAACAGTTTTTCAGTTTTGTTTTTACTTTAATTGTTGTGGGAAAAGCACCTTCTACTTTTCCAGTGAGCCCTTTGAAATGCCTCCCCCCCCCTTTAAAAATCCAAGTCCCAGAAACTAAATCACAGTTCACTGAGGGCTGTATAGGAGCTCCCAAAGGCTGATTTGAAACTTCCTGGGAATTGTTTACTACCCTCCGGTTCCCACACAGCCTGAGCCTTGGGAGCAGAGCTCTGCAATCTTTGAGCTTGCCTGACTAAGCCTGAGGAAATACCTTGACCAAAATGAGCTGAAGCTAGGGCACACTTCCTGGCATAACATATTAAAATAACGTGAATGGTACAACTATGTACTCCCGCCCCAGCAACTGACTGGGCTGTTTTAAACCAGCTGATTTCGAAACAAATGAAAATCAGTTACTTTTCAGAGCATCTTTATTGAAAACAGCTCCTCCTGCAGGTGTAGCTTCAAGCAAAAATAGCAGCTGTGTAGAAGCGATGATTAGATAATTTGTTCCTCAATGTACTCTTCTATATATAAGGGCTGACCCAGGAGAGAAGTCTTGCCTTCCAGAAACAGCTTCCTTTTCCCTGAGAGGAACACTGCAATTACTGGGAGTCGTCATTTGTGTTGACTCAAGAACTATATTTCTAAATATAGATTACGATGAGTTTGTTCCATCAAGGCCGCTTTTCTTTCCATGAACAACTTTCTGACGCCTTCCCCCTTGAACTTGTACAACCACTGGAAAACTTAAGTTTACAGCTGCAATAAAACCTCCACAACAATTCTGAATAGCCTTTGAACTTTCTGACCTGATAACTATTGGTGTCGTTGCTGGCAGCCAAACTTCCCATTGATAACAGCAACCTCATGTGCTACCATTTTTAATACAAGTACCCAGGCCTAGCCCACATGAGGCGAGCTGAGGTAGTTACCTCAGGCGGTGGAACTGCAAGAGGTGGTACCTGCCGCCTCTGCTGTTGACAGGAAAGTGGCGGCGGCAGTGGCTTCCGATGATATTGCACAAGATCTCACCAAAATCTTATGAGATATTGCTGGGGCCCGCCACTGTCATTGCTGCTTTGCGGGCGCCGACGAACGATCCATGTGAGGAATGCTGTGGCAGTAGGACAGCACCTTCTCGTTTCGCCTCAGGAAGCAAAATGGGATGCGCTGCCCCTGCAAGTACCCAATCTGCCTCCAATTTCCATGGCTAAATAATATCCTCTAGTGTGGAAGGGATATCTCTTAAATATTCTGGTGTACTTTCTTATTTCCCTAAACGGAAAGCAAAAATGAAAGGGCAGTTCTGGGGGAAAGCGATGCTTGAAATTCTTGTGAACAACACAAGGCAAATTCTCTGAGGAATATTTACAGGCTATTAAAAAAGAAGAGGAAAATGCCACATCTCTCCATAAAGCTCAGAAGCTCATTGCTTTTGTCTCCTTATTAGTGTAAGCCATAACTACTGCAGTCAATTATCACATTAACATTTCGGTTAGCAAAAGAGACAAACAAATTGCCCTTCTGCCAATTCCAATCATTATGTTTCCTTTGTACACAAGACAGTTTTGGGAAGTCGCAAAAAAGCAAAGCTTGTGCAGTTACTTCATGCACAATAAAAATAAATATTCCATGGTGTATTTCTATTCCCTCAGAAGGCACACCATTGGAAACATCTGCTTGCTTTTGCTCTGTTTCAAGCAAAAAGCTCAGCATTATGAAAAGAAGGGGAGGCTTCACTAGTACCCTAGACAGCAACATACAGACTAGCACTTCCATAAGAAGAGCACTCAAATGTTGTTTCAGCACCAGTCAGCTTCAGACTGAGCCTTAAACAAGAGCTGCAGCTGTATCTCAGCAGCTGGCTCCACTCTCTGGGAGAGATTCTTCTTCATTTCAAGGGACCCAGCCTGCCTGGGCAATCATTGATTTGGGGATTGGGGAGAAGACGCTCCTCCCACTAGGGCTCCTAAATGGCTTCAGCCCTGTATATCTCCACCCCCATCGTTCAGCCTGGACACTGAGGTCCAGCTCCGAGAGCCTTCTGGTGGTTCCTTCACTGCAAGAAGTGAGGTTACAGGGAAACAGGCAGAGGGCCTTCTCAGTAGTGGCACCCACCCTGTGAAACACCTGTCAGATGTCAAATAGATAACCAATTATACTACCTTCCAAAGACTACTGAGGGCAGCCCTGGATTGGGAAGCTTTTAATGTCTGATGTATCATGGGCTTTTTATATTCTTTTGGAAGCTGCCAAGAGTGGCTGGGGCAGCCCAATCAGATGGGCAGGTACAAGTAATAAGAATAAGAATTATTATTATTATTAATAATAATAATAATAATATTTACTTGCATGCCTGCCTGCCTGCCTACTTGCTTGCTTCTGCAAGCTTGTTGGAACACTGGATTAACCAGGATGCTCAGAATGCCACAAAATAATGCCAATGCCCAAACCACTGCCCTATGCTAAGGCTTACCCATTTGAAGCCATCAATTTCCCCCCCAATTCTGATTCCTTCCTTCCCATTTACTAACATTCCTGTACAAAGTAGGCACAGGTGTGTGTCCCCCCCCCCCACAAAACCACTCTCTCCCTGGTGCCTCTCACGCTATCCCTAAAACCTTTCACGGTCTGCTATCTTTTCCATCTTCCTCCTTGTCTGCTCTTCTCCATCAACACAAAGGAACTTTAAATCAGCTGTCTAGCTGCAGGGGAACGGGCATCTCCCCACCCAGCCCCTTTTTTATTCACTTCTGCAGAAGTGTTACGCTATAAATCACAATCAGGCCTGAGCCAAGCTGAAAGATAAAACAGCCAGAACACACATGCACACCCAAGCTACATTACAAGGTATCTGCTAAATTAACCTCTGTGATGAAAGCTGCACCATTAGCACATCTGAGAAAAAGAAAATGTTCACGGACAGCTTAGCATCATTAGGGAAAAGGCAAATGCACCCGAGGTCCATAGGCATGGAGGGATATAAGTGGGAGCTGCAGGTGTAGACAATTAATCGCTAGCTCTTGCAGATAGCACCGTTCAAAAGAGGCTATGAATACACTCACCACTAAACCCTATGGATAATAAACTCAGCATTCTGACAGCTAAAAGCCGTTGAAACAAACTGCAGCATTTGGCTGCTAATTTGTAGAAATTACAAGACTGCACAAAGTTGTACGGCCAGTTCTGTGAGTTCCTCTGCTTCTGCTGTCTCAACAGTGAGCAGGAATGCTACCTAACTGAGCACACATTTAGAATTGTTGAATTACCATTAGATAATGAAGGTGCTCTGAACGTTGGAAAGGGCTATGCAAATGGTAAGTACTATTGCGATTGCCTTGAAGATGCACAGAAATGAAGGCATAAATTCAGAAAGGACTGCAAGGTGATGAGGATGATGCGGCCATCCAAGGTCAATGTAAAACGGCACCAAACCCTACATGCAAGTAGCACAATATGCTTAAAGTAATTAAGGCAGTAATCCTAAGTCCTTTTGATGTTAGTTTTTGGAGGAGACTGGGATATGGCAGAAGGGCTTGTTCACCAACCTGCATAGGCTCACTGCATTTGGTGGGTGGAAAGCCACCATTTGAGTTGCTCCTGCCAGAGCTGATAGGACAAAATTGGAGGAAAGAAAGGATATGTAGGTGGAAAATAAATAAATAAATTCTTGGGAAAGGGCCTTTTTGGTGGTGGCTCCCTGGCTGCGTAATGCACCCTCCAGAGAGATTTGCTTGAAGTCTATTTTGTGGTACTGAGTGAAAAACTTTGTAAAATTTTCTTAAGCCTTTAGATTTCTGATTCTTTAAATATGTTTTTTTATTGGTGGCATTGAGATGATTTATTTATTTGGTTGTGCTGCCTTCACCCCTTCTTCTTTAGAATTTATTGTTTATAGTTGTGTTTTTATTATTTTTGCAAACACACCAGAGAACAAGGAATACCACCCCATATGTACCACACAGCAAAAACCTGTGTCTTGCGTGGGGGTTTCTAGAGGCTAAAGCAACTACAATCCGCAATAATAGTGGAGACGTGAGTGACTTAGTGTACTGTGTCTCAAATGTTTTCGTTGCTCGGTGAATTTTTCATCTCCTATGGCGAATATTATGGCCTTGTCATGTCTGATGCGTTTTGCTGGAGCTTTAAAGATCATTTGGCACATGGTATCAATCTTAAGCCGAAAAAGAAGAAAAAGGAAATGTGTGAAATTTCCTTTCATTAAAGGTGACTCATAGCTCCATTGTTTTTAATTAAAAGCCTATACTACTTAGCACTTCCTTAGGGGTAACGAAATGGTTTTTGTTCCACACAGGAGTCTATTCAGACATGCCTTCCTACACACTGAAACAGGAGGTCTCTACTTATCCTAAAAGCTAGCAAAAGATCATTGGTTTCTCTGCATTGTTTCTGGGCTGGAGACCGTTCCTTTGGGGGCTTTACACAGTTCTCTGAAGCCCACACATCCTGCCAACCCACACAGGAGCTCTTGCTGTTATCTTGCAGGAAAATAGCTTTAAAAATTGCACACCCCTCCTAGGCTTGCTGCAATGGTGCCAGGGGCAGCTATCAATCTCCTCACCAGTTATGTCCAAATATGGGAAACACCAGGCACTCTTAACATTCGGCAGATAAAAGCAGGCGTGTTTGTTTTATATTATGTGCAAGAGCAATTCCTCTTTATATGGCAAGGGGCAAGAGGTCTGCTAAGCTGCTTCCAAGTGTCCTGCAAAGTGACCAGGGACAGTTTGATAGAGGACAGCCCTACAGCCCTTTGGCAGAGCACATTCTCTGAATGCATGCACAAGGTCCCATGTTGAGTGTCTGGCACCTCCAGTGAAAAGGATCTGAAGAAGCAGGGTGTAAAGGTCTGCTTGCCCGAAAAGACCAGGGGTGAGCAACCTGTAGCCTCTAACTCCCATCATCCCCAGCCGGCATACCCAAGGATCAGGGATGATGGGAACAGGACTCTAGATGGAGCAGTACTCAACCTCTCTATAGATCATTCCTAGCTGCACGGTTGTGCCAGCACTACAGCCAGCTGCCAAACACCCACCTTTGGAATAATAAGTCTCAGCATATGCTAACAAGATAGCAAGATTCAGTGTCAAAGCAAGAAGGGTGGGTATTCCATCAGACAAACAAGTTCATTTAGAATGCTACAGAACCTCCCAAACATTAGGTATACTTTATTTTAGCTGCACTTTCAGAGGCCTGGGCCGTTTGTCTTCCTTGACACGGTGAAGTTCAACATGACAACAATGTAACAAAGGTCAATTAATCTTTGCAAAGATCGCAATTATTACCTCCAGATAGTAAAGGCAAGCGCTTATTTAAGAAGATGAAACGCGGCACCTGCTGCTGCTGCTCAGGCAGGATGCTTCAAGAGTTTGTTATCTTTCTTTGCTATGGAATCCCGGCTACTTGCCATTAATAATTCTAACAATATTGGCAGGAGCGTGGCTGAGGGGGGGGAAATATAATATTTGAATTTGGGCTTGCTGTGAAGATGAATGGCACTTTGGTGCTGGGAAAGAAGAGAAGGCTGGGGTGTCCACTGGTGCCAGGAAACGGGGGATCAGAGCATCTTGCAGCTCAAACAATTAATGAAAGGGGCGACTTGAGATTGAAAAACTCAATAATAATAATTTCTATTTGTAGGTTATGTGTTCTTTCCTAACTGCTCAGAGCATTTCCCTTGCACTTCTGTAAAGTGGGTCCATTTTTAGCCTAAGGAATGCAGGGCAATATTCTCCCCTTGCCTTTCAATCCTCACAACAACCCAGTGGGTCATGCGCTCACTATGCGCTCACGGCGGATGAGGCTTGGTGAATAGTGAGTTGCCCTGTGGCTGCTTAATGAGTTCGCAGAGTGGGGAGACTGTGCTCCCTCCCGCAAATATTGCTGGACTACATCCACCACCACCACCACCACTGATAACTGGCCACACTGACTGGTGCTGATGGGAATTGGAGTCCAACAACATCTAGAGCCATGTTTCCCAAGCTTGGGTCTCCAGCTGTTTTTGGACTACAACTCCCATCACCCCTGAGCACTGATCTTGCTAGCTAGGGATGATGGGAGTTGTAGTCCAAAAACAGCTGGAGACCCAAGCTTGGGAAACACAGCTCTAGAGGACTGAAGGCTCCTCGCCTCCATCGTAGAGGATATGAATTTGAAGCAGGGCCTTTTGCTCCTCAAATCTCAGCTCCTCTGCTGGCAAGAAATGCAATACCTGCTCTTATTAAAATGTGTCCGCTCGGTGCCATCATGGAACTGAATAACAAACAAACGGCACTTTTCACCAGCCTCATTAGAAACATATTATGATAAGTGCTGGAGCACCTGCCAGCGCTCCCAGCGTGGATCTGAGCTTTCAGCCTGTTGACCTAACAAACCAAGCTTGTGATGTTGCCGTGGCTCCTTCATTCAGAGGCACATGAGCCGATGCAAGATAGGCTAGCGACAGATGCTCCCGTGCCGTTCCATGCATATGTGCGGAGCACATGAGTAATGTGTGCTGATGCAATCACAGTGCAGACACAGTGTAGCTGCCCTTCACAGAAAACATATCATTTCCCTCGGGGAGCGGGACTTGAAATCTTGAATGAAAACAGAGAGCTAACCCACAGGCCGCTGTCAGATGAGATGACAGAAGTCTGCGCATGAAAAATGACATTGTTACGAGGGGCTTCCAGGGAGCAACTTCTAGAGCACTTCCAGCAAAATGGCTGCCTTTAAGGGAGGTGGAAAAAGGGGGAGAGAACTGACCCAGCTATCACATTTAAAATATTTTACATCCAAAGCGTATGGTGAGGAAGACACCAAGAAGCTTGCCTCTGCCATTGATTAATTCCACAGGGCACTGACTGCAGCAAAGTTTTGACAATGCCGCCAGTTTTTATTTCTGCATTTGGAGAGGGCTTGCGCTGGGGCTATTCTTGGTCACAGAGGAACATTTGTGCTTCAAAGGAACAAGAAAGGGTGATTTGTTTATCCTACTGCAGTTTTGTCTCTGAAGTGTAAATGTATGTCAGAGTGCTGGACTGTGAGAGCACTGGAGGCAAGAAGAAAAAAGGCACATTTTCCTAGCAGGGTGAAAAAAAAGGAAAATCACCTGGGAGAGAAGGCTGCCCCTGGGACCTGGCCTTACTGGTAAAAGGCCCAGGCACCAGCATTCTCAGTGAGAAGGAAAACTGTTCTGTTGTTTTCTCTACTGAGTACAAAAGCTGAGTTGTTTCTTTACTTCAAGGACTAGTTGGAAATAGATCAGGCAAGCATCACAGAGGTATTAAATACAGTGCATTTCCCCAGTAAAGGCTACAAAGACTGTGAGATGAGTACAGCACTCACGTTTGTTCACAGACACATAGTTAAATATAAGCTATTCGTGCATTGCTTAGAAAACTGCTCCAGGGGCTATAATGTGGCAATATATTTCCCTCCTCGAAGGACAGAAGGGACAGAACTAGACAATAGGTTTGAAGGTGTAGATACCACCAAGGGCAGTAGCCTCGCATCTCTTCCTCCCTTCTCTCCTGACAACATCCACACAATGAAAATAGAGATCCAGTGTCAGTGCATCAATTGCTCCTGAAAAGTGGAGGCGAATGGAGTGGGAGAATCTCAATGCAATGACGCTGTATCATGATTTCTTCTTCTCCTTCTCCTATTTAACACTACTGGGGAGGGAATATTATGGGGCTGCTTGTATGTTTTCCTTCATGGGCAAATAGGCAGCTTGCGGTGGCATTTAGACTGGCAAAATGCCCCAATCTGGTTTGCTTTCTCCTCCACACAGTTACTTTTAACTGACCTCCTTCTGCTCTGTCTAGTTTGTTCCAAGAGACACATCCTACATTTTGCATGAAATTGCCCTTTCTTCAGTGCTGCTCTGTTGTAGGCATCAACTGAAGGCTAAACTAGAGGAGACGATTAAAGTGTCTTCATCATTAAGATATTCTGTTTTTTACTGTTTGATGTTCTATTATGTTTTTATATATGCTGTAAGCTGCCCAGAGTGGCTGGGTAAACCCAGCCAGATGAACGGGATATAAATAAAACATCATCATCATCATCATCATTATTCATCATTATTATTATATACAGGTGGTTTTTAAAAATGCAAATAGCATCAGCTGTGGAGATGGGGTTGACAATTAGCCGGACAATTAGCAGGTGTCCTGTGGAAAGCACGTCCTCTGAAGGTGCTATTGGCATTGGAACAAAGCCTTCATTGGCACCAAACATTTGGTTTCATTCCCTAGGTAATGTTCCTTGCATTTAAAACAACCCCCTAATCTCTCCAAAAAGTGTGGGGTGAGGGAGCCTTTCCCAATCTAGTGCCCTCCAGTGGACTGTGTTGACTGGGACTGATGAGAATTCTCTAGATGTTGTTTGACTGTGTTGGCTGAGGCTTGTGGGAATTGGAGTCCAAAACATCTGGAAGGCACCAGGTTGGGGAATGTTGCTCTAAGAGCACCCAGTCCCATTGTTACACACCAAGCATACTTGAGTATCTTTACTTATACATACATTGCACTGTGGTAAATGGCGTTTACTCCCAGGAAAGTGTGTTTGGGACTGCAGCTGATCACCCAGGGAGGTGTTCCAGGCCAGTCTACAATTCCGAGATTCTGCTCCTCTGGACGTTCACCACAAACCTGAGCATCTTTTGGATGCAAGGCGAACATTTCCTATGTAGTCTGTCACTGTCTGGGGCTTAAATGGCTGGGTTCATTTACACAAATTATTTCTCAAGGCAGTAGTAATTAATACCTTGCTGAGATATTTTCCAGCTCCGCTCTGGATGGATAAGAATTACACCTGGGTTTTGTGCAGCCTCTGGCGTGTGTTTATTCTGCATCAAGGAATGGAAAAAATACTAGAAAGTTTCTTGAAATGAGAACATTTGTCTCCTAGATGTATCATGGAATAAACTCTGGGCAAAGGACCAAGGTAAGTAATTAGACTGGCTGCCTTCCATGTTTAAGATACTTGTCCTAGGCCACAGATTGTCCCCCTCCCTCCACTCTTTTTCTTTTTTTGAGAGATGAATTTCAAGAAGTATTTTCTAGACTACCATTCACCCTCTTGAACTATGTTGTGCATGGCTCAGTAACAGTGTTCACATTGTCTCTTACTAATTCTGGAACGCAAGATAGCAATTTTTTTAAAAAGCTTGCTTTTCTCCTGCTTTCCCAACAAATATTGCCCAAGGAGATTGCAGGTGCTCAGTTGCAAGAGAAGCCTTAAAAACTGTGTCTGTGAATTAGCACACACGCAGCTGCAGAGGGCAGTAAGTGGGATTCCCCATTCACATGTTCCTGCACTCAGAACTTTGTTGCATCCTTTTCTTTCATTCTTCTTTCCCCACACAAATCCTGCTCCTTTGTCCTTGTCATCAAGGATCCAGTGCAGGTTCCAGGTTCTAAGGGATCCATGAACACAGTGTCTTCAGGGATCCCTTTGGCTACTTTACCCCTGCCCATTCATTTACTTTCCCACCACTGAATCTAGACATCAAGGGCGTTGCTAGATACTTAAAATAATTGAGGCCTAGACCCATAGAAACAAACATGCATAAGATTTAGATTTGTTAATTTATACACACAGATGCAAACTTAGAATCCTAACTGCACAGAAGATAAGCCAATTAATTTCCCATCCAAATCACCCCGGATAAGTTGCATAATTAATTTGCACCCTACCCCAGATCAGTTCCTCTTAAATTTACCCACAATTAATTCCCTAACAGATCCTGCTTCAAATCAGCTTAATTCCCCTTCATTTCCCTCCTTCATTAATGGCAAGATCATCCCTAAGTAGTCATTTTAAATTAATTTATTTCCACCCCCTCTTAATTTCCTACCCAGTAAATCAGATTGCCCCAATTCAATTTCCCCCAGAATTCATTACCCACACAGAAAATTCAAAGCACCAAATATGGGGGCCCCCAATGAGAATTGTTTTCTGCTTGACATAGTGGCTGAAGATGCCTCCACATTTCTTCTACCTTTGAAGGAACTGCCTAATACCAGATCTATGAAGCCCAGTGTTGTCTCTGTCTGTCAGCAGTTCTTTGGGCTCATAGGCAGAGGTCTTTCACATCCCCTGCTACTTTATCATTTGCTATCTGGAGAATCTGGGTTTTGAACCTGGGACCTTTCACATGAAAACTTAGAGCTCAACCCATTGAGCTATGGGCCCACCCAGGGAACTCTTGAGGTCTATGGTCATACCAGCTGAGTGAAGTCCCAGCAGGTGGCTGTTTCAAACCTCAAAGCCCCTGTTAAGAGGCTTCTATGTTTTACGGTATAATATAAGCTAGGGTGTGTGTGTGTGTGTGTGTGTGTGTGTGTGTGTGTGTGTCTGTGTTTAAGAAGTTGTCAGGAAATACAGAATACAGAGAGGAATTAATTGAATTTTGTGCCTCCAGGCTCAGCTAAAGAGCAAGCATGAGTGCAAACACAGTTTCAACTCTGACCCTATCACAGAAAGGCCCGGAGTTCGTTGGCTGAAGACAATTTCTTGGCTGAATGCATTCAGAAACTCCCCTCAGACTTCCCCACTCAACGCAGAAAGGTCAGGGTGGAGCAGAGAGGGACACAGCGGGTGAAGTCAGTACAGGCACTCCAATGTCCCTAGTTGTGTTGCAATTCCCTGTTTGGGCATAACACCTGATCAAGGGGTAGCAGCAGAACTCTCCCACCCGCCATTTGATTGTTGTTGTCATCATCATGAACATAACTCCGCTAACCCAGAAATAGTACCTCGGGTTAAGAACTTTGCTTCAGGATAAGAACAGAAATCGTGCTCTGGCGAAGCAGCAGCAGCAGGAGGCCCCATTAGCTAAAGTGGTGCTTCAGGTTAAGAACAGTTTCAGGTTAAGAATGGTCCTTCAGAACGAATTAAGTTCTTAACCCGAGGTACCACTGTAATTACACATTTGATCCCTACAAAACTGGAGAGAGAAATCTCTTAAGATGAAATAAGGGTTGAATAAAACTAAAAAAAACCCTAAGATATCAGCAGGAGCTAATGGCGACTGGCCTCGCTTTGATCCAAAGGCAGCAGCAGAACCGCATTATGGGAGCCCTGCCTCCCCAAAGGTTGCTGCCCACCTTAGATCAAGGGGCAGAGCCATCAACACATCCTGCCAACCTGGAGCTGGGAATAGGAAAACAACCCCTAGGAGAACCCAAAAACATCTAAGTGCATTTCCTGCTGTTAGACCGTCTCTTACAGAGATGAAGACCCGAACCATTAAAAGACAAGATACGAAAGATCACATTTCAACCCCACTGCTTTGACTCTACAAAGCAGTCCATGACACCCTCAACCCAAACTGTCCAAAATTGTCACAAATGAAAATAGGGACGCTTTTCACAGAACACTATTCATGCCATACACTGGTGTACCCCACTACTGGTATATTTTATTCTTCTCATTTAATTTTAAGTACTCAATGCCTTTTTTAAAAAAAAAAAAAGGTTCAGCAACATCAAACCTAATATAAACAAAAACAAAATAATATGTGCATGAAAAAGAATGACAGATAAAATTCGGTGCCAACAGCTTAACAACAGAGATATTGTAAAGGCCGCTCAGCTAAAAATAACCTGCAGAGGAGTTGCAACAATTAAAAATCTAGAGCAGTGGTTCCCAATTATCTAAGTACTATGGAGCCCCCGTTTTTCAAAAGTCAAGCCAAGGGTTAGATCAGGCTTCCTCAACCATGGCCCTCCAGATGTTTTTCGCCTACAACTCCCATGATCCCTAGCTAGCAGGACCAGTGGTCAGGGATTATGGGAATTGTAGTCTCAAAACATCTGGAGGGCCGAGATTGAGGAAGCCTGGGTTAGATGAACCAATAGCCTGAGTAAGTGTAAGGCAGATTCTTATGACTGTTAATCTTTATCTTTAAAAATAATTTAGAATATTAAATCTCACAGTGGGTCTAGCTGTGCATATAATAGAATGGCTGCATTTTTAAAATATACTAATACTAATAATATTTATACCCCTCCCATCTAAGCTGGGCTTCCCCAGCCACTCTGGACAGCTTATAGTACATATAAAACATATTAAAACATTAAACATTAAAAACATTTGCCTTCAGATGTCTTCTGAAAGTCTGGTAGTTGTTCATTTCCTTTACATCTGAAGGGAGGGCGTTCCACAGGGAGGGTGCCACTACCGAGAAGACTCTCTGTCTAGTCAGCAACATTTATTATGTGGCTATTTATTTTATTTATTTAATAGAATTTATACACTGCTTGATTTCAAGAAAAACCCACAAAGGTTTACAAAAAGGTGCCATCCATCTCTTCAGATTTTTAAGCTCTAGAGCAGTTTTCACGAATCTGGAACCATGTAGATGCTTTGGATTACAACTCACAAAGGCCATCCTTGGCCATCAGCTACTTCCTGTCTGGCAGGAAGTTGCACCCATCTTATACTGGCTGATGGGAGTTGTAGTCCAAAACATCTCTAGGGCACCAGGTGGGGGAAGAGTTCCCTGCTGAGTCTCAGGTGCAGCTAAAACCTCGAGAATAGCTGCTCTACTAAATACACTAACAATATTTAAAAAAGCTATCTGCCAAACCTCTGCGAAAGGTAAGACGGAAACAAAATTGGAACCGGTACCGGGAAACAAGGACTGGTCCTGAAAATTAAGGATGAGTTGGAGCACACAGCAGTCATTTAATAAGCTGTAAGGAGGCAGACATAGACAAGGGTTGCTGATTAAGAAGAAGAAGAACAGAGTGGCTGTACAGAGTAAGCAGAACCCATAATCAGTGAGCTAAACATAGCCAAATATGCCAAGGACATTTGGTGCATCAGAGCATTCATTACGTTCAGCTTTTACAGTAGCTGGTTTCTTTCTCTTCTTTCTTCAAAGGCACAAAGAAGTCAGTCAGCATCTTTTCCTTGATCAGCTACTGTCAATAGGAAGCATGAGCAAGAAGACAAAAAGGGGGTCTATGAAGACTGGAAGCCTGTTAAAATATTTGCAACAAAACGTTGGTTCATGTGACAGTAACATTTAATTGTTGGGCTAGCTCTGTGTGTGTGTGTGTATCTGTGTATGAAAAGAAACTGTAGCTCAATGGCAGAGCATCTTTCTTGCATGTAAAAGGCTCCAGGTTCAATCCCAGGTGTCTCCACATCTGAAATCGTCGAAAGCCATGATGTGTGGACAATACTGAGATAGATGGACCAGTGATCCGACTCATTGTAAAGGAGCTTCCTATGTTGCTATGACCCTTCCTCAAAGAAGGTACAACATGTCTTGGTGCAATCCCATGCGACCCCCTCATCACTTAGAATTCATACTTCAACCCTGAACTAAAAGGATGCATTGCTAGATGAGCTAGAAATTGAGTGGCTGCAAATGTGCCCTAGTTTAAGTCCCATTAATGAAACATACTTCTGAGTAAACACACAGAGGATTACACTGTAATCATGGGAAGGAGGGGGCTTATAAAAAAACAAGTCTTTTAAGGGGTTTCAGGTAGGTTGGGGTGTCTGGATGAAAAGGACTTTTGGAACTACTGGTTCTTAGTAGTCCAAACTCTGTAGCAATCCATGGAAATTTACCAGTGTAGAATTTGGCCCATCAGTTGCATCCAATCTACCACTCCATTAATACCCAGGTCCAATAATGACATAATCTGGCAGGGGACAACTGTACTTACATTCTCTGTTTAAAACAAGTGGAGGGGGGCCGGGCGGGAGGAAGAGTTGGAGGAGTCATTAAAGCAATGCCTGGCAGTCACTTTCCACTTTTGGCTGGTTTTCCCGCTCACAACTCAAGGATTACGAAACACGCAAGCAGAAACACAACACAGTAATTGCAAATGTTTTCATACTTTTGTTGATGTGACATTTCCATTTCTTTCCCCCATTCCATGTTAACACATATTGTTGGGTAACCGCAATGGGAGTTCAATTGATGTAGATGCTGAATCTTCCAGATTCTACACAGTGTTTCAGTTCCAAGAAAATGTTCCCCGTTCTGAACTGTTCTAAAATCCAGGAACCTGATGCACACACTACAAGCCTGCAAGCTATGTAATTTAATTAACAAGACTGCTGAGAAATCCTGGGCTAGGACTTCCGGGTTAGCGCCATCGACTAATGGCGGATTCCCTCTGAGCTCTGGAGGGAATCGGCTCTGCAGGATCGGATTTTGCCGCAGCGGCGACGCGGGGACCCATAAAAATCACAGGCGGTGAAGCCTGTGAACCTGGTGACTCGGCGGGCACCATTTGCGCCCCCCCGACCTGCGAAGGAGCCTTTTTAAAGGCTTCGGAACGGGGGACGGGGTGAGCGGCGCGGTGCGGAGAGTCGGGAAAATATGTCAATGAAAGTAAATTTTGGTGAACTTAATGTGTTTTTAAGTTTTATGTATCTTTTTTTCTGTTTTTTCGTATTTTTTTTCCTTTTTCTTTTTGACTTTTTATATTCTTACTGTATTAATTTTGAAAATTTTAATAAATATCTTTAAAAAAAAAAAAGAGAAATCCTGGGCTAGAATGAAAGTGCCCTGTTGAAGGCCCACGCTGATTATTTTAAAATGCCAAATATTACTATTCATGACCCTATAGGAAATATGAATTCTAGTATATACTGCACAAGTAGGGTTGCCATACTTCAAAAAGTGAAAATCTGGACACAGAAGTTGTTGAGCTACACTTCAAATATGGGTTGCCATACGTCTGGATTTTCCTGGACGTTTCAGCGATTTCTGCCTGGACACTGTTTCCGACGACTGAATCCCAGTTAGGTTTGGACGTATGGAAACCCTAGCTAAATATCAAATATCAGATCGAGATTTGCCATGCCCTGTTAAAACGGTAGGCATACCTCATTCTTACACAAGAAAAAAAGTCAATTCTGATCCTATAGAGATCAACAGGCAGCCTCCTCTGTTGGTGGGTCATTTTGGGCTGTGTTGCTGCACTGGAATTATGGCTGGCCCAAATGTTTAGACCACAGGAAGACAAATCCAAAAGCAAATGCTGAGGTGAATGAGGAGGCATAACCACCTCCCATCTTTTACACTTCAGGGGTGGAGGCAAATTATATTTTGTGGGTAGGCTGATGATGCTTCCTTACTGCAAGTGGCAGCCATTTCTCTCCCTGAAGGGTTGCATCCCAGACTCTGGGCAGCCCCTGGTGATGTCATGAGGGGTGGTGATGTCATCAACCATGACACATTAAGTATGAACCACAGTCGCAGAGAGCATGTCATTCAAATAACGCCCCCCTCTGAAAGTCTAACAAATGAGCAATCCGTTAATTTTTTGGAAATTAAAATAGAAACCTTAGCTAAAGGAGATGTTCCTATGACCCCTGGAGAGCCTATGAGATAATTGGCAGCTGACTCCTGCTGGGCTGTAGCTTGCAAGCTGCATGCATAGTCTCCTTAATAATAGTAAAGAAAAGCACTCTCGTCCCCCTGGAGATTCAAGCCCTCTACCTGCCAGCTGGAGGGGGGCAGCCAAGCAAACCAGGGCTGGATCTAGAAACATCAAAAAAACGTTTCAGGAAAACGTGTTGTAAACCTCATAATGGGAAATCACATTGCCGAAAGATGGAACTCCACAGCGCCACCTGGTGCCACAGTGTTATAACGCATTTTAAATGCTTTTTCTTTACTAATGTAGCTGAGTCCCTGGAGACTCCAGTTTAGCCGTGGAGGTCTGGAAACCCTATCCCCATCCCCCATTCGGATGGCCATTCTCCAGCGGGGAGTTGTGGCATCCACACACAGAGAAAACTGCGGCCCTGGGGTGTAATGTTTTTCTGTGTGTGACACCTGCCATTCTGCCCCCACCCCCAGTAATGTCCCGGTGAATATTACAGCATGCTCACATTTCTGTTATGGCACACATTTGGCAAACTGCAGTCTTAGGATATGACAGCATGTCACCCATACGCAGAATGTGCTCATCGGCCCCATCTAATCTGTATGGCAGACTAAGCAAATACAGAGTTTAGCACAGCAGCGGCCCAATCCTGTGTGTCGTATGAAGAAAGCAGGTGGCTGGCTGCAGAAATGTTCCTTCCCGCAGAGGAAATATCTCTGGATGACTCAAGCAACAGAGAGACACGCCATATGCTACGAAGGAATGCTGCAAACTCTCAAAGTTTCTAGCCAACATGACCCAGAGGGAAATCCTTTACCACCCAAGCATGGCAATCAGTCAAATCCCGAGAGGCAGCCAAACCTCTCCCCTGAATCCAATCCTGAAAAGTGAGCTATGATTTAACGGAGCTGAGCCCCCAAACCTGTTCTGAAACAAATCATGAGTCACAGTGTGAAATGAGGGAGTTCACCTGAGCTGATGACACCAAGTGTTTTCCTGTCAGGAAATCAACACTAGTCCCTCCCTTAAGTGGTTAACTAGGGGACTAAGCTCTCCTGACAGGAAGCGGGAGTTACTGGCAGGATTGAGACCTGACATAAATTAAACCTGATAGGGTTGCCATATGTCCTCTTTTCCCTGGACACATCCTCTTTTTTCAGGATTAAAATTTCTGTCTGGACGGATTTTTACCATTTGGCAAAATGTCCGGGGTTTTTTGTTTGGATTTTTTTGTTTACAGTAACCCAAGATCCCCCCCCCCCCCGCCCCTGTGCATTAGACTCAGATCTGAGGCACCCAGCTAAGCTAGTCTGCAGCAGAGAATACAAAAGAGCAGCATCTTAAACTAGCTATGTACTGTATAAATCCCTTCTCTTTTGGCTGAACTAAAGGGACGATGGCTCAGCTGCAAGATCTTGAAGAAAGAGTCTGGGAGGGCAAGAGTTAACACCCCCTGCCCTTAAGGAGAGTCCATATGTACATGTTAAACAGTTTAATAAATTGTTCTGTGCACACTTATGTTCACAGAGATGTGGGCATGAGCCCAAATGCTTTCATGGGGTAAGTGAGGGAGCCTATATGTATGATTATTATTTTGTTGTTGAAAGTTAAGAACATTACTACTAGCAATATATCAGAGCTTCTATAGCCTACATATAGTAGGGGTATTTAACATGAGAGTCTTCATAGTGATCCATAATTCAAAGCAGAAGTTGGCAAACGTGTCCTCTTTTTTGCTCCTCAAAATATGGCAACCCTAAAACCTGACAGAAGCCAAGGCTGAAAGCAGAGCTGCAGAATACCTTTGAAGTGCATGGCTTCCCTCAAAGAATTCTGCGAACTCTAGTTTCTTAAGAGTGCCAGGAATTGTAGCTCTGAGGGGAGAGAACGACAGTTTATTTAACTCCCAACATTTATATACTGCTTGATTGCAGGAAACCTCAAAGCCAGTTGTCAGTTCCCAGGGTCCGGGGGGGGGGGGATGTACTTCTGTGAACTGCCCTGAGATTTTATGAGGACGGGTGGTATATAAATAAAATAAAACAAATGGTGTGGATCTGTCGTTAGTTCTCCTTGAGGTGAAAAACCTTTGTGTGTCGGCTGCCCCACTTAAGATTGCACATGAAGGTTTAGGCGATTGACTGATCATTGCTGCGTAATTCTAAAATAACAATAACCCTGCACATAGGAATTTACAAAGGCAAGGAGGAAAGGTCTAGCCAAGAATACTCCCACATGCTTGTTTCCTTTATGTAAGGAATTGGTTTTTTGTTCTGTTTTTGTATAAATCATATGAGCTCCCATCTGCAGTATCAAGTGGTACAGCTGAAACACAGGTTTGCTATTTCAGTAAGAATTAGACCATGGAAAGAGGATTTAATGTCTTATCTGTCTTGTTGTGTGTGTGTGTGTGTGTGTGTGTGTGAGAGAGAGAGAGAGAGAGAGATAGAAAGAGAGAGAGAGAGAATAAACACAGTAGTTTGCCTAAAGTAGTCTCAATCTTCCTAACATAAAATAGAAATAGGGGTGTGTTTATGACTTAGACAGGCAAGGTGATTTTCTGCAAATTCCCTAAGCGTAAGTGCAAAATAAACATATACAGCTCACAGCTAGCAGGACCTATCAGGATGATGGTGACAACAATGAATTCCAGAGGAATACGTAATGATGAGCCAACTGCAATGGTTGCCAGTTCCACGCAGAACTTCAGACTTGACGCCCGGGGAAAATAGAGTCTGCTCTTTCCACTCTATGCTTTGGACAACATGTTCTTTTCGTTTAATCTGGGACACACACACACACACACACACACACACACACACCCTTCAGCCAATCCATCTAAGCTCTCACACATATTATTTCAAGGGCTGTCCATACGATGTAGCCAGATTCAAAATGAGACTTCAGTGTCAGGAAGATGACAGAAAAAGGAGGAGCTTTTCAGGCTGATGGATGAGACAGCAAATGCATTCCCTTCTTTTTTTTCTGTTCACATTTGTGATGCTCACCTAGGAAATATTGTACCAAAGACTTACAAGGCGGTGGCAAAAAGAATTCAGAATGGGAGCCCCGCTACTTCACTGGCATCTCTCTCCTAACCTTTTACTGAACAGGAGGAATGGCTGCAGATATGAACATATAAGGCCATCTTAGTGATCCATCTAGCTCAGAGACGATGTCTACACCAGAGGTAGGGAACGATTGGCCCTCCATGTTTCTGCAGAACTCCTGTCCAGCCCCGCCAACAAATCCCTGCCTACTGCCATGCTGACTGGGGCTGATGAGTCCTATCACAGGTTCCTTAACCCTTCTTTAGACTGACTAGCAGCTCTCTGCGATGCCAGGCAAGACATCTTTCCCAGTCCTACTTGAAGATGCCAAAGTTTGAACACGGGGCCATTAGGATCCAAAGCACCCACTTTCTCATTAAGCAAGAGCCCCTCCGTACAGCACAAACTCAGCCATGGCCTGTCGTCTTCCCTGTTGCGTCCTTTAACCAACCCTGAACCCTGCCTGTGCTTACATAGCAATATAGGCCTGCATCACAGAGTTTGTGAGCTGATCAAAACCAAAATAGCGCTTCATGAAAACCAGTTTGCCCTTAGCTCTCAATCCGTACCTGACTGGTTAGAAATTGCCTGCAATGATGAATTGGTTGAGTAATATTCTACTGAAACCCAGTAAAATTGGCAGCCTTAAAGATGGCATAACTATTGATTGTTAGCATTATTATTAAGGTTATTTTCAGGTCAATTTATACTCCCCAGAAATGGAGCTATATGGGATTTAAATGTTCTGTTGTGGATGCTTATTTTAATGAGCAGGCATTTGTGGAACTTAGTTTTGGGGCAATTCAGGAAAGCCCCACTGCCAACACCTTTTAAATGAGCTCTAAAGGGATACTTTTTAAAAGGACTGTACAAATCTTTGGGTTGATTAAATTTGTGAGGTAGGCTGTGGTGGTAGAATGGTTGGGCTATGCAGCCAATGCTGATTTCAGCCTGTTTCAGTCTATGCCAATGATAGTAATGGGATTCTAATTTTTGTACTTTACTGATCATTATCGATATATTTTAGTGCCTGTAAACCATGTTCTGAAAAGCGGTACCCTGAGTCTTTTAAATGAATAATTAACCAATTAAATAATAAAGATAGATGCTACCCATTCACCACTTTTTGTAGCAGGGAAAGAATGTCCTGCACATTATCTTTAGACTTGGACTGGGATGCTGTTAGACTGCAACTTCCATCAGACACAGCCAGTCAACAAAGGGGTCAGGGATGATGGCATGTAGTAGTCTAGCAAAATCTGGAGTGTCAAAGGTTCCCATCCCTGGTCCAGGATAAGGAACATCTACCAAGCTAGGCACAACTAACGTCAAAATAGGTTAATCTTTGTGCATATAACGTGTGAATCAATCACAATGAAGTCTGTGATATGAAGAAGGAAATCAGTGCAAATGCCTGAAATTCTTGCTGTACCAGCACTTAAGGGCTTATCGTGTAGTGTAACAACAGCTATACAGGGGCAATACCTCCCACCCCATACGTTACAGTTTTACTGCTTAAGTACAGGTCACCTCAGCTGTAAACAACCACATGGAAACAATATAATGCTCTATGCACTACCATACAATCAATAATTAACAAGAAGGCTTTAAGTAATTGGGCAGATAAGATGAACATTTCAAACTGCCAAGAGAAAAAGCGTCATTGTTCCAATCAAAATGCTAATATTTCCAAGTGTACAAGCTGATTAATACAAGCTATTCCAAAGGTTGCAAATCAATTCCAGTTACCCTAATAAAATCTTATCTTCATTAACTTCTCTCTTCCTTTATGAAATCTTACTTGTTGGGAATTTTCAATTATTTGTTCATGTACAGTGGTACCTCAGGTTAAGTACTTAATTTGTTCTGGAGGTCCGTTCTTAACCTGAAACTGTTCTTAACCTGAAGCACCACTTTAGCTAATCGGGCCTCCTGCTGCCGCCATGCCGCTGGAGCACGATTTCTGTTAGGATTTTATCCTGAAGCAAAGTTCTTAACCTGAAGCACTATTTCTGGGTTAGTGGAGTCTGTAACCTGAAGCGTATGTAACCTGAAGTATATGTAACCCGAGGTGCCACTGTATTGGCTAATTCAATTCTTGCAGTTTTTTAAATTTAAATTTAAAATTTAAATAAAGATTTGTGCCAAATCTTCTATGTACCCAACAAATACCTTATTGGGTGGAGGCATGTGGTCATTAGTATGAAAACGCATCCCCAACTGCTTCTCTCCCCCCCACCCCCCCCCACCCAGAATAGACTTGATTCATCACTGAACACAACATGTGTGTATCATCACTCCCCACCAACCCCTGAAAGGTGATAGAACTTCATAATGAGCTCAGTCAGGGCATGTGATGATCTCTACATAGCAAAGGAAGTCAACACAGCGCCTTTCAAATGTTTTCATTCACTATCAACATTCCTGACCATTAGCAGTGCTGGGTGGGGTTGATTTGAGTTGCAGTGCGCAATATCTGAAGGGCACCGTGTTGGCTACCCCTGCCTTGTAGAGTTTAAGGCATTCTCAATGACCTCTGCAGTGGTCCTTTTGTGATAGCCCAACTTTTATTACCATGCCAAAGGTGAGGCATGTGACTATGGGTGAGTATAGCTTTACTATTCGGCAATCTCATGGCTGAGAGAGTGCCAAGGAATCCCCATTTTGCAGCTCTACTGGCTAACCTTGGTTAACTTTCCTGCATTAAATGTGCATTCTGCAGCCGATCTCCTACGTAATGTTTTATTTTGAAATCTTTTAAAGGGTGTGTGTGATTGGGTTGTTCTTGTTTTTATTTTTATTATGTATTATGTATTTTTATATTGTGATTTTACCCTGTGAACCACCCTGAGACCTGCGGGTAGGGTGATATACAACTTTAATAATAATAATAATAATAATAATAATAATAATAATAATAATAATAGTTTCCTGTTAATTATGTTGCTTTGAATGTATACTTTATATGTGACTTCCTTCAGGAATGTTTTATTCTGGGTTGTTTTATTCGATGTTTTAATGTGTTGTAAACCGCTTTGAGACTTTTCCTTAAAAATATAAAGCGGTATAGAAATGAAATGCATCAAAGTAATAATAATAACCACTACACTACAACACTTAACGAATCCTTCTAATCCTGGATTACCTAGTATTACCAAGAGAATAGTGCTCGTCCTGTAAGATTTCACGGGAAATATAGGTTTATTTATTACTTTTCCCAGTGAGTTGGCGGGGAGAACTCTCCATACAGCAACCAGCAGTTTTTCAATCATCTCGCTTTACGTTGCCAGGGTGACTGATAAGCCTGTTTGTTATTACCTTTTGCAATAAAGGATGTGTTTGAAAGTGTAGTGAATAGGCACATACTGTAAAGCTTTTCTTTGATGTTCACATCTCTCTGTGCAAACGAGAAGAAGGACACTTGCCCATGGCTGAAATAATCCACGTTTCACATCACTTGCCCAATCCAACATGAATCCTCAGAACGATACAGAAATTTCTTTTTGGGAGGGATGGCTTTGCACCAGGGCATGCAATTAATAGATGGGGATTTGGCCGTGCATCACATTCTCTGGTTCCCAATTAGCAAAGTACTGTGGACCTCCTTTTTTTTCAAAAGCCAAGCCATGGACCCCCTGCTTTTGAAAATGCTGATAGCTCTGAAGTAGTTTTTGTTAGGTGAATGGTGCCACCATGCCTTCCAATATGTCCCAGTGCAAAACCAGGCCAAGCTCTTGATCGAGTCATTTAACCGGCGCAAGAGCACGGTGCCCCAAAACACCTGCTTTGGGGTGCAACGATCTCACATGTTTTTGGGTGCCGTGCTCTCACTTGACAGCATGGCTCCCCAAAATGTGATGTCCTAGACATTTGATGGGTATTGCCATGGACTCCCTGGGTGGGTTACCTGGACCCCCCAATTGGGAACCATTGCTGTAGCTGCTTCTGAGAAATTTGGGTGAGGGACTGACAGTAACAGTCACCTGTTATGTGAGGCTTGGAGAGCTGACATTTTTCAGCTTTGCCCCTACGGAGCCTCCCCCATGCCTCCCTGCCAAGACCTGCAGATTGTCCAGCTGCCCAGGTGAAGTGCCTTGCCCTACCAAAGCATCTGGAGCCACCTGACTCTGGTTGCTAAGTAACACATGTGGGAATGTTGAGGGTGGCAGGAGAGGATGTATTGTTTATGAATATCCTTCCTAACTTGTGCTAGCAAGTTCCTTCACTTAGCAGAGTGCATTCTCCTTCTTACGCAGCAAAAAGCTAGTTGCAAACTCGTGTGAGTTTCCTAAGACAATAAGCAATTCAATCTGGCTTGTCCAGTTTGTGATATGTTCTAATATACTAATATTCCTGAACCCCTCCTAAAAGAATAAACACATCACAGTCTTATTCATAAGTAACAAAGACTAGTTTTACTCACAATCAGGCAGAAAACAGTGTGATCCCTGAAGGTAGGCTTTAGGCTTAAAGTTACAAACATGTTCAAACAGGTTTGCCCCATATGGGGGACAACCTGGGGAGACTGCTTGGCTGGCAGCCAGCAGTAGAGGAAGTGTGCAGGACGAAAGGGAAGATCGAAGAGAGAGAGGTGGCAGTGTGACTGGACCTTTTGTTAAGTCAGATATGG